>NC_139038.1:15898731-16498731 GCF_964662115.1 Mustela nivalis
ACCCTAACCCTAACCCTAACCCTAACCCTAACCCTAACCCTAACCCTAACCCTAACCCTAACCCTAACCCTAACCCTAACCCTAACCCTAACCCTAACCCTAACCCTAACCCTAACCCTAACCCTAACCCTAACCCTAACCCTAACCCTAACCCTAACCCTAACCCTAACCCTAACCCTAACCCTAACCCTAACCCTAACCCTAACCCTAACCCTAACCCTAACCCTAACCCTAACCCTAAACCCTAACCCTAACCCTAACCCTAACCCTAACCCTAACCCTAACCCTAACCCTAACCCTAACCCTAACCCTAACCCTAACCCTAACCCTAACCCTAACCCTAACCTAACCCTAACCCTAACCCTAACCCTAACCCTAACCCTAACCCTAACCCTAACCCTAACCCTAACCCTAACCCTAACCCTAACCCTAACCCTAACCCTAACCCTAACCCTAACCCTAACCCTAACCCTAACCCTAACCCTAACCCTAACCCTAACCCTAACCCTAACCCTAACCCTAACCCTAACCCTAACCCTAACCCTAACCCTAACCCTAACCCTAACCCTAACCCTAACCCTAACCCTAACCCTAACCCTAACCCTAACCCTAACCCTAACCCTAACCCTAACCCTAACCCTAACCCTAACCCTAACCCTAACCCTAACCCTAACCCTAACCCTAACCCTAACCCTAACCCTAACCCTAACCCTAACCCTAACCCTAACCCTAACCCTAACCCTAACCCTAACCCTAACCCTAACCCTAACCCTAACCCTAACCCTAACCCTAACCCTAACCCTAACCCTAACCCTAACCCTAACCCTAACCCTAACCCTAACCCTAACCCTAACCCTAACCCTAACCCTAACCTAACCCTAACCCTAACCCTAACCCTAACCCTAACCCTAACCCTAACCCTAACCCTAACCCTAACCCTAACCCTAACCCTAACCCTAACCCTAACCCTAACCCTAACCCTAACCTAACCCTAACCCTAACCCTAACCCTAACCCTAACCCTAACCCTAACCCTAACCCTAACCCTAACCCTAACCCTAACCCTAACCCTAACCCTAACCCTAACCCTAACCCTAACCCTAACCCTAACCCTAACCCTAACCCTAACCCTAACCCTAACCCTAACCCTAACCCTAACCCTAACCCTAACCCTAACCCTAACCCTAACCCTAACCCTAACCCTAACCCTAACCCTAACCCTAACCCTAACCTAACCCTAACCCTAACCCTAACCCTAACCCTAACCCTAACCCTAACCCTAACCCTAACCCTAACCCTAACCCTAACCCTAACCCTAACCCTAACCCTAACCCTAACCCTAACCCTAACCCTAACCCTAACCCTAACCCTAACCCTAACCCTAACCCTAACCCTAACCCTAACCCTAACCCTAACCCTAACCCTAACCCTAACCCTAACCCTAACCCTAACCCTAACCCTAACCCTAACCCTAACCCTAACCCTAACCCTAACCCTAACCCTAACCCTAACCCTAACCCTAACCCTAACCCTAACCCTAACCCTAACCCTAACCCTAACCCTAACCCTAACCCTAACCCTAACCCTAACCCTAACCCTAACCCTAACCCTAACCCTAACCCTAACCCTAACCCTAACCCTAACCCTAACCCTAACCCTAACCCTAACCCTAACCCTAACCCTAACCCTAACCCTAACCCTAACCCTAACCCTAACCCTAACCCTAACCCTAACCCTAACCCTAACCCTAACCCTAACCCTAACCCTAACCCTAACCCTAACCCTAACCCTAACCCTAACCCTAACCCTAACCCTAACCCTAACCCTAACCCTAACCCTAACCCTAACCCTAACCCTAACCCTAACCCTAACCCTAACCCTAACCCTAACCCTAACCCTAACCCTAACCCTAACCCTAACCCTAACCCTAACCCTAACCCTAACCCTAACCCTAACCCTAACCCTAACCCTAACCCTAACCCTAACCCTAACCCTAACCCTAACCCTAACCCTAACCCTAACCCTAACCCTAACCCTAACCCTAACCCTAACCCTAACCCTAACCCTAACCCTAACCCTAACCCTAACCCTAACCCTAACCCTAACCCTAACCCTAACCCTAACCCTAACCCTAACCCTAACCCTAACCCTAACCCTAACCCTAACCCTAACCCTAACCCTAACCCTAACCCTAACCCTAACCCTAACCCTAACCCTAACCCTAACCCTAACCCTAACCCTAACCCTAACCCTAACCCTAACCCTAACCCTAACCCTAACCCTAACCCTAACCCTAACCCTAACCCTAACCCTAACCCTAACCCTAACCCTAACCCTAACCCTAACCCTAACCCTAACCCTAACCCTAACCCTAACCCTAACCCTAACCCTAACCCTAACCCTAACCCTAACCCTAACCCTAACCCTAACCCTAACCCTAACCCTAACCCTAACCCTAACCCTAACCCTAACCCTAACCCTAACCCTAACCCTAACCCTAACCCTAACCCTAACCCTAACCCTAACCCTAACCCTAACCCTAACCCTAACCCTAACCCTAACCCTAACCCTAACCCTAACCCTAACCCTAACCCTAACCCTAACCCTAACCCTAACCCTAACCCTAACCCTAACCCTAACCCTAACCCTAACCCTAACCCTAACCCTAACCCTAACCCTAACCCTAACCCTAACCCTAACCCTAACCCTAACCCTAACCCTAACCCTAACCCTAACCCTAACCCTAACCCTAACCCTAACCCTAACCCTAACCCTAACCCTAACCCTAACCCTAACCCTAACCCTAACCCTAACCCTAACCCTAACCCTAACCCTAACCCTAACCCTAACCCTAACCCTAACCCTAACCCTAACCCTAACCCTAACCCTAACCCTAACCCTAACCCTAACCCTAACCCTAACCCTAACCCTAACCCTAACCCTAACCCTAACCCTAACCCTAACCCTAACCCTAACCCTAACCCTAACCCTAACCCTAACCCTAACCCTAACCCTAACCCTAACCCTAACCCTAACCCTAACCCTAACCCTAACCCTAACCCTAACCCTAACCCTAACCCTAACCCTAACCCTAACCCTAACCCTAACCCTAACCCTAACCCTAACCCTAACCCTAACCCTAACCCTAACCCTAACCCTAACCCTAACCCTAACCCTAACCCTAACCCTAACCCTAACCCTAACCCTAACCCTAACCCTAACCCTAACCCTAACCCTAACCCTAACCCTAACCCTAACCCTAACCCTAACCCTAACCCTAACCCTAACCCTAACCCTAACCCTAACCCTAACCCTAACCCTAACCCTAACCCTAACCCTAACCCTAACCCTAACCCTAACCCTAACCCTAACCCTAACCCTAACCCTAACCCTAACCCTAACCCTAACCCTAACCCTAACCCTAACCCTAACCCTAACCCTAACCCTAACCCTAACCCTAACCCTAACCCTAACCCTAACCCTAACCCAACCCTAACCCTAACCCTAACCCTAACCCTAACCCTAACCCTAACCCTAACCCTAACCCTAACCCTAACCCTAACCCTAACCCTAACCCTAACCCTAACCCTAACCCTAACCCTAACCCTAACCCTAACCCTAACCCTAACCCTAACCCTAACCCTAACCCTAACCCTAACCCTAACCCTAACCCTAACCCTAACCCTAACCCTAACCCTAACCCTAACCCTAACCCTAACCCTAACCCTAACCCTAACCCTAACCCTAACCCTAACCCTAACCCTAACCCTAACCCTAACCCTAACCCTAACCCTAACCCTAACCCTAACCCTAACCCTAACCCTAACCCTAACCCTAACCCTAACCCTAACCCTAACCCTAACCCTAACCCTAACCCTAACCCTAACCCTAACCCTAACCCTAACCCTAACCCTAACCCTAACCCTAACCCTAACCCTAACCCTAACCCTAACCCTAACCCTAACCCTAACCCTAACCCTAACCCTAACCCTAACCCTAACCCTAACCCTAACCCTAACCCTAACCCTAACCCTAACCCTAACCCTAACCCTAACCCTAACCCTAACCCTAACCCTAACCCTAACCCTAACCCTAACCCTAACCCTAACCCTAACCCTAACCCTAACCCTAACCCTAACCCTAACCCTAACCCTAACCCTAACCCTAACCCTAACCCTAACCCTAACCCTAACCCTAACCCTAACCCTAACCCTAACCCTAACCCTAACCCTAACCCTAACCCTAACCCTAACCCTAACCCTAACCCTAACCCTAACCCTAACCCTAACCCTAACCCTAACCCTAACCCTAACCCTAACCCTAACCCTAACCCTAACCCTAACCCTAACCCTAACCCTAACCCTAACCCTAACCCTAACCCTAACCCTAACCCTAACCCTAACCCTAACCCTAACCCTAACCCTAACCCTAACCCTAACCCTAACCCTAACCCTAACCCTAACCCTAACCCTAACCCTAACCCTAACCCTAACCCTAACCCTAACCCTAACCCTAACCCTAACCCTAACCCTAACCCTAACCCTAACCCTAACCCTAACCCTAACCCTAACCCTAACCCTAACCCTAACCCTAACCCTAACCCTAACCCTAACCCTAACCCTAACCCTAACCCTAACCCTAACCCTAACCCTAACCCTAACCCTAACCCTAACCCTAACCCTAACCCTAACCCTAACCCTAACCCTAACCCTAACCCTAACCCTAACCCTAACCCTAACCCTAACCCTAACCCTAACCCTAACCCTAACCCTAACCCTAACCCTAACCCTAACCCTAACCCTAACCCTAACCCTAACCCTAACCCTAACCCTAACCCTAACCCTAACCCTAACCCTAACCCTAACCCTAACCCTAACCCTAACCCTAACCCTAACCCTAACCCTAACCCTAACCCTAACCCTAACCCTAACCCTAACCCTAACCCTAACCCTAACCCTAACCCTAACCCTAACCCTAACCCTAACCCTAACCCTAACCCTAACCCTAACCCTAACCCTAACCCTAACCCTAACCCGTACCCTAACCCTAACCCGTACCCTAACCCTAACCCGTACCCTAACCCTAACCCGTACCCTAACCCGTACCCTAACCCGTACCCTAACCCGTACCCTAACCCGTACCCTAACCCTAACCCTAACCCGTACCCTAACCCGTACCCTAACCCGTACCCTAACCCGTACCCTAACCCTAACCCTAACCCTAACCCTAACCCGTACCCTAACCCGTACCCTAACCCTAACCCGTACCCTAACCCTAACCCGTACCCTAACCCGTACCCTAACCCGTACCCTAACCCGTACCCTAACCCGTACCCTAACCCGTACCCTAACCCGTACCCTAACCCGTACCCTAACCCGTACCCTAACCCGTACCCTAACCCGTACCCTAACCCTAACCCGTACCCTAACCCGTACCCTAACCCGTACCCTAACCCGTACCCTAACCCTAACCCGTACCCTAACCCGTACCCGAACCCGTACCCTAACCCGTACCCGAACCCTAACCCTAACCCGTACCCGAACCCTAACCCTAACCCGTACCCGAACCCTAACCCTAACCCTAACCCTAACCCGTACCCTAACCCGTACCCGAACCCTAACCCTAACCCGTACCCGAACCCTAACCCGTACCCGAACCCTAACCCGTACCCTAACCCGTACCCTAACCCGTACCCTAACCCTAACCCGTACCCTAACCCGTACCCTAACCCTAACCCTAACCCTAACCCGTACCCTAACCCGTACCCTAACCCGAACCCTAACCTAACCCGTACCCTAACCCTAACCTTAACTCGAAACTTAACCTACTTCTGTGCTCTCAATGAGAGCTGCTGTGCCCCTGGCCCTAATTCTATCCTGTTTTTTATACAGCCTTCCATATTCAAAGGCCTTAACCCAAATCCACCGGATTGGGGATATCTGAGACTCACACAAGCACATCCAGCCTCCAAGCTCAAAGTGATGCCATTTAGATCTCTACAGGTTCCTGCATGCCGCCTGAAGCTACGCCCAGCATCTGTGATCCTCCAAACTCAAACCTGGGATATGACCCTCTGCCTGTCGGACGCCCTCAAATCAGCCCACCAGGGAGTCCACCTCCTCACCAGCAGATAGGGACTTCCACACCCTTAGACCCTTACCATAAGCCTAGTTTGGGATTTGAAGCTTCCATCCAAAGGATCCGACCCCACGTCCCCAAGATTACAGATTACTGAGCTAAACCACAGGATTCCATCCACCACATGGGAAGACTTGTGATTTGCGGCTGCACCGAACCCTCAGATGGGGAGAAACCTGTAAGCCTCCCTAAAGCCACCCCCACCGCAAGAGGACCCCATGGCCATAAAATCGGATTCTGCTGTGCCACTGGATCTTGCCCTAAAATCAGCCTTGAGGGGAGCCTGCATCGGCACGGGCACATGGGGGGTAAGGGCATAGCAGGCCCAACCCTAATCCTAGGTGGGATGGACAGGCATCCATACCCAGAGGCAAGTTCCCCAAGCTCGCGGATAGGGACCTCTGAGACTCATGCCAGCAAAGATTAAAGGCGCCTCAGGGACACCCCAGGACTGTAACCCATACACATGAGGAAACCGTGGTCTTTGGAAATCTGCAGAACGATCAGACTGGGAGACACCTGTGTGCCACTCTGAGACACCCACAGTTTCTGGAACCTCCCTGGACACAACTCGGAATCTAACGTACCACCGGTTGACCACCCTGACGTCAACCCACTGGGGAACCCGCCTCAGCAGCAGCAGATCGAGCCTGCCGTGCCCCGAGTCACTTGCCATAACTCTGGTTTCTGTTTTCAGACTTCTATCCCAAGAGGCCTGGCCCCCAAACTCCCCAGATGAAGGGCCCCTCTGTGAAAACCCAAGAATCTGACTGCTACGTATGCGGAAACCGCGCCCTTGGAAGCTCTACAGTGCCCTCAGAGAGAAAGAAACCTTCACGCCCATCTAAAGCAACCCCCACCATCAGCGGACCCAAGGCCAGCAACCCTGATTCCGCTGCACGGCAGGAAGCATTTCCTCAACTCAACCCCGAGGGGAACCTGCTGCTGCCCCTCAGAACAATTTGTTACTTAAACTGCAAACCCTAGAGGGTTTTACTAGTCGCCAATCACATTTAGATATGGCCTTAGGAAAAACGTACACTGGCAACAGGTCTCTGGGGAAAAGGATGATATAGACCGTGAAGCTGGGCAGCTGGGGATGCCCGGCTCAGGGCGGAAGGCCGCCCCTTCACAGAAGCGGGACAACTGGGAACCCCTGCCCGCCTAGGGCGGAATGCCGCCTACTTCAGGGAAACCAAGCACCCGGGAACGCCAGGTCAGCTCAGAGTGGAACGAAAACCCGCCTGCTTCCCTTTTCCGTTCTTGCACCTTTCTCTTCCCAGAAGTGCCCGTTGTTAGTTAGACGAGTCCTTTGAATGTCCTTGTTTAACTTTTAATTAAGTTTATCTTGATCCTCCTCCTTGCTTGTCTGCAAGAAGGGATTAACGTTTGACCTTCCTCAGTCCTACTGTTGGCTATTGTTTCTATCCAATAAAAGGGAGGCTGTGGAGTGCTTCGTGGCAGCAGTCCCTTTCGACTGTTGTCCCCTGCTCCCAATCTCTTGCAGCTGACTTCTTTCTGCCGAATTCTTCTCCCATCGCCATTCTTCTCCCATCGCCGACTGGAAGCGGCAGGAGCCCACATCAGAGTTGGCGGATCGGTTCTGCCATTCCCCAAGGCCATAACTCTAACCCTAAGTTGCATATTCAGATTTCCTTACACAGAGGCCTGTCCCGCAAGCCCTCCGGGGTGGGAACCCTGGAATCACAGCATAGGAGTCACCTGCCACCGAGCAGGAAACCAGTCCGGAGCTGCGCAGAACCCTCAGAGCCAGAGAAACCTGTGTGTCCCCATGAGGACTCCCCCATATTCTGCAGCCCCCTGGAGCCTGATGCGCCACCTGACCCTCATCCTCAACGTGGCTCCTCAGGGAACCCACCTCCAGACCAGCGGTTCCGGCCGGCCACGCCGCTGGCTCCCCTCTCCTCAGGGACCCCTGTCAGCTCTAGACAGACCTGGAGCCTCCCTGCCTGCCGCAAAGCTCTGGGATCCCCTCTCCTTCTTCTCGATGAACACCGGCCCAAGGCGTTCATGACAAAGGGGGAAGGCGCCCTCCTGACTGCTGCACACCTCCTCGCCTCTTCCGCCCGAGTTCTCTCCACTCACCATTGTACCTGGGCAAACTGGAAGGAACATATCCATGGAACGTGACATGCTCTGAGACCTAAATCTTTCCTGGCCGCTTTCTGAGGGCTCCTTATGCAAACAGAACCAAATGTATCCTACCACAGTGGGTTGGAAAAGGATCATCGACAGAACGAGAGATCGAAAATCACTCCATGTTTACCTCACTCTTCATGAAGTACAACATGGTCTTCTTTCCTTGTCTTCCATTCCAATTTCTTTCCAAGCTGTGTTCATTCCTTGGCTTCGCGGGTAAGATTTCAAGATTTCTCACCTGCATAGAACACCCAGAGCTCATCACAGCAAAGACCCTCCCTGCCTGCCACCCAGGAGGAAACCGTGGCATGGGAGGCTATGCAGAACCCTAGGAATGGAACAACCCGCATGCCTCCCTGAGGACACCCCCAACCTCAACGCCAACCTCCCCAGTCACGAACTCACAGCCTGACGTGCTTCCTGACCCCTGTGTTTGACTCAGCTCCCCGAGTTCTCACCTCAGCACGGGCAGATTGGGCCTGGATACCCCTAAACCCTAACCCAAACCCTATTTTGTGTTTTCAGGCTTCTGTGCCCAGAGAAATGGCCTACGAGCCCTCCAGATTGGGAACCCCTGAGCCACACCTGAGGACTCCGCCAGCCATCTGGGAGGAAATCCTTCCATGGAGAGCTGTCCAGAACCCTCGGACCATGAGAGACCCACAGGCATTCCTGAGGCCACCCTCACCGCAGAGGACCTGCACGACAACAAATCCCAGAGCCTGACGTGCCGCTTGAGCCCATTCTGGACTCAGCCCGACAGGGAACCTGCCTCAGCAGCGGCAGGTTGGGTCTGCCGTGCCCCTAACCCATAACCCTATGTTGGCTTTTCTGGCTTCCATCCACAGAGAACTCCCTCCAGATTGGGGACACCTGAGCCACACCCCAGCAGTCCACCTGCCCCTCAGGAGGAGACTGCAGCCACGCAGAACCCTCAGAAAAGAACAAACCCGCATGCTTCCCTGAGACCACCCCCACCTCAGGCAGCCCACCCGGCCACAAAACCACGAGCCTGATGCACCACTGGACCGCTGTCCTCGACTCAGGTACCCGGGGATCCTGCTTCAGTGTGGGCATATTAGGCCTGTCATACCCCTAGGCCCTAACAGTAACCCTAGGGTGGGTTCTCAGGCTTCTGTCCCCATAGAACTAGCCACCAATCCCTCCAGATTGTGGACCTCTGAGCCACAGCCCTGGACTCTGCCTGCCATTCAGGAAGGAACCATGCTGCTTGGAGCTGTACAAAACCCTCAGAGTGGGAGAGGCCTGCATCCTGAGGCCACCCCCACATATGGCTCCCCACCAGACCACAAACATGCAGGCTGGTGCTCAGCTGGACCCTCTCCCTCAACTCTGCCTGTGGAGCAGGGGAGCTGCATGGGCCCAACTCATGTTCCTGGATGGCCACAACAAACACCGAGTAAGAAAGAGCTCTAGACTGCATGTGCCAGCATGGCCTGAATCACCACCCAATGCTGACCAATTCTCACAGCTTTCTGCCCAAATCGATATCAATTCGGGCAGAAAAAAATGTCAGATTTAGCCAGAAAAACCCAGCAAACTTGCATTTGGCAGCAGAGGCTGGCAGAGCCACTGCCTGAGCCTGGCACGGGGTCCCAAGTAGTTGTGGTCCAAACCCTGCTAGAAAGCCCTCTGTGAGGCAGGTGCACATGATGCCAACCACTCCCGCTACTCAACCCCTGAGGTGTGCGCCCTGGCACTGGCATATCATATCTGCGATGCCCCTAGGCCCTGGCCTAAGCCTTGATTGGGGTTTCAGGCTTCCATCCCCAGGGGTCTGTCCCCAGAGCCCTCCAGATTGGGGACCCCAGAGCCACACCCCAGGAGTCCCCTGCCACCCAAGAGGAAACCGTGCTATTTGGACCTGTGCAGAACCCTCAGACCGTGAGAAATCCCCATGCCTCCCTAAAGCTAACCCCACCTCTGGCAGCCACCCCTGGCCACAAAAACCAGAGTCTGACGCACTGCCTGACCCCCGTCCTGTACTCAGCACTCCTAATAGCCATCAGATTGGACCTACCATGCCCCTAGGCCCTAATCCTAATCCTACTTTGGTTTTTAGACTTCTGTCCCCAGAGACTTGGCCCCCAATCCCTCCAGGTTGGGGAACCCTGAGCCACACCCCAGGATTCCACCTGCCACCCAGGTAGAAAGCATGACGTTTAGAGCAGCGTAGAACCCTCAGAGTGTGAGAAACCTGCATGCACCCCGGAGACCACCAACACATTCGGCAGATCCCCTGGCCACAAACCCAGAGCCTGAGGTGCCGCCTGACCCCCATCCTCAACTCAGTCCCCCGGAAATCTCACTTCAGCACAGGCAGATCAGCCCTACCATGTCCCTAGGCCCTCACTTGGCCCCCCAGGGATCTTGCCTCAGTGATGACAGATCAGGCCTGCCAGGGCCCTAGGCCCTAACCCTGACCCTATGTTAAGTTTTAAGTCTTCCATCCCCACAGGCCTGCCCCCAATCCCTGCAGATTGGGACACCTGATGCATACCAGAGGATTCTGCTCGTCACCCAGAAAGAACTGTGTCATTTGCAACTCCATAAAGGCTTCAGAGTGGGAGAACTCCGCATACCACATGAGACCACCATCCACCTTCAGCCGCCTCATGGACACAGTCCTGGAGCCTGACACTCTGCCTGACTCACACCCTCAACTCAGCACCCCAGGACCCTTGCCTCAGTGTACAGAAGGAATTACCATTAAAACGTACAGAAAAATTAGTGAGTATGATCGGACTCTAAAAATTTCTTCTCTTTGGCCTTTCTTCGGCCTCAGGACACAACTTCCTAATGGATACCCAAGATAAATGGAGATAAAGCACAACAGATGTTCACAGACACAATTCAAAGCACTGGTGGCTGGATACAGAGAGCAGTGCCCAGGTTGGGGTGCATGCTGCCTCTGTAGCGGTTTCCCAGAAAAGAGATGCTGAACGCAATGTCCACTCTTTGACTTTTTTCATAAGAAGGAAATCCTCTTCAGATTTCTCCCTGCTACTGAAGCTGGGTGAAAACGTAGATCTTTCAAAAGAGCCAAGTGTCTTACTATGAACTTTGAAAAAGTGGGGGAGACTTGTACTTGAAAGTTGCTGATGGGGTAGAAGTTCAGAGTTCTCCCAGACACGAACATCGGCAGGTCCACTGTGAAAGGCTCCTTCCTCGGCATGTGGAACACAGACTCCCTCCTACTCCCAGAAACCTCCTCCTTCCCCTCACTTGGGGCAACCAACAAGAGCTGGGAGTTCTCTCAATTCCTCCTTTCTCCCATTCCCAATATCCAGGCCTTCAGCAAATCCTGTGAACTCCGTCTTCAAAATGTGCCCAGAATAGGATTAACCACTCCTTCCACGGCCACCTGTCTGGTCCACACTAGAACCTATCTCTTGCCTGAGTTCCTAGAAAAGCTTCATTATTGACCTCCCTTGTCTATCCTCAACCCTGTGTGTTGTGTTCTCAACACTGTAGCCAGGATGGCCCAGTGAAACAAAGTCCCATGGGGTCAAAGCCCTGTAATGGCTTTCTGTCACCCTACTCGTCACCTCCTGGAGGTCACATCCTAAGCTGTCTCATGTGGCCACAGGGCTTTCTTGCTGCTTCTGGACATACCTGGTATGCTCCTGTCCCAGGGCTTTTGCACATGCTTTTCCTTCCATTTAGAAGGCTCTTGATGTGATATCAGTCACCTTCTTTAGATCTTGATTCAAGTATCACCTTCGTAGTGAAATACCACCTTCCCCCATGTGAACACTGACCACCACCCCACCTCCCTTTCATCACCCCAGCCATGCCTCCTGATTTATATTTCCAGAGCAATTATCACAGTCACCAGTCCATCTTGGCAAGGGAGAAACAGAGGCCTACATGGAGGGTTTCACTTCTGACTCATTCTCATTTCCGACTCCAGAGCCCTGGGGGAAAAGGTGACCAGAGCTCTTGCACAGTCAGGATGCCTGGGCCAAGGAGTCCACCTAATGCACCCGCCACACCATCAGGGAAATGAGCCATAAGGGGAATCCACTTGCACATGAAACCTGAAACCAGACACCTTCCTCGATTACAGGTGAGCACACACACTTCCTCCCCTTGCCTGATGAGCTCACCTGAGAAAACTGAGCAGGAAAGCATCCCAGGGCCCCAATCTCCCTCTGGCCCACATCCTGGGAAACAGACAGCTCTCCTCCCTACACCAGCTACCTGTGACGGACGTCCGGCGCCCCCCTGTGGTCAGGCAGAGCGCTGCACCTATCCCTCTTTCCTGGGATGTCGTCACAAACCAGACTTTGGTGCACAGTTTTCAGGAAGGAACCTGCAGCAGCAGCAGCAGCAGGCTGCCCAGGTTTGGCCTCAGCCTTGCACATCAGGCCCCAAGCGGAACTAGAGTTTCCTGGAGTCTGGTGTGCTGTGTGGCCTTGGAACCTAATAACAGGAGCTGAGATTTCAGTTCCAAATAAAAACTGGCCTCTTCCACATAGCACAGAAAGTGGAGGATTTCTCAGGGGTGTGGCTTTGGAAGAAGTTCTTCTGCTCATTGAATTCATAGGCACCAGCAGAGGACACCTGCTGCACCTCGTCTGAGAAAGCAAGGGGCACCCGGGCAGGATCAATAAGGTTGCCTGTGGACTGCTTCCCACCAACCACCCTGCTGAGCCGAGGGCATGAGAACCAAAGAGAAAGTAGCTTTCATGGTACATCTGCAGCAGTAGGGCTGGCCAGGAAGCAGAGCCCTGTCCCTGGAGCAGGATGGCCTGCCCTCAAGAGTGGTGGTCCACCACCATGGCCTCACAATCTCCCAGATATCTGATCTGACAATGCTTCCAGGCTCAGACCTGCTCACACGATGAGTCATAAGATCCAGAGACTGCTTTTCACCCCGGCTCAATGCTACTCACAGAGAAGCAAACTCCACCCTCAGAAATGTAATCATCATTAGCTCTGGAATTCCCTGAGTTTGTCTACACTGGCCCACCCAGGTGTCCCATCCGATCATTCCTCAAGTGACCTAGGGTTTGAAGCCACTTTCAAGCTGCCCTTATAAAGGCAGGAACTGGTCCGAGTAGAAAGACCAGCCAAGTGACTCTGCATGCTGGAAACTTGGACAACATCCTCCCTGTACACCAACACTTCCAAGCCCAAGCTTCAAACCTTTGTTCACTGTGCAGTGAGGACCATGTGAGCATGAACACTGCGCTGTCAAATCTCTTATCTCCCATTTCTTCAAATCAGAAACCAGGCTCCAGTCACCACTTCCTTTTCACATCAGAGAAGTAAGGAAAAGGATAGAATAAAACACTAGATGTGTGGGGCACCTGGGTGTCCCAGTGGGTTAAGCCTCTGCCTTCAGCTTAGATCATATCTCAGGGTCCTGGGATCGAGCCCCGCATCAGGCTCTCTGCTCAGCAGGGAACCTGCTTGCCCCTCTCTCTGCCTACTGCTCTGCCTACTTGTGATGTCTCTCCCTCTGGGTGAAATAAAATCTTTTAAAAAACACACACACGCGCAAGATGGCGGAGAAGTAACAGGCTGAGACGACATCGGCAGCAGGAGACCAGCTAGATAGCTTGTCAAACCATTGCGAACAACTACAAACCCAACAGGAGATCAAAGAGAAGAAAAGCAACAATTCTAGAAACAGAAAATCGACCACTTTCAGAAAGGAAGGACCTGCGGAGAAGTGAATCCAAAGCGACGGGTAGACCGCGGTGGGAGGGGCCGCTCCCGGCAAGCGGCGGCGGAACAATGGAGCACAAAATCGGGACTTTTAAAAGTCCGCTCCACTGAGGGACATCACTCCAGAGGCTTAACCGGGGTGAAGCCCACACGGGGTCAGCGTGGCCCCAGGTCCCGCGGGGTCACAGAAGGATCGGGGTGTCTGAGTGTCGCAGAGCTCGCAGGTATTAGAGCGGGGAAGCCGGCTACAGAGACGGAGCCGACAGTGAGCTTGCAGCTCGGGGTTACCTTGGACCGGTCGCAGGCTGGGTGAGCTCGGAGCATGGCTGGAGACCAGGGAGACGGGAGTGATTGCACGCTTTTCTCTGAGGGCGCACTGAGGAGTGGGGCCCCGGGCTCTCGGCTCCTCCAGGCTGGAGACCAGGAGGCCGCCATCTTCGTCCCCATCCTCCGGAACTCTACGGAAAGCGCTCAGGGAACAAAAGCTCCTGAAAGCAAACCCGAGCGAATGACTTAGCCTGGCCCCGGCTAAGGGCGGTGCAATTCTGCCTTGGGCAAAGACACTTGAGAATCACTACAACAGCCCCACCCCAGAAGATCAACAAAAAATCCAGCCAAGACCAAGTTCACTTACCAAGGAGAACAGCAGAATTCCAGAGGAGGAGAAAGCAAAGCACGGAATTCATGGCTTTCTCCCCATGATTCTTTAGCTAGACCCACTCCCAACTTCAGCAACTCCGGAGGGGCACATGGTGTCTGGAGTCACTTCGGCGGGAGACCGGGAGCCCACAAGTGCCCGGGCGCCTGCCCACGGAGATGCTGATGCTATCGGGGAGAGCTGGCTCCTGCTCCTGCCCCCACCCCTGCTCCTGCCGCTCCCCCTGCCCCTGCCCCTGCCAGAGCGACTCCCACTTCCCCTGCCCCTGCCTGGGCTCCTGTTCTGGCCCTTGACCCAGATCCTCCCTTGGTCCCACTCCTTCCCCGACCCCTCCCTGGGCCCCTGTACCTGCCCCAGACCCAGCTCCTGCCCTTGACCTCGCTCAGGCCATCACCCCTGCACTTGCCCCAGCTCCTGCCCCTGCCCCTGCCCCCGCCCCTATCCCTTCGCCTTTCCCTGCCAGGGCCACTGCCCAGGCACCTGCCCCTGCACCGGCCCCAGACCCAGGTCCTAACCCTGTTCCTTCCCTTTCCCTTGCCCCTTCTCGTGCCCCTGCCAGGAAGGCCTCCCTTTCCCCTGCCTGTGCCCTTTTTCCTGCCCCAGAACCAGCTCCTGCCCTTGACCCTGCACCAGTCATCACCAAGGCACTTGCCTCAGTTCCTGCTCCTGCTCCTGCCCCTTCCCCTGCCCCTGTGTATGCCCCTGCCCCTGTCCTTTCTCTTTTCCCTGCCAGGGCCACTGCCCCTGCACTTGCCCCAGACCCAGGTCCTACCCCTGTTCTTGCCCCTGGCCCTGGCCCTGCCCCTGAGTCTGCCCCTGCCCCTGTCCTTTCTCTTTTCCCTGCCAGGGCCAATGCCCCTGCACTTGCCCCAGACCCAGGTCCTACCCCTGTTCTTGCCCCTGGCCCTGCCCCTGCCCCTGCGTCTGCCCCTGCCCCTGTCCTTTCTCTTTTCCCTGCCAGGGCCACTGCCCCTGCACTTGCCCCAGACCCAGGTCCTACACCTGTTCTTGCCCCTGCCCCTGCCCCTGCGTCTGCCCCTGCGTCTGCCCCTGCCAGGAAGGCCTCCCCTTTCCCTGCCGGTGCCTGCCCCAGACACCTGTTCCTGCCCCAGACACAGGCCCTGTTCCTGCGTCTTCCCCTTCAACTGCTGCCATCCCTTCCCCTGGCCCTGCCAGGACCACTGCCTCTTCCCCTGGCCCTGCCTAGGCCCCTGTTCCCGCCCCAGACCCAGTCTTTCTCATTTGCTCCTGCTCCTTTCCCTGACCTTGCCTGGGCTCCTGTTCCTGCCTCTGACCCAGCTCCTGCTCTGGATCCTGCACAGGCCACTACTGCTGACCCTGTCCCCGCCTCTAGCCCAACCCCTGCCCCAACACCTTCTCCTGCGGGACTCCCAGACCCGCATCCAGAGCCCACAACTCTGCGGGGAGATCTCCCCAGAAAAATGCTGTCAGTTCCATCCCCTGACCCCGACATCCCCCCAGAATGTTTCATCCCCCCTCCTTGTGTTCTTCCTCTCCTGTATGGAGTCACCGTTCTCGTCGCCGTCCATCTCCTCTATGCTGTGTATTATTTATTTTAAATAAAAGTTCTTGTTTTCCCTTGAACACGTCATGAGCATGAAGTGCATTCCCAACGCTGTGCCACCACGCCCCAGAACATCGTTGCAGGATACCTCCTTCCCCAAACGAGACCCTGAGCCCAAGCCCTCCTGCCCATTGTTCCCCCCAGCCTGGCCCCTCGCAAGCCCTAAGCTGCTTTCTCTTTCTGTTCCTGCACGTGTTCTGGAGGTTTCTGGAGGTGGAATCCCTCAATAGGTGCCTTTGTGTCTGCACCTATTTTCAAAGGGCCCTTGTTTGGGGTTTGGTTTGGTTTGGTTAGGTTTGGTTTTTGTTTCTTCTCTCTGTTTGACATAGAATTTCCCTTCTTGGTTGTTGAGACGCCCAATGGATTACAGAGAAGATGTCATCCTAGGGACCCCTTTAGGAATTCTGGGCACAATCTGGGGGCCAAGGCCCCTGTTCCTGCTGGGACACCACAGTCGGTCCCCAGACAGGACACGGCTGTTTCCTCCTGTGGCCCACACAGAAACCAGGGAAATGCAGAAAGCTGGAAGACACACCGCGGAGCGCAAAAGCATCTCTCACAACCCCTAGGCCAGAGAAAGGTCTCCCATGGGTATGCTCCAATCCATGCTCCAAGTCACTGGGTCCCACAGGGACAGAGACAGGGACAGAGACTATACACGTGCAAGTTCAAGGGGAGGAGAGGCACACAGGCACTATGTGTCAGGAGATGCAGGAGCTCCTGGGAAAGGACTCAGGCAAAGGAAACCCTGGGAAGGCAGTGCTGGTCACCCTCAGACTGGCAGGTGTCTGGTCTGGGGACCAGCAGCCCTGGGGAGAACGTGAGGAAGCAGAGGTCCGATGCAGGGCCCCTGGAGAGAAGGCGGACAGGCACCCCTGTCTGAGACAACAGTGAGTGGCACGCATCCCAGGCCACAGGTCCACCTATCACCTAGGAGGGCTCAGCCTGGGACTCACCCCCAGAAACTCTGGCTCGGTTGGCCACGATGTGTTTTCAGTAGGATTGGGCACAGCAGTGGTGAGACAGCAAGGAATGGACAGTGTTCATGCCCAAGGAGGTGGAGGGGATCCTCATCCCAGTCCTCATGACACAATGTCCTGGGGCTCCTTTCTCAGTGTTGTCTGGGGCACAGGATCGCGGCAGCCCCTCTGAGACCCACTCCTGCCACCCTGCTCCTGGGGACATTCATAATAGTTTAAGGAGGACGTAGAGAGGATCCAGGATGACAGAGGGCCAAGGGGAA
Organism: Mustela nivalis; assembly: GCF_964662115.1. NCBI lineage: Eukaryota > Metazoa > Chordata > Mammalia > Carnivora > Mustelidae > Mustela > Mustela nivalis. Next base: position 15,916,212 of record NC_139038.1, read on the forward strand.
GGAAGGTCAGCACTGGGAGGACAGATGGACCAGCCCCGAGCCAACATTCAGGGCCTAATCCTAACCCAAACCAGAACCCTAATACAAAGCCGAATCTGAACCGGAACCCTAACCATAACCCCTAACCCTAACCCTAACCCAACCCTAACCCTAACCCAGTATATCATACTGGATTTTTTTTCCTTTAATGTGTAAAACTCATTACTTGAGTTTTATAATTTGTTCAATTAGTGTATGTTTTCTAATTTAACATAGTACATGGTGATGCTTTCATTATTTTGTAATTGCAAATTGTGGTCAATTCATTAAAAATTCATGTTTACATGCAAAAATATAAGGTTTTTAAGGGAGATTATTTGGTTATTTCCCAAATCTATTGCGTAATGTCCAATATGATTTTACACTAGATTTAGATTTTGTTGTTACAAATAGGTTGTTACTTTATTTGTAATAGTATAATTCAAAATAAGATTTGTAGACCCCTACTTTGTATAAAGTTTATACATATGAAATTTATTTCTGAAAATTAAACTTATAGCAAGTATTTTCTTACTTTTTTTATTTTTTAAAAGAAGATTTTATTTGTTTATTTGACAGACAGAGATCCCAAATAGGCAGAGAGGCAGGCAGAGAGAGAGGGGGAAGCAGGATCCCCGCTGAGCAGAGAGCTTGATGTGGGGCTTGATCTGAGGACCCTGGGATCATGACCTGAGCCAAAGGCAGAGGCTTTAACCCACTGAACCACCGAGGCACCCCAGTATTGTATTTTTAAAGATTTATTTATTATGTATTTAAAAGAGAGAGGGCATGAATGGGGTGGAAAGGCGATCAGATTCCCTGCTGAATGGGAAGCCAGATGATCCAGTGTTGCATGCCAAGACCCTGAGATCATGACCTGACCCGAAGTCAGATGCTTAACTGACTGAGCCACCCAGGTACCCTGTTATTAGGATTTTATATGGAATATTATAATAATTCCATTCCTGAATAGTCTTATTAGTAGTGTATAAGATTCATTTGTAATCAATAGAGTTCTCTCTATAAACCTCAGTTAAGACAGAGAGACTACCAGTGATAAACTATTCCTCTCTTTACACAGTCTTTCTCGCCCTCAGGGGAACTAGTATCTCCTATATAGTTCACACCATGCAATGTGCAGGTGGTTTCTGTTAAAAGATGTATACTCAGACAGAAGCAGCTAGGAACAGCTTACTCTTTCCAGCTCTGATGGTGGTGGGAAAAATATTCAATGCTGCTGTGTCTGCTGACTGCTCTCCTTGCTGTGACTTTGAAGATGCACACTCAAAGTCTCAAAGTCTCAAAACCCATCACCTAGGTCAAGAGGAAGCGACAGGTTACATACATGTAAAGTATTTGTAGAAAATAGAAACTGACAAGTCACACATCCCATATGTAGGGAGCCATCTCAACACAGAGGATTTAGAGCTTTTCTCCCACATATACTTAATGAAGTCCATAATTATGTATTCCTCTACTTGTAAGCAGTGCTCTTTTTTATTCAGGTGAAAACGTTAAAAGGGCACTTTAATGAATTTTCTTCTAGAGCCTCCAGAAAGAACACAGCAGTGCCACCACCTTGATTAGTTTGGTGAGACCTATGTCAGACTTTTATGCTAAAGAACTGCAAAAAAAAAAAAAGAAAGAAAGAAAGAAAGAAAGAAACTGTTTTGCTTTAATCTGCTAAGTTTATGATAATATATTGAAGTAACAATAGCCTGCTTCCCCCCTCTCTCTGCCTGCCTCTTTGCCTACTTTTTCTCTCTCTCGCTCTGTCAAATAAATAAATAAATAAATATTTAAAAATGCATTTAATAAATAAGTAAATAGGTCTTTAGTAAAACTTACCTAATATGAGCATTTCTGTTTCTCAGTCCTAGTGCTTCTAAGCCTAAACACCTAATGTAATTAAGCAGTTCATGTATGTTCATAATTGAAGTATGCCATTTCCTTTTTTATTCATTATTAATAAGTCTACTTGCAGGACCTGTTTTAACATCTATAAATTTTAAATGCCAAACAATACTTTATATACTCCTAGATAATTTTTTAACATTTTAGTTTTTTTCAATGTTTTATTTTCTAATATATATTTGTTCTGCCAATTAAACTTAAAGGTGCTAACTAGAATTAAATAGTTTGTGCAACTATGCCAGTACCCTTGCATTTTGTTTAGTGCCTCATTAACGCTTAGGGTGGAAGAGAAGAAATTAAAAATAGAGCTTCCCTCTGACCCTGCAATTGCACCTACTGGGTATTTACCCCAATGATACAGATGTAGTGAAAAGAAGAATCATCTGTACCCCAATGTTCATAGCAGCAATGGTCACAGTCACCAAACTGTGGAAAGAATCAAGATACCCTTCAACAGAAGAATGGATAAGGAAGGTGTGGTCCATATATACTACAGAGTATTATGCCTCCATCAGAAAGGATGAATACCCAACTTTTGTATCAACATGGATGGGACTGGAAGGGATTATACTGAGTGAAATAAGTCAAGCAGAGAGAGTCCATTATTATATGATTTCGCTTATTTTTGGAGCATAAGAAATAACACAGAAGGACATGGGCAGATGGAGAGGAGAAGGCAGTTGGGGGAAATTGGAGGGGGAGACAAACCAAGAGAGACTATGGACTCTGAAAAACAATCTGAGGATTTTGGAGGGGCAGGTGGTGGGAGGTTGGGTGAGCCTGGTGGTGGGTATTATGGAGGGCATGGATTGCATGGAGCACTGGGTGTGGTGCATAAACAATGAATTCTGGAACACTGAAAAGAAATTTAAAAAATAAATAAAAACTTAAAAGAAAAGAAAGGAAAACTGGTGAAGGAGGTAGTTGAGAGGTGTGGACTTTGGATTGGTAGGTTTGCATATGAAAGGCATGCTACAAGGGAAGTCATTTGCTATCTATAGGAGTTAGCTAACCCAGGAAAGGGCAGTCTCTCTCAGATCTGCAAAACTCCAATTCAAAGTATCATAAAGTACAGAAAAATGTAAAACATGATTAATACAAAGTGTTTGGGATGGCAAGAATTAGGTTCAGGGCCAGGTTGTTATGGTAATATTCAGATCCAAGGTCATGGTGAGAGTAAAGGTCAGAGTACGTGTAGCACCAGGGCAAAAGTCAGGTTCAGAAAAAGGTTCAAATAATCAGGGTCAGCATAGGTAAGGATAGAAGCCACATGTAAGTCAGGTTCAGGGTAAGAGTCAGAGTCAGAGTCAAAGTCCCAGCCAGGGTAAAGGTCATGGTGAGTATAAAATTGGGAATAAAGTTCAGGGTTAAAATCAAGGTGAGGGTAGACCAAGAACAAGTTAAGTAGGAAGAGGATAATCAGGACTGAAAGATCAGAGTAAGAGTCAGGGCCAGGGTGATGCTCAAGGTCCTGGTCTGGTTGAAAGTCACCTTGAAGTTTAAAGGTGAAGACAAGAATCAGATAGTACTTAGGTGAGGACCAAGTTTAAGATCCAGCATGATTGTTATGGTCAGAATCAAGGTGGAGTAATAATCAAGGTCAGTATGATAGTGATTGTCAGGGTCAGTGTGAGGTACAGTTTTAAGATCAGGGTGAAGATGAAAATTAGAATCAATGTCAGGATGAGTGGGTCCCTGGGTGGCTCAGTGGGTTAAGCCACTGCCTTCGGCTCAGGTCATGATCTCAGGGTCCTGGGATCGAGTCCCGCATCGGGCTCTCTGCTTGGCAGGGGTCCTGATGATGAAGTTCCAGAACCTAAGTCAGGTTCGGTGGGGTGAGGTTCGGAGCTGACAACTAAAGAAAGAATTCTTAAGACATCTTTGGTGCAAAATGGTGGTTTATTAAAGCACAGGGACAGGACCCGTGGGCAGACGGAGATGCTGCTGCCCCGGGTTGTGAGGAGTGGCTGGTTATATACACAGGAGTTGGGTAGGTGAGGACAAAGGGTTGTTCAGAAGGGCTATTGGGATAAAGAAGACTGTCAGGATATGGAAGGCCTGGTTACTATCAAGCCAAGGCCACTTTCCCTCTAATGAGGCGCTAACATAAAGACAATTGGGAGTCTCCTGGTGGAATGTTACATTCCTGCTATCAAACGTCCTTGTTAGTGAGATTTAGGTCTTAAAAGAAATTTAACTTTATTTACTTTTCCTTCTACCTCCATCTCCTTCGGTTTTTTTATGGAGGGGAGGGTGACGTTAGGGCTTGAGGAACTGAGTTATGTATCTTTGGAAATTGGGCTATTGATAAGGCAACTTCTTTGTTGTAAATCTCAAGGACATTTGTAAACCAAGAGAGACTCCTGCCTTGCAGGACTGTGATCTCTGCAAGATAACCATTTGCTCTTCTTTTAGGGCAGTCAGGGGTGCCTGTGAAATGTCACACATATTACCAAGGGGAGTGGGTGGAGAGGGGGTGCAAGGTGCCAGCTCCTGCTCCGTTCTCAGCCAGCCTCCTGCTCTGTCATCACTGCTTCCTCCTCTCTCTCTCTGCCTGCCTCTCTGCCTACTTGTGATCTCTCTCTGTCAAGTAAATAAATAAAATCTTTAAAAAAAAAATGTCAGGATGAGCTTCAGGATCAGAATCAGGGTGATGATCACAATAAAGGTCAGTATTTCATCATGGTAAGGGTATGGAAGAGTGTGGGGGACAGAGTGAGTGTCAAGTAAAGTTCAGGGTAAGGAGGAGGGTCAGAAGCAGGATCATGGTCCGATTCGGATATATTGTCATAGTAAGAGTCAATGTAAGAGTCAGTGTCAGTGCCATGGTCAATGTGAGGGGATTCCTGTACAAGTATGGATAAGAATGTGAGTTGGTAGCAGAGTGAGCACTGGGGTCCAATCATGGTGAGTATCAGTTTCAGAGATATGGTCATTGTCAGAGTCAGTGGATTCTGGGTGAACTTAGTGTCAGAATTGAATTAGGGGAAGGGTGAGGTCAAGGTCAGGTTGATGATAAAGGTCAGAATGGTGTCAGGGTGAGAGTGAGGGTGAAGGTTAGGTTTAAAGTATGAATAAAATGAAGCTAAAATTCATAGTTAGGATCAGAATCAGGGTAATGGTCAACATGAATTGCCATATCTTGGTGAGGATGAGGTTATTGATCAGGGTCAGAGTTATATTCATGGACATAGTGAAGATCAGGGTCATTTGTGTGTCAAGGTGAGGTTTTAGTTAAGTTGACAGATTATGTGAAGTTCAGAGTGCAAGATAAAGGTGAGTATGAGGGTGAGGATCACATTAGAGTCAGGTTCAGAAACATGGTAAGTTTTATAAACAGTTATTTCTAGAGTAAGGATCAAGGTATGATTCAGAGTCTGATGTCAGGTTCACTGTCAGGAGAAAGGTCAGAATCAGGTAAGTTTAAGGGTGAAGATCAGTGTCAAGCTCAGGGTAGGGGTCATTGCTGGGTCATTTTCTTTTTTTTTTTTTTTTAAAGATTTTATTTATTTATTTGAGAGAGAGACAGTGAGAGAGAACATGAGCGAGGAGAAGGTCAGAGAGAGAAGCAGACTCCCCGCAGAGCTGGGAGCCCGATGCGGGACTCGATCCCAGGACTCTGGGATCATGACCTGAGCCGAAGGCAGTCGTCCAACCAACTGAGCCACCCAGGCGTCCCGCTGGGTCATTTTCAAAGTAAGGGTCATGCTCAAGGTCAGGTTGAGAGTCACTGTGAGGATCAGAATGGTAGTTGGTGTCAGAGTGAAGATGAGAAGTCAGGAATATGAGGCAAATATTCAGAGTCATGCTCAGGATGAGAGTCAGGGTCAGTTTCAGCATAAGAATCAGGGTGCAGTGCCAGCCAGGTCTGGGTGAGGAAGGATGAATGTCAGGATCAGTCTGATGGTATTGTTCAGGTCCAGCATGAGTTTCAGATTCAAGACTCTTTCATGGACATCATGAAGGTATGTGTAAGGGTCATTGTAGAGTCAGGGTGAGATCAGGGTCAGGGAGGTCATGGTCAAGTCAGGGTAAGTGGAGTATGAACATCAGAGTCAGGGTCAAGTAAAGATCAAGTGAGGTTAGATTCAGGGACAGGGTAGAGGGTCAAATTGAATGCTAGCTTAGGGATCGCTTCAGAATCAGGATACAGATGAAATTGAGAGTAATGGTGAAAGTGGGGGTCAGGGTAAACATGACCCAGAGCTTCTAAATGAGAATTAGGATCAGAGTCAGGGCGAGTGTCAGGGTCAGACACAATGTCAGAGTGAGCATCAGAGTAAGGTTTGGGTATGGAATAGAGGTAGTGTCAGAATGAGAGTCAGAGTCAAGATGACAGTGAGTATATACCTCAGGGTTAGAATCATGGTCATGATCAATATCTAAACCAAACTGAGGGTCATGGTGATGAAAAATGTGATGGTCAAGGTCAGTATGAGCATCCAATAAGGGTAAGGGAGACATAGAGGTTCTGTGTCAGTGTGAAATTCAGGGACATGGTGAAGGTTACAGTAGCATCAGCATCAGAGTATGGTGAGGATCATAAGAAAGTTACAAGCCCAGTCAACATTAGGTTGAATATCAAGTCAATGGTATAGAGGCGCCTGGGTGGCTCAGTCGTTAGGCACCTGCTCAGGTTAAGCATTTGGCTTGGGTTGTGATCCCAGGGTCCTGGGATTGAGCCCTGCATCAGGCTCCCTGCTGAGCTGGAAGCCTGCTTCTCCCTCTCCCACTTCCCCTGCTTGTGTTCCCTCTTTCACTGTGTCTCCCTCTGTCAAATCAATAAATAAAAATAAAGTCTTCAAGTCAATGTTATAGTCACAGTGAGTTTGAGGAAGCATTTCAGGGTCAAGGTGAGGATCAGAGTCATGTAGTGTATGAAGTGAGGGTCAGAATCTAGGTCACACACAGGGTCAGGCATGAGCCAAAGTAAGGTTTAGGGTCATGTGATTATGTGTGTCAGAGTAAAAGTCTACTTCAGAGTTAGTGCCTGGTCAGGATATCAATCTAGAGTCAAAGTAATCAGAATCAGGGTCAATATTAGTTTCAGGTCAAAGACTAAACTCAGTTTAAATTTTGAGGGATGGGGAGTATAGAGTCATTGTTGGGATCACATCAGGGTCAAAGTCAGTTGAAAGTGATGGGCACGGAGAGTGGGAAGGTGAAGTTCAAGGACAGAGTGAGAGATTCAGAGTTCAATGCAGGGTCAGGATCAAGATGGTCAGGTTGAGTACGAGTTTCAGAGTAATGATCAGCTCAGGGGTCAGTGTTAGGGGGAGTGTGAAGGTCTCAGAGTAAATTTGAATATCAGTATTGGCTTAGATTTAAGTTGAAGGTGGAATAAAAGTCAGGTATATGATGAAATTGAAGAAAATGGATCAGGCATACAGTGAAGTTGAAGATGAGGGTCTGAGACAGTTAAGCCTGAGGGTCAAAGTCAGTGTTTGGGTGAGGGCCAGTATAAACATGATTCTTGGTGATAGGATCAGACAGAGGATGAATGTCATGGTCAGGATTAATGAGTACAGGGATATAGTGGGGTTGAGTCTATTTCATGTTCATAGTCAGGGTCTTGGTGAGAGGCAGGTTCAAGTAAGGGAAAAGATCAGGTCAAGGGACAGGGTCAGTGTCTGGGTGAAAGTCAGCATCAGGAAAGTTTGATAGTTAAGGTCAGTGTCAGGGTCTTGGTGGTAATAGTGTCAGGATCCGCTTCAGGATCAAAATCAACACATCAGTGTCAGGTTGATGACCAGGGTCAGGTGAAGGTCAAGTTAGGTGTTGGGTTCAGAATCAAAGTCGGCATGAATGCCAGAGCCTTAGTAAGGGTCTGTGAAGGTCATGGTCATGGTCGCAGTATCAGCAACATATTGAGAGTTTAAAGTCATGTCATGGCTAAGGTAAGGTCATCATGAAGTTCAAATTCAGGGTACATATTGCAGGGTAAGGATAAAAACAAGATCCAAGTTGAGAGTCAGGGTCAGAATCAGGGTGAAAATTAGGGTCAGGTAATTTCAGGGCTTATTTAAGCCTCAGGATCAATGTGAGGGCAGGGTCCTGGGATCAAGAACAACATCCAACTCTCTGCTATATGGGGAGCCTGCTTCTCCTTCTCCCTCTGCCTGCTCTGCCTCCTTGTGCACACTTTCTGTCTCTCAAATAAATAAATAAAGTCCTTAAAAAAAAGGAAAAATAAAATGAGAGAGATGAGCATGAGGATCGGGGATATTTGGGAGAGTAAAGGTGTCTTTCAATGTCAGGACCAAGGTCAAGTAGGACTGGGAGTCAGGGTCAGGGTGAGGTTAAATGTGAAGTTAAAGTTCAAAGCCATCCCCTGGGTCAGGTGATATTAAAGGTGGGGTTAAAGTTCAGGCATCCCCAGGATCAAGGTCAATGTTAGGGTTAGGATAAAAGCAGGGTAATTGCCATAATATTTCATTCTTCTGTTTATAATCTTACTTCCACCATTAATTCATGTAATGCTGTCAGAGCAAAAGAAACATTATTTTTCTTGTTAATTTTGTTTCATTTTTCTGCAGGAATAGTAATGGATTTGGGATACGCATTGGCCCAGTAATCTTAATTTTATTATTATGCACCATCAGATCCTGATGATTCACAGCTCTGAAAAGTCATTCCAAATTTTATGCCGTAGATGTACAACCAGATGCTCGGTGATAGGAATGCAAGAACATACAATGCAGTTTTAACAGGTTTCTGTCCTTAAAAAATAAAAAAAGGATTTGCAACTTCTAAATTTCAAGCTTATGGAATGACTGGAATAGAATTTAGATGTTGAATTACCCATTCCACCACAACATACCTGATAACTGACCATCATCCTTTGAGCGTTTGAGAAATGGCTACTAGCAACCCCCGCAGTTAGAGAGTTTATTTATGGAAAATTTATCATCATTAATTGAGCCAAAATGGCTTCTGACCATAATTTTCATCTTCATACAGCAACAGAGTAAATCTAATACTTTTTTCATATGGCTCCTCAGTATCTCTCCTCCACTGATGCACAGTAATGCAGGTCTTTCTGCAAAGGTGATGGTATGACCACTGTCCCAACCCCAACTGATCAGGCCCTGGATCCCATTAACAGGCTGAAATTTCCTAAGTGGGAAGGCCCTGGCCTCCACCTGGACCACCAACCTCACCTCAGAGGTGCTCACCACCTGATTCCCAGGACGCCTTCAACTCCCTTGATGGGTCCTGACATCTTACACCCTAAGTTTGGAAGGATGGCGGGGGATACTGGCTGGGCTTGTTCCCTTTGGACCCTGTGATGTTAGAAGGACAATGTTAGGGTTCAAAGCTGACAGCAGAGAAAGAATTCTTGAGACATCTTTGGTGCAAAAAAGGTGATTTTATTAAAGCACAGGGACAGGACCCGTGGTCAGAAAGAGCTGCACTGGGGTCAGAAGTGGCCCATTACATGCTTTCAAGTTGGGAGGGGTTTAGGAATAGCACAAGTCTCTAAGGGATTTTGGAAGCAAGGTTTCCAGGACCTTGAGGGAGCTAGCTAATGTTGGGGAAAAGTCATTTATTATCAGCTAATAAAACCTCAGTCATGACACCCTTCAGATGTATATTGGTGGGCCATATGCTTGGAGGAAGACTGCCAACATGTGTCTTTGGGGATTTAGAGACACAGGAAATTTCTTTTTTTTTTTTTTTAAAGATTTTATTTATTTATTTGTAAGAGAGAGAGAGAGTGAGAGTGAGCACAGGCAGACAGAGTGGAAGGCAGAGTCAGAGGGAGAAGCAGGCTCCCTGAGGAGCAAGTAGCCCGATGTGGGACTCGATCCCAGGACGCTGGGATCATGACCTGAGCCAAAGGCAGCTGCTTAACCAACTGAGCCACCCAGGCGTCCCGAGACACAGGAAATTTCTAAAGGAATTTATATGTTGATGTAGACTTCTAGGATGGGGGAAGGAGAGGAGAGGGCTAGGACTGCCTTTCGCCCTTCTCCAAGTATCAGCATCGAGGCAGTTGAGTGCCTAGGGGAATGCCACTCTCTCTGTTTAAGGACTTGTCAGTGGGCTGTAGGTAGTCAGGAGATTTCATAATTTTTCTTCTGCCTTTGTTTCCCGCATCACCTGAACTAGACTAATGAGGCTCCCAAACCAGATCCAGAGTCGGAGGTAAGAGTGCACAGATCTGAAGGGAAAGCCTGCTAAAGACTGGAATGAAAAAACAACCCCTCTCACCACCAAACTTTTCCGGCTAAAGAGAAAACGGGAAATGACAGGGAGTGCTCCTGCTCTCCTCCTGCCGGCCCACCGGCACGGGCTTTGGCCAGCCTCTGATTTGTGTGCCCAACCCCCTAGACTGACTCTCCATGCCCCTTCCCACCTCTATCCCTCCTCCCCTGCTCACTGGTGCTGGACACCTCTGAGGCTCTTTACCATGAAGGGTTTACAGGGTTTAGAGGCTGAAGAGAAAAGAAGTCTAAGTCAGGGAACAATGTGAAATGGTTGGGGCCTCAGAGGCAGGAAGGGATCTCTGCTTTTCAAACCTGAGAGCTGAGCCTGAGGATTATAGAGCCAAAGGTTTTCCTACCAAAAAAAAAGGTTGTATCGAATGGTTCCCAAGATTCTTTCCAACTCTAAATCACAACAATGCTGCAGGGAGGTATTCTGTAATATTAGAGCCATGAGTTCCTAGAGCTTTGTTCAAACTGGGGCTAAGGACAAGGAATTGGAAAATTGAGGTCTGTGGCCTCTTGATTCCACCTAGCATAGGGTGAACAAGACTGGAAGTCTTCAACAACTTTCTTCTAGACAAGAATTCCAGATGGCCACAATTTCTAGAGAGCTTTTTTATTTCCTTTCCTTCTTTTTTTTTTTAATGACCCCTCCCCGCAGCACTTTCCCTTTAGTCTCTGCCTGTCTGGCCTCTCCTTTAGACTATTTTAATACTGCCCAGTGGCTACTTAAGGCTGCTAACCTCTGCTCTAAAGAAATTAAACACCCGAGAGCATATCCGGGAAGCAGAGCATAAGGAAAAGGAACCAGCTGCCTCCACAAGTCAGAGAACAGCAATGAAAAAGAACAGAAGATCCAGGAAGACCAGCAAACCAGTTTGGTCTTTATTGAGGTGTCAGGGTAGAGTAACACCATGAAGGAGCAGGGTATTTCGGCTAGGAGAAAGGCAGTGAGTGATTTAGGTGCTCAAAGGGACTTCAAGAATGCCCTATACTTGGTCAGGAAAGGGGCAGACAGAGTTCTTAGCTCTTGCTCAAGTTCCTGTAGAGCCCTCTCCTGCTCCTGCTGCTCCCCGACCATCTGCTTCCTGTAATAGTTGATGTAGAAGTTCACCCAGTCATCCACCATCGTCACCATGGCTTCTTCAGGCAGAGGAGGATTAGGGAAGACCTGCAGAGCGAGGGGATAGCAAGGGAGCATGTGGTCATCAGTGTGATTCAGAAATACCTCACAAGCTCCAGCCTCCTCCTCTCCCTGATTTCCATCAACTGCACCATGGCGCTCCCAGCTCTGAATGACGCTCCCTTCTCTCCCCTCCCCCATCTGCCAAGAGTCTCCGCCTGTCCTTTGAGACAGTGCCTGGGCTTACCTGCTGATTCAGCAGAACATTAAATTCCTTCATTCCTGTAGAAATGAGATCCTTATTGGCCTGAAGAAGAGCCATCTGCCTAAGTCAGAGAAAGATAGAATTTAAGTAACATTTTTCCTCATTGTTGGGTATTTTCCCCCAATTCCTTCATTCCCCTTAAAGATCTCTGGTGCCTTGCAGGACCACCTCTCCAACACCTTTCAAATCATGCCCTGCTCGGAGATCACATTTCTCCCAGGCTGGCTCACCTGCAGGTCCACCAGTGCTACGTAGGTCTCACCCACACTTTCCGGAGTATGTAAGCGTACTGAACTAAGTGTAGGCAAGGAGTCAAGTATCTGCCTAAGAGGGAAACGCCCTGCATCTAGGTCCTGAGGGAGGGTGATAAGTCAACCAGGGGATGATACAAGGGAGACGTTTCCCTGAAGTTAAAAGATAGAAAGGCCAAGAAAGACAGATAAGTGGGGAGACCCAGAAAACCAAACCCAGGACAGATCCTTGCCATGTACCCCACATCACAGTACCCGTGCTCCAAAACTAAAATTCAGGCCAACAAAACTAACATTAACTGACGCCCTGTTACATGGCAGACACTTCTTTTCATTTTATTTTAACTCCAATGTACTTAACAAGCAGTGGTATATTAGTTTCAGGTGTACAAGGTAGGGATTCAACAATTTCATACATCGCCCTGTGCTCATCATGCCAAGTGCATAATCCCCATAACCTTTTTCCCCCATCCCTCTGGCAACCATCGGTTTGTTCTCAATAGTCAAGAGTCTGTTTGTTGGCTGGCCTCTCTCCCTCTCTTCTCTGTCTCTGTCTCTCTTTCCCATGCTTGTTTGTGTTCTTTCCTAAATTCCTCAGAGGAGTGAAAGCATCTAGTATCTTTCTCTGACTGACTTACTTGCTTCATTCCACTTATATTCTCTAGCTCCATCCATGTTGCAAATGGCAAGATTTCATTCTCTTTTATGGCTGAATAATATTCCATTATATAAATATAAATAAATATAAATATATATTTCCATGGCAATTATTCTCCAATTCATAGATGATATATTATGGCAGTTACATTAATTGTGTCAGGCACTGCTTCAAGCATGTATTAAGGTATTTATCCTTATAAAAAAAATTCTATTGGGCAGAGACTAATGGAAGCCACATTTTGTGGATGAAACACTTGTAAGATGTGGAAAACTGGACTCTACCAGGCTGTGCCCCATAAGAAAGGAGACACATTTGGGACGCCTAGGTGGTTTAGTTGGTTGAGTGTCCAGCTCTTGGCTTCAGGTCATGTTCTCAGGGTTGTGAGATTAGTCTCCCATTGGGCTTCATACTCAGCAGGAAATCTGCTCAAGATTCTCTCCTTCTGAGTTGAGGAACATTGGAGGGAGGTGAACCATGAGAGACTATGGACTCTGAAAAACAATCTGAGGGTTTTGAAGGGGCAGGGGGTGGGAAGTTGGGCCAGCCTGGTGGTGGGTATTGTGGAGGGCACGGATTGCATGGAGCACTGGGTGTGGTGCATAAACAATGAATTCTAGTACACTGAAAAGTAATAAAAAAATATATTTTTAATTTTTAAAAATACAAAAAAAAAAGATTCTTTCCCTCTGCCCCTCCCCCACTCTCACACTTTCTCTCTCTAAAATAAATAAATAAACAAAATTTAAAAAAAAAAAAAAGAATAGAGGGACGCCTGGGTGGCTCAGTGGGTTAAGCCGCTGCCTTCGGCTCAGGTCATGATTCCAGGGTCCTGGGATCGAGTCCCACATCGGGTTCTCTGCTCAGCAGGGGGCCTGCTTCCCCCCTCTCTCTCTGCCTGCCTCTCTGCCTACTTGTGATTTCTCTCTGTCAAATAAATAAATAAAATCTTTTAAATAAAAAAAGAATAGAAACACATTTTTCTTGTTCTCTACCATATCATCAGGTATTTAAATAAGCAGAAATACTTTTTTCTTTTTAAATATTTTCCTAATGTCCATTTTTAGTAGATGTTTTTCAAATTTCGAAATCACTAAATGCTAATTGAAGTAAGTGTTTTGAAACAATTGTTTCAAAACAATACAAAAATGTACACTGAAAAAGTTGGTCATTTTTGTTTCCTCCTGCAACAAAGTAGCCAGCATTAAAGATGTATTTATTTCCTGCCACATCTTTCTCCATCTAAAAACCAACATTCATAGGTACCTACATACTTATACAGGCTTTGTTGATTTTCTTTTTTGTTTATAACATGTTCCTAATTAACATACAACAAAATTGATTTCCCTTTGTGTACATTCCTGAATTTTATTACATAGATTCATATAACCACTACCACAGTTATGACACAGAATATTTCTATCACCCTATAATTCCATTATAGGACATCCTCAAAAGCACTAAATTGTTGTGATAGGGAAGAGACCAGTGGCTGGCTAGGTTTAGGTATGGGAGTGGGGGTCATTATAAGGGGTAGCATACTATAATGGAATTATATAGTATATAACTTTGAGAGTGGTTTCTTTCACTGAGAATAATGCCCTTAAACTTCACGCAAGTTGTTGCAAGTAGCAGTAAGTTGTTCTTTTTCATTGCTGAGTATACATCACATGCATACACTATAGTTTGTTTATTCGCCCCCTGAAGGACATCTGGATTATTTGCAGTTTGGGGCAAGCATGAATAGAGCTTCTATAAATATTTGTGTAAAGATTTTTGCATGAACATGTTTTCATTTATCTAGGGTAGAAAATATTTGTTACCACTAGGAGAAAAAATTGTAATACAACCTGACAAGGAACATGTATACAGAATTTATGACAAATCCTTATAGATAATAAGACAATCCAGTCTTCTAAATTGCTGGAAGACTAATATAGACATTTCAAAAAGAAAATCTACAAATACCCAAGCATATACAAAGACATTCAACATTATTACTTTTCAGGGAAATACAGATTAGAGCTACAGTGTGATACTACTACATGGCCACTACAATGACTAAAATTTTAAAAAGATTAAATATCGGTGAGTATATGGAATGAACAGAATTATGATAGAGTGCTAGTGAGACTGTAAAACCGGGACTTCCAACCACTTTGGAAAACAACCTGGCAATTTTTTATAAAGCTCAAAATACACTTACCACATGACCCATCAATTTCACTCTTGGGTAGAGTCCTTGAGAAACGAACATACATGTCTACAAAAATAGTTGCAGGCGGATACAAATGTCCACATTATCATTCATAATAATTAAAAAATGGGAAAAACCCAAATGTCCAATAACCACTGAATAGATATACAGATCGTGATATATTCACTCGATTATATACTACTCAGCAGTAAAAAGGAACACTCTAATGGTATTCGTGACAACATGGATGAATCTCAGAATAATCAGGATGAGCGAAAGAAGGCAGACATACAATTAAGAGGAAGAAATAGGGAAATAAAAAAGACATGAAGTGGTGAGGTAGGGGACTGAAACAGGTGAAGGGAATTAAGAGTACATTTATCCTGATGAGCACTGAGTAATATACGGAATTATTGAGTAACTATTTTGTACAGCTGAAACTTAATATAACATTGTATGTTAACTACACTGAAATTACTTTTTTTTTTTAAGATTTATTTATTTATTTATTTGACAGACAGAGATCACAAGTAGGCAGAGAGGCAGGCAGAGAGAGAGAGAGAGAGAGAGGGAAGCAGGCTTCCTGCGGAGCAGGGAGCCCGATGCGGGGCTCGATCCCAGGACCCTGAGATCATGACCCGAGCCGAAGGCAGCAGCCCAAACCACTGAGCCACCCAGGCGCC
Organism: Mustela nivalis; assembly: GCF_964662115.1. NCBI lineage: Eukaryota > Metazoa > Chordata > Mammalia > Carnivora > Mustelidae > Mustela > Mustela nivalis. Next base: position 15,931,531 of record NC_139038.1, read on the forward strand.
CCTGAAATTACCTTTTTAAAAAGAAGCCAGACATGAAATATTATATACAATATAATTCTATATCTATGAAATTCTCAAATAGGCAAAAAGAATCTATAGTGACAGAAAGCAGATTCAAACACGAGTGGAGATTAAAATGCAAAGCTGCCCAAGGGAAATTTTTTGGACAACAGAAATAGATATATCCTGATTATGACAAGCCAGTTTCATGCACTGTTAGCAGGAGTGTAAATTAGTAAAGTTTTTTAGAAGGATAATTTGGCAGTACTTGTTCAAATTAAAATATATATATATATGCTTCAACCCAATGATTCTACTTTGAACTCTATTTTAAAGAATTATTCATATTCAATGCACAGAAAGGCCTGTACAAGGAATTTGCCATAATAATAATGAAATTAGTTATAATAATGAAAAGGCAGAAAAACTCAAACTCTCATTAATATAGGAAGTCATTAAAGAAATAATGGCACATTCATACTGTGGCATGACATGCAGTTATTAAAATAAATGAGGTATTTATTTATGTAGTGATATGAAAAGATATTGAAGATAATGTTAAAAAGGGATGCCTGAGTGGCTCAGTCAGTTAAGCACCTGCCTTTGACTCGGGTCATGATCCCAGTGTCCTGTGATAAAGCCCCACATTGGGCTCCTTGCTCAGTAGCAAACCTTTTTCTCCTCTGCCTGCTGCTCCCCCTGCTTGTGCACTCTCTCTCACTCCCCCCCCCACCTCTGAAAAATACATTTTAAAAATATCCTTAAGATAATGTTAAATGAACAATAGTTAGAGCAGACTATCCTGTAGGAGTAGGGATTAAACATAAAACTCTCTCTCTCTCTCTCTCTCTTTCTCTGGGTATCTGTGTGTCTAGAATAGTAAACAATGTTCACTTCTGGGGACTGACTAATATTTGTTGGGAAATGGAAAAAGGAATCAATGTCAAGAGAGAACTTGATCTTATCTATCTATACTATTGATTGAATTATTTCACAAAAAGAATGCACTCTTCTATTATTTTTATAATTCTTGCAAAGAATACAAAATTTAAAAGGTAGAATGAAGATGGTGTCATCCTAAAATCATTAGCCACAAATTTGAAGTGCCTAGAAGAACTAGGCCTAGTATCTGTTCACTAAATATTTGTTGAATGAATAAATAAATAAATGCTTTTGCCACTTTTCAGCTCTGTGACCTTGGTGAGGTCACTTCACATACATAAGTTTCAGTTTCCTTGTTTGCAAAGAAGGGAAAAAATAGTAACTATTTACTAGGGCTACTGAGAAAATAAATTCATTCCTTCCACAAATTGACATTTGGAACCTACCTTTCACCAGGAACTGGAACAGGGCACAAGGAATATATTCAGTGCCAAAGACAAAATTCCTGTCTTCCCGGAGTTCATGTTCTAGTGGGAGGAATAAGAATGGTAAGGAATGGTAAGGGCAACATATGAGAGATAGGGCAAGATCCAATCTACAGAACTTTCTGGGCCATGACAAGAAGTTTGTGTTTCATTTCCAAGTGTGAGGAAAAAACCTCCTTCTACAAAAGTAATAGGAAGCCACTGAAGTTTAAACAGAGGATCTTTCAACTTCATGGAGAGTGGACTGTACGGGGCAGGAGTGGAAGTGTGGGGGTCAATGAGGGGAAAGTCAAGGAGACAAGCAGCTCGGAATATTCTGTCCAGTGCTTGGTACACTGTTGAATGCAGACTCCCAAGAGGTTTCACGGGGATAGGAAAAGGGGAACCATCACACATCTTGTTGTCAAGCCATTGATCTGGACACTTCTGAAAGAAGTGCATGACAAGTCCTTGTCCTCACTTATAGTTCAGTTGGAAAGACAGGGCATAGGTACCTAATAAAAGCATATATAAACTGGCTCCAGAAAGCATATGCTAAGGGATAAATAAGTGCTACAGTGAACAAGAGCTGCCATGGTCTCTGAGCAGGAGAAACCAATGTGGATAATTAGTGGTGGGCAGTAAAGCTGAGAGGTTCATAATTAGTGTGATAATATATACCAATTTGCCCAGAACAGCTCCAGGCTGTTTCCTGAATGTAATAGTTAAAAGTGCCTCCTCTAGAGAACACAGGTAGCATCCTCTTCGACCTCAGCCACAGCAACTTCTTCCTAGAAACATCACCAAAGGCAAGGGAAGCAAGGGCAAAACTGAACTTGGGACTTCATCAGGATCAAAAGCTTTTGCACAGCAAAGGAAACAGTCAACAAAACCAAATGACAACTGTCAGAATGGGAGAAGATATTCACAAATGACATATCAGATAAAAGGCTAGTATCCAAAATCTATAAAGAACTTCTCAAACTCAACACCCAAAGAATAAATAATCCACTCAAGAAATGGGCAGAGGATGTAAACAGACATTTCTGCAAGGAAGACATCCAGATGGCCAACAGACACATGAAAAAGTACTCCACATCACTCAGCATCAGGGAAATACAAATCAAGACCACAATGAGATACCCTCTCACACCAGTCAGAATGGCTGAAATTAACAGTCAGGAAATAACAGATGTTGACGAGGATGCAGAGAAAGGGGAACCCTCCTACACTGCTGGTGTGAATGCAAGCTGGTGCAGTCACTCTGGAAAACAGCATGAAGGCTCCTCAAAATGTTGAAAATAGAACTACCCATGACCCAACAATTGCACTACTGGGTATTTACCCTAAAGATACAAACGTAGTGATCCAAAGGGGCACGTGCACCCAAATGCACAAGGGATATATTATAGCAGCAATGTCCACAATAGCCAAACTATGCAAAGAACCTAGATGTCCATCAACAGATGAATGGATAAAGAAGATATGGTATATATACACAGTGGAATACTATGCAGCCATCAAAAGAAATGAAATCTTGCCATTTGCGACAACATGGATGGAACTAGAGCGTATCACGCTTAGCGAAATAAGTCAATGGAGAAAGACAACTATCATATGATCTCCCTGATATGAGGAAGTGGAGATGCAACATGGGGGCTTAAGGGGGTAGGAGAAGAATAAATGAAACAAGATGGGATTGGGAGGGAGACAAACCATAAGTGACTCTTAATCTCACAAAACAAACTGAGGGTTGCTGGGGGGGTGGGGTTGGGAGAAGGGGGGTGGGGTTATGGACATTGGGGAAGGTATGTACTTTGGTGAGTGCTGTGAAGTGTGTAAACCTGGCGATTCACAGACCTGTACCCCTGGGGATAAAAATATATTATATGTTTATAAAAAATAAAAAATTAAATAAATAAAATATTATACATTTGTTAGTATGAAGGTTTCTCAAAAAGTTCTAAATAGAACTACCCTATGATCCAACAATTGCCCCACTAAGTATTTACCCAAAGCATACAAAAATACTAATTTAAAAGTATACATGCTCCCCAATATTTAAAGCAGCATTATCTACAATAGCCAAAAACCATGGAAACAGTCCAAGTGTCTATTGACTGATGAAATGGATAAAGAAGATGCAATATATACATATATATTTATTAATTTTTATATATTATACATAAAACACACACCATAGAATATTACTCAGTCATTAAAAAGAATGAAATCTTGCCATCTGCAGCTACATGGATGAAGCTAGAGTATTAGGCTAAGTATTAAGTGAAATAAATCAGTCAGAGAAAAACAAATGCCATATGGTTTCACTTATAGGTGGGACTTCAGAAACAAAACAAATGAGAATAGGAGAAAAATAGGATATAGAGAGGCAAACCAAGAAACAGACTCTGAACTATGGAGAACAAACTGATTGTTACCAGAGGGGAGGTGGGTAGGGGGTGGGTGAAGTAGGTGATGGGGATTAAGCAGTGCCCTTGTTGTGATGGGCACTGGGTGATGGATGGAAGTGTTGAATCACTGAATTGTATACCTGACAAATAATATACAATAATAAATATAATAAATAATAAATATAAATAATAATAAATAATAAATATAACATAATATTACACTTTATGTTAACTAACTGAAATTTAAATAAAAACAAAAATAAATAAATAAAGTATTACACAATTTGTAACCCTTCAATTTTTCATTCTAACACCAAACTCAAAACTTAAAAAAATAATAATGAAGTTGATGAAGTTCTTGAACCTAGGTGAGGTTCGGTGGGGTGAGGTTCGGAGCCGACGGCTAAAGAAAGAATTCTTCAGACGTCTCTGGTGCAAAAAGGTGGTTTATTAGAGCACGGGGACAGGACCCGTGGGCAGGCAGAGCTGCTGCTGCGCGGGGCATGTGAGGAGTGGCTGGTTATATACACAGGAGTTGGGTAGGTGAGGACAAAGGGGTGTTCAGAAGGGCTATTGGGGTAAAGAAGACTGTCAGGATATTGAAGGCCTGGTTTCTATCAAGCCAAGGCCACTTTCCCTCTAATGAGGCGCTAACATAAAGACAATTGGGAGTCTCCTGGTGGAATGTTACATTCCTGCTATCAAACGTCCTTGTTAGTGAGATTTAGGTCTTAAAAGAAATTTAACTTTATTTACTTTTCCTTCTACCTCCATCTCCTTTGGTTTTTTATGGAGGGGAGGGTGACGTTAGGGCTTGAGGAACTGAGTTATGTATCTTTGGAAATTGGGCTATTGATAAGGCAACTTCTTTATTGTAAATCTCAAGGACATTTGTAAACCAAGAGAGACTCCTGCCTTGCAGGACTGTGATCTCTGCAAGATAACCATTTGCTCTTCTTTTAGGGCAGTCAGGGGTGCCTGTGAAATGTCACACATATTACCAAGGGGAGTGGGTGGAGAGGGGGTGCAAGGCGCCAGCCCCTGCTTCGTTCTCAGCCAGCCTCCTACTCCCTCATCAAAGTGACCCGGGTCTATCTTAGCATCAGAGAGACTCTGTGTAGGTCTCTGATAAGATGAGGCGGGGTGGAAGGGTGTTCCAGGCTGAGGTCTAAGAGGTGATAGTTTGGGAGAATCAGAAGTTTAAACCAGGGAGTCAGACTGTGGGAGTCCAAGAAAGCCAGGCTAAGAAACCAGGATGTTTTATTTTCGGATAAAATAAAGGGCGCTTTGGTCAAACTTCTCCTTTGGAATCAGTACATTCCAGCAGATGGAAGGAGAAAGGGAGAGAGGGAAAGAAAAGGGACGAGTTAGGGGGAAAGGGGGGGGGGGGGCTAGGTTGGGAGAGAAGGAAACAGTCTCTTTAGACTCTTACCCCAGTTTCATGGACCCTTTCCCCCAATAAACACACAAGAACTTCTTGCCTATTTCTTGTTTTCTGAGACTATTAGCCGCAATCCCTTGATTTTCTCATTCCTCAGATGTCCAAAGGATCCTTTCAGAAATAATAGTCTTCCAGGAAAAACAAGATGAAAACAGAGAGGGAGGCAAATCAAAAGAGACTCTTAGCTCTAGAAACAAACTGAGGGCTGCCGGAGGGGTGGGGACCGGACCGGGTAACCGGGGCACGGGGCATTAAGCAAGCACTTGACAGAATGAGCCCTGGGTGCTGTATGCAACTGACGAATCACTCCATTCTACCTCTGAAACTAATACAGTGCGTGTTAACGAAGTAGAATTTAAATTAAAAAAAAAAAAGGGGGGGGGGGGAGAAATACCACTCTTGCAGTCTTGGGTGAGGCCCAGGACCTCGGGGATCATTTAGTCCACCTTCTCACCACGCATTCGTGGGGTCTTTATTCATTCATTGTATCTTTCAAACGCCTATTATGCGTTGGGTGCTGGGGATACAACAAGGAGTAAGGTATAGTCCCTGCTCTCAAAATAAAGGCGGCATCTAAGGCCCGGGCAGGACACTGACTGGCCCCGTCGTGGTACTAGTCTCAAGCACAAGGCTGCCCCCCTTCCTTCTGCCCCTAGCTGAAGGCTGCAGATCCCAGGCATGCAGGTATCTCCAGGACTGGGCAGCTAACGGGCTCCCATGGCTCCAGAGGTCCGGCAACAAACGCTACAGAGAACAAAAGCGGACAGCAGCCCTGGCGTGTCCGCAGGAGGCATGGCGGTGTCCTGCGCCGCACGAAGGCGCACGCAGCGGCCGGCGGCGTCTTCGCGGAGGAAGGTTGCCCCTGCACAGCCGCCGTACCGAGCCGGAAGCGTCGATCCGCCACGGTCCGCGCCCCGAGGCCCCGGAAGAAGGTTCCGAAATGGCTGACGGCGCGAGTCGCGAGCCCCAGCTGTGCTCGGAACAGTTCGGTTCCAGGGCGGCCCGGGGCTGCCTCGCCGCCGCCGACGGGAGCTTGCGGTGGGAGGCTTGGGGGTGGCGCTGGTGGGGGTTCTTTGGGCCCTTCCCAGCAAGACCCCAAGGACCGGATGGCGGCGGAGGGGGGACCGCCGGGGCGGCTTCCGCACCTCTCTCCGGCCTCCCGGCCGTGTTCCTGCCGCAGGGCTTCCCCGACAGCGTCAGCCCGGACTACCTGCCCTACCAGCTGTGGGATTCCGTACAGGTCAGCCCGGCCGACGGGGCGGGGGCGCGGACGGCCACGGGGGCGGGAGGCGGCGCGGGCCAGGCCCCGCCGAGAGCGTGGGGACGGGTCGGAGCGGGACCGCGACGGGTGTCAGGTCGCACGCCGGTGAGAGCGGCGGGAGAGCCTCGGCCTCCGTGCCGCTGCGCGCGGCCCTCACGCGCCTTGTGTCTTCTCCAGGCCTTTGCTTCCAGCCTCTCGGGCTCCCTGGCCACCCATGCGGTCCTGCTGGGCATCGGGGTGGGGAACGCAGAGGCTTCCGTGTCCGCGGCCACGGCCACCTGGCTGGTGAAAGGTGAGCCGGGCCCCCGGACCTCCCCTGTCGCTGCGGTCGGCCCATCTCGCCGGACTCTTTTTCCTCCCGACGGGAAGTCCGACCCCTTGTCTCCGCCGTCCCCGTGTTCTGGCCTCTGGTTCTGGGCGGGGGTGTGCACGTGTGGGCTCTTTCCTGGTTGCACCTAGAAGCCGGCTCTCCCTCGTCCCGAAGCAGTATTTTTCCTGGTTTTATTCAACGATGCATTGGTTGCCAGAATCCCCTCATCCTGCGCGCCAGCCGGCTCCTCATACTGTTCAGTGTCTCCACAGCATCAGGCGCTCCGATCCCTGTTAACCCTCCCTCTCCTTTACCCGCAGCTTGTTGTGCAGCAGTACCTAGGATGCAGTTATTAAATCAAAGGACCAGCTGCTTGACACGTGGGAATTGCTCCGTTCTGGAAAAAAAAACAGTTTTGTCGTTGGTGCTGAGTAGGAAGGAGGTTCTGGGACAGACAGGAGGCATTTTAGAACCTCTGGGATCCTGGGTGATGCTGTGAATAGTAACCGTATTGCATGTGCACAGCTTCTTGGAAACCCGCTCACGAAAAACAGAACATGCAGTGTGGTACCAGGCCACTTAAAGCGTGAGGTAGAGAAGGAAAAGGAAACTGCCACGGGTTCCACGTCAGGAGATGGACGGCTCCCTCCACCGTCCTTTGTGGTTCGTGACTTTTCCTGGTGGGAACTTAAATCAGACCTGAAGAGAAGGCTCTTTCTGCTTCTAGCCCGAGTCTGGCCACATCTCTGATGAGCCTCCGTGGATCTTTTGGAAGATCTGGAGGTTCCTGCTTACATCCTTTTTTTTTTTTTTTTTTTTTTTAAAGATTCTATTTATTTATTTGACAGAGATCACAAGTAGGCAGAGAGGCAGGCAGTGAGAGAGGAGGAAGCAGGCTCACCGCCGAGCAGAGAGCCCCATGCGGGGCTCGATCCCAGGACCCTGGGATCATGACCCGAGCCGAAGGCAGAGGCTTGACCCCCTGAGCCACCCAGGCACCCTGCTTACATCCTTATTAAGACTGAGCAGGCTGGCCCCATGTGAGTCACCTCTTGAAAGTAGCCTTTCTCTGTGGCCTGTTTTCCTAGCTGTCTCTTTTAATAATAATAGTTCATACAAGCTGTTTATTATCTACCGGTCTTTAAATATGCTGGCTTCACAGTAGCTCTGAGATAGCTATTGTTATACCCATTCTGCAGGTAAGGAAACTGCAGCACGAAAAAGTAATTTGACCAGGATCAGAGCCAGTAAATTGTAGGGCATGGATTTGAACCCAGGAGTTTAGTTCCAGATTCATGTTCATAGCACCAAACTGTGCTTAATTTGAACCTTTCGATCTCCTGTTGGCTGAGTGTTTGGAATGCAGCAGGACGGGGATCCGGAATGGGTGTTTTCCGTGTCATTTCTAAGCACCCTAGTCTTATCACAGACATGTTGCGCATATGTATATTTGACTTATAAGATTACTTTAAGGTAGGAAAAAGGAACTACTTTTTAAAGCCTATTGTTGATATTAAAAGAAGCCTTAACTAGAAAAGAGTTTCCGTCAGACCTGGGAAATTTGTATGCGGAGCTTTATATAAAAACTCCCTTGGAAGTTTTTGAAGTCATTTTGAATTACAGGTCTCTTAGTGGAACGTATTGTCATAACTAACAATACTACTACTACTAGCAGCTAATCTTTTCACAGCCTACCACTGTATGCCAGGAATCTCGTACACTTACGTATCATATGTAACTTAATCTCTACAGCAGCCATATTGGGTAGATGCCATTTTTAATACCTTTTTCAGAGAGGTTTCCTACCTCGCCTGAGTTTACGTAGGGCCAGGATTTGGACCCAGACCGACTGACTCCTGTGTCCCACTCTTAATTACTCCATTCTTGCCAGTGGGATTTAGAGTGGAGCCTAGACAGTTTGTGGGCAGCTGATTCCTTACTACTGCTCCAACGTTTCTAGATCCTATAGCTCAGCTAGTTGTAAGTGGGGCAAAGAAGAGCAAGTGGGAATTAAGTTTCCTAGTCGAGTGGCCAGTGTTAACTTTCAGACACAGGGAGGCTACGTGTCCTTGTTGCATTCTAGTGCCAACTTCCAGATTCCTACAGGGGCTCTGCGGGCTGCTGATGAAAGGCAGAGTCGGTCCCCTTTCTACCCAGTGGCCCTTGTGTGCAAAACATACATGGGATTGGATGTGAGTGTTGGCCAGTTACTCTGAGCCTCAGTTACTTCATCTGTGAAAGGGAGGACCTCTCAGATGCTCATAGGATTGTGGTGAAGACGGAAAGGAGTAAAGCTTTCAGGTGTCCAGCAGCGTGTTTACTGGTGTGCCTCAGGCCCAGAGTTGCATGAAGCTGTCTAGATAGAAGGCCTTACTGCCCGAGGATAGAGGTGGGGCAAGGGGTCAGAACTGCTCCTTCCAGTGGAGAATGGGGAAGGTCAGCCTGTCACCACCTTTATATGCGTGGGATACTCCCAACCCTCTCTACAACCTAGTTTCCCTTCTTGCATTCCCTTAAGGGTCCGTGCCCTCAAGTTCAAACAAGTTAGGAGTCCTCTGCCCACCGTATCGTTCCTTCCAGTATCCACTGTATGAGGCCTTCTGAGCTAGTTGTTAGTTGCTGCAAAGAGTATTTCTGGGTCCTAAAACAGTCCCTTGGGATCCCCCTGCTGAACTTAATGCTACTTTCAGTATAAGGAGTTTTAATCATGGGGTGGCAAACCTTCTGTAAAGGACCAGATGGTAAATATTTTATACTTTGCAAGCTGTATTGTTTCAGTCACAGCAGCTGACTCTGCCATTGTCTCACAGAAACAGCCATAGACAGCCTGTAAATGAATGGGCACAGCTAGGTGCCAATAAAGCTTTATTTATAAAACAGGGCGTGGAAGACTGTAGACAGCAGTTAACTTACCCTTGGTCTAAATCATGTTTCTCGTACTGACTGCTGTTTATTTTTACACTATATTTTGAGTCTGGAATCATGACTTTCTGGGTCACAGTATCCCCTTAACCTCCTATAATGCCTGGCACACAGTAAGTAGCCAGTGTGCATGTCTTGTGCAGATGAAGGTCCAGCTGATTCCTGGAGAATTCTCTGACTAGTCTGAGAAGGCCTCTCCCACTGCCTCACACCCCCAGCTGTCTTCATCAAACTGGAATTCAGATCCTTTTTTTCTTACTGATACTCTAATGACCACATGTGAACCTGTTGCCCAGCCTAAGAGCTAGAATATCAACAATAACCTCTGAACTTTCCACACAGGATTTCCTGCTTTTCCTTTCTTTTTTTTTTTTTTTTTATTGTTTTGCCATATAGATATATATACCTAAACACTGTATTGTTTAGTTTAAAGCCTTATGGAAGGTATATTTTGCTGTATCTACTCTTCATGGCTTGCTTTTTCATGCAGTATTACCATAGTAGGATTCATCCATTTTGAGTGAGTAGTTGTACATTAGATTTTTGCTGCTGTCTAATATGCCACTAAGAGAATATAACAGAATCTGTCTATGCCTTCTCCTGTGGATGAGCATTTGCATTATTCCCAGTCTTTGGCTGTTTGTGAACGATGCTGCAAAGAGTATTTCTGGTCCATGTCTCTTGGTGTGCATGGGCACATAGTTCTCTTGGGTACATAATGAGGAATGGGTCACTTCTGACCCCATCATACAGCTCTGTCTACCCAATATTTATGGAGCCAAACTGAGTTCCTAAAAGCGGTGACGCAAGGTGAATCAGCCATTTCAGTGCCAGGGTCGGCCAGGCCCAGCAGCCCCCAAGGCTCTTCCCTGTTCCTTACCAGTGCCTCTCTCCCCCAGATTCAACTGGCATGCTGGGCCGCATCATCTTTGCCTGGTGGAAGGGGTGAGTTTGTCTTCTTGGTCTGGCCACTCTCCCCAGGCGGGGGCCACAACTGTCTCATTCATGGTTGTACTTTGAGCTCTTCTCTCCTACCAGTCTCTGGGGGGAGGGGAGATTCAGCAATTATTTCATCAGAGCTAAGGAGTTCTTAGTAAGTACCCAGTCCAGGTGGCTTACCCCAGCAATGAAGCCACAGAACCATTGTTATGATCACTTCTGCCTTCAGAGCATTAATTTGCAGCCCACCATGGAAAAAATCAGCCAAAAGGCTCTAAGTATCCTCTCTTTGCTTGTTGAAAAAGAAGGCTGGACAGGAAAATGCTTAATTCAAAAGGAATGCTTTTACTCCAGAAGCTCATGGGGACTAGACGGGCAGGTCATCAGGATCCCTGTCTCACAGAGAATGAGCATTACCATCCGTCTAGGAATTAAGGGTCCTGTGCTGCCTTCTTCCTCCTCGTGTCAGTATTGAGGAGTAATTTAGTATCTGCAGTTAACTGTAGGCAGATACTACCTAAAAGGTGTTCGGTGAGATAGTTTATGCAAAGTGCATAGCATATTGTGGCTCCTTATAAGCATAATAATAACAGTTATTACTAACACGAATAAGTGTTAGCTGTTGCTAACAGCTCTGTGCCTCACAGGCTGTCTGCTTATCATCTCTAACCCTTAGAACAACTTTGTGTAGAGAAGGATTGAATGTGTCCATTTTAGCAGACCTAAAAGGAATCACTTCTAAGTTGTACAGCTTATAACTAATAGTATCGATAAGGCGACTTTATTGGGCAGAGCCCTAGACCAAGCCCACGTGTTCTGGTCCTGCCTTTGCCATTTGTTCCCTCAAGAGTTTGTACTGAGTGCCCCATACCCCACCTTGGGGTCCTCTTCCCTCCAGGAGGTTTCAAAGGAAGGGACAGGGAATGCTGTAAACTCTGCACTTGGTCTGGGGCTACAACATCCCCTGCTACCAGACTGCTGGAGAAGAGGTCCCCAGGTGTTTGTGCGGGGGCCAGGGAGTCCTTGCAAAAGAGGCATCCATCCTCTTGGTGATAGAATTATCCTGGGCCTGGATGTCAGAGCCTGCCTGTTGCCCCTGGCCATTAAATTTTTTTTCTTGGCCCCCGCTTTCCATATGATCTGAGGGATGTTATGCGTCCTCTCTGGGCTACTGGTCTGTAACCTGTGGGGGTTACACTAAATGTAGTTGCTTACCAGTCCAAAATATGTGGACTGCTTGCTGGGTACCCTTGATCAAGTGGGAGGAAGGGGTGGGGAGATGGCAGAGGGACCCAGGGGTGGCCTCTCCCAGAGGAGGCCGGAGGGTGGGGGGCAGCCACAAGACAATCAGTTCTTTTCCCTCATGCATCATGGATTAGTGAAGGGGAATCATTAAGTGAGCTTTGAAGGTTCTCGCAGCTAATGGTATTTCAGGCAGCGGTGACAGGGGCTTGGGACAGATGTCTTCATGGAGGATGGATTTTGCCAAGCCCTTCAGACCTTAACCTCAGCCTAAGGATGGCCTGCATTGCCCACGGGTTGTGTTTTCTCCTTGAATTCAAATTGCAAACCAACCTCTCCTCCACAACAGGACTAAACTGGACTGCAACGCCAAGCAGTGGAGGTAAGGAGGGGTTGAGACAGGAGGAGAGCTATTATGGAGGTCTCTTCCCTTCGGATCTCTAACCTCTGATCCGCCCCCCCCCCCCCCCCGCAGGCTCTTTGCTGATATCCTCAACGATGTAGCCATGTTCCTCGAGATTATGGCTCCCATATATCCAATGTTTTTCACCATGATCATCTGTACCAGCAACCTGGCCAAGGTATCCACCTCTCGGGCCCCCTGTACCTGCCTTGCTGGGGCTGTATCTGAGCTTACTTGGGGCCCACAGGTGAGACCAGCCTGGGCCCTGTGTTCAAAGCACTTGTAGAAAAGTGAAAAATTTCAGAGTTTCTGCTCATACTCAACCTTATTTTCTGATTCTCCTCCAGCCACATAGTTCCTCACATAGTCTAAGACAATGTCTGAAACCACAAGATTGGTGAGGAACTCTGAGCTGAAACACAAAGGGTGTTCCAGTGTCAACATCTTGGGACCAGCTCTCTGTCTTTCATTCTTTGGGTAAAATATTTGAGTGCCTACTGCATGTTGGGCATAAAATATAGGCCGTCCCATTTTTTTCTTGGAAACAAAAGTTTATAACATTGTAGCTACAGGTATTCCAGATGAGAAGTGTCGGGCCGAGTCAGGAGATGGGCCTCTTCCCTAAGCCTGGGTCCTGAAGAACAAGTTTAAGGTGAAGGGTGGATGTTTTTAAGCAGAAAGAAGAGTTTGGGTCAAGGTCCAGGAGCAGGACAGCGTGAAGTGGTTGTGAGGCTGGAGGGTCACATGGGTGAATATGAGCTCTTTCTCTCTGCCAGGCTGCTCACCCTCACAATTCCTTCAGGTTGGCCACATCCAGGTGAGGAGACTAAGGCATAGTTCAGTAAAGAGCCTGTCTTCACCACAGGCTTAAGTACCTGGCACAGAGCAGTGACTCAAGAAGACACGCAAGATCCATGTAAAAAGCCCATCTGTCTGTCCACAATCACTTCAGAGCAGCGCTTCTCCACAAGGCACTAGTGGCATTTCAGAGACAGCAGTTCTTGGTGGGGGGTTGCATGTAGCCCAGTGCCCTGAGCACCCCCTCCAACTCCAGGGCAGGAAACACCAGAGAAAACTAGTGCTGTAGCTGTAGACCAATGATCGGGACCTCCGCCATCTGTTTCAAATTAGGCACTATATTCTGCCTTTGGCGCCTCGGTCTCCATCTGTCATGTGAAGGAGTAGGACAGGGCCATGAATTCCCCTGACCACCTCTCCCCCTCTCGAGAGTTCTGCTCTCAGTGACTAATACCTCCGTACCCAGGCACACCAGTCAGAAGCCTGGCTGTCCTCCAGGCCTTCTCCTTCCTGCCCGCTGTTCCCTTCAGCTGGACTTCCATCTGGTGGTTCCTTGTTGCTGAAGAAAGCTTGGTTGCTTCCTAGGGAGTATCCTTGCTTGCACTCTCCATTACTTCGAGCAGCCTGTAGCCCTGCATCAGGTCGTCTCCCTGGCCTCGTTGCTCCTGGATGAAGACCCTACCAAGATCTGCAGCATTCCACAGGGTCTGGTCAATCCAGCCTCCTTTCGTAGCACATTCCTCTTACCTTTGAACAAATGATTTCCTCTGCCTGCCCGACAGCTTGTTTATTTGTTGATTGTCTTTCGATTTATAGACTTCATGAGGGCAAGGGTTCTATCTGAATTCTATCACAGCACTAAATCTGTGTCTGGCATCTAAAAGAGATTTGATAAGTGTGAAATGGATGACAGTGATCAGTGACCCACATTGATGAGTTCTTCCATTCTAGATCTCAGGGATTGAGGAGGTCTAGGTACCATGGGAGGTCAGGGCCATCACTGTGGGTTTTGAGGTGGCCTGGAAGACTTGACTAGGCCTCCACTGGGACCGAAGGAGGGTGGAGTAGGTTACAGGCAGAGAGGAAGCATAAAGTTGGAAACCAGGCTGGACCTGGGAGCTTAGCAAAGAGGCAGGTATAGTCAAAGTAGAAGCTATGGACTAAGAACAGTCTTTGGGCCTCTACCCTGGAGAAAGAAATGGAGTTCCTTGGGACTAGGCCACAAAGAGGTATGACAGGCAGAGCTTTAGTTTTCTCCAGGACTAAGAGGGGACGTGGACCTAGTCGAAGTGTGGGGATGAGAACAAGATTCCAAGGACCGCATTCAGGTCACCTGATGCCTGGTTTTCTCAAATTGGTTTGAGTCATTTACTGGCTCAGCCACAGAAGTGCCTTTGTTGCCACGGCATGTGGCCGTTCTGACTTTCCTTCTCCCTTTCCCCACCTAGTGCATTGTGAGCGTGGCTGGTGGGGCCACTCGGGCTGCCCTGACCATGCACCAGGCCAGGAGAAACAACATGGCTGATGTGTCAGCCAAGGACAGCAGCCAGGTGAGCAGCTGCAGTTGGGGTTGGAGGGAGCCGGAGCAGGGAGGCAGGCCAGGCCATGATTTGGGCGTATGGAGAGAAGCCCCCCAGTGCTCCTAAGGGTAGGGGTGGGAGACACACACACGGGCGGAAATGTCGTGCTCCCAGCTCTGACTAACTTGGGCAGTCCGGTTGAGGGCATGAGTACTAGTGGCGGAAAGTCCCACCCGATCATCTCAGCTCCTTCCTGAAGCCTGTGGGGCCAAGAGTGGGCCCTCGCTCTGGCCTTCACCCTCTCTGGGCCATAGCCCTGGCCTCTGAGGTGGATGTCTGACCACATGAGACCCCATATGTCAAAGCCCTTGGAGGGTCAAAAAGTGCTCAGCATGTGAGGGGGGCTGGGGTCATTG
The DNA here is from genome assembly GCF_964662115.1 of Mustela nivalis. Taxonomy (NCBI): domain Eukaryota; kingdom Metazoa; phylum Chordata; class Mammalia; order Carnivora; family Mustelidae; genus Mustela; species Mustela nivalis. The sequence goes on from NC_139038.1 coordinate 15,946,543, forward strand.
GCCAGAGGTATCCACATGACAGTTTCATGGGCCTTTCTGACCCCGCCCGTCACCTGACCAGGGCGTCCTGGAGTAAAGGTGGCTGAACTCGTTAAGGCTGAACTCGACAGGTATGGGATGCTCCCAGGCTCCTGTGCTAGCTGCTTATGTGTGTAGCATTGTTGAGCTCCTACCAGCCCCAGGAGGCAGATATGTTGTTCTTCCTGTTTTACAGGAGGAGAATGAGGACTGGTTAGTCGGAAGTGTCCCAGAGCTTTCACACTGAAGCAATTTAGAAACTTCTGTTCTGTCCAGTCCTACACTCTGTCCTTCTCTAAAATTGTTTTGCTCAGTTTCTAAATAGAAGTTGTTTTAAATTTAAAATTAACTCCTTTCAACAATATTAGGTGTTAAGCTGTAAACACAAGCTAATACTTATTAAGTGCTAACCGTGTGCCAAGTATTTCATTTATATGAACTCATTAATGCAGGAGGGACTCATTGTTGCCATTCTACAAAGGAGGAAATAAGGCAGAGAGAGGTTCAGTCCTCTTGAGTACCTTCGTGCACGTCCCTTCTCTCAGGAAGTGGTTGGATTAATTCTTCCCCATTGTCTCTTCCCTAGGTTGTCAGGAAGGGAGAAATAAGTACAACCCAGGACTTGAGTATTAGGATCTCCCTGCTTTATTCCCGCTCTCTCTCACCTCCTCTCTTTCCAAACCCCAACCCTCCTTACCCTCCAGGCTATCTTTTCCAAGCCCACGGGCTCCCTCAGCTTGCAGAAGCAGAAACACATCCCTGGGGCAGCACAGGAGATGTGCTCAGTCCTACAGCAGGCCCCTGATTTCTGATGTTGCTTTATTGCCGCTTGATGCGGCTGCTGGAAATGAGTCTTTCCACCTGAGGGAGAGGTGGTCCTCCTGCTCTTGTGCAGCCAAGACCTCTAATCTATTTACCGTCACACCCACAGCTTTTATTTCGACAGCCCACCCCTTTGCCAGGACAGCTGGGTAGGAAGAGCGCTCTCAGCCTCAGATCTGCTTTATGCCAGAACCAGCTCTCCCTTCAACTCCAGTAGTCCGGAGCCACCAATCCAGACTCTTCCTCCCTTACGATGAGTTGGGGACAGGTGGCCTGGTGTCTGTTCCCCTTGGGTGAGCTCATTCAGGCCATCTCAGGCCATTGGAGAGTTCTGATAACTGATTCTCAAGGGAAGAGGTTTGGATCTTGTGCCTCTTTCTTCCTGAGTGGTTTCCTTAAACCCTTAAACCCTACGTATACAAACTGTATACGTAGGAGCTGAGGGGGATCAGTCTTTGTAAACCACTAAATTGAAGAACTTCCTCATTCCAAGGACATTAGCTTGCCTGAGTATAGAGGTACTCAGAGGACTCTTGCAAAACGAAGACATGTTCGAAGGGCATTGTATTCACCTAGACGCAGAAGCAGCTGGTATCTTAAATGACCACGCACTCGTGAAAAACTGACTAGGCATCCTCATCAGTGTAGGGAGCCCTAGGAGGAACTGCAGCAGGGAAGAAGGTCATGAAAAGTACTCAAGAAGATTTACCCTGGCCTGGAAGGAAGCTCTCCAACTCCCAGCCCTTCTGCTATTTTCTAGGAGACCCTGGTAAACCTGGCAGGGCTCCTGGTCAGCCTCTTGATGCTTCCCCTGGTGTCAGCCAGCCCTGGGTAAGCCAGGGTGGAGGGCAGGGAGGAGGTTCCCCCGGTGCACCTCCACCCCTGTTGACCACCCCCCTCTCCCACCCAGCTTCAGCCTCGTTTGTTTCTTCTTCCTCACCGCCCTTCACATCTACGCCAACTACCGGGCGGTCCGAGCCCTTGTCCTAGAGACCTTGAATGAAGGCCGGCTCCGGCTGGTCCTGAAGCACTTCCTTCAGAGGGGAGAGGTCCTTGGGCCCACTTCAGCTAATCAGATGGAGCCACTGTGGACAGGTGACCCGACCCCTTGGTCTTAAGTGCTGTGTCTCCCAGTCTCTCCCCGTCTGGGCATCCTGACCCCAGCTTCCCACAGGTTGTTGGCCATCTCTGTCTCTATCCCTGGGGGTCCCCCTACACCGCTTGATCTCCAGGTAAGTGGCCTAGTGTCTCCCATCCACCCCTGCTGCCACCCCCACTCCCCACATACGCTCTTTGTTCCAGTTAGACACTGGCTTCCCCTTACTGGGCCTCACCTCTCTATTCTAGGTCCCTTATTGCCACTAGTCAGACTTGGGGGCAGCAGGGGTGTGACACAGAGTAGATAAAAGGGATACATTTGTCAGACACGGGAAAACAGGAAGGATGGATGTCGCATGCATGGGTAGTGGCTGCGAGAGAGGAGGAGGTGGTGAGGGACAGATGAAGTCAGGACAGCTCAGCCGACCAGCGGTTACTCCTGCTTTCGCGCTCTCCTCCCCCACTCCGCTCTCCTCTTTCCTTCAGTGTCTTTGAGCTACAACAGCTGGTCGAGGGACACCAAGAACCTTACCTCCTTCACTGGGACAAGTCACCAAGTAAGTGTGCTGTGCTCTTCCAGCCCTAGACTCACCCTGGTGGGGTCCATCAGCTCCAAAGCCTCAAACCCTGGACGATTTAGAGGCTGCCTGGTGTCTTGGAGAGAGCTCTAGACTAAGACTTGGTGCATTCAAATTATAGCTGTATGCCCCAATGAAATTCACTTTGTCCCTGTGTAAAATGAGGCTAACAATGCCTGCCTTATTGTCTGCATGTTTTTATGAGAATCCGATAAGATGATATTGTAAAGCACTTTATATATTGCCAAGTATTCAAATGAGATTATGACCTTTGCTTATCCCTGGAGAACTTTTCTCTCCCATCCTGAGTTCCCTGTTGAGGAAACAAATACTGAAGTTTACTGGCCCGCTGGTTGTGTGCTAAAAGGTGCTTATTCTCACTAGACGTGCAAAATAAACCCACCTCAGTGGCCTCCTGTAAAGCTGTATTTGGAAATTGGGCATTTCGGTTTGGCAGAACATTGGAACAACAGGAGATGAAGACGGAAGGGAAAGGGTGAAAGATAGCCTCCGTCTATGCCAGGCCAACGCCTCGAGACAGGGATGAAGCAGGATGGTAGGTTTGAGGGTGTTTGGGGAAGTGGCCCTTCCCTAACACCAGTCTGTCCCTGGGTGTCTCCAGGCCGAGTGCAAGTTGTTCTGAGCCAGACGGCAGGCCCTGAAACCATCCTGAGGGCTGCCATACACGGATTGGTGCTTGAAGCCCTGCAGGGAGAGGGGCCCCTCCCAACAGAACTGACAGAACTGAGGAACCAAGTACGGGCAGGTAAGCACCTCACAGTCTAGACTGCTGACGACTCAGAGAAGAAGGACTCTGTTCCACTTGGGGACCTGACGGCTTCTCGGTCTGCACCCTCCTCCAGGTCCTGAGAAGGACAGCTGGGTCATTGTCAGAGAGACACACCAAGTGTTGGACAAGCTATTCCCAAAGTTCTTGAAAGGTAACATCCTTAAGCCCCACGGCTCTTGGGCCTCGGAGGCCTTCTCCCCAAGAGACCCTGCCTAACCTGTTTCCTTGTCTGCAGTAGGGGGAGGTTAGGGATACTGAGGCTGTGTCAGTGTTGACAATCTCTATAATTCCAGTTGGCGTTGAAGAACTGGGGGCGTGGGGTGGGGAGGTTTGCTCACAAATGACTGATGACGATCTTACATTTAGCACCTACTTCATTCCAGCTCTTTCCCATGTGCTAAGTCAGTGAATTCTAGCTACAGCCAGATGAAGTTTTAGCCTCATTTTGTGCCAGAAATGACCCAGCAGAGGCAAGAGGAGCCTGGGCAGTACACACAGCATGCGCCTGGCCTGTGCTGCTCCTTCCCACTCTCCCCCGACTCCCTAGAGTCTTCTCCCCAGCAGTCCCAGTGGCACCCTGATTATGACCTCTCCGCAGGACTGCAGGATGCAGGCTGGAAGACTGAGAAGCACCAGCTAGAGGTGGATGAGTGGAGGGCCACCTGGCTGCTCTCTCCAGAAAAGAAGATCTTGTGAGCAGCCCAGATGGAGACCCAGGTCCCAGGATAGGAGCCTAGAGCAAGCACACTTTGGCCACAGCAGGATGTGGGAACAGCAGCTTTATTTTTGCTTAGGGGAACTGCTGTGGCACTTTGTCCAAGGTCTCGTGGGCTGTAACTGCCAGTCAGATGGACGGGGACCCCAGACAGAGACAAGGTGGAGAGAAGGGGAACCAGGGCCTACCCCCTCCCACCAGAGCCTGCCCTCTCCCGCTCCTGCGCTACTCCCTTCTCAGCACTGCAAGGCGCCTCACCCCCATTCATTGTGAAGCTGAGCTCTGCCCTGGCTGTAGCTCATGGTGTCCAGCAGAGTTGGCCTCAGGCATAAAAGCCCCAGAAGAATGTGGCCACAGCCATCATGAGCAGGGCATTGACGTTGACCACACGGGCCCAGCTCGAGTCCTCGCTGATGTCCTCCAGCCGCCTGGCTGCTGCAGCCACCTCCTCCTGGGTGGGGGCTGGGGGACTACCCGCCCCACCCCCACTCATTCCACAGAACCAGAGCAGGCACCTGCGGAACAGGCCTGGTGCTGGGGACTGGGCCTCTAGGAAAAATGGACATGGGACAGTGAGTGTGAAGGAACCTGGCTCCCCTAGTCCCTGGCCCCACATCCTGGAAGAGTGCCTTACCCTCCATCTCCACAGCGTGCTCCGGACACCCGTTCTGTGTAGGGGGTGAGGTTGGACCTTCCAGCGCATCGGCATCCAGGTCCTCTCGCTCCTCCGTGCTGTGCCGCAGACTGAAAACCAGGCGGTGGAGCTGGGGACGCGAGCAGGGACCAAGTGAGAGTGCTGGTCTTCCCCCCGCCCCCGCCCCCGCCCCGGACCCTGAAGTGTCTTGTCTACCTGGACACCTCAGACACCTTAGCTCTCTCTGTCCACCCTGTACGCATGTTCAGACTCAGCTCAGCAAACCCAGCCTGCCTTGGCTGCCCTTTGCCCTCAGACTAAAGCTGAGCTCTTCAGCTGCGTGTTCAAAGCTCTTGGCCCTGGTCAGCCCTTGCTTCCTTGCACCAGTCCCTGTCCCCACTCAAACTGTAGTCCGTTATAGACTCTAGTCTTCTAGTCATGCTAACAGTGTTCCTTCCTGTGGATATTTGTGCGTATAGTTTCCTGCTGCTGCCTTTCCTCCACTTCACCTGTGCAGCCCTGCCCGTCCTGCGCAGCTCATCTGTCCTGGCCCCGTCATCCCTGCCCTGGGGCTCCTGCCCTGCAGCAGCACAAGACCAAACGCTCTTGTGGGCCTTCAGGATAGTGTTCTGTCCTTCTTAGCCACCAGTCAGATCTGTGGTTTGAGTCCTGGGGACCACTGCAAGGACTTTGGGAGGTCATCACCTCCCTCACAGTCTTAAAGCCCACCCAGAACACCTCAAATAAATGTCATTTAAGTAAAATGTTGTGCTTGCTTTGCAAATGCAGCTTCCAACTGGATTCCCAGTCTGCCCTCATGGACCCTCTGTAGAAATCCAGTCCTCCTCACTGGGCATTCCTGGAAGTGGATTGGCAGACTAGGGGGTAGAGAGGGCTGCACTGACTCACATGGTGCATATTTGGTGCCCGTGCAGAGGCCGGCACTTACATGCTTGCGAGGGATGGGTGCTGTGCACAGTGAGACTGCGATGGTGAGGAGGCCGGAGCAGATGAAGAGCACGATGGCGAAGTAGAGGTAGTGCATGCCGCAGAGGAGCGCCGGGCACGCTGAGGGCTGCACACAGCTGCCCGAGCCAAAGGAGAACTCAGGAATAAGTCGCGCCAGACCCATAAGCAGGCCCCCAATCAGTCCCCAGAAGGCACCCTGCCAGGGGAGAGAGTGTCAGCCTCTTCTGTGCAGGTTCTGCCCCCAAGTTCACCACCTACACACAGACTCACCTTTTCATTGACACGGGGCACAAAGAGCGCCAGCACAAAGACGGCCGACACAGGTGGCGCCAGGTAGCTGGAGACTGCCTGAATGTAGTCAAAGAGCTGCCCACCCTGCGCTGCCTGCACCACGGGTAGCCAGGCCACGGACACCGCCACGATGAACACCACCCAGAGCCTGCGGTGGGTGGCCATCGGGAGATTCACCCAGGATTCCCCAGCTCCCCGTAATCCTGTGAGTGTTCCCTGCCCCCACCCCGTGGCTGGTTGGTGGGACAGGATCTTGGGGGGGAACCCAGGCCCCACCGTCCTACGAGCAGCAGCTCGCGATCGCCTGCGCGGGGCCGCAGGCGCGTGTAGATGTCCATGGTGAAAAGCGTGCTGCTGCTGTTAAAGATGGAAGCCAGCGAGGACATGAGCGCGGCCAGCATGACCGCCAGCATGAGTCCGCGCAGACCTGCAGGCCGATGGGAGCTGTGAGTCCCCAGCCATCCCCAGGAGGGTGCAGACTTGGCACGGTGTGACCCCTCCCAGTGGCAGTCTCCGCAGCTGGCCAGCCCTTACCATTGGGCATGAGCTTCACGACAAGCCGTGGGTAGGCGATATTGGAGCAGCCCACCTCAGTACCGCACACGCGTTTACACACTTCGGGCACCACACACGCCACCTCGTCTGCAGGAAAGAGGACACAACGTGGCTAGGGCGGGACCTGGTCTGGGAACTCCGATCCCTGAAGTGGGGACAGGAAATGCTAGTGGAAGAGAGAGCGGACCTCTGGTGGGAGGTGGGCCTGGGTTGATGGGATTTCCAAATCAAAGGACAGTAACGGAAATGGGAAATAGGCACCTGTTCCCGTACACAAGGGGCTGGATGGGGCACAGGACTCTTGGTGGGGGCGGGGTTGCAGACATTACCTGGATAAAGAATGCGGCTGATCATGCCTGGCATGACCATGAGGAACATGGGCATCAGCTTCAAGTAGCCGCACAGTATGCAGCCCGCCTTGATGTGGGTCAGACTCTTCCCAGCCAGACAGCGCTGCACGATGACCTGCGGCAAGGGCTGTTGAACTACCTGCGTTCCATCCTGCATACAGCGCCCTCTCCGGCCTTGTCTCTGCTCACGGCTCTCATTCAGGCCTGCCTCAGATCAGCGGTGCTGGCAATTCACCTTCACTCAGAGCCAGAGTCTTTGGATTCCACTGGGTCTGGTTTAGCCCCATCCCGGCCAGGTTCCTGACCACTCAGCTGGGTCTTTGAGCACCCCCAGATGGGTTCCGGTTCCACCCAGCTCCGCTCTGCCCACAGTGGTTCTGGTTCTGCCCCAGCTTCCCTCCCGGCCCGAGCCCTGCCCCCGCACCTGGTCGCTGCACCAGTACCAGCCCGAGACGATGGTAAGTCCCAGGAGCAGTGCTGGCCATGGCAGGTCCCCCGTCACAGGGTCCCGGAGCAGGTGGTAGGAGTCAGGCCGGGGTCGGTAGCAGGAACTTGAGATGTTGCCCACCGCCGGATCCTCAGAAACCGTCAGCGACGTCACGGCTCCCAAGTATTTCTCGAAAAGCCCCGAATACCCGCCCACCTCGTGGAAGGCTGTGAGGGCAGGGCTGTCAGGGGACCCGGCGCGTGTGCCAAGGCCCTCCCTAGGACCCATATGCTGGAGATGGGCATTGTCTCTGCTCCCAGCTTGAGAGCTCTGTCACTCTCAACCTCTGTGCCCTTCCCCCACCGGCTAAGCTCCGTACCGTAACCCATGAGGATGAAGGCCCCCCCAAGAATGACGAAGGTCTGTACGGTATCCGTGTACATCAGTGCCGCCAGCCCTCCTGCAACGGGCCTGCGTCAGTGGAGACAGCCCAAATAGGATGCCCCGAGCACATATGGTGTCTTTCTGCGGGTTTGAAAGATGTGCTCCTTCCTGGAGAGCAGATTTCAAAGAAATGGCCCCTTCTCCAGGCTCATGTACCCGGGCATCAGGAGGTAGGAATGAGTGAGCAGAATGTGCTTGCTTCGGTGACGCTCCCAGCAAATCTTCAAGCCCACTCCATCCCTAAGCCCCTGCCACAGCCACCTGTCACAGTGTAGATCATGGTGATGCCCAGAAGAGCGATGACCGAGGCATAGATGTTCCAGCCCAGAGCCTGTTGAATGAATACTGCCCCGGAGAACATGTCCACCTTGGGAGAAGGAGTGATAGCACAGGTCAGGACCCAGGGACCCAGGTCTACCTCATGCCCAGACCACGACCCTATGTGGCCACGCTTCAGAGGTTCTCTTCTTTTCCGATGGTCTGCCCTTCCCAGGTCCCACCCATTGTGGCCACGGCCCCCAAACCTGTTTCTTCCAGACCGTGCTTCAGTCTTGGTTCTTACAAGGGATTTCTCCTTTGTCCCGCCCCCTCCAGGGCTTTCTAGAGACCCCCACTCAGTGACCCCTCCGTTCCAGGGCCCTCCCCCGCCCTCCATGAATGCGCACCGAAATCTTGGTGAAGATGTACAGAAAAAGCGAGAGCATTGACAGGTAGAGGCGGATACGATGGCCTCCGAAGCGCTTGCGCAGGTACTGCGGCATGGTAATGACGCCCGCGGTCAGGTACACTGGTGCGAAGACCCAGCCCAGTAACAGCACCACGAACAGCGCCTGCGGGGACCGCGGACCGCTGAGGATGGCTGAGAGCCTGCCATGAGTGCGCCCTCACCCCGAAGGGTGTAAGACACCTCTTTCTGAACGCGTTCTACCAAGGAAAGTTCTCACTGGGGACCCAGAGGTATACCCGGGGTATTAAGGGACAGTCTTGACACCTCCATGGGCCCTTAACTAGAGTCCTCCTACTCCTCCCCGGCCACGACCCCTGGCCAGTCCCTCCCAAGGAGGTGCCTGTGCCTTCACCTGCCAGCACTTGAATCCGACCACAGACCCCTCAGCCTGACCACAGCCTCTGCCTCCCCTCTGCCTCTCCACCCAACTAAACCTTCTGTCCCCCAAGACTCAGCACAGAGCCTCCTCCTCCAGGAAGTCCTGATCTCCCCAACCCTCAAAGACAAGCCTCAGTCCCAGAGCTTTGTCTCCCTCCCACTTCCGCAAGGGACTTTAATTTGGCCCAGAGATCCTCACAGCTTCAGAGAGGATCAGAACAGGCACTTCACTATCTTTGAGGCTGTTCATCCCACTTCAGAGAGGAGTAAATCAAGGCCACAGAGGGTAGTGGCTGGTCCCAGCTTACACAACAAGTCAGGAGCAGGCCCTGAAAGTTGTCATCTCCGACATCTCCCCGCCTGCAAGCTGGACGTGTGACCCTCGCTCAAAGCCCAACCACACCCACCACGGAAAAGTCCCACCTCCAGCCTTACATCCCCCCTGCTTGGAGCCTCCCCAGGTGTGACAGTTCCAGGGGTTCTCACAGGGGTTATTGGCAAAAAGGGGTCTCACATTCCACTCAAATCCAGCCACAGCCAAACCGCTTGCAGCACCAGTGCCTGCGAGGCCCACAAAGTGGCCACTGCCGATGTTGCTGGCAAAGAGGGAGGCCCCAACCTAGATGGCCAGAGGTGGCGGTGAGCAAGGCTGCTTCTCTAGGCCTCCTCCCGCTCCACAGCACAGCCTCGCTCACCGGCCACCACACCATGCTTCGTCCTGCCAGGAAGTAGCCGCCAATGGTGCCTCTGTTGGTTCTGCACATGGACTGAGCGACAAGAGTTGGGGAGGAAATGTGGGTTCGGAGCACATCTTTGGAGCCCATTAGCTTTCTCAACACATTCCTCAGCCTTGTTTCAGGCTGAAGATTAACCAGCCCTGGGCTTTCTTGATGGCTCCCACCCCACCCCCTCCCCCAACCTCCTCAGAGGCACCTAGAGCAAACCAGGCCCTAACCTAGTGCCCAACGACACAAGCTTGAGTGTGGCTGAATGCCGCCTGACTCTTCCTGGGGCCTCGGATATGGATGGGCTTCTGGTCAGATACTGTGATAGGGGAACAGAGACCTCATTTAGAATGCTGTCCCTGCTGGAGAGCCACTGATCCCTTCAGCTAACCCTACCCAAAGGTGGGAAGACAGAATGAGGACTGGCTAGGCCTTCCTGAGGCTATCAAAAGATCTGCTTGCCTCCCAGCCCCAGGTTTCTTCCTCAGAGACCCAGGCATCCCACCCCTGCTGAACATGGGGTCTCCCTGAGACTTTCCTTCCAGACCCCAGAAGCCTGACCACCAGCAGCACCCCAACTTCTCACCCACAAGCCGACACCAATGACCAGCAGGAAATAAGCAGCAATGACCAGGATGTCAGCAGAGTTGTTAATTAAGACCCTCTGGTTTCCCAGTCCTGGTACGGAGCCTGCCTCTGTGTGTTCCTCCATTCTGCCTATGATCTGTCTCTCCAGGGACCAGCCAGGGGATTTCCTCACAGGAGGGATTAATGGTTACCTCAGGGTCAGTGAGCCGACAAGTCCCCTAGCTCCTGTTCCCCCTCCCCAGCTTTGTTTAGCTGAATCAGGTCTCATCAAGGCCGAAAACTCGTCCTGTGGAACAGACAGCTTTCAAGTTCAGGAGCATTCCTTCCTGGGCCTTAGCCCCCACACTGTCCCCAGTGACCCAGGCTCAGTATTACTCCTTTCATCCATGCTTAGGTCATGCCTAGGTCAACCTTGACCTAGGGAGCGTGGCTGAGTCAGTCTCCTTGTATTTACTAATCCAGAGGGATCATTTTCAAATGGAAATCTGACAGTGTCACTTCCCTGCTCAGAAACACTTCCTAGTCCCCGTCACACTAAAGGAAGTAGGAGCTTTTCAGCCTCGTGTTCAAGGCCTGCCGTCCCCTGACTCCTGCCCACTCTTCCTCCTCGCTCCTCCACACCAAACCTGGGGTGATGTCACATTTCCCTCCAACTCCCTTGCCCTGCCCAGGCCCTATATTTTCACACACCCAAACTTTTGCCTTAGCTGTGCATTCTGCTTAGAGTGCCTCCCTGCTTCCCAAAAGGCTCACAGAAGGTAACCTACCTACCTACCTCACAGAAGGTAACCTTCAGTACCCAGCCCATGTCAGCTCTTTAAGAAAGGCTTCTCTGACTTTTCTGATACAGTTAGGAGCACATTGTGTTGTCCTCCTCTGGGTGCAGGTCTGCCTTCCCAACAGACTAGGGGTTATCCACAAGCAGGAAATGACCTGACTCATCCCTGGAGTCCTATTGCTCAGCACAGGGCTGAACGGAAGAAGGGAGAGGATTGATCAATAAGAGTACCTCTGTCTTTCTAGGCGAATTGACCAGACTTGGGTGTCTGATTATGACAAGTTAGGTTCATGCCTGAGATGAAGAACAGAAAACAATATTTAGGGGAATATATTTAAGGAAGGCCTTAATTGGGTCCTTTCAAAGCAGATCCGGAGAGTTGGGTGCAAGGACTTTCCTGAGGAGGAAGTGAGGGGAAGTGAGACAAAGAAAGAAGAAAAGCCAATAAAGGGGCATTTTGATTAAAAGGTTGCCACTGTGAATGAACAATCTCGGTGGAGACTCTTTGAGACACTTGGAGAAGTTACCTCAGAATTGACCCCCTCAGAGCCAGGAAGCAGGAGTATTTATTCACCAATTCCTGTCTCTGAGGTTACAGAACCTCCCCCTCCCACTTCAGGTGTGCTGGGTGCAGGAGCACACTTGTTTCCCCAGAGAGCACCCTCAGACAAAACCTCAGGGAGCAGCTGAGGAGACTCAGCTGGGGAGACTGGGTGTCTGGGAACTGCCTGCATAGGACTTCCCCGACGGGCTCAGTGGATATGGGCGGCACATCCACAGCGTCTGCTTCAGGGGATGATAAATTTGAAGTGCCTGAGAAAAATCCAGGTCCTAGTGTCAGAGGACACATTGGGGTTATAAGTGCTTAGAATCAATATGCCCTCTTTGTGGCCTGCAAAACCCTTGGTGATACAACACCTCATCTCCTACTACTGTCCTCCTTACTCCTCCTAATCCAGGCCTCCCGGCCTTCTTTCCTTTCGTTCGAGATGCCCAGCCCCTTCCTACATCCTGGCCTTTGCACTGGCTGTTTCCTCTTCCTGGAATGCTCTGCTCATGCTGTTTGCCTGGCTGTTTTCGTTCCTCCACCTTCCAAGTCTCAACTCAGATGTTACATATTCACAGAGACTATCTCATTAAAAGTAACCCCTTCTTCCCTTTCGCTAACTTAGTTCTCTAGTTCTCCCCTTTCTCACCCTCCTTCCTTCTATTAACAAACATTCACTGAGCACCTACAGCCAGCTAGATAGCTTTCTAGACACTGGAGAGACAGTGGTCAGCAAAACAAACATGTAATCTGACAGACGAACTCTTAGGAGCTTGCGTTCCAGTTTCAGAAACGGACATAAATAAGCAGCAAATAAACAGCTATTTGCAATAGTGATAGTGCTATGAAGGACTAGGGAAGTGCTATGGATGGAAACAAGGAGAGTGAGCTTTATTTAGGCCTTCGGGAACGTCTCCTTCAGTTCATTACATGTGATGTCATAAGTGTACTTGTCATTTGTCGCCTCTACGGGACTTCAGCTCCACGAGGTCAAGAACTACGTCTGCTTGGTTCCCTGTGGTCTCCCCAGCACCTGACAGAGAGCCTGGCATAGTGCATACTCAATCAGTACTTGCTAAAATGAATGAATCGAGACTAGAGACGGCCGGTGGGGGCATCCTCAAGACAGGAAGGTGGTTAGAAGCCAGGATACAAAGTTCTCCAGGGAGACTGTGGGAGGAGAAGAGCAGGAAGCCTGGGAAGACCTAGGGAGAGGAGCTTCAGAGAGGAAAGAATCTGGGGGGGGGGGGGGGTGGTCAGGCCAAGATGAGGACAGAGAACACCTCACATTTGTCTTACTCACACATGCTCTCCTTGGCTACCTGTTCCTCCTCAAGTAGGAAGGGTCTCTGCGAATCCATCAAAATCTCCTGCACTTTGGACTCAAGAATCCCAGCCCTCTCCTTAGGGTACTGCAGGGTCCAAAGTGAAGGTTCAGAGGCTCAAAAAGGCTCTGGGCCCTAGGAGTTCAGATGGAGCCTAAACTCCACATCTAAAAATCCCAGGCCCAGCCATTTCTGCTGGGGCTTAGTTCAGGTGTTCCCTCCTCCAGGAAGACCTACTGGACTCCCAGTCTGAGTTAAAAGCCTCCTTCTGGCTCATACAGCCCCCAGTGTTTCCTTTGGTCATGACTCTGACCACCCCAAGTGTCATCCTCTGCTTAGGGGAGAGGCTATGAGTTAGTACAAGTAAGAGCGAAGCTGTGCTTTCGTGCCCAGATTCAGAGAGTGGCCATAAATTGGCACTTCTGCATGGAGCCCCATTCTGGAGGGTCTTTTCAGGAAGGGAGGAAAATCTGAAAATTAGAGAAGGTGACAAGAGTAGGAGGGAGTGGGGGGGGTGGCTGGAGACAGGTCAATGTTTATTTCAAGGATGCAGGTTGCTGAAGAAGTGGGGAGTGAGGGTGGGAAGTTTCTGTGGGGCCCAGTTTGACCTCCTGTTCTGGCTCCCGACTATCTGTACAATCCAGTGCAGGCTCATTGGATGTGTGAGAGACAGCTTGCAAAGGCTGAGGCTACAGGTCCCCCTGAGGCCACAGGGCACGGACCTAGAACGGGCTGTAGTCAGAGCCAGCACGAGAGGCAAGGCATCACCGCGCACAGAGACACCGCACCAGCGTCATGTGGCATGTGTTTTTATGTAGGTAGAAAAAAAAGTGCACAGAACAGTGAGGGTGCGGGGAGCAGGTATGTCCTGGCCTGTCCTCTAGTTAGTGGGACTTGCAAGGGCCCGCCTGCAGTCAGCGGGCTCCCTCAAGGGTGGGAATAAAGTGGAGACCTCAGGTAGGCTGCTTTGCAGTGCAGGACCCACCTATGTGATCTTGAAATTGGCCGGCCCTTTTGTGAATCTGACCCTAGAGAACTGAAGAGTATAGAATAGAGTACCTCGGGGGCGGGTCTCTCCAGTGGGTGGGGCTTCCCAGGGTGGGCTGGGGAGAGACCCCCGGGCTCAAAGAGCGTGGCCGAGGCCGTGGGGTCTTTTGGGGGAAGGGTGGGGTCATTAGGGCCTTGGTCTCTCGCGGGGCCAAGCCCCACAGGCGGTCAGCCAAAGAGCTTGACGAAGCAGGGCTGGCAGTAGGGCTTGCCGGCGCGCTCCTGGAAGGAGCCCTTGGTGAGCGGGCGCAGGCAGAAGGTGCAGGTGAAGTGGTCCGGGTGGAAGCGACGGCCCAGGGCCGACACGCAACGGCCGGTCACCGGGAGGCCGCACGTGGCGCACAACGAGCCGCGCCGCGCGTGGAAATGGTTCTCGCACAGCGGGCGGCCCTCGTGCTCGAAGAAGCTGCCTCCCGAGAAGGGGGCGAAGCATTCCTGGGGGAGGGCGGCAGCGATAGGACAGGTCAGCCGCCAACCCCCAGGCCCAAGCATTCGCTTTAGGAGCTTGATAACCCAACGTGGGAACCCCCCTGCCCACAGCGCCCCGCGACGCGAGGCGCCTGGCCTCCAACACCTGAATCAGTCGCCCGCCCCCCGCTCCAAGCTGGGCTCGCTTGGGTCGCGCTTGGGGTCCTCTCCCCACCCCCCAGCCTCGCGCGGGGCGCACCCTGCAGACGAAGCAGTCCGGGTGCCACAGGGCGCTGAGCGCCGAGATGTAGTTGTCCAGAATGGGGCCCTGGCAGCCCTGGCAGCGCGGCGCGAACAGCTGCAGGAAGTCGCGGCGGCAGTAGGGGCGGCCCTCTCGCTCGTGGAAACCTGGGGCGCGACCGAGCAGAAAGAAACAAACCTGCGGGCTGCCCCCGGGCTTGCGAGACCTGACACTGTGGGGCCAGACGAGGGCGGCCAGAATGCGCAGTCGAGAAGGAGGGACCGGGTCTAGGGTGGACCGAGAAGACCGCAGGGGCGCGCGCGGGGGAGAGGGGCCGAGGGCGGGGGACGTTGTAGGAGGCTGGACCACAGCGGGCTAGGCGGGACCCTGAGCAGACCCGTATCTTTCCAGCCTGGAGCCAAGCTCTCACCCTCATCTCCGAAGGGCTCCCCACAACTGACGCAGCAGAAATGCTCCGGGTGCCAGTGGGTGCCCAAGGCAGTAACCATCTTCTGTGGAGAGCGAACGGGGACACTCAGGGAGGCCCTCCATCCCTTCTACCGTCCCTCTCCCCCGGTGATACTTCCGTGAACGGCTTTAAGGAGGAGTTTGAGGTGCTGGAGACCCAAGTAGGCACTTGGAAGTCAGAGAGAGTGGGCGGAGTCCACAGGGCCTAGGATGAGGCAAAGGGGCAGGGCATGGGTGGGGGCGCTCTGGGAAAGGCGGGGCTCACGTGTCTGATGGGTTGATTGCAGAGGCCACATCGTGGGGAAAAGCGCTCAAAGTAGCATTCAGGGCAGAAGGGGGCTCCGTCCTTCTCAAAGAAGCTGCTGCCTCCCAGGGCCATGGAACAGCCGCCGCAAATGAAGTGCTCAGGGTGCCAAGCCCGGCCCAGCGCAGTCACCACCTGGAGTTGGGGGTAAGGCCTGGGTCAGAGTAGCCCTCGGGCTGCCATGTGCCCAGGGAGCCACGGTTGACATGGCACATTTCAAGTTTTCCTTTTTCTTTTTCTCTTTTTACATTTGACTCCCTTGGCTCATTTCTCCCCTCCCTCCCTGAGAGGTGAGGCTGAAGAACCTAATGTTCGAGTCTGTAAGTGACAGATTCAACCCAGGGATTCCAGCAGCACAGTGCCTAGGGCCCTCAATAATTTTAGGAGCCCATGAAAATGCTGCAATTACTTTAAAATCAGAAGACAAAAATGAGCTAGAAGGAAATGATTTGATGTATAATATTAATATATTCATCTTTACACCAACACAGTCATAAAGCACAATTTAAAAAATACATTTTTAATGGAGGAAGGGGCCCAAGAAGATGAACGTGCCTAGGGCCCACAAGGGTCATAATGCCACCCTGCTTTGCTAAGATTGGAAGTTTTGCAATGGAAGCAGGGCACCAAATATAGCAGGAGGATCTAGGTCAACCACTGGGCACAGTTGTCATCAATAACATCTACTCAGTCCATAAGCCAAGAATAAGAGCTCACAAACCAGATGTTAGTGGAGGAGAAACTGTCCTTGTTGGTGCCGAGAGATGGTAAGTAGTCTTCACAAAAGTAAGACTTTTGTGAAGACTAAGTGAGATGGAGGTTTATAAAGGAGCTAATACAGTGCCTGCACACAGCGAAACCACAATAAATGGTAACTGAGTCAGAATTCTCATCCTGCCACTTAAGTGCTGTGTGACTCAGAGCTTTAGTCTCCTCATCTGTAAAATATGAACAACGGTAATACCCACTTCCCAGAGTCATTTATTAAAAGGGAACAGCACAAAGTCTGGCTCTCCATAAGGATAGGTCCATGGGTCTCTACCTTTCTACTCACAGGGCCCCACTTACTTGCCCAGCAATAGGTTTATTACAGGAGCCACAGAGACCCTTGGTCTGGGTAGGAACACCACGGCGGCTGAGATCAGACTGCAGCAGCCCCAGCATGGTGTCTAGGCTGCCCTTGCTGGCCGGCCCTGGTGAGGATGGGGAGTCCTCATTCACAGAGCTTGGCTCTGGTGGCTGGGCTGACCCAGACGCTGGAAGCTGCAGCAAAGAGGACATGAGAGTTTAGTCAGCAAAGCAGCAGATGTGGAAGGTCCTAAATAGGGGTTGGGAAGCCACAAATCCACACTGGCCCACACCTCACCTGATTCACATGGTTTTGGACACGGAAATCCGACAGCGAAGCCATCAATCTATCCAACTCCAGGGTGGCGGAGGTTGCTGAAGGCTTTGGGAGAACCGGAGACGGGCTGGGAGGGCTGTGAAGAACACAGTCTGTATCAGCTCTGAGTCCCCCGGAGGAAGGCATGCTGCCCTCCAGTAACGCGGGTGTCCATCACTTCTCTCCCCGCTCTGCCAACTGTGTCAAACTCACAGGCTGGGCCTTTTCTTGTCCTCACATTGGTCCTCCTTCTGTTCCCCTACAGTCTCCTTGCTTGGAGGGAACTGAGACATTATTTCATCTGCAGAGAGGACAGAAGAGCACTGGACATGGAACTATACTCTACACCTCCCAGCTGAGACTCGTGTCCCTTTAGCGCTACCCTGCGAAGAGTATACGCCTCAGTCTCTGCCCTTTCCTGCCCTTTCCCCATCCCATCAAGGCCTATCTCTGTAACCTGGTACCTGTGATGTTGAACTGGGTAGCATTAAGTTCCTGAAGCAGCCGGTCTAGCTCACAGAGCCCTGTGCCCAAGACACCGCTGGAAGAGGAGAAGGGAGGGGCCGCAGGGGCTGCAGGCTTTGGGGACCGAGGCTTGCAAACCGTACTGCAAAACAGGGTGGGAATCTGTGTTCAGGGGTGGAGAAGGCCAGCCTCCTTACCTGAGTCTCAGTTGGATTCCCCATCTTCCCAGTTCCCAGGCCCCTCACCTGTATAGATGGTCCTTGTCCCCAGAGGCTCCGGAAGACTCCCCAGACCCTGTCTACAGAGAGGACACATGTGTGTACTTTGTCCCACTCAAGCAGAATCCCTCTAGCCTTAGCCAAGCTTGGCCCTAGTGTTACCCCAGTCCTGAGTATTGGCTCTCACCTGTGGTTGGTGGCCATAGGGCAGGGGAGCTGTGAGAGGCTCTGGGGTCCGCTCTTTTGGAACCCCCGACCTTGGCATGTGTGAGGTGGTGGTCTCCAGGTCAGACAGCAGGGCATCTGCAGGGAACAGGCCGCCAGGGTGAGCCATTGAGAGTTTAAGGTTAGAGCAGAGACAGGGCCTTAAGAGATTAGAGGGTAAGGGTTCCAAGTAGGCTGTAGTTAAGGAGAGCAGAAGCCAGTATTAAGAGCAGAGGTCAGAAATCAGATGCAAAAACACAGGCCAGACCAAGGCAGAGAAGTGGAAGGGCAGCAAGGAATATTTATGGCCAAAACATACCAAATGGCTCATCTTGGGAGTCCTACACGAAAGCCGCCTGATTCTTTCCTTCTCTGCATCTTCCCTGATGCAGTCAAAATTGACTCTTTACTCAAGCCAAATCTGGCTTCCCTCCAAATTGCTCAACTGGCTATACGCCTGGCACCCAACTTTCTGATCGGATGCTCTTCCTGCCCACTGATTCCCGCCCCCTCCTGCCCCTAAACAGGCCCGCCCAGCCCCGGCCCATGTCCAGGCACTGGCTCCCACCGCATTCTCCTCATTGGCAGGTCTGCGGGGACCTGCTTTCTGATGGGCGTATTTTCCACAGGGCCGTGACCCGGCGGGGCAGCACCCACCATCACAGGGTGCCTGAGCCCCTTCTCTAGCCGGGAGAGCACACCCTTCCGTCCCTTTCAATAGACCAGAAGGAGGAGATGCCTGGGTCCTCCTTCCTCCCCCAAGACCCCCCCCCCCCCAGCTCTCTTTCCCAGATGTAGAGCCTTTAGACCCTCTCCTTCCCACAACCTAGAACTCCCTGCGCCTTCACTTATCTCTGAGTACCACAGTGGAGCCCTTAACCTCCCCCGGCATCTTGGCACTCATCCATTTTTTCTGTCCCCCAAACACCCGACCCCTCCCATATTCAGGGGCGCACAACTCTTTTCTTCCCCAAACCCTGAGATGGACCTGTTTTCTTCTCCAGAATGTGACGTCATAGTCTGCTTTCCAGACTACTTTCCCAATGCCCGGACCCCAGACCCCTTTAACCCCTCCTTCCCCAGCGCCCCCGAGCCCAGGTGCCCGCGGGTGGGCGCTGCGCCTGCCCGCCCGTTCGTCGGCAGCTCGCGACGGAGCAGCTGAGCGAGGGAAGGAGGGAGCGAGCGGCCGGTCCCGGGAGAGGCAGGAAGGGAGAGGCAGGAAGGGGGACGTGGAGTCGGAAAGGAGGCGCAGGCAGAGACCAGAACCCAGAAGACCGGAGGCGGGGGTGGGGAGACGAGGGGAGTGCGCGGGGTTCCCAGCGGGGGAGAGCGGGTCCGGAGGGCGGTGGGGAGCTGCGGACCAGGGGACCCGAGCCCCACTCACCCAGGTCCTCCATGGCGGGGCGCGGGCGCTCCGCGCGGGGCGAGCAGGGCGGGGGCTGTGTCCGGTGGGGGCGGGGGGCGGGGGGGACGTCCGGGAGTTGGAGGCCCGGCCGTGACCATGTAAGGAAGCCGGGACCCGCTGGGATGGGGCTGGGGGGGGGGGGGGAGCGGGGGTGCAAAGAACGGGAGAACTCGGGGTGGGGGCGTGTAAGGGAGGGAGGGCCGCGGCCCACCCGGGCCCAGCCCGCTCGCTCGGCTGCTGCCGCGGAGGCAGCCACACCCCAGCCTCGGCCTCCGCCGCCGGGAGCTGGGGCGGCCAGAGCCCGAGTCAGAGAAGCGGCTCTCCCAGGCCAGGATCGGACTCTTAGACACACACTGAGGACCCCAAGCAAACGCGTCCCAAAGCTAGCAACCGGAGTCCTGTGTAGAGTCCTGTGCACTCAGGCCATTCTTGGGATACTTGCTCCAGACAGAATTTTTGGGTTGACGGCAGGAGTAATGGTTCTAAGGATCAGGCAACAGGTTCAGAGACCTTCCGTTAGAGACCCTAACAGGGACATGAACAGAGATCCCAAAGGGCACATCTACCAGAAACAAATCGCTCAGAAACAGAGACAGACAGACAGACGCAAGGAACTGTCCCACCCTCTCAGCCAGGACCTTCTCTCTCAGACTTGGAAACAGACATAGACATGGGCACACTGAACTCGGGCCCAAACCCCATGAAGCCTCAGCAGAAACATGCCCAGGCAGCCAGACCACAGCCAGCCTTTAGGACAAAGCCCTTCCTTCCCCGACACTGAGGTAACCCAGACCTGTTCCAAAAGAGCCCTTTCTCGAGATACTGATGAACATAGACACTCGAGACACAGAGTCCAGTCACAGCGGAACCTTCCCTGGCCTGGGACCTTGAGAAGTCAAAGTGGAAATGAACACTTAGATATGTACGGACAGACACAGTAATGTTGCAGCCACTGGACTGTGGGTCTCAATCCACATGAGTCCTGGACTGTGGCCCTCAGGCCAGCAGCAAGCTCAAGCGACCTGGGAAGCTTCTTAAAAATACCGATGCCCAGGGTATGCTTCCCTCAATCCAGTTCACTGAGGAAGGGCCTAGACATCAACATTTTTAAAAGCTCTCTGGGTGATTCTCATGCACAGCCTGAGGACAGAGAGCTGGACACAGAAGCACAGTGACAGCAAGAGCCAACCTTAGCTCCCCAGACCCAGTCCAGGCACACTCCTCAGTCAGGCTAGTGAGCTGGGATCCAGGTGATAGACAGACCCTGCCCTGAGAGACCAAAGCACAACATAAGCCCTTCCCTTGCCTGAATGCACCCAGGGCTCTGGCTCTCTCGGAGTGAAATTAAGGCAGGACCTGCCTTAGGGACTCCAGGAACACAGCAGGTCCTCCCTTAGGCCAATAGCAGAAGGCTACTTGGCCCAAGAGATGAAAACAGACCCAGACTCTGAAGGCTCAAGATGGGTGAAAGACACTCAGTTAACAGTAATGCCAAGGCCTTGGACATACTTTCCCACACTTACTGCATTCCCTCAGCCCAGCCCCTTCATCCCTGACCAGAGTCTGTGTGTCTAGGTGGGTATTTGTCTGAGCAATGAAGTTGCGTGAGCAGGAAGCAGGTTTCCCCCCACATACTCTATTCTATCCCAGGACTCCAGGAACTTACTTATTAAACTCCTACATGCCCGGGGTAGCCTATACTGAGATACAGCAACCTGAAAAAGATCCTGGTAGATTGGGGGGGGGGGGTAGGGGGAGTCCCACAGGAAAGTAAGCAGAGACACCACACAATATGAGTATCCAACCCCGAAGTTTTTAATCTCAACTCTGGAAGGCTAGGCCAGGCCAGGTGCCTGACGCCCTGGGCTGCTCTCCTGCGGGCCGCATACTCCAGCTGTGGCCTGGCCTTCTCACTCCCGCGTCTTCAGCCCACTGTCCTGGGGCAGAGCTCCATTCTCTCATCAGTCTTTGACGGTAACTTCTGCTCGGCCTCCTCTTGTGCTGCCCGGAAGGAGTCCTCCTTCATAGCCGACCCATTCCAGGGGACATCAACAGTCTACGCTGGAACCCTTGCCCCCCATTTCAACCCCCATTACCACAGCCAGTAAAGCCTCAGTCAGGGGCCCTGCCTCCTCTCCTGCTGCCTCCACAAGCCCCACTAAGGCCAAGGCCCGCTTCCGCGGGCACTGCCCTGGGCCCAGGGTCCAGCGGGCACAATGGGCAACCAACCGGGGCCGGCCCAAGCGGAATACCTCACCCACGGACTCTGGGCCACCATGGGGTCCAAGGTGGATACGGCTCACAGCCTCTTCCAGCTCCTCCTCCAGCCCAGGCAGCAAGAAACGGCCAGCAGCCTCCAGGGCCTCCTCAGCCTCTGAGCCCAGCAGGGGCTGGCCTGGTGGGGGAATTGGCCCCAGGGCCGCCCCACAGCCCCGGCAACCATGCAAGTGATGCAGGATAGGCCGGGCTGCACTGGGTGACAGGCCTCGAAGCGGCACCAGGTCCATCTGGGCTTCGGCAAAGCTGCCGGCTAGCAGAGCCCGGAAGAAAGGTGAGGCAGTAGCTGAGGCAGCGCGCCGGGCAGGGAGCCGTAGGCCCGAGTCCAGCAGGAAGTGCAGGTCAGGGGCTAGGATGGGGGCTGGGCCCAGCAGAGGTTCATAGAGGCAAGGGGATGGGGAATCTAGGTCCAGCGGGACTGGAGATAAAAGGGCTGGAATCGCCGTGGGAGACACCAGGCCTTGGAGGCAGGAAAGGGAGTCTGCAGCAAAGAAGAGGAACAGTGGATGTGGAGCTGGCCGAGTTAGTGCCGAGAGGAGGAGACGGAGGCCACCCTGGTCCAAAAGTAGCCGGCGCCACAGAGAGGGTTTCCTTTGGGAAGAAAGGTGAAAACGGGTGACAGTGCAGAATAGCAACTTTGTTCCCCTGACCCCTATGAGACACCCACATCCTCCTCACCGACAGATGAAGGGAAGGGTCAGTGCACAGGCCACACGGTCCTCAGGGCTTCCAGAGAGCAGCAGGTGAGTGAGGGCACCCACTCCAAAGGGTGATTCAGCCTGCACGGTCAAGTTCTGCAGCAACATCTCACCTGCGGAGATGAACAGAGCTGATCAGCTTGAGAGCTGATGTCCCAACTCCGGCAAAAACCTTAGGGGACGTAAGAGGGGATGACTGCAGGCCCTAGAGAGAAAGGGTCCAGATGCTAGGAAATAGAGGTCAAGGACAAGAACAAAGTGTGACGGTCAGGAAGTGCAGTCGGAACGCAGAAGACAGAGCCCGCCCTTGCAGTGCTGGGAGTAGTGGGAGGTCACGGGGCCTCAGCTGTGGGTTTTCTAATCAGGATGCCCCATGGGAAGGCAATCAGGACAATGCAGAACCAAGAGCAGATGAGATAAAGCAATACAGACAAGCACAATTCTAAGTTGTTGGGGCTACACCTGGTGTTGGGGTATCTGGGCCCCAAGACTTGGGCAGAGGATGGGGCAGAACTTTGCATCCCGGGAGTCCCTCTCCTCCTCCCATGTGCTGGCTCAAGTTGATGGTTAGGCTGGAGAAGGCAGTGAGAGCCATGAGTGGCAAGGTGAGGTTCTCGGTCCAGAACTAGAGGGGGATGGACCTCTTATGGGAGACACACCCAGCTCCCGGTGCTGGCGTCGGGCGGGCCGGGCACGTAGTGTGGGCCAGTCATCTGGGGCAACGCCTAATACAAGCCAGGCACGCAGCAGTGCGGCACCGTAGCTGCGCACGAAGGCCTCGAGACAGGCGGGGTTGCAGGTAAGGCGTGCCAGGATGCGCAGTGCACGTGGGCTCGGTGGGCCCGGCGAGCCTGTCACATAGGCCAGCAGGCCACACAGGGCTGAGCTGGTCACCAATGCCCCACTTGGGTCGGGAGCCTGGGAGAATCGGGACAGTAGCAGCAGCGCTGGCCCCTCACGGCCCCAAGGCTCCTCAGAGGTGGCTGCAGGGCTCCGCCCTGGTGTGCGCGGCGTGCGAGGCGTCCGCAGTGAGGTTGGACCCAGGGTGGGGCTGGTTGGCTCAGCTGGCTCTGGGGGTGGTGGAGGCGGGGGACATCGCTCAGGGGACCAGTCAGGAGAGATGTCTCCCGGGCCTGCGGCGTAGCCCTCAGAGATCAGCCACGACCTGCAGAGGGAGAAAGGAGAGACTGAACCCAGAGCCAAGGTAATGGAGCAGGGCCAAAAGAGCGGTCATGCAAAAACAGGTGCCTGAAGCCAGGAAGAAGACGTGGGGCCAAGGGGAGATAGGAAAGAAAGAGAAATGGGGGCAAAAAACCACCCAACTCATTTAGCAATTACTGATGCCTCTGGGCCAATTATGTGCCAAGCCCAGTATTAGGTACTGGGCACAAACAATGAACAAAACTAAAGTCCCCATCCTCCTAGAATTTATATTCTAGCGAGGGGCAAACAGAACAAAATAAAAAAGGCCCAGTGAACTGTCTGGGTCCCAAAGTTCAGAAGTGCTGGGGTAGAGCCAAGGCCAAAGGTAGACCTGGTGGTCTTGCCCAGGGAGAATGAGTCAATAATAAGAGTCCTACTGAGACCGAGTGGGGGGGGGGGATGTGGGTAGTGAAGAGCGCCAGAGCCCTGCATCCTCAGCAATCAGGTGGAGACTCGCCTTAGGCTTCGGAAGCTTCCGGCCTCTGCCCTCTCAGGGGTCCGCTCCTCAGGGAAGTCCCAAGAAGCAGCTTCTCTTCCCTCTTCTTCCTCATCACCAGCATCGCCACACAGCTGCCCAGCCAAGAGCGGTACAAGTCCCAGAGCTTGTAGCCGGCCCAGGGCTCCAGTGTCATACAGGAAGCCCACAAGGGCAGCCACGACACGAGGGTGCCAGGCACTGGCACGCGGGTCCCGCAGCAGACCCATCAATAGCTCCAAACCACCTGCATCCCGCAGCCGGGCCCGGTTGATGGCCTCCCGGCACAGCAGGCACACAGCCCGCACCAGGGGCTGCTGGGAGGCTGGGCCAGCTCCATTAGGCCCCCTACGCCGCCGGAGCTCACCTAGTAGTACCTCCACACCACCAGCATTGCCCAGTGCAGGCCGTACAAGGCCTTGGGCACACAAGTTGGCAAGGATCAGGATAGCTGCCTCTCGTACTGCCTTTTTGGGGTGGGAGGCCAAACTGACCAGTGGTCCTAGCCCCCCACCCAGACTTAGCTGCTCAGCACAGGCCCGGGAGCAACCTCGACTCAGCTCCAAGAGTGCACGCACTAGGGCCAAGGTCAGCGCAGGGTCTGGGGCAGCGGCCAGAAGCTCAGCCAGAGGGCGTACTGCCCCCTGCTGTGCCAGGGCCAGGCGGTGCTGGGGTGAGTCCGCCAGGTTGCGGAGGGCACGCACCACACTCTGCAGGCATTGGGAGTCCTGGCAGGCTGTCAGGCTCTCAACAAGCAGAGGAACAGCACCTGGAGCGGGAAGAGGAGGACAAAGAGGAAGCAAGGAGATAACCACGCCCCTCCGCCACCCCAAGCCCCAGCTGACGCCACACTCATAGCCGCCTCACCCGCAGAATGGATGTCCCCACAGCTCTCAGGTTCCATAGCTAAGTTCCCCAGAGCCCGGGCTGTTCGGTTCTGGATGCTGTCCGTCTTCACACATTGAAGAATAGTCACTGCAAGAGAATTTGGCCTCTTGAGGGTCCTACCTCTTCGTGTCTCTCTCATTAATGACCTCAAGAACGTGACCTGAGATTGTCAGGGAAGGCCTTTGGAAGAAGCTAATACCGGATAGGTCTGGAAGGTTAAATGGGTCAATATTTGTTAGGAAGATGGTGGATGCGGATGTTACAGGGCATTTCAGATTTGGAAGCGCCCCTTGCCAAGGCCCAGAATTGAGATCCAGTGTCTGTGCCGGGCCTCAGAATACCAGGCCGAGAGATCAGGCAGGACTGGAATATGAGGGCCCTGGGAACCACACAGGATCTCAAGAACAGTAGGGCTGCGATGCAGTCTGGCAACCAGATTGAGGAGAACGGATTATAGAGAAGGAACAAGGCAAGGGAAGCAGCAAGGAGGCTGTCCCCGTTGTTAAGGTGGGAGAGTGGCCTAAACCGAGTCAGCTCCCAGCACGGCCGTCCCGGGCACCAGTCCCCGAGCACGGATGCGGGAAGGGTGAATGCGGACGGACTCGGCAGAGATTCACGGTGAGGAAGAGCGGCCGATGATGCGCGTCACGCGCTAACAGCAAAGCCAGTAATTTACTGAGGACTTAATGTGCCGGGCCTCCCGCCAAACACGTTGCGGCCAATGCACAGAGGCCAGTACGTCTGTTCCAGCTCCGTCAGCCGGTGCTCCCCACAGGGCCACGGGGAGGCGCCAACTGGGCTGGTAAACAGAAAAGCCTGTTTTGTTTTTAAGATTTTATTTATTTGAGCGCGCGAGAGAGGGCGAGCAGAAGCGGGGGAAGCAGCCGACGCTCGCGGAGCAGAAAGCCGGTGCGGGGCTCGGATCAGGACCTGAGCCCAAGGCGGGCCGGGCCGACCGAGCACCCAGGGCCCCGCGTGTTCTCCTCCGTTCGGATTTGTTCTTCTCGCGCTGGTTTTTAGGGACTCGCAGTGCCAGCCCGTCCTGGGACCTCCGGCGGTGGGAGGGCGCGATCCCTCCACAGTGGGTGCTTTCTCACTGCAGACACAGGACACTTTCCGGCCCCCGGTCGTGGAACGGTCGCCCTCTGCAGGGCCACGCCGTAGGCATTAAGTGTCTGCTATAAACCCTACAACCTCATAAATCACCTACAAGTCACCGCATCACCCCTGGCCTCCACCGGCCCGGATTCCAGGAGGCCATCGACACCCAGGTCCTGGCTGCAACGCTCTGATCTGCTCAGGTTCAGGCGTCATCTCTACAGAAGGCCGGAGGGTTGGAGAGGCACGGGGGTCTCCGCTCGGAAAGGTCCCGCCTTCCCGCGGCACCACGAAGAGCTCAAAACCCCGCCCAGGCCCGGAGCCAGAAGTTGCAGCGCGCGGAACCCTTCCAGGAGAGGAGGGCGGGGCACTTACCCAAAGGGAGGATGCCTCCGAGCCTGCGCACTTCAGCCCGGCACGCCCCTTCCGTACAGCAGTTGGCTAGGATGCTGAGCGCCAAGTCCAGAGTCTTGCGCAGGCGCGCTGGTGGCGAGGGCGCCGACGCCGCCGCAGCGGAGGGGGTAGGGCCCGGCGAAGGGGCGGGGCCAGCAGAAGTCGCTGACTCGACGGACGAGGGGGCGGAGCCGGCGCCAGCCTGGGACGGGGCGGGACCCGCTGCAGCCGCTCGCCGTAGCAGAGCGAGAAGGGGGCGGAGCCCGCCGCGCGCCCGGAAGCGCTCGATTCCCGCTGCAGCCTTGACGTGGCGCGTGCGGAGGGCTAAGAGCGCACGGCCCAAGGGTGTCTCGTTGGTAGCTGTGTCCTTTCCCCCACCTAGACCCTCCCCGGCCGCCGCCGTGAGCTGCGCGAGGCAGAACGAGAGCGAGTCCGTGAGGGTCGGTTTCGCAGCCGCCATCTTGGCTCAAGCCTAAGGCTCCGCCCCCCTCCTCGCCGCTCCTCCAGAGGAGCGGAACTGGAGGAGAGGGGCGTGGCCAGGCACCTCCTCTCTGACGCCTTTTAAGTGGCGCCACCGCAGTTATTTGGCAAGTTGGAAGTTGTAGTTCTCGATCCCGGGACTCTAGACGGTCGCGGAAGGCACTAGAGAGTAGTGGTTATCTAATCGCTGAGCAAACCCAAGCGCGTGTGGTGCACGCTGGGGTATGTGGTCGGCGCCGGGCCGAGCGCGCCTGCGTTAGGACAGAGGAGGAGTCCAGGGGGCTCGCAGCGGACTGGTTCCTTTGGAGAACCCAGACATCCGACCTGGGGCCTCGGGACCGTGCGGCTCCAGGGGGCGTGGCTACTCCACCCCCCCACCCGGCGTGTTCACTACAGCGACCGCCTTTTCCTTCCAGCTCGCTTCCCTGCCCCACAGGGATCGCCCGGCCACCGACGTCCGCGCTGACGGGCTCAGACTCGGAAGCCAGGCCCGCAGGATGAAGCGCCTGACAGCGGCGGCCGATGGGAAGCTCTTGCTCAGTTAGGTGAATGAGAGGGTTAAACCTACCGAGACCGGGCGCTGCCACTTCCTAGAGCGGCATTTCCGGTTCCGGGGCCGGCCCCGGGCCCCACCCCACCCTGGGTGGGGAAAGGCTCGCGGCGACCCTCCCCTTCCGAGCGGAGTGGCTGGCGTCTAGGAAAGCTTTCTTCGCTGCGCCGTAGTGCGCGTCGCCGGAAGTGGCGAGGGGAGCCGGAGGGTGCGGCGCGGTCGGGGAGGTGGACGTCGGATCCTGGGGCGCCCGGAGCTCCGCGCCCCGCCCCGCCGTGTGCACGCCCCAGCCAGCCTCCTGGGAGACAGGCCCTGAATGCCGGTGGCGGTCAGGCTCTGGCCCAGGGAGGAAGCCGTTAGCCGGACCAACTGCCTTGCGCTCCCCAAGGCCGTGGAGTGTGGGAGGTGCGCTGACCGGAGCCCGCTTCCCGGGCCTCTTTCACGCAGAAGTGATGTGGGAAACAAAGGCGGAAGAGAAGTGGTTCCACTTTCTTGCTGCCCGCAGACCCCGGGCAAGTCCGTGAGAGAGGCAGAGGGACATTCCTCTAGGGACTCGACGGCCTCAGTGTTACTGCTGGGCTGAGGGCCAAGGGCGATCCTAGCTCCACCCAACCCCACCCCCGCCGTGCTCAGGATCCTGTAAATCTATTTTAACATACAAAAACTCTTTAGAAACTTCCTTTAGCTCTGTCCCCTAAGCTACATGTTAGCAATCGTCCCCCAAGCATATGACCCACTGATCCACATCTTCAGGGCCTCACGTCTAAGTTTCCACTAAACAGTAGTGGTCTTTCCTAGTAACAGCTAGCCCCCGCAGGATCCTGGAATCCTTGTTTCCAAAATACCTGGGAGGCTTACACTAGCCCTAACCCTCTCCCAACTTGAAAGTATAGAATGGGCCACTCCTCATGACCCCATGGCAGCTCTTTCTGCTCACAGGTCATGTCCCTGTACTTTAAATAAAACTACCTTTTTGCACCAGACATGTTTCAAGAATTCTTCCTTGGCCATCAGCTTTGAACCCTAACCTCTCCCACACATCAAAAGCAGCCATGCAGGTAAGAATCCCTACTGTTGTTCGGAGTGTGACAAAAGTTTCCAACGTGGCTCAGATCTAGTTAAGCGCTACCAGGTACACACTGGTCAGAGCCTATACCTCTGCCCTGAGTCTGGCCGTTGCTTCAGCCTCAGCTCCAACCCTGTGCAACACCGTGGTTTCCCACTCAGGCCTCCAGCCCTACAAGTTCCATAAGCTCCTGGAGTACAGGGAGGCTTTTGGCTGCGGCTTCAACCTGGTTAAACACCAACAGAGCACATCAGTGAATAGCCCCATACCTGCTGAGTGTGATAAGACTTTGAGCATTAGGTCCATTCTAATCCAGCACCAGCTCACACAGAAGGGCAAGAAGCCCTACGGCTATGGGGACTGCAGTAAGAGCTTCAGCCTTAGCTCTTAAGTTTTTGTAGGTCCAGCACTCACACAGGGATGTGCAGCCCTTACTGCTGTGCCTGGTCTTGTGCCAGCTTTGGGCACAGCTTTTATATGCTCAAGTACCAGCATTCACACACTGGAGAGACTCCTTGTAATTGCAATGAATGTGGCAAGAAGTTCACCAAAAGCTCATACTGTCTATGGCACCAGCATACTCATAAATGACTAAGCATTGTCGTGGCTTTGGTGAGCACACCCAAATCATTGAGCACCAGTGCATCCACTTGGGTGAGCAACCCTATGCCTGCTCAGAATGTGGCGAAAGCTACTACCACAGCTCCGTGCTCCTTAAACACCAGAGCTCGCACACAGGCCAGATGCCCTATAAATGCTCCAGTTGCAGCAAGAGTTTTGTAGACAGTTCAGATCTGCTTCAGCACCAACATACTCACAAGCCATAAGCCTTATGCTTGCAGTGAGTGTGGCAAGAGCTTCACCCGAGTTCCCACCTGCTCATCCACCAGCTGGCCCACAGTGATGAGAAGCCCTGTGTCTGCAGTGTGGCATTTACCAGCAGCTCCAGCCTGGGCCAGCACCAATAGATGCAGCAGAGCAGCTGCCCCGCCGTTATCCCTGGCAACTTCCAAACTGGTTCTAACTTTGGTCCAGTCCTCAAGGAGCCTGAGCATCACTAAGTAAATCTTCTTCCTGCTCCTCTAGGGCTGTTGATTCATGAACTGAATCAGGGAAATCCAGGCTGGAAGAATTAGAACAGTAGAGCCTTCAAAGAGCCTTCCTCCAAAAGAAGGCTTAGCCCTGTTTTTCGAGGCCCCAGAGACAGAACCCCAGCTGGAGGCAGTGTTTTGCATGGTAGGAGCTACCCTTGACTGGCCCACCTGCTTCCAGAGGTAGGAGACCTTTGGCTGCTGCTAACCAGATCCCTTTACAGGCCTAAGGAATGATGGGATTAATCATTCCAAGAGTAACAACTGCCTCCTCCCAGAGGAGTGGAACCAGATGTCGGGCACTCCTGTGAGGAACACAGTTTGTGGGGGGTACCTAACCTCCATAGGGGATCAAAAGGAAGTCTGGGTTCTGGCAGAAGGACCAGAGAATTTGTACCTGGGAATGCTATGTGAACTCTGGGGATGTGACCCCGTGAAAGGACAGTCTTTATGGAGTAAAGCTAGGGCTGGTGGGCCCAGAGCCAAACCAAAGGACCGGGAGACCTGTCTGTTGTGACATTTTTAGGCAGTAACAAATGGCCCAAGGTTTGCCATCTGCCCCTTTCCCTTCTCTAATCCCTTCTGTTGTGGGGTCCCCAGATCCTTTGTCAGATCCCTCCACAGAGAAAAGGTGGTAAAGTTTCACTTGTGCATCTCATAAAGTTCACATTGAAAACTGAATGTGGCTCTTTTGCTTGGGCATTGGAGAGCGTTTCCTAAATAAATGCAATTTTGGGGGGAAAACTTATAGAAGCCAGAGGGAGGCTTCCCAAAGCACTACATCATCTATTCCCAGAGCAGAGTCCAAGCTGTGAGGGACTTCTTTTTCCTTCCCATAACTGCTGTGTTCCTGGGAGAAGCCCCGGCGAGTCTTTATGAGGTTGGAAGAGGCTTAATGCCCACCCTTGTGTAACCTTCCACCATCAGCCCCATGCATGCAGCACACTATCCCCAAATTTTGCCTCCTTTTATCAGGTTTGCTGCATCTGGAATTATACTTAGGTATAATAGGAGTAAAGGAAAGGAATGTGGAGCAACCCCTCTCTCAGCTTCTAACAGAATGTCCAGGTCTCTCTCTTCCTAGCTATGTGAGCTTGGACAGGCCTACCTCTTCTGATCTTAAGTTTCTTCATGTATAATACAGGAATGATGACGGCTGCCTCTCAGCATTGTGTTGAGGATCCATGCGATCATGCTCATGATGGACCTGGGCAAAGGGGTGACTCTAAACCTCAGCTCTCCTATATCCTTCAAGTCTGGAGCATTTTTGCTAGTAGTGTCAGTTAAGGAAAGCACCATACCAGCTCGTGTGCTAGCTCCCCCATAAAGTTACAGAAAAGAGCAAGCAGACTTTGTCCTGGGATAGCTTGGTATCATGAAGGAGACGGACTCAGGACCGTTAATAACACGGAATGGACAATCCCGGCAGTGGAGAAAAGAGCTTGCCAGGACCAATCCGCGAGGCTTCACTGAGGTAACATCGGATTAATACTACCCGTCTCCTCAAGCTGGGAGCAACATGGGGATGGGCACGGGGACTTCCCTTGATGAGGGGAAGGATTCTTGCTATGTTTCCCATCAGTGGCACTTCAAAGAGCACAAGCTAGGGTCTGAGTCGAAGGCCTGAATCCCCAGCACATGCAGAATTGGCACTCAGTAAATAGTTGTTACCATAGGGTCCTGCTTATACTGCTTACCTGTGTTGGGTCGTTCCTTCTTCAAAGCTCTATTACGTGTGCTACAAAATCTGTAATTGCATACGAATATTAGGTATATGGTAGAGTTAGGCCTGGGAGATTTGTTTGCAAATCTTTGGAAGCTAATTTCTCACATTAAGGCAAGTATTTCTGGGCTCCGTCTCCTCTCAAATTGCTATGTGCTAGTAAATCTCTTATCTCCTCCTTTAGGCAATATTTATTTATTTATTTATTTATTTATTTTAGTGTGTGTATTGCTTTTATAATCCTAAAAAGATTAAAGTTGGGGTGTCTGGGTGGCACAGTCTGTTAAGTGTACAACTGTTGGTTTTGACTCAGGTCTGATCTCTGAGTTGTGAGATGGAGACCCACATTGGGCTCTGCACCCAGCAGGGAGTCTGACTGAGTTTCTCTTTCACTTTCCCACTGCCCCTCCCTAGCCCCTCTAAAATAAATATATCTTTTTAAAAACATTAAATTCATATGATGATGACTGTTATCCATTTATCCCTCATCTATGGAGAAATTAAAATACATCAGTGTTTATTTTAAATGGTTTTTACTACAAGAAGAATAATTGTTTATTTATTTATTTTTAAAAAGATTTTATTTATTTGGCAGACAGAGATGACAAGTAGGCAGAGAGGCAGGCAGAGAAAGAGGGGGAAGCAGGCTCCCCGCTGAGCAGAGAGCCGGATGTGGGACTCGATCCCAGGACCCTGGGGTCCTGAGCCGAAGGCAGAGGCTTTAACCCACTGAGCCACCCAGGCGCCCCAAGGATAATTGTTTAAATAAACACACATACACAGTAAAATTCAAAACACACAGTGAAGTTTGCTGTCTCTGGTCTAAGCACTGTGTGTGTGTGTGTGTGCGCGCGCACGCATATTTACACAATGGAGCCAATATTTAAATCAGGAGATTTCACATCCCAACCTAGATTTCTAGTTTGGTGTTTTGGGGAGGAGAGTGGGGAGGTAGGCCAGAAAATAACTCATTCCAGGTGCAGGGTTGAAGTTCCCAGGGCTATTAACTTCGGGTGAATCCTTGGGCAGGGGTAGAGACTAGCGGATCATTCAGAAGCAAGTTAGGGTGTGGTTAGCCAGATCTAAAACATACAGAGAGCGGGGCTCAGGGATTTTCCTGATCGCAGCTCTTCATGGAGAGTGAGAGAGGGAGAAGGGGCAAAGAAGTCCAGGAATAAGACAGACTCCTCTAACGTAGCAGGACACTCCCCTCTCCACCTTACCTGCTGTCTGATTTTAATCTTAGTGGTATGAAGATTTCTGGGAATGTCTGAGGTATGTCCTAGGTTAAGGGCTAGAACTCATGGCTTAAGAATCTCTGATTTCTGGGAAATACCCATGGAGCCTGTCTCCCCCCACATGCTGTTCCAAGTCCTGAACATACTGCATCTCTCCTCCTGCTTTAGCCCTTGTGCTGCAGTTGCTCAGAGTTGGAAGGGAGGTGAGGAGTGACAGAGCCTCATTTGGGCCATGACTGTGAAGAACTTGAGGATGGAGAAGCTTCATGAAAGAGTAGTAGCCCTCACTCCTGTTATCATGTCTGAGCACAGTTCTGACCCAGAGGGCTCCCTGTTTCTCCCTAGAGTTAGCTGGAAGATGCCAGGATTGGAAATCCAGCACCCATAGCTCAAGATACCTGCCACCAGAGAATCCCACACTTCTCTCCTGGACCCCACGGGTCCCACCAACACAACTCATTTACCTCTCTCCACCAGTGTAAGTTCTCTGAGCTAACCACAGACCCTAAGTTCCTAGAGGTTCCCTAACTGATAAAGAGAATGTCCTACCATGTATGATATGTTCTTGTGCTGGAGTGCAAAATCTCCTGCACTGGGGACTGGGCACAGGCTTGCAGACCAGTAGTGGTGGGTAAAGGACTTTAGGGGAGCCCCCAAACTGAAACCTGGAGCTGAGGGGGTATGCGTACAAACTGGGGGTGGCTGGTGGTCTTAGAAGCATAAAGGCTAGAGACTTGCCTGAACCTGGAAGCGAGGACTGGGAATACTGCTGTGGGGCACACATTGTAGGACGCTGAGGTTTTGAGCAGGACAGACAAAACAGAAGCAGTGTGGCCTACAGGGCTCACTAAAGAACAGACTGTGATCTCTCTGTTCTGAGATAGAAGTTTGGTTACAGTCACGCCTGCTCTGACTCTTGGAAGATACATGGAAAACTCCAGGGAGAGACCCCAGAGAACAAAAGCCCCCAAAAACCAGGTTTCACTGAGCCCATCCCCCGCCCACAGGATGCAGAGCAACTCTGCCCAAACAGGGTTACCTGGGTATCAGCACAGCAGGCTCCTCCCCCAGAAGACAGACTGAAAGATCAAGAGGCTGAGAACCTTAAGGTCCCTATAAAACAGGTGCATCTTGCTTCAGTTGTGGTCAATAATCTGGATTCTGTACATTCCCTCAACCACTCCTCAACAGAACGACTAAGAGGAGGAACTCCCAACACAGGAAAAATTCAGACTGTGACCCCTGCCACAGAAATAAAGGGTATGGATACAAGCAAGATGTTGGATATAGACTCCAGGGTAACAGTTATGCAGACAATAGCAAGGTTGGAGAAAACCATTAATGGCAATATAGATTCTAAAGGCAGAAGTGAGAGCTGATCTGGCAGAAATTAAAAATACTATCAATGAGATCCAATCTAATCTAAATACTCTAACAGCTAGGGTAAATGAGGCAGAATAAAGAATTAGTCACCTAGAAGACGAACTGATAGAAAAGAAGAATCAGGAGAAGGCTTGCAACAAATAGCTTAGAATCCATGAAAACAGAATTTGAGAAATAAATACTGCCACAAAACATTCCAAGGTGGGAATTATTGGGATCCCTAAGTGGACGGACAAAAAGAGAGGAGTAGAAGACATATTTGACCAAATCCTAGCTGAGAACTTCCCTGATCTGGGGAATTAAATGAGCATTTGTGTTCTAGAGGCAGAGAGAACACTTCCCAAGATCAAGGAGAGCAGACCGATGCCCAGGCATGTTATAGTGAAATTCACAAATCTTAAAACCAGGGAAACCATCTTAAGGGCAGTTAGGGGGAAGAGAATCCTTATGTACAGAGGGAAGGACATTGGAATAACATCAGATCTGTCCCCAGAAACCTGGCAAGCCAGAAAGAGCTGGCAAGACATTTCAAAGTGCTAAATAAGATGAACGTGCAGCCAAGAATACTTCACCTGGCAAGGCTGTTAGAATGGGTGGAGACATAAAGAGCTTCCAAGACCAGCAAAAACTGAAAGAAAAGGTGACCACTTGCTGGCCCTGCAAGAAATATTAGGGGAGTTCTAAAAAAGGAGAAAGACGTCAAGAGTGATACAGATCAGAAATTTACAGAGACAATCTATACAAACAAGGGCCTCACAGGCAACATGATGACAATAAAATCATATCTATCAATAAGCATTCTCAACATGAATGGCCTAAATGCTCCCATGAAATGGCACAGGGTTGCAGATTGGATGAAAAGACAGAACCCATCCATATGCTGTCTACAAGAGACTCGTTTTTGAACCTAAAGATACACGCAGACTGAAAGTAAAGGGAAGGAGAGCCATCTTTCATGCCAACTGACTTCAAAAGAAAGCTGAGTAGTAATTCTCATATCAAACAAACTAGATTTTAAGCTAAAGACTGTAATCAGAGATACAGAAGGACATCATATCATTCTAAATGGTCTATCCAACAAGAAGACCTAACAATTGTAAATATCTATGCCCCCAACATGGGAGCAGCCAACTACAAGCCAACTGTTAACCAAAATAAAGAGACATATTGATAATAATAATATGTTAATTGTAGGAGACCTTAATACTCCACTCTCAGCAACAGATAGATCATCTAAGCAAAAAATAAAGAAAGAAACAAGAGTTTTGAATGACACACTGGAGCAGATGGACCTCATAGATATATACAGAATATTCCACCCTAAAGTAGCAGAATACTCATTCTTCTTGAATGCATGTGGAACGTTCTCCAGAATAGACACATACTGGATCACAAATCAGGGCTCAACTGACACTGAAAGATTGAGATTATCCCTTGCATATTCTCAGACCACAGTGCTTTCAAACTGAAACTCAATCACAAGAAAAAGTTTGGAAGAAATTCAAACAATTAGAAGTTAAAGACCATCCTGCTCAAGAATGTTTGGATCAACCAGGAAATCAAAGAAGAACTTAAACAATTCATGGAAACCAATGAGAAAGAAAACACATTGGTCCAAAAATTATGGGATGCTCCAAAGGTGGTCCTAAGGGAGAGATACATAGCCATCCAAGCCTCACTCAAAAAATGGAAAAATCCCAAATACACACCTTAAAGAACTGGGGAATAACAACAAATTAAACCTAACCCATGCACAAGAAGGGAAATAACTAAGATTAGAGTAGAGATCAATGAAGCAGAAACCAGAAATATAGTAGAGCACATCAATGAAACTAGAAGCTGGTTCTTTGAAAGAATTAATAAGATCAATAAACCACTGGCCAGACTTATTAAAAAAAATAGAAAGGATCCAAATCAATAAAATCATGAATGAAATGGGAGAGATCATGACTAAAACCAAGGGAATAGAAACAATCACCCAGAAATTATTATCAACAGCTGTATGCCAATAAGTTAAGCAACCTAGAGGAAATGGATGCATTCCTGGAAACCTATAAACTTCCCAGACTGAAACAGGAAGAAATTGACAACTTGAATAGACCAATATCTGGTAACGAGATTGAAGCAGTGATCAAAAACCTCCCCATGAATAAGAGTCCAGGACCTGACGGATTCCCTAGAGAATTCTACAAAACATTCAAAGAAGTAATATCTATACTCCTGACACTGTTTCAAAAAAAATAGAAACTCAAGGAAAACTTCTGAATTTTTTCTATGAGGCCAGCATTACCCTGATCCCAAAAGCAGGCAAAGACCCAATCAAAAAGGGAATTACAGACCAATATCCCTGATGAATATAGTTGCTAAAATTCTCAACAGGATCCTAGCTAATAGGATCCAAGAGTACATCAAAAGGATTATATACCAAGACCAGGTGGGATTTATCCCTGGTTTGCAAGGGTGGTTCAACATTCACAAATCAATCAATGTCATAGAACAAATCAATGAAAGAAGAGACAAGAACCACGTGGTCCTCTCAATTGATACAGAAAAAAAATTTGACAAAATACAGCATGCATTCCTAATGAAAACTCTTTAGATACAGGGATAGAGGCAATATACCTCAACATCATAAAAACCATCTATGAAAAGCCCACAGCAAATATCATTCTCAATGGGGGAAAAACTGAGAACTTTTCCTTTAAGGTCAGGAACAGGATAGGAATGCCCATCTCACCATTATTGTTAAACATAGTACTAGAAGTCCTAGCCTCAGCAATCAAACAACAAAAAGAAATAAAATGCATTCAAATTGGCAAAGAAGAATCACACTCTCTCTCTTTGCAGATGACATGATACTTTATGTAGAAAACCCAAAGACTCCACCCCCAAATTGCTAGAATTCATACAGCAATTCAGCAACGTGGCAGGATACAAAATCAGTGCACAGATATCAGTTGCATTTCTATACACTAACAGAGTGACTGAAGAAACAGCAATTAAGGAGTCGATCCCATTTACAATTTCACCAAAATCATAAGATACCTAGGAACAAACCTAACCAAGGAGGTAAAGGATCTGTATTCTAGAAACTACAGAATACTTATGAAAGAAATTGAAGAAGGCAAAAGCAGAAAAGCATTCCATGCTCATGGATTGGAAGAATAAACATTATTAAAATATCTATAATTCTCAGAGCAATCTACACATTCAATACAATCTCTATCAAAATACCATTGACCCTTTTTCACAGAGCTGGATCAAACAATCCTAAAATTTGTCTGGAACCAGAAAAAAAGCCTGAATCACCAAGGAAATGTTGACAAAGAAAACCAAAGCTAGGTCATCATGTTGCCTGACTTCAAGGTATATTACAAAGCTGTAATAATCAAGACAACATGGTGTTCACACAAAACCAGACACATAGATCAATCGAACAGGATAGAGTGCCCAGAAATGGATCTTCAACTCTATGGTCAACTTATATTCAACAAAGCAGGAAAGAGTCTCCAATGGAAATCAGACAGTCTTTTCAACAAATGGTGCTGGGAAAACTGGATAGCCACATGTAGAAGAATGAAAATCAGCTATTCTTTTACACAATCCACAAAGATAAACTCTAAATGGATGAAAGACCTCAATGTGAGACAGGAATCCATCAACATCCTAGAGAAGAACATAGGCAGAACATACTGCCTATGTTGTGGTCGGCATCAGCCACAACAACTTCTTTCAAGACAAATCTCCAAAGGGAAGGGAAACAAAAGTGAAAATGAACTTTTGGGACTTCATCAAGAGAAAAAGCTTCTGCAAAGCAAAGGAAACCATCGACAAAACAAAGAGGCAACCTACATAATGAAAAACGATATTTGCAAATGACATTACAGACAAAGGGCTGTATCCAAGATCTATAAAGAACTTCTCAAACTCAACACCCAAAAAACACATTATCAAGTCAAAAAATGGGCAGAAGACACGAGCAGACACTTCTCCAAAAAAGACATACAAATGGCGAACAGACACATGAAAAAATGTTTAGCCGTCATCACTAGCCGTCAAAAAAATTCAAATCAGAACCATCTCAGGTGAATGAGATGTCACCTTACATCAGTCAGAATGCCTAAAATAAATAAGACAGGAAACATCAAGTAATGGCGAGGATGTGGAGAAAGAGGAACCCTCTTACACTGTTGGTGGGAATGCAAGATGTTACAGTAACTATGGAAAACAGTAGGGAGGTTTCTCAAGATGTTAAGAATAGAACTACCCTACTACCCAGCAATTGCACTACTAAGAATTTACCCCAAAGATACAGACATGGTGAAAAGAATGGGCATATGCACCCCAATGTTCAGAGCAGCAATGTCCACAATAGTCAAACTGTGAAAGGAGCTGAGATGCCCTTCAACAGATGAATGGATAAAGAAGTTGTGGTCCATAAATACAATGGAATATCACTCAGCCATCAGGAAATATGAATACCCACCATTTGCATCAACATGGATGGAACTAGAAGGGATTATGCTATGTGAAATAAGTCAAGCAGAGAAAGATAATTACCATATGATTTCATTCATATGCGGAACATAAGTAATAGCACAGAGGACCATAGGGGGAGGGGGGGAAACTGAAGAAGGAAAAATCAGAGATGGAGAGAAACCATGAGAGACTATGAACTCCAGGAAACGAACTGAGGGTTTCAGAAGAGGGGGGAATGGGGTAACTGGGTGATGAGTATTGAGGAGGGCACATGTTGTGATGAGCACTGGGTGTTGTACACAACTAATGAATCACTGAACACTACATCAAGGACTAAGGTGAACTATACAGTGACTAACTGAATATAATTTTAAAAATGTGTTCCCTTAAGAGAAAAAAATAAAAATAAATAGAAAGTGTACTAAGCCAAAAAAAATTTATTATCCCAAAAGTAGCCCTCTATACAGATACTTTAGTTACAAAGTCACAATCACCTGTTTTTGTCTGCTCAGGCTCCTCTACATGTCCAGATCAAATATCTAACAAAGATGATAGACTGGATGGTCCAGACAACAGAAATTTATTTTATCAGAGTTCTGGAGACTGAAAATTTCAAGATCAAGATGGGTTCAAGATGGGTTCTGGTGAGAGCTCTCCTTCTGGCTAGCAGATAATTGCATTCTTGCTGTGTCTTCATAGGGAGAGAGGGAGAGAAGAAGTAGAAGAAAGAGAAGAAGGGGAAGAAGTGGAGGATGAAGGGGGAGTAGGAGGAGGGAAGGAGGTAGAGGAGGGGGAAGCGGAGGAGAGAGGGAAGGGGAAAGATGGAGAGCTGGAGAGAGAGAGGGAAGGGGGGGAGGAGAAGGAGAGATGAGAAAGGGGGGTAGAGGGAGGAGAAAGGGAGAGAGAGAGAGAGGGAGAGAAGGTGAGCTCTAGTGTCTTTCTCTTGATATAAGGGCACCACCTGTCAGATTAAGGTCTCACCCTTACGGCATTACTTAGCCTTCATCGCCCCCTTGCCAGCCCCATCTCCAAATATAGTTACATTAGGAATTAAAGTTGCAACATATGAATGGGGGGGGATGAACTTTTAGTCCATAATACCTCCTATCATGCCAGCCCTAGGCAACCACGAATGTATTTCCTATCTCTATAGGTAACCTATTCTGGACATTTCATATAAATGGACTCATATAATGTGTGGGCCTTTATAATTGGCTTCTGTCACATACCATAATGGTTTCAAGATTCATCCAGGTCATAGTATGTATCAGCACTTTATTACTTCTTATTGGAAGTTTTTTTATTTCATTGTATGGATATACCACATTTCCTTTATCCATTCATCAGTTGCTAGACATTGGGGTTGTTTCTACTTTGGGACTATTATAAATAATGCTTCTGTGACCACCATGTACAAAACCTGAGGGAATATGCTTTTACTTTTCTTGGGTGTATATTTAGGAATGGAATTGCTGGATCATATCACTCTACAGTCAACCTTTTGAAGAACTGCCAAACTGTTTTCTAAGGCAGATGTATCATTTTACATTCCCACAAGCCTTGTATGGTTTACAATCTTTCCATACCCGTGCAAGAATTGTTAATTATTTGTATTTTTTATTATGGCGTTCCTAATGGGTATAAAGTGGTACCTCATTTTGGTTTTGATTGGCATTTTCCTCATGGCTACTGATGTTGAGCATCTTTTCATGAGCTTATTGGCCAGTTGTAGATCATCTTTGAAGAACTATCTATCCAGGTCATTTGCCCAGTTCTAATTTGGGTTATTTGTCTTTTTTTTTTAATTTTTAAAATTTATTTTCAACATAACAGTATTTATTGTT
Source organism: Mustela nivalis (assembly GCF_964662115.1). NCBI lineage: Eukaryota > Metazoa > Chordata > Mammalia > Carnivora > Mustelidae > Mustela > Mustela nivalis. The sequence goes on from NC_139038.1 coordinate 15,986,332, forward strand.
TTTGTATCACACCCAGTGCTCCATGCAATCCGTGCCCTCTATAATACCCACCACCTGGTACCCCGACCTCCCACCCCCTGCCCCTTCAAAATCCTCAGATTGTTTTTCAGAGTCCATACTCTCTCGTGGTTCACCTCCCCTTCCAATTTACCCCAACTCCCTTCTCCTCTCTACCTCCACATGTCCTCCATGCTATTTGTTATGCTCCACAAATAAGTGAAACCATATGATAATTGACTCTCTCTGCTTGACTTATTTCACTCATCATCATCTCTTCCAGTCCCGTCCATGTTGCTACAAAAGTTGGGTATTCGTCCTTTCTGATGGAGGCGTCATACTCCATAGTGTATATGGACCACATCTTCCTTATCCATTCGTCCGTTGAAGGGCATCTTGGTTCTTTCCACAGTTTGGCGACCATGACCATTGCTGCTATAAACATTGGGGTACAGATGGCCCTTCTTTTCACGACATCTGTATCTTTGGGGTAAATACCCAGGTGTGCAATTGCAGGGTCATATTTGTCTTTTTATTTTTTATTTTTTTTAAAGATTTTATTTATTTATTTGAGAGAGAGACAGTGAGAGAAAGCATGAGCGAGGAGGTCAGAGAGCGAAGCAGACTCCCCATGGAGCTGGGAGCCTGATGCGGGACTCGATCGTGGGACTCCAGGATCATGACCTGAGCCAAAGGCAGTCGTCCAACCAACTGAGCCATCCAGGCGTCCCTGTCTTTTTATTTTTAAGTTACCACAGTTATTTATATATTCTAGGTACAAGTCCCTTATCAGGTATTTGGCAAAATATTTTTCCCATTCTGTGGATTGTTATTCACTTTCTCTGTGATGTCCCTTGAAACACAAAAGGTGTTAATTTTGGTGGCATGCAGCTTATATTTTTTTTCTTTTGCTGCATCTGCTTTGGTGTCATATATAGGAAAATATTGCCTAATGCAAAGTCATGAAGACTAAGAGTTTTACAGTTTTAGCTTTTACATCTAACTCTATGATCCACTCTGAGTTAATTTTTGTATGTTCTTGTGAAGTAGGGCTTCAAAATCATTCTCTTGCATGTACAGATCAAATATCTATATAATGTATATTATATATATGTATCTATATATAGATACATATATATAATGTATCATAGTCTTGTGACTATATGTACAGTCACTATATTATACTATATGATATAATGTATCATATTCTTGTGTTGGAGGGCCAGTAAAAGGTGTATTAAATTAAGAATATGCAGTTTATGATTATGCTGGCACAAGCCACCACACAGAATCAGTAGATAGTTCTCTCAGCATCCAAGCTCCGACTTCAGGGAACTGAAAACTCCTGGGGTCATTGTTTTTTTTAATATGGAACACTTCACGAATTTGCATGTCATCCTTGCGCAGGGGCCATGCTAATCTTCTCTGTATTGTTCCAATTTTTAGTATGTGTGCTGCCGAAGCAAGCACTCCTGGGGTCATTTTGATTGAAATTTCAGTACACCCATGAAAAGAAAGTAAAGCCACAAGATTTATTACTTACAAATCTCAGACGTGGAGGGGCAATCAACTGGGGGAAGGGCAGCCTTCTGTCCTGGGTCATGACCACAGGAGAGAGAGAGCAGGGTAGCACCTATCTAAGCAACCACCTATGTGATTGGACAGAGGTCACTAACTTTTTAAGGGCTCAACTCCAAGTGGCTATTTTAGAAGGTACCCTGGGAGAAACAAAATGGGAACTTGGGGCAGGAATGCTAAGTTCAGCTCTGAATGTAAACTCCAGACTCTGAATGTGAAGAGGGTTGTCATACAATAAAATGCCCAGGCAGTGACTCAAAATAGCTGTTTTCTCATTATGCACTTCTGACCTGCCAAGAAGCAGGCAAAGCTGACTGTAGAGTCCACAGAGAGTCCTCAAAGAACATGGGTGCTGGTAGTTAGAAATCAGGTGTGTATAGAAGTTGGGAAGAGTGAGAGCTTTCAAGAAGGGGACCAATAACCTTGGCTAGCCCACTCAGCTTGATTATGCCATTTCCCAGTTTTAGACCTTTTCTGAAGCTCCATCTGAAACCCCTTCCCCATCGCAGCTCACAAATTCTCCTGACAAGTAAACAACTCCCAGAATCTATTTCCTTTAGGAGGTTTTCTTAAATCTGTCAAATAATACCTTCACCCAGGCTATCCTAGGTTTGTTGATGCAAAACTTACCAACACTTACGCCTTCTACATAATGATGAAGCTGCTTTAGGATCTTGGGTGGACACCGACTCCCACAGAGGGAAATGCACAGCACAATAAGGGAGCCGAAGATCCAAGATAATTGTCTATTAAAAGATCTCCCCCCCACAACCACCCCTACTCCCACTGCAAGGTTTATACACATCCTCTCAGCTCCCAACATCTCCCTCCAGGCCTGCTTCTTCTCCACTCTTTTAACAAGCAGGTAGTCTAGCTGATACCCCTTGGTTTCTCTGTTGTTATTATCTGATGGCAGCAATTTCCTTAGAAATGTGGACCTTCTGAGACTCATGGGTGGCTCAGTTGGTTGAGCATCTAACTTTTGGCTTTGACTCAGGTCATGGTGTCAGAGTCATGAGACCAAGCGTAGGTGCCAGCTTCCACACTCAGCAGACAGTCTGCTTAGGATTCTCTCTCCCTTTGCCCCTCCCCCAACTCATGCTCGCTCTCTCTCTCTCTCTCTCTCTCTCTCTCTCAAATAAATAAATAAATAAACAAATAAATATTTTTAAAAAAAGAAATGTGGACCTTCTGATAAGAGCAAGTAGCTGATAACAGTTTACTGTTTTATTAATTAACTTACGGGGTAAGGCTTCAAGGTGTTTGCACTCTGAAAATATTAACTTAGTGTAAACTTCTCCAAAGGGGGAATTGATTCTTGAGCATCCCCAGGACTTGGTGCAATTGAGAGACAGTCAGGAGACAGCTCTGAACAGGAGGACTGTGAAACCTAGAGAGACCATCAATTTCAGTCCTTCCCTGGCCTTTAACTAAATCTCCCCTGTCCACTAATGTGTTATCAATCCAAGAGAATTAGGCAGGGAGAGTGGTCATTATAATACAAAGTGTGGACAAAGTAAAGAAAGCACTGATGGTAGAGGAAGGAATTGCACGAAGATCCCACATGTTAGATTTAAATAGTGAGGCAGTTTCTATAACCATGTAAAGTAGTTGGACTGGAATTTCAGGATCACGTGGTTGGGAGATAAGAGGTTTAGAAACTCCCCTCTTCCCCACCTGGAGGATTCTGGAGACTTGGCAGGACCTTATTTGGACATCAGCCCTCAGGTATCCCCAGTCTTAAAGACTTAAGAACACTTACTTGCCCTTTCTGTTTAGTGTAGTAAAATCCCACTGCTCTGAGATTTTTATTGTCACCAAGCTTCTGACCCAGGCTTTCAAGCAATAACCTCAGGGCCATCCTAATTCTTCTGCTTAGGTGTTTGACCAAGGTTCTGCTACAGCACTACACTAGCTCAACAACTTTGCAAATATTTATTAAGCACCTCCCACATGACAGGCACTGTTCTAGATACTTTCCTATCTTTGCAAGCATTTAAAAAATGTTCTACATGCAGGAAAGTACATAAAATCTATGTGCTCATTTTTTTAAAAGATTTTATTTATTTATTTGACAGACAGACATCATAAGTAGGCAGAGAGGCAGGCAGAGAGAGAGGGGGAAGCAGGTTCCCTGCTGAGTAGAGAGCCCAATACGGGGCTCAATCCCAGGTCCCTGAGATCACCACCTGAGCGGAAGGCAGAGGCTTAACCCTCTGAGCCACTGGTGCCCCTATGTGCTCATTTTTGAAAGTTTGTTTGTTATTCATTCTCTGCACCCAACGTGGGGTTCAAACTCATGACCCCAAGATCTAGAGTCCTGTGCTCTTCAGACTGAGCCAGGCAGGTGCTCCATCTACGAGTGTATTTCAAAGAATAGTTAAAAGGTACCCCTGTAACCACTACCCAGGGCCAGAAATGTTGTGCTCCAGAGCACCACTTCACACCTTCTTCCTCTCTTCTAGGGCTATAAGCACTATTCTGATATTCTGTATATGTAGGATGAAATTATCATACATATGAAATTTTTATATATTTATATATTATTTATATATATGAAATTTATATATACTCATAAACTTATAAATATAAATATATAATCTATGTAAATGGATTTCTAAACAATATGCTGTGATTCTGCGGGATTTTGAGCCTTATGGAAATGGAATTGGACTGTATGTCTTGTTTCTTCTGAGCTACAGTGTTTGCAAGTTTTTTATTGTTCTACAGTATTCCATTGTTTGCATTACCATTAATATTTATATGCATTTGACTGCTGATGACCATTGATTTCAGTTTTTGGCTATTAGGAACAATGCTTCTGGGATCACTCTGTAGTCATATACAAGTATGTGAGCTTCTAGTGAACTTTCTTTTGTTCTACCCTGTGAGAATCACTGCTGTTCAGCACTACCTGGACTCTCCTTAATAATGCAGTTGGACTCTGACTCTGCAAGGGGCAACCGTGAGGAAGAGGAGGCGCACGACGCGCCCAAGGTCGCTCAGCAGCCAGTGGCAGAATTCAGACCATCATCAGGGACTTCAGATGTCGTCCGCTTCCGTGTCCCCCCACACTGAGGGGATCTGCCAGAGATGGGACCAGCTAAGATGAGAGGCACCACCTCCCAGTGTAAAATGTAAAGGCGCACGGAGATACTTGGTAATCAAGATTGACACTTGACTTTGTTTTTAGATCGGCCAACTGCAGCCTGGGCAGCCTGTGCAGCCAACTGTTCTTATAAATAAGATTTGTTTGTTTGTTTTTGAGATATTGCATTCAAATGTTGTTTATCTTGATTACAAAATTCTTGGGCGCCCCCTTAAATTCCGTGCCAGAAGCCAGCGCCTCACTTGACTCCCCCTAATCTCAGCCCTGCGACCCAGGCGGGGTCCTCTGGCCTCCAATGCTTTCCAGCCCGGTCGGCGCCACCGCTTTCTGTCCCTAGGAGGCGCGGTCGCCCTGTCTCCAGCACATCGTTCCCTCTCCATTCCCGGGCGCGGCGCGGGTCGGGGCGAGCGCGCGAGGGGCGCGCCCGGGTGCGGGGCCGGCGCGTGCGCGCGACTCGCAGCCTCCGGCTCGGGTGCGCGGATGGTCCGCAAGCGCAGAGACCAGGCCTGGCGGGGTAAGCGGGCTTCTGAAGCCTCCGGCCTGAGAACAGTTCGCCCCAAGCCCCGTCCTCGGACGCTGCAGTTGGGGACTGGAATGGCGGTTCCTCCGGGGCTCTGTGGCGTGCCCACTGCCCAGACCGTTCCGCCCCATTCTTGGGAACGCCAGGGGACGTGCGGGGCAGGTTTTTGGGAAGTGAGAAACGAAAAGGACGGGCCAGGACGAAATGCCCCTGGCTGAGGCTGGGTAAGGACGCCCGGGACCCTCGGCATCCCGGTCTGGACAGCCGGGGGGGGGGGGGGGTGCGCGCGTGAGCGGCTTAGAGGCAGGTCAGTAATCTTCCCGTTTCCGAGGCCCCTTGCCGGCGACCACATTCTCCCGCAGGGCCAGCGGCGGAGGCGGCCGCCTGGGGAAGCCCCCGCGGCCTCTTTGCCGGAGCGCGGCGTCGGGCCTCGCGGAGCAGGGTCCCATCGCAGTGCCGCCGGACCCGGGGTCTCGGGTCCGGAGAGTGGGGATGACCAGCCCCGCTGGGCTGCACCCCCGGGCGTCCTGCAGGAGACCTGCGGGCACGGGATCTCACGAGGTAAGAGCTAGCGAACGGCAGGAGCCTGAGCCTGCTGCCTCTTACCTCGAGCAGGGGGCATCTCCCAGCACGGCCTTCCGGCCAAGCCCTTCCACAGGTTGTTCCATGGACCCCCGCGAACATGTCAGTATTATCCGGTTGGGAAGGGGCAGCACGAGCGTCTCCACTGACCTTTTCAGCTTTGCTCTCCACTCTCTTCCCGGAGTGTGCTCGTCCCGTCAGCCCGCTCATTTCCCAGCCGCTCCCGCCGCACGTGCCGCACCGCAGCTCCCCTTGGCCTTAGAATCCAGACCTCCTGCTATTCCCAAGGGCTCCACTGAATTCCACCTTTGACTGCCCCCTCACCTATGTGAAAACCTGCGCACAGGTGTAAGCACCCAGGCCCTCAGGTTCAGCTTTCTCAGAACTTTACACTCCCCACTGCGACTGAAAGTCTGCGTATCCCCGCCCTGTATACCCACACTCATTTAGCCTTTATTTTTAACTTTCTGAGGAACTTCCACATTGTTGTCCAAATTATGTGGCATGGAGTCTAGCTATTGAGGGCTCCACACACCTAAGTTTAGGACCTTGACCTTACTTAATACCCTGGACCCATGCCTGAAAAGGAAGGGCGATAGTGAAAGAAAGGTAATCGTAGAGATTTCCAGGATAAACTGAGATATCCCTTTAGTTCAGAGGCCCTCAGCTGTGGCTGTATACTATGTTATTACACCTGAGTGCAGCCTGGGCAAAAGAATTTTTAGAAACTGGTTAATTTTAATGTACAGCCAGGGTAGAGAGCCACTGCTTTAACCCTGAGGGCAGGTAGGTGGGGCCTGCCATGGCCAGAAGCACTGGGCCAAGCACCCCTAGCTGAGAGCAGTGTCAACCCTTTTATCCTAGGATGCTGCACAAATTAACATTTTCCATGTGTTCCCTGCAGAAACTGGAAGCACTGCCCTATATTAAGAAACATGCCTGGGGTCCAGAGTCTATCATGGCCCGTCTCCCTCTCTGATTTCTCCCCTTCAGATTTTCCTCTGTGCTCCTCCATGCTATTGCTTCTGTTCCATGTACGAGTGAAGCCGTATGATAACTGTCTTTCTCTGCTTGGCTTACTTCACTCAGCGTCATCTCCTCCGGTTCCATCCATGCCGCTGCAAATGGTGGGTATGCAGCCTTTCTTTCTTTCTTTCTTTCTTTCTTTCTTTTTTTTTTTTTCCAAATTAGTGTTTTTTTTTAAATTTATTTATTTTCAGCGTAACAGTATTCATTATTTTTGCACCACACCCAGTGCTCCATGCAATCCGTGCCCTCTATAATACCCACCACCTGGTACCCCGACCTCCCACCCCCTGCCCCTTCAAACCCCTCAGATTGTTTTTCAGAGTCCATAGTCTCTCATGGTTCACCTCCCCTTCCAATTTACCCCAACCCCCTTCTCTCTAACTCCCCATGTCCTCCATGCTTTTTGTTATGCTCCACAAATAAGTGAAACCATATGATAATTGACTCTCTCTGCTTGACTTATTTCACTCAGCAGAATCTCTTCCAGTCCCGTCCATGTTGCTACAGAAGTTGGGTATTCGTCCTTTCAGATGGAGGCATCATACTCCATAGTGTATATGGACCACATCTTCCTTATCCATTCATCCGTTGAAGGGCATCTTGGTTCTTTCCACAGTTTGGCGACCTTTCTAATGGCTGAGTAATATTCCATTGTATATATGGATATCTTTATCCATTCACTTTTTGAGGGGTAACTGGGTGATGGGTACTAAGGAGGGCACATGTTGTGATGAGCACTGGGTGTTATCCACAGCTAATGAATCATTGAACACCCCATCAGAAACTAACTGAACATAATATAATATGACTAACTGAACATAATATAAAAGAAGAAGAAAGATGCCTGACAGCTTTGTGTAAGGTAATTGGAAGTAAGGTAAAACAAGCCAAAAAGGCAAACTAAGAAACATTGAGTAATCTCCAGATTTGGTAAAGAAAGCCTGGGCTAGATTAGTGATAAGGAATGTAGGAAAAGGTAGTTGGGACAGTTACAGAAAGAATGACGGACTATGGTGGCTACCTAGATGGAAGTTTTTGGCAGGCCGTATAGCTCTTATAACTGTTATAAGGACTGACTGCACTAACATATCCTAGTTGACCCCCAGAAGAGAGTCACCAGAACTGCTGTAGTCTTTCTAGAACTCCAGAGACCGTGAATAAGCTGGGGTCATTGTGGCTGGCCCAATGTCAGGCTCTAACAAATTGAACTGTATCCATTCATGGTTAGAAGAGCTTCTGCTTTATGGTGGCCAGAGGCCCTTTCTGATATGGGGCAACAGCTATACTCCTCGGGATGATTCCTCATAAGAAATTCAACAGGGAAAAAACAAGCTCTGTGCATGGCAGGAAAATGCTTATAAAGCATTATTATAACAATGATATATTCCAATAATAAAGGGAATTAATAAAATAAACTCATTTAACTTAAATAGCTAGCGTTAAGGGGCACCTGGGTGGCTCAGTCAGCTAAGCCTCCAGCTCTTGATTTCATCTCAAGTCATAATCTCGGGGTCAGGGATCCAGCCCTGGGTCAGGCTCCATGCTCAGTGGGAAGTCAGCTTGAGGGTTTGGCTCCCTCCCTCTGCCCCTCCCCCCACCCTAGTGCTCTCCTTCCCTCCCCCTCAAATACATAAATCTAAAAATAAATTAATAGATAGCATTAAAATATCATTATGAAAATGTGAATGAACCAGAGAACATTCATAAAGTATAAAGAGAATTTTCTTTTGGGGAGGCAGAATTAGATTCCTCTTTTGCTTGGAGTAGCTTCCTCTTCCTCAGTAACTAAACCATGATTATAGAGTATTTAAATATGTAGACATGGGCAAAGAAACTTTCTAACATGAACATGTTTTTCTTAGAGAGGGTCAGAATTATGGAGAAAAGGGAATTTCTTTTTCAAAATTGTCCCAGTGAGAGATATTGTAGCATACAAATTAGGAGAAAACTCTCTCAAGCCAGATCATTTGGGTCCTGGTCTGCAGCTTACCAAATGGATGGCTTTTGACAAGATTAACACTTTTCAATGGCTTGGTTTCTTCATCTGTAAAATGGGTTAATCGTCCCCATGTTAGAAAGTTATTGGGAGGTTTAATCTATTGGAAACTCTTAGAACAGCCCCTACATATAATAAGTATTCCATAAGTGCTAGCTATTTATTCTTGTGTTAATCTTTGTCTTTTTATGTTATGTCAGTCACCATTAGTTTTTTTTCCCCTATGTACACCTTCTTTCTTTTCTTTTTTTTTTTAATTCTCTCTCTCTTTTTTTTTTCATCATTAGTTTTTGGTGTCGAATTCCATGATACATTATTTGCATATATCACCCAGGGCTCCATGCAATCCATGCCCTCCTTAATACCCATCACCAGGCTCACCCATTCCCCCCACTCCCCTCCCCTCTAAAACACTCAGTTTGTTTCCCAGAGTCCATAGTTGGCTCAGGGCTCATCTCCCCATCCAATTTCCCTCCTTCATTTTCCCTTCCTTCTCCTAATGTCCTCCGTGCTATTCCTTATGTTCCACAAGTCAGTGAAACCATCTGATGGTCATCTTTCTCTGTTTGACTTATTTCACTCAGCTTAATCTCCTCCACTTCCATCCATGTTGATGCAATGTTGGGTATTCATCCTTTCTGAAGGAGGCATAATATTCCATTGTATTTATGGACCACATCTTCTTTAGCCATTCCTCTGTTGAAGGGCATTTTGGCTCTTTCCACAGTTTGGGTATTGTGGACATTGCTGCTATGAACTTTGGGGTGCATATGGCCCTTTTCTTCACTACATCTCTTTCTTTGGGATAAATACCCAGTAGCGCAATTGCTGGGTCATAGGGCAGCTCTATTTTTAACTTTCTGAGGAACTTCCACATTGTTGTCCAAAGTGGCTGTACCAACTTGCATTCCCACCAACAGTGTAAGAGGATTCCTCTTTCTCCACATCCTCTCCAACACTTGTTTCTTGCCTTGTCAATTTTTGCCATTCTACCTGTGTGTAAGGTGGTATCTCCATGTGGTTTTTTTTTTTTTAATATTTTATTTATTGACAGAGAGAGAGAGAGAGATCACAAGTAGGCAGAGAGGCAAGCAGAGAGAGAGGAGGAAGCAGGCTCTCTGCTGAGAAGAGAGCCTGATGCGGGGCTTGATCCCAGGACCCTGAGATCATGACCTGAGCCGAAGGCAGAGGCTTAACCCACTGAGCCACCCAGGCGCCCCATCCATGTGGTTTTGATTGGACATACAAATGGCTACCAGACACATGAAAAAATGCTCATCATCATTAGCCGTCAGGGGAATTCAAATCAAAACCACATTGAGATACCACCTTACACCAGTTAGATTATGGACATTTTAAATTACAAATTTATGTATATCCTCTTTTAAAAAGTTTTTCCAATGGGACACCTGGGTGTCTCAGTGGGTTAAGCCTGTGCATTTGGCTCAGGTCATGATCTCAGGGTCCTGGGATTGAGCCCTGCATCGGGCTCTCTGCTCAGCAGGGAGCCTGCTTCCCCCTGTCTCTCTGCCTGCCTCTCTGCCTACTTGTGATCTCTGTCTGTGTCCCAAATAAAGAAATGAAATCTTAAAAAAAAAAACTTTTACCAATGTCAGTTATACTTCAATTTTAAAAATATGCAAAACGTTTTATTTTCCAATCTTATTTGTGACAAACCATTTAATTATCTTCTTGGCTTGTGTGACTCCCTTCTTTTAATCACTTTAACCAATAAAGTAACATCTTTCCTTCTGCTATTGAGGTTGATTCTTTCTTGATGGTCAGTGCTCAGGTATTCCAGGCTAATGTGAATGAGCTTTCCTTGGTACATTTTAATGCATGATGAAGCTGTCAATGTCCAAGACTACTAAAATGTTATAACTCCAGGTGATATTTTAAAATAAATCTTAACCATCAAGAAACACTGATTATATGATTCTGAAAGCAAAGTCTCCTTTGCAATTTTATAGCAAAACTATCCTCGGTGCTCTACTCCCCCTCTCTGGGGAGCATATCTGTGGAGGAATCTGAAACCTCCAGTTTCTTCCACAGGAACTGGGAACAAGAATGAGGACAAGCTCAATAATGGAGAACATCAAGGGATAGACCCCAAAATAGTGTCATCTACTCCTGGACTCAGAGTAAGAAACACCTTTATATGACATTGTCCAGAACCTTAAATTAGAGAAATCTCAAGACAAGCCCTTGAGGATAGGGAGTACTACTCCTGGACTGTGAGCTTGCTGGGCACAGGAAGCCCGTGCCTCACGAGAGACCCTGTGTCTGCACTGACCACAGTCACAGTCAGAGCAAGAGCTTCTGGCAGAGATACTCTCTGACCCATCATCTTTGAAGTCATGCTGGTGAAAAGTCTTACCTCCATCCTGACTACAGAAAACATTTCAGCCAAAGTTCCAACCTGATAGCATCAATGGATTCACCAGAGAAATAAGCTCTACAAGTGAAGGGCCTGTGAAAAGGGTTTTTCTCAGAATACATCCCTCATCCAGTACGGAAAGATCCACACCAATGAGAAACCCTGTCATTATCCCCAGTGTGACAAGACCTTCTGTGGGAGCTCCAACCTCATTAAGCACCAGTGAATCCACTCTGGCAAATATATATCTGTGGGGAGTATGGCAAGGGCTTTATAGTCAGCTCTGTGCTGCTGGTTCACCAAATACTGCATACTGCACTGAAGCCCTGCATCTGTCCCCAGTACATGAAGGCTCTGGGGATGCGTAGAAGCTAATATTCTACAAGAGGGTTCACACAGGTGAGCAGCTTCTGTCAGCTTTAGGTGGAAGACCTCCCTCACCTAGCACATTCATCTACAAACAGGGGGAAAGCCTTACAGGTGTGAGGAGTATGGGGAGAGCTTCAGCCTCTGCACCAAGCTCAAATGCCATGTGGCTTGTCACCAGCCCCAGGCACCACCTGAGGGCATTAGCCCTTCTAGTCCCCCTCTGCTGGAGCTGAGCAGAAGCCCCAGGTCCTTCATGTCCCTTCAACAACCTCCTTTGCTTTATCTTGCCCCTCCACCGCAGTGACTGATGTTCCCACCCCATCCAGTCTCCAGGCTCTAACCATGCCTGTCTTCTTCAGACTCCTCCCCCACACCATCTTTTACCTCCCTTATGTCTCCATTTTCTGTCTCCAGTATTTATCAACCCTCCCTCATTCCTCCTCCACTCACCCCTTCCCCAGCTCTCCCTCTGCCCCAGGGATCCCTGCAGAGTCCAGACTCCAAGTTCACCCTCCACAGATGAACCAGAAGCAGTAATGGCTGCTGAGTTTTCCTGTCCTGAGTGTGGGAAGAATTTCCCGGCCAGTGGCATGCTTCTCCATACAGGTGAGCAGCCTTATATGTGCTCTGATTTCGGGAAGTGCTTCACCCAGAGCTCCTTTCTGACCCAGCATAGAGAGCCCCATGAAGCAGAAAGGCCACACTTGAATTTAGAGTGTGGCTGTGGCTTCAGTCAGCATGTCCACTTGATCAACCACCCAAAACATGCACACAGAGGAATAGCCATTCGCAGTACGGGGTTCTTCAATGTGGGAAATCTTTCAGCCAGAGGTCTAACCTTGCCAGATGAACCCATGTGGTGTGGTCCTAGATGAGCCCTTTGATAGCCTGGCAGGCGGACCTGTAGATGGGTCATTCATTTCCTTCTCTATCCATACCCTTAGGAAAGTCTTATTCTGCTCTCTATCTTCCTCAGAAATGCTGAGTGGTTTTGCTTTGCTCAGCTCAGCCCTGCTTTGTTTTGTTTTTCCTGAATTCCTCTCCCTTCCCTCAACTTCACAGTTTACAGAAGGATTTAGATGGTAAGCAAAAGTATGTTACTGAAATATGGGTATATTCTCAGTATGGACAAGGATATTAAGTGACATCTTAATATCAGAGATTAATAAGTCATTTTTCTGTGCTTTAAAAAATCATTTAATTTTTTAAAATATTTTTAAATTTATTTTTTATTTATTTTCAGCATAACAGTATTCATTATTTTTGCACCACACCCAGTGCTCCATGCAATCTGTGCCCTCTATAATACCCACTACCTGGTACCCCGACCTCCCACCCCCCGCCCCTTCAAAACCCTCAGATTGTTTTTCAGAGTCCATAGTCTCTCGTGGTTCACCTCCCCTTCCAATTTACCCCAACTCCCTTCTCCTCTCCATCTCCCCATGTCCTCCATGCTATTTGTTATGCTCCACAGATAAGTGAAACCATAGGATAATTGACTCTCTCTGCTTGACTGATTTCACTCAGCATCATCTCTTCCAGTCCCGTCCATGTTGCTACAAAAGTTGGGTATTCATCCTTTCTGATGGAGACATAATACTCCATAGTGTATATGGACCTTATCTTCTTTATCCATTCGTCCGTTGAAGGGCATCTTGGTTCCACTCTCCCATCTTCTTCTTCCACTACTGTTTCTGTGTTTTTGTGTTTGTCCTGATAGTATATAAATCTTACACTTGGGGTTCTTTTTGACGAAGTTCTTCCTTTATTTGCATATATATTTTTTTTTTCTCTTGTCATATACTTTTATCAGTCCTTTTGTTTGTCTGTTTTTGTTTGTCTACTTCATAAATCTTACCTTGGGGCCCATTCGGGCTGAACCTTCTCTTTCATCTTCCCTTTCTTTCCTGTCTCTCACTCTCTCTCTCTCTCTCTCTTTTTTTCTTTTTCTTTTCTTTTGTTTCTCATTTGGGTGGGGAATCCTGATTGCACCTTGACTGCACCATGGTCGATACATCCAGCTACATCTGTTCAGTCATCTCTCACCAAAATGACTAGGAAGAGGAATGCCCAACAGAAGAAAAATACAGAGGATGGACCGTCTGCAACAGAGCTAATGGATATCAACATAGACAATATGTCGGAAAGAGAATTCAGGCTAACAATTATCCAGGCAAGAGCTAGGTTGGAGAAAGCCATGGGTGACCAAACGGAATTGATTAAGGCCGAGCTGAAAGCGACCAGAGATGATGTTCACAATGTTAGGGTGGAGCTAAAAGCTACCAGGGTTGAGGTTCACAATGCTCTCAATAAGTTCCAATCTAATCTAAACTCTCTCAAAGCTAGGGTAACTGAGACAGAAGATAGAATTAGTGATCTGGAGGACAAACAGATAGAGAGAAAGGATCAGGAGGATGCCTGGCACAAACAGCTTAGAAACCATGAAAACAGAATCAGGGAAACAAATGATGCCATGAAACGTCCCAACGTCAGAATTGTTGGAGTCCCTGAAGGGGAGGAGAAAGAAAGAAGTCTAGAAGATAAAGTGGAACAAGTTCTTCATGAAAATTTTCCCAATCTCGTGAATGGAACCAGCGTTCATGTACTAGAGGTCATATGATCTCCACCCAAGATTACAGATTTCCAAAAAAACATCAAGGCACCTGATAGTCAAATTGAGGAATCATAATTGTAGGTAAAATCTCTTGAAAGCCGCTAGGACAAAGAGCCTCCTTACTTACAGAGGAAATCCCATCAGAATAACGTCAGAGCTGTCCACAGAGACCTGGCAAGCTAAAAAATCATTTTATTTGTTGGTTTTCCCAACAGTGTGCTATTAAAAGTGGGGGAAAAAAGTTGAGCTACACTGTGAAAATTCAGACTGCATAGATGTCCTTAATAGCATCAGTCATCCAGTTTCTAAGCCCTAATCTTGATTCCTCTTTCTCTTGTAACTTAAGTCCCACCAGGCACCACATCCTATTTGTTCTGCTTCAGAAAGTCTTCTCACCTTTGTCCCTTCTCTCAGTGGCCAGTGCTAATGCCTTAAGTGCAAACTCTTGTCATCATTTCCCTGGATTATATGAAAGACTCCTAGCTAACCTCCCCTGCTTCCAGTCTCTGTATTCTGGTTCATCATCCATATAATCCACCAGTTAGAGTCCTCACTTTAACCCCAGACTCCAATACTAAATCTGATGTCATTTCCCTGCTTAAAAGAATTTGTGCCTGCCACCCCATCCCCCAACGTGGCCTATAAAATAGAGTTCAAATGCTTCAGCATACCTTAAATGGCTTCTCACTTGGCTTTGTCCTACCTCCACAGCTTTAGTGGCCATGGCATTCACGCCTCTTGCACTTGTTTTATTTCCAACTACCCAGGATGCCCTTTCCCCTTTTCTGTGACCTAAACGTGTCCTACTTATCATATGAGTCCCAACTCCACTGAAAGCTTTCCCAAACTCTCTTATCATACTTGGTATGATAACTTATACTGCAGCATGATGAACCATCATGACTGTCTGGTCACATCGCTGCCTCCTCTAGTAGACTGAGCTCCATGAGAGCCAAGACTCAGGCACAGTGCTTGACTCATGGTAGATACTCAATAAATATTAAATAATATAATAATATAATATTAAATAAGGAACCACTTCCAGTTGCTCAAGTTTTTTTTTTTTTAAGATTTTATTTATTTACTTATTTGTCAGAAGAGAGAGAGAGAGAGAGAGATAGCAAACACAAGCAGGCAGAGTGGCAGACAGAGGCAGAGAGAGAAGCAGGCTCCCCACCGAGCAAGGAGCCCGATGCAGGACTCGATCCCAGGATCTTGGGATCATGCATGACCTGAGCCAAAGGCAGTGGCTTAACTGGCTGAGCCACCCAGGCGTCCCAAGTTGCTCAAGTCTTTTATCCTAAAACTTGGGTTTCTTTTACTCTTCTTGTCCTCTCAAGCAACAAAATGGATATATTTGGAAATTTAACCAAAATGATCACATCCTATTTATGTCTTCCTAGTCCATGTGCCTGCCATTCAGTCATTCCATGGTTATTTTTGTAGTGATACCAGAGAAAAACAACTGAGAACAACACTGTTTACTTGGGTCCAGTGCATTTCATCCACATATTTGTAATAATGAGATTACTAAAAATTTACAGGATGATCTCATCAAAATTTTAGCAGCATCAGTGATAGTGCCAAAAGGCCTTCAAGTTATTTTCAATAATCAGCATTTTTGATGGCAAAATACTTGAGATTAATAAGTCACTATTATAGGATCTCGTTACCAGCTGGCCTAGTGAATACAGCATATAGGATATGAGATGAAGATCTCATGGGAACAACTCCATACACTTGGCCTGTGGCATAACTTCAGCCTGGGCTCAAGTTATACAATTAATGAGACCAACTGAGCACAAGAATGCCTGCCTCAGCTAAAAACCCCAGTGTTCCCAAGATTAGATACCTACTTCAGAAAAATCAGGTCACAGTTACAGATTTACTTTTATGTATGATGTTACATTATTATGAAATGCAAGAAGAAAATAAAAGTATAGGCTCAACCATTAAACTTTTAGCAAGTTGGACTACATCTTTAAGCATACTTTGTTCAATTAATTCCATCTTAAGTAACTCTGGACTCACTTCAAGTGCCCATTAAGTTTCATCTACAAAATAAGGCAAAAAGTTTCAATAAAACAGACCATAGTACAGAAATTACAAATTCACTGGTAAACATTTAGCAATAGGATGTGGTTTCACAGAAATGTTCAGCAATTAATGAAGACTTGAAACCCCATTTTTTGGTCATTTTATGTAACTGAAATGTCTAAGGGTACAGACATTTCTCAGGTTCTGGTACATCATGATCCAGGGGTTGAGATATTACCAAGAAGGCTTGATCTATCCCTGTCTTTCAGGTCTGCTCTGAAATATGGCTTCAGTATTGGCTTCAATATAAGGTTCCAGCCTGAAGCTCTAGCAACTCCAGGTCCAGTTGAAGTACTACTACATTTCAGTATCCAAGAAATAAGTCCCCAAATTGGGACTCATGGACATGTAGCCCTACCAAACCCAGTACTGTGGTTAGGAGGACAGAATGTTCTGATTTGTCTAAGCCTGGGTCATGTTGCCCCTCCTGAAGCTGGAGGATGGAGTCAATACCACTGGAACTAAGAACTGAAAATGAGAAGTCGGTAGTGATTTTGCAAAGAAAACCCAGGTTGGGGGCACCTGGGTGGCTCAGTGGGTTAAAGCCTCTGCCTTCGGCTCAGGTCATGATCTCAGGGTCCTGGGATCGAGCCCCGCATCGGGCTCTCTGCTCAGCGGGGAGCCTGCTTACCCCCTCTCTCTGCCTGCCTCTCTGCCTACTTGTGATCTCTCTCTGTCAAATAGATAAATAAAATCTTTTAAAAAGAAAGAAAGAAAGAAAGCCCAGGTTTTTATTACCAGAAGAAGGCATATGTTGGGCAGACACAGAACAGTAGATGGCCATTATAACAAGGTTCACCTGCTCCAAGGGCAAAGGGAGCCAATAACCCCCTTTTTAGACCCTTTCATCCTGTTGTCATTAGCCCACTAGAGAGTTCCACCCTGGTTCTGTCTTATTTCTAAATCCCTTCACAGTTCATCTTTACTAACTCATATCCTGTATCCTCACTTTCTGGGACAATTCTAATTTCAGATATCCTGTCTTAAGCCTCCCCATAAACAAAATTTATATTTAGTAGATTAGACGTTGGACTGATCTTTGCTTTGGACAATATGGTCATGGTATGTAGAATCCCAGGAAAGACATACAAAAGAAAATGACCGGGAATTGTTGCTTCACACCGTCAGATAGCTGAGGCATGTCTGAAAAGGGGCTGGCATGCTGCCCACTGGGGTTTACTTAACAACCGGTAAGTTTGTTCTCCCCCTGCCTAAAACAAAGGAAAACCTAAACCTCTAGAAACTAGAAGCTTTGGAAGCAGCCCAATTACTTGATAGTATGCGAGACACCTTAAGAAATAATGGTGACTGCAAAGACCAAAGGAGCTGCTCTGCACCACCTCTACACAGATCAGCTAGGAAAGTGCATACTACCTAAATGTAAGGCTGAGTACTGGGCAGGTGTCCACATGGAGGCAACAGTAGCAGAGGATGGCACCATCTCTGGGCCTTCACCAAGTACCAGCAAGAAAAATTCTTCACGGAAACTTCCAAGTTAAGACAAAGGGATGGGAGTGCCCAGGCAATCATTTGGCTATGACCAGCAAAACTCAGCGGAGAGAGGAGAGCCTAGAATGTTTTCAGGTAAAAACACTTTGGGTCATTTGCTTTCTCCAAAAGCCATTATCATAAGCTGAGGGGACTGTATGTTAAGGGAGATGCCAAGTAACTTGTACTGGAATAAGGTCCATCTTGTCAGCAGCAAGTCGAAATTCCAATTGGGAAGTAGCTATCCATTATAGCTCAGTAAGGGTTCTGGAATAAGTTAGAAGCACTATGAACATTTGACCGTTCAACAAGGTTACTTAAAAAAAAAAAAAAAAAAAAGCCTCAGATGGGGCACCTGGCTGGCTCAGTGGGTTAAAGCCTCTGCCTTCTGTTCAGGTCATGATCTCAGGGTCCTGGGATCGAGCCCCGCATGGAGCTCTCTGCTCAGCAGGGAGCCTGCTTCCTCCTCTCTCTGCCTGCCTCTCTGCCTACTTGTGATCTCTGTCAAATACATAAATAAAATCTTAGAAAAAAAAAAAAAGACTCAGGAAAAAAAAAAAACCTCAGAAAGTTAAGTAGAAGTTAGTGTTCGGTTTCAAACCTACAGAATGAATAGCTACAGACCCCCTTTCTAAAAATGTATGTTTCTCATTTTTCTTTTATATATTCAGATTAAATATAAAAATTTATTTTTATTTTATATATTAAATTAATATTATGTACATCAGTTCTGATCAAAGCTAGAGGCATCCTGTTGGATTATAGTCCTGCAAAAGCATTTATATAGGGATAAATAATGTAACATATTTGAAGCATTCAATAAAAACATATTTTTAGAACAACAACTTCATGCCAGTTTCTGTGCTAGTACAGAGGACAGAACAGTGAACCAGGCAGAAATTAGCCCTGCACTATCATGTAGCTTTCTAGTGACCTACTTTGATACAGAGCTTATACAGGTCTCAGTAAGCTTTCTTCTTTTTCCTGCAAGTAATCAGATTTTTCCGATTGAAATAATATACTTAACAGTAGACACATGTCAAGCTTGAGACTACCCAGTATCTTTGGAATATTCTTTTTATATTTGGGGATTTTGTCCAAGATAGAATTCCTGCCTCCTTAAAGTAGGACTCAATTTCCCAGGCTTTCTTGAATCTAAAGAGTAGGCAAAGACCTAGCTATTGTAAACTGGGGAGCACATGATTCTCTGATTCAGAAGACATCAATTCAAAGATGCAAGCTTCATGAAGAATCCACTTTCCAGAAGATGTTAGGGTAGAAGGATCCAGCTTTCCAGAGCACCATGGTGAAGTTTTTGGCATCCGGAGTCCAACAGTACAAATTGTGGTGGTGTCTCATAGCAGCTGGCCCACAGAATTGTTTGTTTCTGGCTGCACAGATTACTGGCCTCTCTGGCCATACCAGAGACACTGTGAGCTACCTAAGATTTTCAATTGCTTATCTTTTTAAAACCAATTAGACTAAGTTCTGTTCTTTGCAAAGAACTGTGACTAATACATATACTGAACTACTGTTTTATGCCAGAACCTAAGGTGCATATTCCTGTTACTTTACTTAAATTTCATAAGCTGCATTTAAGGTATAAATTATTATACATTGTACAGATGAAAAAACTGAGATTCAAAAGCCACTTAATTCATTTTACGCATAGTCACTAAAGACCAACTGTGCGTCAGCCACTGGGAATAGAGTATTAGAGGAAATAGCTCCCTGCAACTATAAAAAGAATGGCATATTGGTTTTTTTAAGCATCTCTTACCAAATAAGAGGGACCAGATATCAGCTGTCTAGAGAGAAGGACCTCATGCCTAGTAAGGCCTCACTTTAAATATAGAAAACCCCTAAAAATAGCCACCCATGTTAGAGACTCAACAGGTGATTGGCCCCCAAAGAGGGAGGAGAATCTAGGCCTCCCTGAAGGAGGGCAAAAGGACAGTGCAGTTTCCAGCTTCTCTCATGACCACAATGGCTCTGCCTCTGAGGTCCTTGAGTCGGGGCTTTGCAAGTGCAGCAAAGGGGGACCACGGAGGGGCAGGAGGTGAGTTTGGCTGAGACCTGATCCTGTGGCTTGCCTACCTGTACCCCTCTCCCACCTCTGGCCTTCCAGGGCCCAATGACACCTCCACAGACGAACGCTCCCGCTCTGACCTTCAGAGGCCCTGGCCTCCCACTTCTCTCTCATCTCGGCTTCCCCTCTCCTTCTGTAGCCAACACCTGGCGTTTCCTGACCTTTGTTCTGGCACTGCCGAGCGTGGCCCTCTGCACCCTCAACTCCTGGCTCCACGCATGCCACCAGGAACGCCCTAAGTTCATCCCCTATCGCCACCTCCGTATCCGAACCAAGGTATGCTGGTCTGAGGCCTCTGCCCCAGGGTGGGAGCGAGGGTCAGGTGGGCAAAGGGTGCTGGGGTGGGTGTGAGGGACAGACGCAGAACCCCTCAGCCTGGACCGCACTGACAGTCCGCTCTCCCTCTCTTCACAGCCCTACTCCTGGGGAGACGGCAACCACACTCTTTTCCACAATCCCCACGTCAACCCTCTGCCCACTGGCTATGAACAGCCCTGAGACCCTGGGAGATGCCACCAGGTGCAATAAAGGTGGAAGCTATGTGTCCGCAGCCTCCTTGGGACGGGGAGGGGGGGTGTGCGTCAGAATAGCTCCCCTGGGTGCAGATGTACAGTGTAGTCTGTGCTCTCCTTGTTCTTCCCAAGGCCATGATTTGGGAGGTGCTGGAGGGATGTCCTCGGTGACTAGGTGGGAGACCCCCCTCCAATGCTTTTCACTCACCTATTAATAACTAGGGCTCTGGGCTGTGAAGGTCTTTCACATAACACTGAATCGTCACAGTATCTCTGGGAGCAAGATGTAATTTTGATTCCCCTTCTCTAGAGGAGGAACTGAGATTCTTTTTTTTTTTTTTTAAAGATTTTATTTATTTATTTGACAGAGAGAGATCACAAGCAGGCAGAGAGGCAGGCAGAGAGAGATGAAGGGAAGCAGGCCCCCTGCTGAGCAGAGAGCCCCATGCGGGACTTGATCCCAGGACCCCGGGATCATGACCTGAGCAGAAGGCAGTGGCTTAACCCACTGAGCCACCCAGGCGCCCCAGGAACTGAGATTCTTAGAGATTAAAATTACTTAAATGAGGCCCCCGCTCAGAGGCCCTCTGGGAACTCCGGGCTGCAGATCAGTTTTTGCCTGACACACACTGACAGTATCTGTGAATTATGGCTTTCTGGAGACAACCCTGATTCCAAACAGAGGATCTACAGCCCTATGCATGAGGCATCATGACCTAATTTTGGATTTGGAATATTTCAGCCATTCTCTATGACCACTCATAATGTGTCTTCTGATTGGTCTGGGACATCAGACGTTCCTTTTTGGAAGTCTTTGGGGACCTCCTTCAAGGGGGGTAATGGTTCAAACAAGTTCAGGACATTTCACCCCACTCCTAGGACAGTCTGCTCATTTGCCATTACCAAGGATCCTGAAGCCTGTGTTGAACCCCATGAGCAAAACACACATAGAGTTCTTCCTTTGGTTTCTCCCCTGATACTACTCATAGCACCACTTAAAAAAAATTATCTCCGGCCTCAGTCACCTAAAAAAGTGAGAGAATGTTTTCTAGGCCCACAAAGATGTTACCCCAATTCTTCCTAGAACAGGACTCAGGTCCCTGAATTAGAGCTCTTTCATATAAGAAGAATGTGTTATAAACATCCTTATTTAATGAGGCAATTCCTTTTTTTTATTATATTAGTCACCATGGGTACATCATTAATTTTCGATGTAGTATTCCATGATTCACTGTTTGCATACAACACGCAGTGCTCCATGGGATAGGGACAATTCTTTATATGTGTGAAAATTCATGTTGTCTTCATGTTTGGTTCTGGAAAAAGTGGGTTATTACTGAAGACCTGACAAATATGTGAACATTCATGTTGTCTTCATGCTTGGTTCTGGAAAAAGTGGGTTATTACTGAAGACCTGACAAATATGTGAACATTCATGTTGTCTTCATGTTTGGTTCTGGAAAAAGTGGGTTATTACTGAAGACCTGACAAATATGTGAACATTCATGTTGTCTTCATGTTTGGTTCTGGAAAAAGTGGGTTATTACTGAAGACCTGACAAATATGTGAACATTCATGTTGTCTTCATGCTTGGTTCTGGAAAAAGTGGGTTATTACTGAAGACCTGACAAATATGTGAACATTCATGTTGTCTTCATGTTTGGTTCTGGAAAAAGTGGGTTATTACTGAAGACCTGACAAATATGTGAACATTCATGTTGTCTTCATGTTTGGTTCTGGAAAAAGTGGGTTATTACTGAAGACCTGACAAATATGTGAAAATATAAAAACCTTTCAATGCCTTGAAAAGTTTGCTTAGCACCCAATAATTTGCTCAGACCAGCCCAGAACTATACAGAAATTTTTCCCATGGAAGCAGATTTGTAGGCAAAGGCAAAACCAGTCCTTGGGGGTAGAGACAAACAGAAAAGTGAATTATTAGGACAAAGGCAAATTTGCAGCCTCACAGCTGGCATCCCCCCCACTGAATGTGGCAGTGTCTTCAGGTTTGTTATCCGTCATTTCTTTGTACTGACGTTTGACGAAGCCAAGCTGTGAAAGGAAGTAAATCAGAAGAGCTGGGTAAGAGGGCAGGGAGGAAAGCTGGGAGTAGGAAGAAGCTGAGAAAAAAGACAAGAAGGGAAATAAGCTGACTCGTATTTGTGTGCCAAAACACTCATGTGAATAACAGCTATCATGTATTATCTACTGTGTGCAAGCACAGCAGTTATGCATAAAAGTTATAGTAGAAAAGCATAAATTCATAGGAAGGCCTACACACATACCCCGGCTTCACTTCTGTCTCAAACTACACTGTAATATAGGCATGACTATCATTTCAAAAATGAGGAAACAAGCTCAGAGAAATTGGACAACTTGCCTCACATTAAAAAGTGAGTAGGGCACGGATTGCATGGAGCACTGGGTCTGGTGCAAAATTTTTGGGACTTCATCAAAATCAAAAGCTTCTGCACAGCCAAGGAAATAGTCAAAAACAACAACAACAACAGCAACAACAACAACAACAAAGAGGCAACCCACGGAATGGGAGAAGATATTTGCAAATGACAGTACAGACAAAAGGTTGATATCTAGGATCTATAATGAACCCCTCAAACTCAACACACACAAAACAGACAATCATATCAAAAAATGGGCAGAAGGGGCACCTGCGTGGCTCAGTGGGTTAAGCCTTTGCCTTCAGCTCAGTCATGATTCCAGGGTTCTGGGATCGAGCCCCACATCGGGCTCTCTGCGTGACAGGGAGCCTGCTTCCCCCTCTTCCTCTGCCTGCCTCTCTGCCCACTTGTGATCTCTCTCTCTCTCTCTCTCTCTCTCTGTCACATTAAAAAAAAAGTTTAAAAAAAATGGGCAGAAGATATGAACAGACTCTTCTCCAAAGATGACATACAAATGGCTATCAGACACATGAAAAAATGTTCATCATCACTAGCCCTCAGGGAGATTCAAATTAAAAGCACATTGAGATATCACCTTACACCAGTTAGAATGGCCAAAATTAACAAAACAGGAAACATCATGTGTTGGAGGGGATGTGGAGAAAGGGGAACCCTCTTACACTGTTGGTGGGAATGCAAGTTGGTGCAGCCTCTTTGGAGAACAGTGTGGAGATTCCTCAAGAAATTAAAACTAGAGCTTCTCTATGACCCTGCAATTGCACTCCTGGGTATTTACCCCAAAGATACAGATGTCATGAAAAGAAGGGCCATCTGTACCCCAATGTTTATAGCAGCAATGGCCACGGTAGCCAAACTGTGGAAAGAACCAAAATGCCCTTCAACGGATGAATGGATAAGGAAGATGTGGTCCATATACACTATGGAGTATTATGCCTCCATCAGAAAGGACGAATACCCAACTTTTGTAGCAACATGGACAGGACTGGAAGAGATTATGCTGAGTGAAATAAGTCAAGCAGAGAGAGTCAAATTATCATACGGTTTCACTTATTTATGGAGCATAACAAATAGCATGGAGGACAAGGGGAGATGGAGAGGAGAAGGGAGTTGAGGGAAATTGGAAGGGGAGGTGAACCATGAGAGACTATGAACTCTGAGAAACAGTCTGAGGGGTTTGAAGTGTCGGGGGGGCGGGTGGGAGGTTGGGGGAACCAGGTGGTGGGTATTATAGAGGGCACGGATTGCACGGAGCACAGGGTGTGGTACAAAAACAATGAATACTGTTACGCTGAAAATAAAATTTTAAAAAATTGCATTGAAAAAAAAAACCCTGAATACTGTTATGCTGAAAATAAATAAAAAGAATTTAAATGGGAGGTCGGGGAACCAGGTGGTGGGTATTATAGAGGGCACGGATTGCATGGAGCACTGGGTGTGGTGCAAAAATAATGAATACTGTTACGCTGAAAATTAAAAATAAATTTTAAAAAAATTAAAAAAAATAAAGGCAACCCCCCCACAAAATATAAATATTTAATATCACTAGTTCTTATTTAAAAATAAACTTAAAAGGTATTTTAAAAAGTAAGTAGGATAGAGCCAAAACGTACACACAGACCCACCTGATTCCATTGTCAGAGCTCTTCCCACTTTACTATCCTGTCTCTGGGGGGCTGTCTCTAGCCTGTCTCTGGAGGGTTAGATGCTGGTGGTATTGAGAGTGAGATGAAAACAGTCACCTTGTGCAGGATGGCTGTGATGGGAGCCAAGGGCAGAAGTCCTCCAACAGAGCTTCCCACAATGAGAGGAATAGGATCATAGACCTCATACGCTTCAAGCACCATAGAAGTCTGATTTGTGAATGAGACAGTATCAAACTCTTTGCTGTCTCAGACACTTTAAGGTTCCTCAACTTTTAAGTATCTTCGAAACACTCATGAGCCACAGTAGCCACCAGCCCCAGGGACCACTGACTGAAGCCTGCACTGGACCCACTCATGTCCAGGCAGATACCAGCTCTGGAAGGGCACCAGCTGTGGCCATTCTGGGACCATTGGCTTAGGTCCACCTCTGCAGCCACCAGGTCCCAAAAATTGTCCCTTAATTCCCTTTGTTCTGTTTGAGTGCTGTTATACGTCCTTTCCTGACTCGCAGCCACCAATCTCCAAGTTATTACTGGTCCCCAAGTGCAGGGCACTTTTGCATTGGGCATTACTTTCCAATGGCTCAGTGCTGGTGGCTGCCTCCCCCTCCTGTTTATCCTCCAATATCTGCACGTACACTTCCAACTCCTCTGCACTTCTCCACTGATGATCCTGTGCCCTCTTAGAGATCCAGAAGTGTGTAATCTTAGATCTCGGGCTGATTTCATGGGTGCTTAGAGTGCTCTGGTAGATATCTATCTAGCTCAATTCAGGGGACCAGTTGAAATAGGGTCCCCTACTCCTCCACCATCTTGCACCTCCCCCTGTTACAATCATTCTAAGAAATCGTTGTTGCCTTATCTGAAAGCTCATTATGCCATGTTTCAAAATGACACAAAATCTTTGATAGCTTCATGCCATTATTGAACAAAGTTTCAAAATGGACAACAGCCTAGGAAAAAATAGATACCTGACCCAATAAAATCCAGTTTCAATGGTACAATATTTTCTGGATATATTTTAATTTTTGGATCAGGATCACTCATCCCAGCATTCACACTTCCCTATACTAAATGTGGACCGGAGTCTCATTCAATATTGACTTTGATGAAATTATTCTAAGTTGCAACATTTTACTTCTTCATCTTAATTTTTATGCTTCGACCAAAATTTTTGAGTCATTATCCCATTTTTGTGATTCAGGGATATAGCACAACACAATAGCAACTCTGAAAATATGCAAAGGGAAAGTGTGAAAAGAACACCTGTTACTTTCCTTTTACACAAGAGCCCACTGCAGCCCTTGGAGTCCATGGACAACCGTTAGGAAGATAATAGGAAGGATATAGCAAGATTTCTATGAAAGTCACCATTTCAGATATGTGAGTTGTATGGGTTAAAAATTCTTTCTTGCTGTCTTTTTTTTCCTCTAAAACTCAGCACTTAGGAGACAACATGGAACACATTTGGTAAAACAACAGTCCAAAGCTGGACTCTCTTAAAGTGTAATCTGGAGCCCTACTTAAATCTATTGCATAATATTTCATCCTTCTGGAGACTCCAAAGGGATTGGGGACCCTATGATGATGAAAGAAGGAGACATTTTTCTGTGGCAGTAAAGAGTCGTTTTTTGCTTCCCCTATAATCTCATGATCAGCTGCCTCCCCTTTCTGTCTGTGTTTCTTTTTTTTTTTTTTTAAGATTTTATTTATTTATTCGACAGACAGAGAGAGATCACAAGTAGGCAGAGACAGTCAGAGAGAGAGAGACAGACAGACAGAGGGAAGCAGGCTCCCCGCTGAGCAGAGAGCCCAATGTGGGACTCAATCCCAGGACCCTGAGATCATGACCTGAGCCGAAGGCAGCAGCTTAACCCACTGAGCCACCCAGGTGCCCCCCTTTCTGTGTTTCTAATTAGGACATCCACATGGACCAAACACCTGGGAAGTGGCAGCAACAATGGATCACTCCAGGGCAGGGAATGACCTGAGATGTGTTGACACCTAGCTCACTAACAGACACCACTTTGAACTTTATGCTAAGATGGGTGGCGTAAAAGTAACAATGACCATACTGGGGGCAGCAGGTCTCTGATCTAGGAGTTCAAAGTGCCTGCCAATCACTAACCATACGCAAACAATATCCCCTTCCCTATCTCCTAGGATTTGTAAGAAGCACCAGTGTATTGGTTCACTCAAATGACCTTTCCACCAGCGGCTCTTTTCTTGCCTCACTCCAACCTGCCACAGCTCCACGAGCTCCTCATCAGTGACAGCTTGGAGAACTGAGTGAGTAGAATAAGAAGTGAGATTATGCCAATATAGGAACATAATAACCTCCCTTCTATTTAACTTTCTTGTCCAGGCCCCAGGATTCAGAGCTGGCCACCATCCAATATTGGTTAAGGGACACCATGGGCATCCCTGTACAGGACCCATATGCCTAAAAGGCCTTAATTTTAATTTTAATTTAATTATTAATTAAATTTAAATTAATCAATTAATTAATTTAAATTTAATTAAAAAATAAAATCTTTGACTTTTTTTCCCAAAAAACGTACATACATTGGTTTCGTGTGATGTGTTAATTTGTTAAGGCCAACATTTAAATACACACTTTTTATAATTAAGTCTCAGAATTTTTTCATTCACTATATCTGAAATCTCAAAAAATTGAAGTGTCCTGGGTTTCTTGATCTCTGAGAGATACCAGAGCTAGGTGAGCCAAAGTGGCCCTGGGGCAATACTCCTGCTAGCTTTCGATTCCTCCCTCCCATTTAGCAATGCTGACAAAGCCTGAAAGCCACATTTACAAATTCCAATGTGTAGACATTTTATTCCCAGTTCAGTTTGGGAAATCTGGACTGAGATTCTGGAGACAAAGCTGATACTGACATTATTTTACTAGGAATAAGGATGAAAGGAAAGCACAGAGCAAATCATGGTTTCTGCATCAAAGACTGCCCTCTAGAAATGGAATGCAATCCTAACATCATCAACTTGGATAGCTCAGATGTCAACCTGAAAATTATAGGGAGTCACTAAAGATAGAAGAGGATTGTGGCTTGTTCAGTACTGCATTTTGGAAAGACCATTGGTAGCAAGTGAAGCAAGAGAGACTAGAGCTTGAATCTATTGTTCATGTATTTCTAAGTAGAAATCCAAACCCACTCCACCCAGGGGCATGTTTAAGATCCTGTTCTGAGGTTTCCAGTTACAGCTTTGACAAGACAAATGACCCCTCCCAGACAAGGCACTTTGTGTGGACACATTGCATCCTCCCAAGGAGAGAAAGCAGCCTGACCCTAGCCTCACTCATGTTGAACAGTTCTCCCCTGTAGGCCTAACTTAGATGGGAATAAGAGAGCCAGGAAACTTCTCAGAGGATATCAGGTCCAAGGGACAATAGTAGGTAGTTTCTTATTGGGCAGCTTGAGGATCTGAAGTCCCATTTTCTGGGACAGTCTGTCCATTTGCTTCCACCATCATTTCCTTATACTGACGCTTGAAGAAGCCAACCTGTTGGGGAGGAAGGAAAAGAAAATTAGGAAACCCAGTGGAAGAGAGGAAAAGAGATGGCTTGGGGAGAGCGATCACTATTTCTACAACTCCTACTATTGTTCAAGCACTGCACGAGAACATTTAGACATACTGAGTCATTTAGACTTTATTTAATTTTTTTTAGGGTGTGTACATTTTGCTTTATGTAAAGTATTTCAACATGAAAAAAAAGAAACCATAAGTAAATGTTGAACTCTCGTTAATCATTTGGTTGATGAATTATCTAGGGTTGGAGGGTACCATTGCTCACAGCTTACTTTAATAGACATCCAAAAAAATAACAAGAATAACAAGAACTGCTAGATAGTTAACGGGTGATGCAGAGACACATATGCACTTAAGGAAGGTTGGAAACGATTTATACTGTAGTTTCTAGGTTACATGGGTTGTCAATGTACAGCTTAGTTGGCTTTTCTGGATGTATGATGGGCTTTAAAACAAAATATTAGGAAGAACTGAATCATACTGAACATTTGTACCCTACTTTAATCCTCTTCAGTAGAACTTGAACATACCTCTATATCATTTATATATGCATATCATTTTATAGATCTTTTCAATGGAGCCAAATACTTGCATTTTATAGGTGTTCTAATATTTCTGCCTTGTGCATAAATATACAAAACTAAAATTGCTTTTAGATTTTTAAAAAAGATTTTATTTATTTATTTGACAGAGAGAGATCACAAGCAGGCAGAGAGGCAGGCAGAGAGAGAGGAGGAAGCAGGCTCCCTGCAGAGCAGAGAGGATGCGGGGCTCGATCCCAGAACCCTGAGATCATGACCTGAGCCAAAGGCAGTGGCTTAACTCACAGAGCCACCCAGGCACCCCTGCTTTTAGATTTTACCAAGATTTGTATACTGGGTGGAATCAGCTTCAGAATGAGAAATCAAGGCCCAGCATGGACAAGACACTGCCTATAGTCAGACGGAATCGGTGGTTGTGTCAACACCTAATTCAGGCCACTGCTTTTATGTTGTAATTTGCTGTGAAGGGAAACATGTAGTGAGGAAGAAAAGAGTGGAAAAGACCCAGAGAGCAACTAAAGGAGACCTGAAAATCAGATAGAGAAGCACAGATATGGGAGACAGTTGGGAACCAGTGATGTCATAGATGAACGGGGATGTCTCACATGCAATGACTTGCCAAGACTGTGCGCCTATACCCAAGCAGAGCTCTTTCTTACATTATGGAAATAATGGGATCAAATTGCTGGTGGCGTCAAGAGCAGGATGGAAAGACTCACCTTGTACAGGACGGCTGTGATGAGAGCCAACAGCAGCAGTCCTCCCACAGAGCTGCCCACAATGATGGGGATAGGATTGTAGACCTCATACTTCTCCAGCACCGTCTCCATCTGGAGTGGAGATGACCTTATCAGAAAGTATCAGAACTCTTCCTCTCCCAGACTCTTTCTAGGTTCACCAAACTTTAACTCCCTCCGCTCCTTCCTTTTCTCCAAAAGGTGGGACATAGAAGCACTCATGGGCTTAGGGACAGATTTCCTGCTGATGGACCTTCATCCTTCCTCCCTCCAGGCTTCTGAGCCTCCCACACAGCACCATGGATTTAGCATTAGTAGCCCTCCTACTTACGGCCTGGCCACTCCTACCACACAGTCACTACCTGAGTTCTCAAGAATGCCTCTTGTCCTGGAAGCTGGGAATACACGGATCTGTTGAGCGTGATTTCAGCCACAGTCATTACCAATACCTTCTTCTGCAATGTCTGCAATACACAGGGACCGAGCTGGGGAAATAGCCTGAGGAAAGGCCTCAGAGTTCGAGAACTCTCCTGACTTGAGGATCGTGCAGACATATCTAGTACCACCCAAATCCAGGGGAGGGACTCTGTTGTTGGATCCACGCACCTGGCTGACCCAGCCAAAGTTGAGTTTTCCCTTCAGGATGAAGTCAAGTTCCTCCTGAATGCCAAAAGTGGGGAGGTCACAGTGGAACTTCAGGCAGTCAGCAATGGAGCAGTTCTAGGGACAGGAGAAGAATGAAGCTGAGGAGGCAAGAGCCACCAGAAAAAAGGAAGTCTGTCAGGTCTGGGTTGGAGAATAGATGAACAAATATAGAACATATATAAAGATCTCCAACCTAGCAATTGCGTTTCCCTAAATCCCCCATTGGGCAGCTGGTCCTGCAGTGGGAATCCAGGGTCTTTCTCACCAGTACAAGACTCCCTGGAATCTGGGTCACAAAGTCAGGATGCTGGGGAGGTACCCTCTCCGACACACAGGAGAGATTCTGGTGTGAGAGAGAAGCAGCCACAGAATGATCAACATTTCACTGGTAAGAGGATGTGAGGCACTATAGGATCAGACTCTGGAGAATTAGGAAAGGCAAGGAGATACCTGAGAAGGGGCCACCACAGCCTCATCCCACACAGCCATTCCATTCAGCAGGACAGGAACCCAGAAATTAACGCTGATGGTCACATCTCGCTGACTCAGGTTATTCACCTGCAGAAAATTGAGACAACGTTATTGTGCTCCCAGAAGAATCCAAAATACCACTTCATTCCTGGATATAGCCCTCAGCTCCTTATTCTCTCTCCCACCAGCTCCCAACATTAGCAGCACCATGGGAGGGAAGATATGGACACTCCCTGCCTTCTCACACGATAACGATGCTCAGCTTCTTTCTTGTTCTTCTCATCAGAAGTTGAAAAGTTGAAGTACTTTGTAGACTCTTCCTGCCTGGAGAGAGAGGGCTTGTTGGTGAGAAACACTCCCAGAGCCATCCTCAGTTGTGCCCCTCTCTGAGGCCAAGGGCTCTGCTGGGCCCCCAGCAGACAATCCCATGAAAGAATTATGATCCCCACATGCTTCTGCAGCCTCAGCTTCAACTCTTCTCCTATGGCATTTGCTCCAGTCACCCAGAACTGCTAGCTCATCCTTTGATACCCTGGATCTTTCACATCCCCATAGCTTTGTTCAAGTTCTTTCTTTTGCTTGGAACACCCTTACCCCTCCTCTTCTGGAAATGTTCACTTAAAGGCCCAACTTAAACATGACCTCTCATGACATTTAAACATTTTCCCATGGGAAAAAAAAAAAAGGAGTTCTCCTCTACTAGGTATATGGTTGGCATCTGGCAATGCTTGCAGAGGCTGATGCCAGAACAAATAAGCCTAAGGGGACTCAAGGGAATCATGGTTGGATTACTTGGGGGAAAAAATGCAGTACAAGCCCCTCCACGATGGAATGAAGAAAAAAGATGTGGCCATCCTGGGGCAGTCAAGTAAGCGTGAGAAAGGATGGTGCATAAACACAAGCCCCTGGAGTGGTCACAAATGTTCCAGCCTCAGGTGGCTTTCCGTGCATCCATCCATCCATCCGTCACCTCCTTCAGTAAACATTTACCCTATACCTGGCTGTGTACTTGGCTCTGGAGAGTCAACAGTTAACAAGCCATAATCCTTTCCTTCCCAGAGTTAACATCTAAGGTCTCAGTGGAATCAAGCAAACAAGCAGGGGTGCTGCACATTTCACCCGCATGTAGTGTACAGAAGCCTGGCCAGCCATACAGAAATTCCATGGGCTCCCCACAGTTTCCCACAAATGTAACTGTCAGTGTGATGATTAAATACACAGGCTTGGAACCAGACCATCTGACATTTCTGTCTACCACTTCCTACCCAAGTAACCTAAGGTAAGTTAATTAACCTCTGTGGTTTCTTCCTGTATAACCTGAGATTGCTAATAATAGCGCCTGTGATAGAATTGTCACAGCAATGGTATAAATGTTAGAATTCATAGTTTCCCTTACGGTGCTAACCTTTCTGTTTTTCACTCCTACCCTTTCCCTCTCTGCTTCAGTTTTCTCACTTTAAAATCTTCCAGTTCTAACACTCTTTTCAAATTTGAGTAAATCACTCATCTTCCCCAACCCTTGCAATGGCATAGTAGCATATGGACATGAGCACAAGCTCCAGAGCCAGACCATTTGACTGATTCCTGGTTCTGTCACTTACCAGCTGACTGAGAAGAGTAAGTTACTTAACCTCTTGATTTCTTTGTTGGTAATAAAGGGGGGTTAACAATAATCATATTGGGTGCCTGGGTGGCTCCGTGGGTTAAGCCGCTGCCTTCGGCTCAGGTCGTGATCTCAGGGTCCTGGGATTGAGTCCCGCATCGTGCTCTCTGCTCAGCGGGGAGCCTTCTTCCCACCCCCCTTCTCTCTGCCTACTTGTGATCTCTCTCTGTCAAATAAATAAGTAAAATCTTTAAAAACGAAACAATAAGCATATCCCATAGTTATCAGAAGGATTAAATGAATGTAAATACTTGTAAAGTACTTTTTAAATGCTTGGCATATCGTATGTATATATAACTGTAAGCTCTTAATGTAAGTTTCACTATTTTCCTGTGGACAGTAGGGGAAATTCATACATGGTTTTGGAAGGGCAATGACACGGTTTGATTGTCTCTCCCCAGTTGCGCTAGAAATTCATGTGTCATCAGCAGCAGCAACAGTGGCAAACTCTGTCCCATGGCAATACTATAAGCTTCTGACCACCTTCCAAACTTCTGGAGTTTAGCCGGATTATCTGGGCGTCCTTACCCTTCCTCCAGCCTGGCCTGACCCTGCTCCACCACCCACCTTCAGAACTGACAGCAACAGCCCTGCACATGACTTTCCTGTGACCTGCCACAGCCTTGGACTCTGGTGACTTTCTCAGCAGTTTGTCACATCTCTGGTCTCCTGTTTGCTGTGTGAAACCCTGACCTTTTCTTTCCTCTGTGTGGTGACAAACCACATCTCCCACTTCAGAGTGTTCATAGAAGCCTCAGTCTTAATCTAGTTACTTTCACTTCAGCACACTCAAATTTAGCATGAAGAATAGAATTGGCTTCATGTTAACGGAAGCCTGCGCCTTGGAGATAGAGGGTGGTGTGCAAGAGTGGTGGCAAACTCAATAGGTAAACCCATCAGAGAAAAAGCAAGAAGCATATAGTGTATGTTACTATAGCATAAATAGATGACTGGTCACAAGTATTCCCATGTGAGGAACTAGAGGGCTAGTTACATACCTATCCTTTAAAGATCAGTCTGGGCTGCAAGGGGAGATTTGGGCTTACAAGAGAGTCAAAATTTCACACCTGCTGATCACCACGTAGACAGCATATTTCACTGGGAGCTCCAGATGAACGTCGCTTTTGCTGGTCATGGGTTTATTATTCTCACTGGAGAGAGAGTGGGGGGAACCTCATTGAACAAAAACCCAGGGGAGAACTCTCTGTAGGGGAATGAGGCGAAAGCGGGAGGGATACAGCTGGCCTCACCTGCTCGCACTGGCCTTCAGAAGCATCATGTTGCCCAGGGTGGCCTTGTAGGAGACATCAAATGTGACTACGAAGGTGCCCTGGGAGAAGACAGAAGGAATGAGGACAAGGAAGGTCATGGGAGAATACGAGACAGGAGCAGGTCAGGACAGAGGAGAGAGTGATGAGCATCTGTGGGGAGGCGCTCACCTTGGTGCCCTCTTGGAAGATGGGGTGGTTGATGCTACAGCTGCTGCTTCTCCGGCCCTCATCCCCAGCGGGCCCTCCCTCACACGCCAGGCGCAGTGGGCGCTGATGGGGTTGCTTCCAGGGAAGGAAATAAAATTCAAAAAATGTTATCCATGTACATTTTGGGGATTGATATATAACAGTGGCGGCACTGTGGAGCAGTAGGAGAAAGGACAGAATTTTCAACAAAAAATACTAGGAAAATTAGCCCATACAAAAAAAAAAAATCAAGCAATCTGAAAAACAAAAAAAACAACCCAATGAATTCCTACCTCACTCCATACACTACAATAAATCCCAACTAGATTAAATATTTCACGTGAAAAAGCAAAATTATGAAGCTCCTAAAATGTAATAAAGGGGAATATCTTGGTAACATTGGAGTAGGGAATTATTTCTTAAACAAGATCAGCTGGGAGCCAACCGAGGGCGTTCCTGTCTGGCCTGCAGCCACAGGAGGGAGCCCCGTGGAAGCGCCCTCCCGAGGCCCCACTGTCCACGCTGACCACCCAGCCTTCCCGCTGCGGATGTCATGAGTAACACCACAGTGCCCAATGCCCCCCAGGCCAACAGGGACTCCATGGTAATGTATGTGCAGAAGAAAAAGCGAGTGGACCAGCTTAGCCATCCCCAAGATCAGCACATAAAAACACTAAACCTAAAGGAAGTTTTGGTAAAAATCAACCACAATCAAATTAACACATTTGATTTATTAAAAGTCCCTCTAAAAGAAACTGAAAAGACGCTTGTCTTCAGGGCTGGAAAATATATCTAAACCCATATAAATGGAAAAGTACTGGTAACCAGAATATTAAAGAATGCTTACAATTAAGAAAAGTATGTGAAAGTGCGTGGGTGGGTAATGGGATAATGGGGTGACCGGCCTTAAGGAAGTCAGTTTACGTAATGTAGGTATTAAATGCAATTGATGGGTCTCTGAATTCTGCCCCTGAAACTAATAATACGATATATGTTAACTAAATTGAATTTACATAAAAAAATAAATGAAAATGAAAGTATGGACAATTCAGTAGAAAAATAAAAAAAAAATTTGCACAGGCACTTCCTAAAAGAAGAAATCAAAATCACCAGGAAATAGACGAAAGGTTCCTCAACTTTATTAAAGAAATGCAAATTAAAACTGTAAGGAAATATCACCAGATGGACAAAAATTTAAAACTCTGACAATGCCAAGTGTTACAGTGGATAGAAACTCACAGAAACTCTAATAATCTGCTGATGGAAGTGCAAATAGGTGAAAATAGTTGGTCTCTACTTATTATAATTGAAGATACAGGAATCCAAGATCCAGCAAGTCCATATGTAGCAAATACCTTCCAAATGTTATGCATACGTGCACCAATATACATGCTCAAGAATAGTCATGGCCAAAATCAGGGAACAACTCAAATGACCACAAATTGTAATATGAGTACAGATGTCCACTCACACCATTGTTGTTTAAGGTATTACTGGAGTCCTGGCCTCAATAATCCAACAATAAAAAGAAATAAAAGGCATCCAAATTGCAAGAAAGAAGTCAAGCTATTCGCTATTCACAGAGGACAAAATTCGCTATTTAAAAACCTAGAAGACTCTGCAAAAAGTTCCTGGAACTGATACACAAATTCAGCAAACTCAAACAATATAAAATCAAGGTACATAAATCTATTGCATTTCTTTTTTATTGTTGTTTTTTTTTTTGTTTTTACTTATTAAAATTCAGTTAGCCAAGGTATAGTACATCATTAGTTTTTGATATAATGTTCCATGATTTATTAGTTGAGAATATCACCCAGTGCTCATCATATTAGTTGAGAATATCGCCCAGGGCTCATCATATTAGTTGAGAATATCACCCAGGGCTCATCATATTAGTTGAGAATATCACCCAGGGCTCATCATATTAGTTAAGAATATCACCCAGGGCTCATCATATTAGTTGAGAATATCACCCAGGGCTCATCATATCACATGCCCTCTTTAATGCCCATCACCCATTTACCCCATCCCCCACCCACCTCTGTTACATTTCTATACACCAGTAATGAAGCAGCAGAGTGAGAAATCAAGAAATTGATCCCATTTACAATTGCACCAAAAACCAAACGATACCTACAAATAAATCTAACCAGAGGTAAGGGATCCATACTCTTCAAAAATTGAACACTAAGGAAAAAAGTTGAAGAGGACACAAAGAAATGAAAAAATATTTCATACTTAGAGATTGGAATTAAAACATTATTAAAATGTCATACTACCCAAGGCAACCTACACATTTAAAGCAATCCCTAACAAAATATCACCAGCATTCTTCACAGAGCTAGAACAAACAAACAAAATTTTTATAGAACCAAAAGACCACAAATAGCCAAAGCAATCTCGAAAAAGAAGAGCAAAGCTGGGGGCATCACAATCTAGACTTCAAGTTGTGTTACAAAGCTGTAGTCATCAAGATAGTATGATACAGATACAAAAATAGACACACAGATAAATGAAACAGAAAAGAAAGCCCAGAAATGGGCCTACAACTATATGGTCAACTAATCTTTGATAAAACAAGAAAGAATGTCCAATGGAAAAAAGTCTCTTCAACAAATGGTGATGGGAGAATTGGACAGTCACATGTAGAAGAATGAAACTGGACCACTTTCATACAACATACAAAACAATAAATTCAAAGTGGAATAAAGACCTAAATGTGAGACAGGAAACCATCCTAGGGAAGAACAGAGGCAGCAACCTATAGGACCTCAGTCTAAGCAACTTCTTACCAGGCACATCTCTGGGGGCAAGGAAACAAAACCAAAGTGAACTTTTGGGACTTCATCAAGATGAAAAGTTTCTGCACAATGAAGGAAACAATTAACAAGATAAAAAGGTAACCAATGGAATGGGAGAGGATATTTGCAAATGACATATCTGATAAAGGGTTAGTAATCAAAATCTATAAAGAATTTATCAAACTCAACAACCAAAAAAATGGATAATCCTGTTAAGAAATGGGCATAGTGATTCACAGACCTGTACCCCTGGGGATAAAAATATATGTTTATAAAAAATAAAAAATTAATTAAAAAAAAAAGAAATGGGCATAAAAAAATTTTTAAAAACTACATTGAGATATCACCTCCACCTATCAGAATGGCTAACATGGGGAGTTAGAGAGGAGAAGGGAGTTGGGGGAAATTGGAAGGGGAGGTGAACCACGAGAGACTATGGACTCTGTAAAACAATCTGAGGGTTTTGAAGGGGCGGGGGGTGGGATGTCAGGGAACCAGGTGGTGGGTATTATAGAGGGCACGGATTGCATGGAGCACTGGGTGTGGTGCAAAAATAATGAATACTGTTATGCTGAAAATAAATAAAAAATAAATTAAAAAAAAAGAATGGCTAACATAAACAACATAAGAAACAATAGGTGTTGGCAGTGATGCAGAAAAAGGGAAACACTCTTACACTGTGAGTGAGAATGGAAACTGGTGCAGCCACTCTGAAGAACAGTATGGAGCTTCCTTGAGAATTAAGAAATAGAACTATCCTACAACTCAGCAACTGCACTATTAGCTATCTACCCAAAGGATATAAAAATAGTGATTCAGTGGGGCACATGGAACCTAATGTTTACAGCAACATTAAATATGAAAGACTAACTATTGAAAGAGCCCCAATATCCATCAAGTAATGAATGGATAAGGAAGATGTGGTATACTAGTACAATGGAATATTATTCTGCCATCTAAAAGAATAAATGAAATCTTGCTGTTTGCAAGATAGAACTAGAAAGTATTATGCTAACTGAAATAAGTCAGTCAATGAAAGATACCATATGATTTCACTCATATGTGAACACTAACAAACAAAACATTTTTGAACAAACAAAACAGATGAACTAGGGGAAGGGAAAAAAAGAGGGAGGCAAACCATGAGGGACTCAACTGTAGAGAACACAGTGAAGATTTCTGGAGAGGAGGTGGGCCGAGGATGGGCTAAATGGGTGATGGATATTAAGGAGGGACTTGTTGTGATGAGCACTGAGTGTTCTATGTAAGGTATTACACTATATGTCAACTACCTAGAAATTAAATAAAAACTTTCATTAAAAATTTTAAGATGGGTAAATAAATTGTGATATGGTCATTCAAGGGATTCTATATACAATAAAAATGTTCTATAGGCAATGTTCATAAAGCAATGTTTACAATAGCTAAACTGTGGAAAGAGCCAAGATGCCCTTCAACAGACAAATGAATAAATATGTGGTCCATATATACATTGGAATATTACTCAGCCATCAGAAAGGATGAATACTCAACTTTTGAATCAGCATGGATGGAAGTGGAGGAGATTATGCTGAGTGAAATAAGTCAAGCAGAAAAAGTCAATTACCATATGGCTTCACTTATATGTGGAACACAAGAAATAGCATGATGGACATTAGGAGAAGGAAAGGAAAATGAAGGGGGAGAAACCTGAGGGGGAGATGAACCATGAGAGACTGTGGACTCTAGGAAACAAACTAAGGGCTTTAGAGGGAAGAGGGGGTAGGAAAACGGGGTAACATGGTGATGGGTATCAAGGAGGGCACATATCGCATGGAGCACTGGGTGATATACAAAAACAATTGACCATGGAACACTACTTCAAAAGCTAATGAAGTACAGTACATAACTAACATAACATAATTTTAAAAATGTTCTACAGCCATAGGCAACAACGTGGGATGAATTTCACAAACATACATTGAAGAAATGAAAAAACACACAAAAGAACATATAACATGTTTCCAAAATTTCAAATATTGGCAAAAAAACAACAGTTTTTTCATAGATGAACTCATGGGTGGTAAAACCATAAAATACACACAAGGAATTGATTATCACAAAGTCAGAATAGAGGTTACTTTGGGGAGAGACTGAGGTTTTCATGAGGAAAAGAACATAGAGAGAGTACTTCTGGAGGTACTACCAGTGTATTATTTCTTGAGCTGGATGCTATTTGCTTAATATTATTTATTTAAATATACATCTGTTTTATGCACCACTCTCTCTCTGTCTCTCTCTCTTCTTCAGAATTGTCTGTATCTATGTTTAGATTTCATCATAGAAGAATTGAAAAGAACCCACTGTAACCCAGGGCAGGGAAGAGACATAAGAGAACAGGGGAGCTATTTACCTGTGTTTCTAACACTCGTCGATAGGACAGCCCTGCTGGGTAGTAGAAGTGGACCACAGTTCCATAGGAATCCTCACCCTCATTCCACAGAGTCACTGTCACATTAAGCTCCAGGGAGCTCCCTACCACAAGGGTCTGCAGGCTGAAAGAGGAAGGACAAAAGTGAAAAAGAGACTCCACTGGAAATCAGTTGGAATTGGATCAAGGGTAAGGCCAGGACTGCAGGAACTCATGAACTGATAACATTCCAATAAAAATTTAATTTCTTTGTTAGAAGGAAGCCAAAGGGAAACAAGCATTTCTCATCTCATGGGGATAGGAGACCCATATGCTTAAGTGTCTAGAAATGAAAAGAGATAGACATCTCTCAGCTCACCCTGAGAAGCTGAGATTGATGCTCAGGTCCCCTTCACAGAGGTGATCTTGTCCACAGTTCTTCTCAAAGGGGAGCTGCAGAAAAACAGGAGATTCTCTTTCTCTCCATGTCTTAATTGTTCTGCATTTCCCTCATGAGGACCACTCATCCTGAGTGTTTGTTATTGAGTGTTACTGAGCACCCATCCCACACCTAGCACTATGCTAGACACTGCCAAGCAGTGGGGCAGTAAGAAAGGGGCAGAATGATAAGATCCTTGGTTTCAAGGAACATGAAGTTGAGGAGTTAATTCCATCTCACATTGGAACAATTATTCAACAAACCAAATTAAGTGTCAGTAGGGGACAGGTTCTGAGTTGGGAGAGGCATTAGGAAGCATGGAAGCACAGGTGAATTAGGCATGAATCTTGTACTCACAGAAATCACAATTTCCAGAGATCAACCAAAGTGGATGCCAAATGCCATGATTCCAGTCATGTAATATTTGGTATCACCATGATGTAATAGGAAGCCAGTGAAGGAGTGACAGATGCTGACTGTGATTTCCAGAAAGGGGGAAGATAAGACCAGGGCTTAGAGAATTAGAAAGGATCTTTGAGGTGGAGAGAAAGAAATGTTTTCCAAGTAGGAACTACGACATGCACAAAGAAACAGAGGAAGGAATGAGAAAAATTGGGAAGGATTTGGAAAATAAGAATCAGAATTTATGTTGAGGTAAAGTGGTGACTAGCTGGGATGTGTGTAAGGGTCCAAGCTAGGCAGGGCCTTGGTAACTGGGTGGAGGCATTATGGACTTGATGTGGTTGATGAAAAGTTGAAAACCACAGAGTGAAAGTCAGTACATCCCTGGGACTTCATTGGAAGACTCACAGAAGCAGTGAAGAGGTCCTGTGAGTCCATAGCCAGCACAGGGCGAAGGTTCTGAGATGAGGGGATGGGCTCCCCAACCAAGGAGAAGTTGAGGCGTAGGATGATGGGATTGACCACGTCCTCCACACAGTCCTGAGGGAGAATGGGCTTTCAAGAAACCACTATCCTTCTCGTTATTTTCCACCACTGACCCTTCTCCTCAACTGCATCCATTTCCTACTGTCAGGACAGCATCCTGTCCTAGCTGTGGAGTCAGGTTCTCTGGCTTCAATTTCCTCTCTCTGACCCCAATATCCCCACCCTTTACACGCCACTCAACAGGGAGCAGAGGTACCAGAGGTTCTCCTTGGGCTCCTTCTCCCCATCCCCTTCCCAGAACCAAAGTCCTTACCGGTAAAAGCAGCTTAATGGTTTCACAGTAAACTCCCATTCCCAGGGTTTTTCTTCGAGTCAAAGTCCAGTTCTTGGTTTCGTCAAAAATGGCACGAGAAACCAGACGGCCTGGGTCTAATACCAGATCATACTTGACAGAGCTTTGGACATCACCTGAAGCAGAAGGGAGGAATGGAAGATGGAGAGTCCAAAAGAACCTCGAATGTTCAGGTTTTGTTTATTCATGCAAAAAAAAAATATTGCTGAGAACTTCCTATGAGCTGTATCAGGTGCTAGAATACATGTGGAGAAGAAGATAAAGAAATATCATTCCTGCCTTCATGAAGCTCTCAGTCTAGGAAAGGAGACAGGCATGCAGGGCATAATCTCCCAGCATGATAAACCCAATGATGGGATCCTCCGTAGTACCAAGGAGGGCTTGCCTGGGATCAGAAATGCCTTCCTGGGTGGGCCTTGTCTGAGCCCCAACCTGGAAGATGACCACGGGTTGGTGAAGAATGGGAGGAGAAGGTCCCAGACCATGAGAACAATGGCTCGGACCAGAAAAGAGAGGGAGGATGGGAGAGTGGGATGAGGTGAGGTCGGAAGGGCCGGCAGGAGCGAAACCAACAAGGACATCGTAGAGAAGGATTTGGGCTTCATGAATGGAGGGAAGGATGTTGAGTAGGCAAGTGAGGAGAACAGATTTGTGTTTTAGGACCAATACTTCTAGTTTCTCATGAAGAAAGGTGGGGAGGCTGCAAGAACAGACGTGGAGACAGCTCAAAGAATAGGTAGGAAAGACAAGTGGTGGCTTCAAGGTAGGCAGTGGCTGGAGCAGGTAGAGAGAAGTGGGCAGACTCCAGGTCATCTCCTGGACTTAGAGCCCACTGGCCTGGTGTGGGGAGAGGGGGAGAGAAGGGACCCAAGGTTTCCTACTCTGGCAGGCAGGTGGATGTGGAGGTGGTACCTGGATTCCTTAGCCCATTTTCTCCTGAGGTAGGCTGGGGGTCTCAAGGGGATAAGGGACTGGGTCCACTGGGAAGAAACTCACCTAGCTGGTCCAGTGAGCTTTTGTGGATAGTGAGACAGACTGTGGCATTCCCAGCTTCCAGGGTGGATGGCATGTCTCCCCAGCACTGGTACACAACCTTTGGCACCTCCGTTGGCATGAATCTCATGGCCACTCCCACATTCAGCACTGGCCGACTCCTGAGGGTGCATGCAGGGGCTGAGGACCTGGATCTGGCCTCGGGCAGGAGGACAAGGGAGGGGGCAGCTTGTTGAATGGACACGCAGTGGGCAAGGGTGGGATGTGGAGAGTTCTCACCTGAGCAGCAGCACCTGTCCCCAGGCCCCGACAGCCAGGTCCACCAGTCCATCCTGGGTGAGGTCCTGACCCCCACTCAGAGACTGCCCAAAATACTGGAGTGAGGGAGAGAGCTGGGAGCCCGCGATCCGCTGGCCAGAGGGGAAAAGGAAAAGTGGAAGTCAAGGGGAAGGCATCTGAAAGATTTGAGAAGAAAGATTTGGAAAAAAAACTGCAGTGAAAGCAGAACTGAATGGAAAAATTCAGAGAGATAAGAGGGTAGGAATGGAAAGCAAGAGTACTGAGACCCCAGGGACCCCAGACATAGAGCTCCTTCATTTAATGTCTCACAGGAGGAAACTAAGGCTCCTAGAGGCTAAATCAGTCGCTCGCCTAAGGCCACACAGCTGACATGGCCAGCCAGGCACTTGACCCACGCCCTGCAATCTCTTAACCACTAAGCTGCCCACAGGAGAAAGGAGAGATACTCTGTGCTTAGCTTGGCTTGGTGATATTCAGGGCACTAGACCCCTAAAAGGAGCATGGCTACTGTTCAGGTCAGTGACATGACAGGGCATCAGGCAAATCTGAGACCTAGAAAAGCACGTGGAACTGGGAAAGGCTTCAGACAGGGGCCTCACCTGACTGTGGGAGGGGCTGATGCCCAGCCCTGAGGTTCCATGAAAGACGTAGACAGCACCCCGGCTCTCCTGCTCTCCTGGGGCCCCGACGGCCACGTCCGTCAGCTTGTCCCCATTCACATCCCCCAGCACCGTCAGCGCTGCCCCAAAGCGGCCCCAGGGGTGGCCTTGCTCCCCGAAGAGAATGGCCTCACACTGCCACTTAGCCCTCTGCAGAACAAAACCAGTGTCAGGTCCCAACACAGGCAATCCCTCCACCCCTCACCCAGGCCCCACCCAGCCCTGGGCTCATCAGACACTCACCCCCTGGGGCAAGGGGCACACAGACACCTGCCCCCCTCGGGTTGGCTTGTAGTAATGAGGGGCCCCGATGAGGACCAGGTCCGAGCTGCCGTCTCTACCCACATCCACAGCGCAGAGGGAGGCCCCAAAGTAAGAGCCGATCTGCAGGGCACAGCCAAAAGTCATCCCGCCTGCCCCTGCCAGAGGCAGCCCCTTCTGGGACAGGTCCCACTTCTCCCCAGCCACCGGGACCTCCCCCTACAGGCTCCCAGACCCCTTCATCTCCTCTCTCTCTGCCCCTGCAGACCCTGCCTCCCTCACGTTCCACTCTGGCTTCCTCAACATCCAACCTGAGTCCCTGCGACTTCAGCCTTCGGCCTCCATTTCCCAGACGTCTTGGTGAAGATGACAGCCTTCCCAGTATGCTGATGGCGGGGGGCCCCCAGGATCAGGCTCTGGACCCCCTTCCAAAAGGCCAGCTCAGTGGAGTAACCTGAGGAGGGCCCAGCTCAGCACAAAGGCTTCCTCCCCACCCCCGAGCTCCTGCCCACCTGTGCCCCCAACCACAGCCTTTTCTCACCCAGGTAAGAGTCCCTCATGTCCATATTCTCTTGAGACATGTTGATGAAAGTGGGGCTTTGGTTTTGGGGGTACAGGAAGGCACCTCCAGACCAGCTGAAGCTCCCCACTGCCCCCAGAACTGGTCCATCCTGGGAGGAAAGGGTTCCAGGGCTGAGCCAGACCAAGCCTAAAGAAGATGGCCTGTTCCACAGCAAGGCCTGCCACCGACTCTGCTCACTGTCTGGAATTCTCTTCTCCTCCCCAGTCTTCTTCAACAACTTCAGTGTCGCTCACTCCTAACGTCTCTCAGCTGTGCCCAGTGCCACTGTTCCAGTAAGTACCAACTCTTCTCACCCATGACCCTTTCTGCTCCATCCTCTAGTACACCAGAGTTAAGTTCCCCAGGACCAAGAAACGTAGAGCCACCCCCCAGCTGGCAATCCAAGATGGCTCCCTGTCGCCAAGCCCCTGAGGATTGCATCTAGTGTCCTCCCAGTCAAATCTGTGGAGATACCTTGTGTTTAAACACATGAAGCATTTGAGCTGGACACCTCTCTCTTCTGTCTTTCTAGGACTCCACTCCTTTCTCAGGAAGACTCAACCTCAAACTCACCTCCTCTGTGAGGTCTTCTTTGGCTCCCTCAGGGAGTGATAGGCCTTTCCTACTCTGCATACTTTGTTTTTTGCCTTTTTAAACTTTTGACTATGGATAATTTAGAACATATACAAAAGTAGAAAGAAATGCTTAATGAACTCCTAAGTACCCATGACCCACCTTCAGTGACCAATTCATGACCAACCTTGTTTCATTTCTATGTCCCCCCAATTCACCCCCAAAATCACTTTGAAGCAAACCCCTCTGGATGCTTGGAGCACACATCTACTTGCACACAAGCCATGCTATATTGTCGATTCTTTCATCTGCATGATCTGGCCGCCCCCATCTGTCCCCCACCCCCCTCACTCTGCTCCAGCTACGCCGGCCCTTCTATCTCTCTGGTCCAGTAACCGTGTTCAGGCCTCAAGACTTTTGCACTTGTTTTTTCCTCTTCCTGGAGCAATCTCTCTCAGATTTTTCCAGGGCTGGCCCTTTCTCATCATTTGGCCTCAGTTGTCACTCCTCGGGCCTCCTCTGATCACCTCTCTTGCTCTATCCTAATGCCTAACACAATCTGAAGTTATTTTTGGTTGTTTGTTGTCTCCCCCAACTGGATATGTGCCCTATGAGAGCAGGAACCGTGGCCACCCTGTTCTCTGCTGTGCTCCTGGCACCTACATACACTACCCATATGTCTGTCTCTGAACAGACAATGAACTTGAAGATAGAATCTGCTTTCTTATTTACTCCTGGGTCCCAACCCCCAGCACAGGGCTGGCCCAGGATTGGTGCCTGACACCTGTTTATCAAGTATGTGTTCCACTCA
Organism: Mustela nivalis; assembly: GCF_964662115.1. Taxonomy (NCBI): domain Eukaryota; kingdom Metazoa; phylum Chordata; class Mammalia; order Carnivora; family Mustelidae; genus Mustela; species Mustela nivalis. The sequence continues at coordinate 16,030,843 of NC_139038.1, forward strand.
CCATTGCGAGCACTGAACTGAAGCCTTCTTGTGACATCTCATGTTGGAAAGAGCTACTTGCCTTCGACTGGGTTCCTGTGGGGAAACAGGCCACTTGGGCTCTGGGGACCATGAGACCACAAGGACTCAGAGCACAAGGAGAAGAATGAATCTGAAGCTCGGGTTCTGGGGCACAATTCTGGGTGAGCCGTGAATAGGGATAGCCCCTCCGTACTTCAGGGGACAGCTGGGTCCAGAACCTTCAATCCCAAGACCCAGGCTCGCCCTGCATTTACCCTCGACTGCAAAGATCTTCTCCTGAAGCTGCTCCTGGATGCTGCCGAGTGCCGCAAAGTTGTCCACCCTGAACACGTGGTCCTGAGAGGGCAGTGAGCCGATGGTGTTCAGCTCCTGCCTGGCAGTGGGTTTCTGGAAAGCATTCCCCACCTGTGACAGACAGACAGGTGAGGAGGAGACCACCAGCCTTTCTGCCAGAGTGAGATACAGCCTGAGTCTGAGGGAGACATGAGGAAGTGGACATACCCCAATGGCATAGCGAATGATGCCAGCTCTCTGTGCCTGAGGGATGACCTTGCTGTAGTCCAGGGGGTCTTTGTATTTCTGCCCATCTGTGATGACAATGAGGATCTTCTTGGCACTTTTCCGGGCCCCATTCTTACTATGAAATAGTTCTTCCCTGTCAAGGAAGAAAGGGAGATGACTCTGTAGATGATATTGATTCTGGAATGAAATGATCTGTAGGGTGTCTTGGTGGCTCAGTTGGTTAAGCAACTGCTTTCAGCTCAGGTAGATCCTGGAGTCCCGGGATCGAGTCCCACATCGGACTCCCCAGTCGACGGAGAGTCTGCTTCTCCCTCTGACCTCTCCCCTCTCATAGTCTCTCTCTCTCTCTGTCTGTCTGTCTGGCTCTCTCTCAAATAAATAAATAAAATCTTTAAAAAAGAAATAACCTGTAGCACTAGAAGTTCATCTGGAGAGACTGGGGAGTCCTGGTACCGTCAGATTATCTCAGGCATGTTAAAAAACCACCTCACCCTTTTTTGAAAGTAATGCATTGATTAGTAAGACTAATAATAAAGGTACTCAGGGCACCTGGGTGGCTCAGTGGGTTAAGCCGCTGCCTTCGGCTCAGGTCATGATCTCAGGGTCCTGGGATTGAGTCCTGCATCCGGATCTCTGCTCGTCAGGGAGCCTGCTTCCCTCTCTTTCTCTCTGCCTGCCTCTCTGTCTACATGTGATCTCTGTCTGTCAAATAAACAAATAAAATCTTTTAAAAAATAATAAAGGTACTCATATTCCTTTTTCTATAACTCCATCTACCATGAGGCAGTATGGTTCAGAATAGGAACCTTAGAGTCTAACAGACTTGGACAGTTGTTTTACCTCTTTGAGTCTCTGCTTCTCTCTGTGAAGGTGAAAATAATAATTGTACCATAGCTATTCCTCAAAGATGATCCCCAGTGTGCAGCACCTGGTTCCATTCCCATATTGAATCTGACCTGTGACCAGTTTCAGCAATAGCATGAAATAGAAATGACACCATGCCAGTTATAGGCCTAAGAAGCCTTGATAGCTCTTGCACTTTGGGAAGCTATGAGCCACCATGAAGGAAGTCTATAGCTATGGAGAGAAAGACTCTACCACCCCAGCTGAGCCCAGCCTTCCAGCCAGTCCTGCCCACGCAGGACTATGTGAATGAATCTCTCATGTTCCAACTTCTGAAAGCAGATGAGCCCCAAATCATGAAAACTATTAATAAAAGAGTTGTTGCTTAAGCCACTAAATTTGGGAGTGGTTTGTTAAGGAACAATAGATAAATGAGACAAAACATATGAGGTTATTCTGAGGATCAAATTCACCCCTAGAGAATGGCCTATAGGTAAGCATTAATTCTATAGTAGCTATTACAAATGATTAAAAATGTAACTATATGATCTTGTAGTTCTATAGATGCAGAATAAACACACACACACACACACACACACACACACACACACACACACTCCACATATAATACTGGAAACAACCTAAATGTCCAAGATCAGGGAAGGGATTTAGCAAAGCATGATCCACCTTCTCGGTGAGAAAGTATCCATTTCAAAGGAAAACAGTAAAAGCTGTAGAAAACATGGCACAAGCTCATGTAACAGATGAAAAAAAATAAGAAGGCAGGATGAAATTAGTTTCTGCCCACACTGTGACTATATAAAATATGTCTGAATAAAGACAAGGATGGACATGGCCCTGTGCTTTGTGGGTGGGATTTGTTTATTCATTTCTCATCCTTTCTTTTTGCTAAGATACTGTGAGGTGGTGGTAGAGGGACTATAACACTTTTCCCCAAAATTTCCTTAATGTTATTGCAATTGTACCTTTTTTGTAATGAAGCTTCTAAAAAAAAGAAAAAGAAAAGAAAAAACCAGTGGGTGGCAGAGAGGCCCTGAGATGGCTTTGGCTCTGGTGAGTGGGGAAGGTGCTGTTCTGGGTGAGGGGAGCAGAATGGGTCTTGAGGACAACTGCACCATCACCCACCACTGCAAGGAGCTCCAACAGTTGGGAAGAGGTATCACTCCTTTGTAACTTTCATTTTATTATTATTATTTTTTATTATGTTGTGCTAGTCACCATACAGCACTTCATTAGCATTTGATGCAGTGTTCCAAGATTCATCGTTTACATACAGCACCGAGCGCTCCACGCAATACGTGCCCTCCTTAACCCCATCACCAAGCCAACCCATCCCCCCACTCTGTCTGTTCCTCAGAGTTCAGTCCCCCGTGGTACGTCTCCCACTCTGACTCCCCCACCTTCACTTCCCCTTCCTTCTCCTCGTGTCCTCTATGCTCTTCCTTATGTTCCACACGTAAGTGAAACCAGGTGATAACTGGGTTTCTCTGCTTGATCTACTTCACTCAGCATAATCTCCTCCACTGCCATCCATGTTGATGCAAGATTTGGGTATTCATCCTTTCTGATGGCTGAGTAATAGTCCAGTATATATATGGACCACATCTTTTTCCATTCGTCTCTTGAAGGGCATCTTGGCTCTTTCCAGAGTTTGGCTATTGTGGACATGGCTGCTTTGAACATTGGGATGCATATGGCCCTTCTTTTAAAGGACAGAGGCATTCGTCTTGGTTGTCCAGTCCCATGGGGCAAGTGTTCAAGGCAGAAAAGCCACCCAGCAGTAAAGAGGATACATTTGGTGGAAGCATTTCTTGTTCAGCATTTCTCCTGCACCACCTCCAGAGCGGGACCCAGGGGTCCTCAGGAAGTCGAAAATCCCATATATTCAGCCCATTTCTTTCCCATAAGAATCACATCTGAAGGTTTTAGCGGGGAGGGGGTGTGGGGAACTGATTATCCCAGGGTTGGGTATGAAGGAGGTCACATATGGCATGGAGCACTGGGTGTTATACCCAAACAATGAATCATGGAACACTACATCAAAAACTAATGATGTGCTGTATGCTGACTAATATAACATTAAAAAAAAAAAAAAAAAAGAACCGCATCATCTATTCTTGCCCCACCGCCTAAGTCATTCTTTATGGTTGGCCTAGCTGGACCAATCAAGGTTCACATGGATGAGGAATGTGGGAAGAAAGGAAATGAGTGAAGAGAGAGGCGCAGAAACAGTTGGCCACAATTCCAAGCATCTACCAGGGAGGTAAAACAGGGGTGCACCATTCTCTGGATAAAACACTTACCTAGCACTCCTGGTGCAAAAGAATTGCATGCATGTTATCTCCTTTAATCCTTACAACCAAGTTGTAAGTTTATCCTCATTTGACAGTTTCCTGAGACTTAGAAAGACTCAGTAACTCCCAGGGGGGCCCAGGTCACCAACAGGGAGCAAGAATGAGAACGTGAGCAGACCTGAACCAAAGTCCATGTCTCTGGCTGCCCCATTTGGAATTAGGGTCCAGCCAAGCCAAGGGCAGGCAAAGAGGAAACACTGAAGAGAAGTGCTGTACTATATCAGGGGAATAATCCAAGGATATCTCCACCTACTTCCCCCTCACTTCCCTTTGGAGCCCCTTTCCCCAGAGTTCCCACAGCTGTGCAGAAGGGCTGTGCAGACCAGCATAGGAAATGGTGTGGTGGCTTATCCACATGAGGCAGAAGGGGGGACTTACACCACGGTCCGGATCCCCGTGGCTGTAAATGTGAGGCCATCCAGCTGGACAATGGGATCCACCAGGCTCTGAGGGTTCGAGATCCTCTGGAATTGGCTGAAGGTAAAGTGGATCTTCATGACGTTGGAGTACTGTATCAGGGAAAACTGCAAAGGAGAAGAGGAATGCCCTGGGGCTCAGGAATTATTCTTTAATAAACTTTTTACTTGGCATACCTTTGGATTTACAAACAACTTTTCATGTGTCTTTGAGGCTAAAACCCAGGGGAAATATGGCCCAAAAAGACACTAGAAAATTGAAACCAAATGATGCTTCTTTCAGAGTTTGCAAGGAATAACCTTTCCTCCCTCAACATTTCTTAACTTGGACTTAAAAATTTTTTTCATAACATGTGAAATCAACTTATAGACTACATTTTCTCCCTTCTCAAGAATTTCTGCATACATATGCACGAATTACTGGGAAATAAAATATGCACGAATTACTGGGAAATAAAATATGCACGAATTACTGGGAAATAAAATAAGATAAATCATGAATTACATGGAAACATAATAAAGAAATCATTAATTATTTGGCTAAGTTACCTTCAGTCTAATTTCACAGTAAAACTTTTTTTGCAATCCTTTCAATGCTTTTAAATAGGGAAGAAAAAAAAAACGTATTACCTAGGCCATGTGGGGACATATCAAATGCCATGGGGGAATTCCCTCAGGTCAGGACTCAAATCAGCTCTGTATTAGGACACTAGTCTCATCATGGCATAAGTCCCCTAAGCTAACCGCTAGCAATACCAGGCTTCCTACTAGGTTGGTCTTCCCACGGCAGCTGCCACCCCCTCCTCCCTTCCCAGATCTCGGGGACCCAGTCTCACCAGGGTGTTGGTGCCTTCAAACTGTCCCATTACAGCTCTGACAAAGTCCTTCATCTGCTTAAAGTCACTTTGGACAATGCTGCCAGAACCATCAATCAGGAAGACAATGTCCATCTCTTGACTTGGACACTCTATAGAGAAGAAGGAAGGAATCAGAGATGCCCGTGTGGGTCCCAGCCATCTCCCAGGGTCCAGAAACCCTTCCTGCACCACAGAGTTAAGGGGCCATTCTTGGCCTAGGAATCAATTCCCAGCCAGTTTCCACACTTTCCATGGAGGAGGCCCAAATCCATTGCCCAAAACTTAAGAAACAAAACAAATGACTGAAGAAAAAGAGAAAGAGAGAGAGAGAGAGAAAGAAAAAGAAGGAAACAGACTCTTAACTGCAGAGAACAAACTGATGGTTACCAGAGGAGAGGTCGTTGGAGGACGGGTAAACCAGTGAGAGGGCTTGCGGAGTGTACGTGTTGTGATGAGTACCAGGTGATGTATGGAACTGTTGGATCACTATATGGTACACCCACTAGCATAACACAGTACGGTAACTATACTGGCATCAAAATTAAAACTTAATTTTTAAAAAAGACTTCTAAACTAAAAAAAAAGAACTCCGTTGCCCCAGCACCCCTGCCCCCACCTGCGGAACCCCCGCTTCGCTCCTTCCACAAGGTCTAGAAAGGGGAGAAAGAAGGAAGGGCCAGAGGCAAGACGGGCTCCTCACTCAACTCCTCAACAAATAGTTATTGACTACGCACTAGGAATGCCATAGAGCATGAGGGAAAGGCAATTTAGCAAAGTGATTCAAGTGTGCATTCTGAGCATGCTGGGCTCAAACCCCAGCTCTGCCACCTACTAGTGGTGAATTCCGGCAACTTATTTAACTGCACTGGGCTTCAGTTTTCCCATCTGTAAAACGGGACAGTAAAATAGCAGTGCCTAACAAATGGGGTAGGCTAAAAAGTGCTGCTGTGTACCTAAAATACTTAAGACAGGGCCTGGCCCCCCATAGCTCTTATGGAGATTAGCTGTTATGACCATCATCACTGTGTGCCAGGCATTGTTCTAGGCACAAGAACACAACCACAGCAGATGCTAAGGTTTGCCCCCAAGAAGACACACGCCTTTTCAGGACAGAGGTCCTTATTATCAGCTACACGGAGTAGTTGTGGATGCCTCCCAGATGATAACTCAGAAGAGGCCTTGCCCAAGATTACAACTCCTGCTCCTGGGGGCGCCCTGCATCCAGCCATGTTCCAAGCTCCTCTGGATTGGCTGAGGAGCCCGTCTTCTTTCACTGCCCAGTCCCGCTTCCTTCACACTCTAAGAACTGTTGTTCCCAAGAGTATTCCCAAATGAACCTCAGGGTCTATTTCTCAGGAAACTTGGTCTAAGACCATAGCTTGAAAAAGGATATCACCCCCGCCCTCATGGAGTCCACCATAATGGAAAATCACAGCTTACACCCATAAACAAATAAGACACTTCACATTGACCCCAAACTCACATAAGTGTTTGTGGCCTGTGTGAAGGACACAGTTGGTAGCTCCACCAGTGCCCCACATCCTGTGTTGCTCCCCAGGGGGCAGGAGATCAGCCACCACAGACAGTCATGAAGCTTGATGCTGAACTGTGGAAGCTGGCCTCCTGGCACTGAAATAAAAAATCAAAATTACTGGGATGCCTGGGTGGCTCAGTGGGTTAAGCAGCTGCCTTCGGCTCAGGTCATGATTCCAGCGTCCTGGGATCGAGTCCCACATCCAGCTCCTTGCTCAGCGGGGAGCCTGCTTCTCCCTCTGCCGCTCTGTCTGCCTGTGCGTGTGCGCTCGCTCTCTCTCTCTCTGACAAATAAATAAATAAAATCTCTTAAAAAAGTCAAAAATGCACAAGTTCGCTCACTTCGTCAGTAGTTAATGGAACCAGAAAGAAGGTCTTCTGACTCACAGAGTGAGCGAATTGGGCATAAAAAGTGCCCTGGCCTGCCTGAGACTCTCTACCCCAGGGGAGCAGGGTAAAACCATCTGCCCTTTAGGCCCCACAAGGGCATGGTGAAGCAGGGAACAATACACAAAATACTTATTAATGAGTCACCTCAACTGGGGAATAAAAGCAGTCAATAAATATTTTCATAATTTTTTATAAGCGAAAAAAAAAAGTCAAAAATGCTTTCTCCTTGCTCCCCACACCTCCCCATCCCATCTATGCAACCAGCTGGTGCTTCACCCCTGCTGAGAAGAAATGGAAGACCACTTCCCCCTGCTTTCTTTTTTTTTTTAATTTATTTAGTCAACATACAGGACATCATGAGTTTCAGATATAGGGTTCAGTAATTTCTCAGTTGTGTATCGCACCCAGTGCTCATCACATCATGTGCCCTACTTAATGCCCAGCACTCAATGACCCCTCCCTCCCCCACCTCCCTTCCAGCAACCCTCAGCTTATTTCCTATAGTTAAGTCTCTCATGGTTTTTCTCCCTCTCTGACGACTTCCCATTCTGGTGTCCCTCCCTTACCATTTGAAGCTCTGTGCTAAGTATACTCTTACATTCTGCCACCCACCTCTCCCCTGTTAACCACCAGTTTGTTCTCTACAGTTAAAAGTCTGGTTGTTGTTTTTTTTTCTGAATTATTGACCAGGAAATTCAGCCCCACACATGGCAGGCCAAGAAGCCCTCACTGCACCCCTCCTCACCCAATGACCCCACAGCTGAGTAGCTGAAGTCCCCATCCCCACATCTTACACCTGTGCTCATTTTGTTAGCTGCACCACAAAACCACCCCTCATATCCTCTCTCAGGCCACGACGGTGGCAAGTTCTCTCAAAATATCACTTCTGGGGTGCCTGGGTGGCTCAGTGGGTTAAAGCCTCTGCCTTCGGCCCAGGTCATGATCCCAGGGTCCTGGGATTGAGCCCCTCATTGGGCTCTCTGCTCGGCAGGGAGCCTGCTTCCTCCTCCCTCTCTGCCTGCCTCTCTGCCTATTTGTGATCTCTGTCTGTCAAATAAATAAATAAAGTCTTTTAAAAATATCACTTCTGTTTCTTGTTCCTTTTACTATCTCCGCTGGGCTTCCAAAAGCAAGCACCAGGCTATAGCTGAGCATCTTCTGAAAAACAGACCAAATCAGTCAGGTGAGGTTGGCTCCAGGTCTCAGCTCTGTCATTTCCTAACAGCAGGAACTCAGCTCTCTGAGCTTCAGTTTTCTTGCTTGCTAGACAGGACCATCCTACCTACTAGCCCGGATCTTGTGGGGTGCAATAAAAATGCACACCAGTCATCAGGCATTGTCTGGCTACAACTGAGGTAGTTCTACCTCTACTCAAACTTGATTTGCCTACACCAGGCTCACATGCCTGTGTTCCATTTTCATCAGGCACCCCACTGCGTGAGTCATGGAGACATCCAGGAGAAGAGACTCACCTCCTAGTGCTTAAATACCACATCGCCTCCACTGGCTGCACAGACATCCCAGGCAAGTCATGGTATCCCTGACTCCTGGAATCCCGCTCATTACTCTCTGTCCCCTTTGTAGACTCTGCTCTCAGAGTCTGGGTGCGAGGCCTTGCTGTTGCAGCTCTAACCTTTGCCTAAAAGCCCACCATGGCTGGCATCATTGCTTCTCTAGTCTGAAACATTGCTCTCAGTCAGTACCTTGAGTGGCCCCTGTCTCTGACTTGGAGCCCATCTCCTCCTCCTAGTGTAAACACATGGTCCTAGCTAGAAGGTCAGTCATGACAGTATTCACATATTATGTGTTGGGCAGAGGTCGAAACACTTTATATATATTAAATCTTTTGATTGTAACAACCACCTTAATTATTCAGACCCAGTTTACCAATGAGGAAATTAGAGCCCAGGAAAGAAGTCCGAAGTATACAGAAGACCAACTCATTCAGGCTGACTCCCAGAGTTGCTGCTCAGTGTCTCTGACACCATTCTTTGCAGAAAACATCATTGCTGGCAAAACTGTGCATCACAGTGTCCATGGCTCTAGCATTTGCTCCCCTTAGAAGCTCAGCAGTCAATGATCCAGAACAACCTCCTTCTTGGACCCTATCCAAGGATCTGTCATCCTCACCACATTTTCAAAATCCAGGGTCTTTCTTCTGAAAGCCCAGAAAGCATCCCTCCACTTGTTGGCAACTGTGAGGCCCTCATGCCTCCTGCAGCCAGCACTCTGAGACTCCCTTCTGCCTCACCAGAACTTTCTCCCCTTGACTAGCTTAGAGTTCCTTCTGTGATCTGCCCTCCCTACCAGGCCAGACCATGTTCCCAGACCTTCTTGGGCTTGCTGAGGCCTCTGAGAAGGGGCCATGGGCACAGGAAGCCAAGACCACAATCACATGCTCTGCCCACTCTTCAGGGCCAGCATGTACTCACATAGCATCACTGTCTCTGTAGGACCTACCTGGCAGGGAAGCAGGCATGGTCCAAATGGTCTGCAGGTGGGAACCCAACAGGAAGCAGAAGCCTTCTGCATACATATTCTCCCCACAGGCCCTGTGCATGGTGGGGCCACAGGCCTAAGGGCAGAGGCTGTGTGAACAAGGGGTCCCCAGGACTCTCCATACTCTTTTCCAGTCCCAGCTCCTCCCCTCATCACCTCCTATGACCCAGGGAAACTTACCAGTATCCAGGAACGATTGGTGCAGGCTGCCAGGGCCAGGCCCAGGGACATGTTCATGACCTCTGGGGGTGCTGAGAGGGCAGAGACACATGGTCATTCACGGGCACATCCCCGTTTGAGGGGAGAGTCAGGGCTAGAGGCCAGGGAGGGAGCGCTGAGTAGAGGACTAAGGGCCACAATTCCTGGGTGGTCACTCACTGTGCAGTGGTATGGGTTGACATAGGCCAGTGGCAGCCACACAGTCGTACAACCGTCCTGTTTGGTTGACCGCCACCACCTCCAGGGGGGCTCCCACCACGAGTCTGTAGGCACAAACATGACATATAGTTACAGGAAGGGTAAGGGCACAGGGCACTTCAAGTGAGGAAGTATCACTGTGTAACAGGGAAGTGAGACTTTGAGAGGGAAGCTCTTGGCATTTGCCACTCATGAAGCTTTAAATAATGGGGCCTGAGTTCAACCCACATGTGCCAAAGGACCATGCTGGGCTTTTTCTTTGTTTGTGTGGGTGTATACATAAATAAATGTGTATTTATATACAAAAATGGTTTTAGTGTTATTGTTTTTTCAGAATTCACCAAAAATAAAACTATCCAATGCAAAGCAGCATTTCCCAGCCATGGGCAAGAGCATTTGGTTTTTGAGGTGCCATCGTGCCGAGCCACCCAAGAATAGATCACCTCAGTTGAAACGGAAACCTGCTAAAGCCATAAGTTGTCAAAACAAATAGATGATTCTGTAATTAATTAGACAGTTTTAATATCAATAATTTAAGTTGGACAATTTAAAACCACAGTATCTGGGGAGGATATGTGCTATGGTGAGTGCTGTGATGTGTGTAAGATTAACGACTCACAGACCTGTACCCCTGGGGCTAATAACACATGATATGTTAATAAAAAATAAAAAGAAACAAAAAAAATAAAACCACAGTATCCAAATTCATATCAAAATCTATCATATAAGTGCAACAATTTTTGCAAAACTGTTTGAAAGGAGAGAATTAATTTTGAATTAAAAAGTTATATTTACCAACAATCTCTCCTCTCAAATGAAATAACTAAATAAATGTTTGTGTCTTTCAATTAATTGCCAAGCAAAGGAACCCAGGGTACGGGAGCTGAAGATGTTCTACACCTTGATCTAGGCAGCAGATACCTGGCTATATACATATGAAAAATTCATTGAGTTGGACCTTTCGAGTTTGTGCACTTCAGATTATGAGCTCTGGATTTCAAGACAAACAAAGGAAAAGACAAAACTCTGGCACCTGGCACTTGCTTCCATGTCCCAGCTGGATGAGGAGGAGGGATGGATGTGCATGTAGAACTCAGTGACCTCAAAATGCTACTTCTTGCCCAGCTGAATTCCTGTATTCTCAGGCCCATTGCCAATGTCACCTCCTCTGTGAAGCCTTCCTGGAATTCCCTCTTGGGTTTGATCTCTCCCTTGCGGTGCCTCCCAGACTTTGGTTATGCTTGGATCACATGGTAACTTCAACATCTTGGGGCCCGGTCACTGGGAGCTGAGACTGCGCTTCTGGAGGCAGGGTGAGGCACATAACGTGCCTGTCCCAGAGTGACATAAAGATGCAGGGCCTCTTGTACATGGGGAAAAAAGGGTTTTTTTTTTCCTTTTTCCCTTTTTTTGGGTTTTCTGTTCTTCTCCTCCTCCTCTTCCTCCTCCTTCTTCTCCTTCCTCCTCCTCCTCCTCCTCTTCCTCCTCCTTCTTCTTATTCTTCTTTGCAATCTGCCTCTCTACCTGTCCTGGTATCTCCTTTTTTCTCTTTAATGCTGCATTCCCTCAGGCACAGGGATACTCATGGGACAAGTGAAAACCCTCGTAAGACTGGGTGAACTGTGCACCCGAGCCAACCCTGACCTTGTTCAGCTCGTGCCAGGGACTGAAGGTGGCAGCTAGAAACATTCCCCAGAACGCCGGGCTGCATGTGAGCCAAGGCTTTAAGCCACAGCACAGCTCCACTGTCCCATGAATTTAATTTACAGTATACAAATGCTAAGATTAAATTATTAACATTTTCAAAAGGAAGACTGCAAAACATTACTTCAAGCACAAGGGTGACTGTACTGGTCACATGTACTGATCACAGAAGAACAGATTCAGGACCTCCCTCCTGAAGGATTATCTTGTCCAGAGTCTATGGTCCTTCTTGGGATTGTGAATAGTTAGTAGTAGGGGTGTCATGGGCCTTGGAGGAGCAGTGGACAGGCTTCTTGCCCATGCTGCCCTTCCTCTAGGACACCCTCCTAATCATGCCATGTTCAACCATTTGCCTGCAGGTGGAAGGAGTAGAGGTAAGGGAGTGGGCAGGGCCTACCTAGATCTGTCAAACTGGACCACGCTCTGTCCAAAGCTAGCTCCATCCTCTCGAAATATCACGGGCTCCTCCACATCCAAGTTGAATCCATGATAAGAAGCCAGGACTGAGGAATATGGAAAGAGAGGCAGGGGTAGGGGGAACCGTCAGAAAAGCCTCATCTGCTCTGGACCCCTGACTTCTTGGGATCTTGATGCCCACCCCACTTCAGCTCATGTGCCCAGGAGAAGGGTGTTCTCTTTTTCTTTGTTTCCTGATTTGCCATCTATATGGCTCCTGTCTCTCTCCCTCAGAAATAATTAAGCCACAATACAAAAAATGACAATCCAGAAAAATGCCCACTCCAGGACATTTCATAGGACATCCACAATCTGAAATTAGGCCTGTCATCTCCTGGTCTGTTAGATCAGGCATGTCCCCTAAAGAGAAAGTGACCATGTAATTTATTTTCTAAACTGAGACCTTCTGTGAGTGAAAGGGGCACCGTTAATAATTACACCAGGATCATTGGGACCGGACCAGGCAGATCAGGGCTTATGGTTACCCTCCTTAAATACTGTCCTGCTCCATCTTCTCATTATACAGAGACCCTAAGGTCCAGACTAGGGAACAGACTGAGAATTTTATTTGTAAATTTGATAATTTGTAATTTTATATTTTCCATGTTCCCCTCTCTTGGTGTTAGGCTCTAAGAGGGCAAGGATTGCAACAGTTTTGTGTGGTGCCTGGTCCAGTGCCTGGCCCTTAGCAAATGACTAATTACTATTTGTTGGCTGGCCTAGAACTGCATAACAAGTCACTGATACAACCAGGATTCCAACCCACTCCTTTGACCCTTGACATTCTCCTCTCTGGTGACTAAGCTCAAAACCTCAGCAGAAGACCCTCTACATTTCAAGGGCTTTTCCTAACACCCTTACTCCCAAGCAACATTGCTACTAACCATTTCTACTAGAATTCCCAGTCTCCGATTGAGGCATCAACTCCAACCCACAAAGTAAGGAAATTCTAAGGAGTTAAAGCATCAGGCCAGGAAGTGACAGGCAACGTCCAGACAGTTGAACCCTAGGGTTCTAAGGAAAAGGCCAGATGTTGATGGTGCTGTAACCCTACTATAGCCATATGCAAGGGAGCTTCACATCCTATATCTTCCTTTCAAAGAATGATTCTGTTTCTGAGTCTGAAAACAGGCTCTATGACCTGACAAGTAAGAGGGTGCCAAGGGTCTCAGACTCAAATACCTCAGAGGCCAGGCAGGTGATATCAGTAACTGAAGTGGGTAAGTGTGAGGACCAGGAATTACTGGTCCTTACAGTCTGTGGCCCCTTTAAAGGAAGAAGCCACTACCAAGCTCTAGTGTTCAGAGCTCTAGACCTTACAATCTCTCAAGAGATGCTGACAGTCTAGACTTTTGTGTGGAATCTGATTTTTAATAGACACACAAGTGATTTCAAATGACACATCGATGTGGTCCTGATACAGTTTTTAATTTCTGGACTATTCTTTTGGCAACAGCGGGACAACATACCTGAAATCAAGACTTGAAGGACATGAGGGGCCAAGGAGGTGATATCCACCATTTCCTCTTCCTAGTGACTCCTATGGCCTTCACCCTGAGGCCCTGGGGCAGAGTCCTATCCCCCATACCACACACCAGAATCCTCACAGGAGGAATTGTGGAGAGGGAGCTCATCCTCCACCCCAGCATAGCCTGTAAGTCCAACTTCTCTCTCTTTGCTCAGGTTATGACCCTCCCCTGATTCCAGGCCATTCCTCCTTCCACACAAGACTGGACACTATAGTGGGTCCTCCCCTGTTCTCGGCCCCTCCAGAGAGATATATGAGCTAACCACCAGCCCCAGCCTGTCCTACCAGATGGGAAACTACCACCCCCCGGCTTCTCTCAGCCCTGAAAGCCCCCACTCACCACACAGGAGGAGTACAATTCCAAAAGCCATCACAGAGCATGCATGGAAGGAGAAGTGAAGAGCTGAGCAGTAGAGCAGCGAAGGACACTCAGTGCCCTGGGGGAGAGTTAAAACACTGACTCAGAGCCTTGAGGTGACAGAAGGAAGAGCGCAGTCAGGAAGTTCTCAGTTAATCACAGAACAGAGGCAGGGGCAGGAGGCCAAAGACGCCCTTGGGGAAAATCTCCCATACTTTCCCACCACCATCACCTCTGCAAATCTGGCTTCCTTTTCCAGGGCCTGCTTTTCCCATAAGACCACCTTTCCCCAGCCCTTGAGACCCAGTTAGTATCAAGGGAATCTAGGCTCCCTCTGGGGCCTCAGAAACCAGACTGCATATAAGTGGAAGGGATGAAATAGATGGTTACAGAGGCCCCCCTGGAAGAATACGAGCCTGGAGAGAGGCAGACCTCCACCTCAGATAGCGGCGCTGGATGGGGGACAGCATAAGTGAGGGTGTTGCTTAAGTTTAAAAAAAGCAGTGTGGACTCTTAATCTCACAAAACAAACTGAGGGCTGCTGGGGGGAGGGGGTTTGGGAGAAGGGGGTGGGGTTATGGACATTGGGGAGGGTATGTGCTTTGGTGAGTGTTGTGAAGTGTGTAAACCTGGTGATTCACAGACCTGTACCCCTGGGGATAAAAATATATGTTTATAAAAAATAAAAAATTAAAAAAAAAAAAGCAGTGTGGTGTGGTGCCACACCCCAATGTGGTGCCATAAACAATGTGGTGCCATAAACAAAGAATCTTGGAACACAGAAAAAAATAAAATAAAATTTATATAAATAAATAAACAGACTCCATCAAGAGATCAATGAAAAATCAAGTGGGTAAATAGACTGAGTAGTCTTAAAGTGACTGACTGACTAGTCAGCAATAAAAGAGATAAGTCAAGCAGAGAGAGTCAGTTATCATATGGTTTCACTTATTTGTGGAGCATAACAAATAGCATGGAGGACAAGGGGTGTTAGATAGGAGAAAGGAGTTGGGGGAAATTGGAAGCGGAGGTGAATCCTGAGAGACTATGGACTCTGAAAAACAATCTGAGGAGTTTGAAGTGGCGGGGGGTGGGAGGTTGGGGTACCAGGTGGTGGGTATTAGAGAGGGCACGGATTGCATGGAGCCCTGGGTGTGGTGAAAAAATAATGAATACTGTTATGCTGAAAATAAATAAATTAATAAAAAATTAAAAGAAAAAAAAAGAGAACAGACTACAGATACATATAACAACATGGATGAATCTCAACTTTGTCATAAGTAAAAGCAAGTCAGACACCAAGCTGCGTAATGTTTGACTACTTTCAAACAAATAGGAAAAACTGATTCACGAGGATAGAAATAGAACAGTGATTGCCACCAGTGGAGGTGGGGAAGAAACTTCTAGCACTTGTTAAATTTAACATTCAGCCCTTGCTATTTTCATATTTAATAACAATACTTTAAAGTTAGTTAAATGGTAGAAGGGTAGATAGTGGGTAGTTGTTATTTATTCTCTGTAATTTTCTGTGTGCTTTGAATATTCTACAATTAAGCATATATGAGTGTTTCTCAAAAGCTTGAAAAAAGGTACATAGTATAAAAGCCGAGGAATAGACTTAGAAGGGTAGAATACATGACGAAATCCCTAACTATGGCATATTATTTTACGTATACTTGTGACAGTTATTTAAACACCTAAAATGCAGGTTACATGTCAAGTATAGACAATACAAAATAGTCTTCTAGACAAAAGTTTTAGTTCAGTTTTCTTGAGCTGATATTTAAGGAAGAGAAAAAATTACTAGATACTGGGAAGGGCATTGATGCTGGGAATAGGGCCAAAGTTTATGGTTGCTGGTTTTAAGGCTGACTTCCCTACTCCCTGCTGAGAATGTCAAGGTCAAGTTAAGCTTGGGCTAAGGAGACCTAGCAAACAGCACCCATGCTTCTGTTCCATGGATCTTCTCTGTGTTTAGAACCACAAAGTAAAACCATATGATAATTTACTTTCTCTGTTTGACTTATTTCACTTAGTATAATCTCCTCCAGTCCCATCCATGTTGATGTAAAATTTGGGTATCCATTCTTTCTGAGGGCTGAGTAATATCTCAGTGCATATGGAGCACTGGCTGTTATACACAATGAATCATGTAACACTGTATCAAAATTGTGTAATGGTATACTGTATGTGACTAACACAAATCAATCAATCAATTAATCAATTAATTTTAATTTCTGTTTTCTTTTTTTTATAAATTAATTTATTTATTTTCAGAAAAACAGTATTCATTATTTTTGTACCACACCCAGTGCTCCATGCAATCCGTGCCATCTATAATACCCACCACCTGGTACCCCAACCTCCCACCCCACCGCCACTTCAAACCCTCAGATTGTTTTTCAGAGTCCATAGTCTCTCATGATTCTTATACTCATTTTAATAAGAAAAGGATGCTGAATCTTGTCGAATGCTTTTCTTTCTTTCTTTTTAGCCCAAGCTGGGAATTACAAAACTTGAAAGAAGTTTTCTATCTTGTACATAGCGATTCAGGGTCTCTTCTGATTCCATACAAATTTTAGGATTATTTGCTCCAGCTCTTTGAAGAATACCGGTGGGATTTTGATCGGAATGGCATTAAAAGTATAGATTGCTCTAGGCAGTATAGACATTTTAACAATGTTTATTCTTCCGATCCAAGAGCATGGAATGGTCTTCCATCTTTTTGTGTCTTCTTCAATTTCTTTCATGAGTGTTCTGTAGTTCCTCGAGTACAGATCCTTTACCTCTTTGGTTAGGTTTATTCCCAGGTATCTTATGGTTCTTGGTGCTATAGTAAATGTAATCAATTCTCTAATTTCCCTTTCTGTATAAGAAAGCCACTGATTTCTGCACATTGACTTTGTATCCTGCCATGTTGCTGAATTGCTGTATGAGTTCTAGTAGTTTGGGGGTGGAGTCTTTTGGGTTTTCCATATAAAGAATCATGTCATCTGTGAAGAGAGAGAGTCTGACTTCTTCATTGCCAATTTGGATACCTTTTATTTCTCTTTGTTGTCTGATTGCTGTTGCTAGGACTTTTAATACTATGTTGAACAAGAGTGGTGAGAGTGAGCATCCTGGTCGTGTTCCTGATCTCAACAGGTAGGCTGCAAGCTTTTTCCCATTGAGGATGATATTTGCTGTGGGTCTTTCATAGATAGATTTTATGAAGTTCAGGAATGTTCCCTCTATTCCTATACTTTGAAGCATTTGTACATAATACTATAATCTCAGGAAAACAAATAACAACAAAAACACTAGGCCACCTACTAATTAATTTTAATTTCTTTTCAGGGTTCCAGAATTTATTGTTTATGCACACACCCAGTGCTCCATGAAATACTTACCCTCCTTAATACCCAGCCCCAGAATCACCCATCCCTCCACCCCCTCCCTTCCAAGACCCTCAGTTTGTTTCTAAGAGTCCACAGTCTCTCATGGCTCATCTCCCCCTCTGATTTTCCCCAATTCATTTTTCTTTTCCTTCTACTAATGTCCTCCATGTTATTCCTTATGCTCCACAAGTAAGTGAAACCATATAATTGAGTCATTCTGCTTGACTTATTTCACTCAGCATAATCTCCTCCAGTCCCATCCATGTTGCTACAAAAGCTGGGTATACATCCTTTTTGATAGCTGAGTAATATTCCTTTGCATATATGGACCATATCTTCTTTATCCATTTGTCTATTGAAGGGCATCTTGGCTCTTTCCACTGTTTGGTTATTGTGGATATTGCTGCTATGAACATTGGAGTACCTATGGCCCATCTTTTCACTACATCTGTATCTTTGAGGTAAATACCCAGTAGTACAGTTGAAGGGTCATAGGATAGCTCTATTTTTAATTTTTTGAGGCATTTCCACACTATTTTCCAAAGTGGCTGCACCAGCTTGCATTCCCAACAGTGTAAGAGGGTTCCTCTTTCTCCACATCCTCTCCAACACTTGTTGTTTCCTGCATTGTTAATCTTTGCCATTCTAAGTGGTGTAAGATTGTATCTCAGTGTGGTTTCGATTTGAATTTCCCTGATGGCTAATGATGATGAACACTTTTTCATGTGTCTGTTAGCCATTTGTGTGTCTTTATTGGAGAATTATCTGTTCATGTCTCCTGCCCATTTTTTGACATGATTATCTGCTTTTTGGGTGTTGAGTTTGAAAGTTCTTTATAAATCTTGGATATCAACCCTTTTTCTGTAGTGTCATTTGCAAATATCTTCTCCCATTCTGTGGGTTGCCTCTTTGTTTTGTTGAATGTTTCTTTTGCTGCGCAGCTTTTTATCTTTTAAAAAAATTTTTTTTTATTTATTTGACAGACAGAGATCACAGGCCGAGAGGGAGGCAGGGAGGGGGGAGCAGACTCGCTGCTGAGCAGAGAGCCCGATGTGGTGCTCAGTCCCAGGACCCTGGGATCATGACCTGAGCCGAAAGCAGAGGATTTAACCCACTGAGCCACCCAGGCGCCCTCACAACTTTTTATCTTGATGAAGCCCCAAAACTTCATTTTTTTTTTTTTAACTGGGTGTTAACTAACTGGAATTTTATTTTTAAGTTTCTTGTTAGTGTTCCAGAATTCATTGTTTATGCACCACTCCCAGTGCCCCCATGCAATCCGTGCCCTCCACAATCCCCACCACCTGGTACCCGACCTCGCATGCCCCTCCTCTCCAAAACCCTCGTTAGTTCCTCAGAGTCCACAGTCTCTCATGGCTCGTCTCCCACTCCAACTTCCCCCAACTCTCTTCTGTCCATCTCTGCATGTCCTCCGTGTTGTTACTTGTGCTCGCTTTCATTCCTCTTGCCTTTGAAGATGTGTCTTGAAAGAAGCTGCTGTGGCTGATGTCGAAGAGGTTACTGCCTAGGCCGTCCTCTAAGATTTTGATGGATTTCTGCAACACGTTGAGGTCTTTCATCCATTTAGAGTTCATCTTTGTGTACGGTGTCACAGAATGTTCGAGTTTCATTCTTCTATACGTAGCTGTCCAATCTTCCCAGCACCAGTTATTGAAGAGACTGTCTTTTTTTGACTGTATACTTTTTCCTGCTTTGTTGAAGATTATTTGACCATAGAGTTGAGGGTCTGTATCTAAGCTCTCTACTCTGTTCCACTGGTCTATGTGTCTGCTTTTGTGCCAGTAACGTGCTTTCTTGGTGATCACAGCTTTGTAGTAAAGCTTGAAGTGAGGCAACTTGATGCCCCCAACTTTGGCTTTCCTTTCCAACGTTTTCTTGGCGATTCAGGGTCTTTCTGGTTCCATACAAATTTTAGTATTGTTTGTTCCAGCACTTTGTAAAATGCTATTGGTGTTTTTTTTAATTTTTTATTTTTTATAAACATATAATATATTTTTAACCCCAGGGGTACAGGTCTGTGAATCGCCAGGTTTACACACTTCACAGCACTCACCAAAGCATATACCCTCCCCAATGTCCATAACCCCACCCTCCCTTCTCCCAACCCTCCTCCCCCCAGCAGCCCTCAGTTTGTTTTGTGAGATTAAGAGTCACTTATGGTTTGTCTCCCTCCCAATCCCATCTTGTTTCATTTATTCTTCTCCTACCCCCTTAACCCCCCATGTTGCATCTCCACTTCCTCATATCAGGGAGATCATATGATAGTTGTCTTTCTCTGCTTGACTTATTTCTCTAAGTATGATATGCTCTAGTTCTATCCACATTGCCGCAAATGGCAAGATTTCATTTCTTTTGATGCTGCATAGTATTCCATTGTGTGTATATATACCACATCTTCCTTATCCATTCATCTGTTAATGGACATCTAGGTTCTTCCCATAGTTTGGCTATTGTAGACATTGTTGCTATAAACATTTGGGTGCACGTGGCCCACATACTTTTGTACCGTTAGTGTAAATACCCAGTAGTGTGATTGTTGGGTTGTAGGGTAGCTCTATTTTCAACTTTTTAAGGAACCTCCATGGTGCCTTCCGGAGTGGCTGCACCAGCTTGCATTCCCACCAACAGTGTAGGAGGGTTCCCCTTTCTCCACATCCTCTTCAACATCTGTCATTTCCAGTCTTCTTAATTTTAACCATTCTGACTGGTGTGAGATGATATCTCATTGTGGTTTTGATTTGTATTTCCCTGATGCCAAGTGATGTGGAGCACTTTTTCATGTGTCTATTGGCCATCTGGATGTCTTCTTTGCAGAAATGTCTGTTTATGTTCTCTTCCCATTTCTTTTCTTTTAATTTTACTTATTTATTTGACAGACAGAGATCACAAGTAGGCAGAGAGGCAGACAGAGAATGAGAGGGGGAATCAGGCTCCCCGGCGAGCAGAGAGCCTGATGTGGGGCTTGATCCCAGGACTCTGAGATCATGACCTGAGCTGAAGGCAGAGGCTTAACCCACTGAGCCACCCAGGCGCCCCAACCTCTGCCCATTTCTTGATTGGATTATTTGTTCTTTGGGTGTTGAGTTTGGTAAGCTCTTTATAGGTTTTGGAATCTAGCCCTTTATCTGATATGTCATTTGTGAATATCTTCTCCCATTCTGTCAATTGTCTTTTGGTTTTGTCGACTGTTTCCTTTGCTGTGCAAAATATTTTGATCTTGATGAAGTCCAGATAGCTCATTTTTGCCTTTACTTCCTTGCCTTTAGCTATATCTCTAGGAATAAGTTGATATGGCTGAGGCCAAAGCGATTGCTGTCTGTGTTCTCCTCAAGGGCTTTGATGGATTCCTTTCTCACATTGAGGTCTTTTATCCATTTTGAGTCTATTTTTGTGTGTGGTGTAAGGAAATGGCTCAGTTTCATTCTTCTGCATGTGGTTGTCCAATTTCCCCAGCATCATTTACTGAAGAGACTGTCTTTTTTCCATTGGACATTCTTTTCTGCTTTGATCATAGAGTTGAGGATCTATTTCTGGGCTCTCTATTCTCTTCCATTGATGTATGAGTCTGGTTTTGTGCCAGTACCATACTGCCTTGATGATGACAGCTTTGTAATAGAGCTTGAAGTCTGGAATTGTGGCGCCACCAACTTGGGCTTTCTTTTTCAACATTCTGCTGGCTATTCAGGGTCATTTCTTATAACATATAAATTTTTGGATTATTTGTTCCATTTCTTTGGAAAAAAGGGGGGATGGTATTTTGATAGGGATTGCCTTAAATGTGTAGATTGCTTTAGGTAGCATAGACATTTTCACAATATCTGTTCTCCCAACCCATGAGCATGGAACGTTTTTCTATTTCTTTGTGTCTTCCTCAATTTCTTTCATGAGAATTTTATAGTTTTCTGGGTACAGATTCTTTGCCTCTTTGCTTAGGTTTATTCCTAGGTATTTTATGGTTTGGGGTGAAATTGTAAATGGGATCAACTCCTTAATTTCTCTTTCTTCTCTCTTGCCGTTGGTGTATAGAAATGCAACTGATTTCTGTGCATTGATTTTATATCCTGACACTTTACTGAATTCCTGTATGAGTGCTAGCAGTTATAGAGTGAAGTCTTTCTGGTTTTCCACATAGAGTATCATATCATCTGCAAAGAGTGAGACTTTGACCCCTTCTTTGCTGATTCCAATGCCTTTAATTTCTTTTTGTTTTCTGATTGCTGAGGCTAGGACTTCTAGTACTTTGTTGAATAACAGTGGTGATAATGGACATCTCTGCCATGTTCCTGAACTTAGTGGAAAAACTCTCGTGTTTTCTCCATTGAGAATGATATTCACTGCTGGTTTTTCATAGATGGCTTTGCTGATTTTGAGGTATGTACCCTCTATCCCTACACTGTGAAGAGTTTTGACCAAGAAAGGATGCTGTACTTTGTCAAATGCTTTTTCAGCATCTATCGTCATCTATTGAGAGTATCATATGGTTCTTGTTTTTGCTTTTATTAAGGTATTGTATCACATTGATTGATCTGTGGATGTTGAACCAAACTTGAAGCCCAGGAATAAATCCTACTTTGTCGTGGTGAAAATCTTTTAATGTACTGTTGGATCCTATTGGCTAGTATTTTGGTGAGAATTTTCACATCTGTGCTCATCAAGGATATTGTTCTGTAACTCTCCTTTTTGATGGGGTCCTTGTCTGGTTTTGGGATCAAGGTAATGCTGGCCTCATAAAATGAGTTGGAAGTTTTCCTTCCATTTCAATTTTTTGGAACAGTTTCAGGAGAATAGGAATTAATTCTTCTTTACATGTTTGGTAGAATTCCCCTGGGAAGTTATCTGGCCCTGGGCTCTTGTTTTTTGGGCGATTTTTGATGACTGCTTCACTGTCCTTGTTGGTTATGGGTCTGTTCCGGTTCTCTATCTCATCCTGGTTCAGTTCTAGTAGTTTCTACGTCTCTAGGAATTTCTTCCAGGTTGTCAAACTTGCTGGCATATAGTTGCTCATAATATGATCTTATGTTTATTTGTATTTCTTTGGTGTTAGTTGAGATCTCTTCTCTTTCATTCATGATTTTATTTATTTGGGTCCTTTCTTTTTTTCTTTTTGATAGGCCTGCCCAGGGGGTTATCAATTTTAGTAATTTTTCCACAATGAGATACCACCTTACACCAGTTAGAAAGGCCAAAATTAGCAAGACAGGAAACAACATGTGTTGGAGAGGTTGTGGAGAAAGGGAAACCCTCTTACACTGTTGGTGGGAATGCAAGTTGGTGCAGCCACTTTGGAGAACAGTGTGGAGATTCCTCAAGAAATTAAAAATAGAGCTTCCCAATGACCCTGCAATTGCACTCCTGGGTACTTACCCCAAAGATACAGATGTCATGAAAAGAAGGGCCATCTGTACCCCAATGTTCATAACAGCAATGGCCACGGTCGCCAAACTGTGGAAAGAACCAAAATACCCTTCAACGGACGAATGGATAAGGAGGATGTGGTCCATATACACTATGGAGTATGATGCCTCCATCAGAAAGGACAAATACCCAACTTTTGTAGCAACATGGACGGGACTGGAAGAGATTATGCTGAGTGAAATCAGTCAAGCAGAGAGAATCAATTATCATATGGCTTCACTTATTTGTGGAGCATAACAAATAGCATGGAGGACATGGGGAGTTAGAGAAGAGAAGGGAGTTGGGGGAAATTGGAAGGGGAGGTGAACCATGAGAGACTATGGACTCTGAAAAACAATCTGAGAGGTTTGAAGTGGCGGGGGTGGGGGGGAGGTTGGGGTACCAGGTGGTGGGTATTATAGAGGGCACGGATTGCATGGAGCACTGGGTGTGGTGCAAAAATAATGAATACTGCTATGCTGAAAATAAATAAAAAATAAATTTAAAAAAAAGGAAGCAAGATGCCCTTCAACAGATGAATGGATAAGGAAGATGTGGTCCATATACACTATGGAGTATTATGCCTCCATCAGAAAGGATGAATACTAAACTTTTGTATCAACACGGAGAGGACTGGAAGAGATTATGCTGAGTGAAACAAGTCAAGCAGAGAGAGTCAATTATAATATGGTTTCACTTATTTATAGAGCATAACAAATAACATGGAGGACAAAGGGAAATGGAGAGGTTAAGGGAGTTGAGGGAAATTGGAAGGGGAGGTAAACCATGAGAGACTAAGGACTCTGAAAATCAATCTGAGGGTTTTGAAGGGGCAGGGGTTAGAGGGTGGGGGAACCAGGTGGTGGGTGTGAAAGAAGGCATGGATTTCTGGAGCACGGTGCTGTGTGGTGCTCTTACACTGCCTCTTTGTTTTTTAGACTGTTTCCTTGGCTGTGCATGAGCTTTTCATCTTGATGAAGTCCCAAAAGTTCATTTTGACTTTTGTTTCCTTTGCTTTTGGAGACATATCTTGAAAGAAGTTGCTGTGGCCTATGTCGAAAAGGTTACTGCCTATGTTCTCCTCTAGGATTCTGATGGATTCCTGCCTCATGTTGAGATCTTTTATCCATTTCGAGTTTATCTTTGTTTATGGTGTAAGGGAATGGTCAAGTTTCCTTCTTCTACAAATAGCTGTCCAATTTTCCCAGCACCAATTATTGAAGAGACTGGTGTTTTTTTCCCACTGGATATTTTTTCCTGCTTTGTTGAAGATGATTTGGCCATAGAGTTGAGGGCCAATATCTGGGATCTCTACTCTGTTCCACAGGTCTAGGTGTCTCTTTTTATACCAGTACCATGCTGTCTTGGTGATCACAGCTTTGTAGTAAAGCTTGAAATTAATCAACGTGAGGCTCCCAGTTTTGTTTTTCTTTTTCAACATTTTCTTAACAATTTGGGGTCTCTTCTGGATCCATACAAATTTTAGGACTGTTTGCTTCAGCTCTTTGAAAAATGCCAGTGGAATTTTGATCAGAATGGCATTGGAAGTATAGATTGCTCTAGGCAGTATAGACATTTTAACAATGTTTATTCTTCCTATCCATGAGCATGGAATGGTCTTCCATCTTTTTGTGTCTTCTTAAATTTCTTTCATGAGTGTGTTTCTAATTAGAACATCCACATGGCCCGGAGATGGCAGCAACAGTGGGATCACTTCAGGGCAGGGAATGACGTGATATGTGTTGACACCCAGCTCAGTAACAGACATAATAGTAACAATGACCATATTGGGGACAGCAGATCTCTGATATAGGAGTTCAAAGTGCCTGCCAGTCACTAACCTTATGCAAACAATGTCCCCTTCACTGCCTCCTAGGATTTTTAAGAAACACCAGTGTACTGGTTCACTCAAATGACCTTTCCACCAGAGGCCTTTTTCTTGCCCCATCCCCATCTGCCACAGCTCCATTAGCTTCCCATCAGTGACAGCTTTGAGAATTGAGTGAGTAGAATAAGAAGCCAGGTTACCCCAATATAGGGATGTAATAGCCTTCCCTTTATTTAACATTCTTGTCCTGGCCCCAGGATTCAGGGCTGGCCAGCATCCACCATTGGTTAGGGGACACCATGGGCATCATTGTACAGGATCTACATCCCTAAAAGGCCATAATTTTAGATCTTTGACTTATTTCCCAATAAAGGTACATACATTGGTTTTAACAACACATGTTTATTTGTTAAGGCCAACATTTAAATACTGGCACTAAATACCTAATGACATTTAAATTTAAATTAAATTAAAAAATTTATAATTATGTCTCAGCATTTCTTCATTTACTATATTTGCAATCTCAAAATATGGAAGTGCCCTGGTCCTCTTGATCTCTGAGAGATGCTAGAGCTAGGTGAACCAAGTGGTCTTGAGTCAATACTCTGCTGGAGTTCTTTTTTTTTTTTTCTATGAGACCAGTATTACCTTTATTCAATATCAGAAAAACCCCTATAAAAAGAATTACAGACCAATATCTCCGATGAACATGGATACAAAAATTCTCAACAAGATACCAGCAAATCAAATCAAACAGTACATCAAAAGAGCCATTTGCCATGATTAAGTGGTATTTGTGGTTCAATATTTGCAAATGGATCCAGGTGATATACCACATTAATGAAAGAAAGAATAAGAACCATATGTTCTTCCCAGCAGAATAAGCATTTGACCAAGTACAGCATCCATTTTCAATAGAAACTCTCAACAAAGTAGGTATAGATGGATCATACCCCAACATCATAAAGACCATATATGAAAGACCCACAGCCAACATCACCCTCAATGTGGAAAAACTGAGAACAGAAATGTCCCCTCTGCTGGGGTTCTATTCCTCCTTCCCAGCTAGCAATGCTGACAAAGCCTGAAAACCAAGTTTACAAATTCCAGTGTGCAGACATTTTATTTCCAGTTCAGGTTGGGAAATCTGGACCTAGATCCCTGAGACAAAGGGCTAATATTGACAGGATTTTACTAGGAATAAGGATGATGGGGAGGCACAGAGAAAGTCATGGCATGTGGGCATGGTTAGAATCCCGTTTTGGGGTTTCCAATTACAACCTTGACAGGACAAATGGCCCTCCCCAGGCAAGGCATGTAGTGTGGACACACTGCATCCTCCCAAAGGGAGAAATCAGCTTGACCTTAGCCTCACTCATGTGGAGCATTTCTCCTCCTGTAGGCCTAACTTTGGTGGTTGTAAGAGAACAAGAAAGCTTCTCAGAAGATAACAGGTTCAAGGGACAATAGGAGGTAGTTTCTTATTGGGCAACTTGAGGGTCAGAAGTCCCATGTTCTGGGACAGTCTGTCCACTTGCTTCTGCCATCATTTCTTTATACTGACGCTTGAAGAAGCCAACCTGTGGGGGAGGAAGGAAAAAAGGATTAGGAAACCCAGTGGAAGAGAGGAAAAGAGATGGCTCAGGGGAGAGGGATCACCATTTCTGGAACATCTACTCTATGTTCAAGCACTGTACTAGAGTCTTTGGACATACTGGGTCATTTAGACTTTACCACGATTTGTGAACTAGGTGGAATCACCTTCAGAACAAGAAATCAAGGTCCAGCATGGACCAGACACTGCCTACAGCTACAGACAGAATCAGTGGTGGTGTCAACACCTAATCCAGGCCACTGTTTTTATGTTAATATTTGCCATGAAAAGAAACATGTAGTGAGGAAGACAGTACAAAAGACAGGAAGAAGAGAGTGGAAAAGTCTCACCTTGTACAGGACGGCTGTGATGAGAGCCAACAGCAGCAGTCCTCCCACAGAGCTGCCCACAATGATGGGGATAGGATTGTAGACCTCATACTTCTCCAGCACCGTCTCCATCTGGAGTGGAGATGACCTTATCAGAAAGTATCAGAACTCTTCCTCTCCCAGACTCTTTCTAGGTTCACCAAACTTTAGCTCCCTCCCCTCCTTCCTTTTCTCCAAAAGGTGGGATATAGAAGCACTCATGGGCTTAGGGACAGATTTCCTGCTGATGGACCTTCATCCTTCCTCCCTCCAGGCTTCTGAGCCTCCCACACAGCACCACAGATTTAGCATTAAGAGCCCTCTTACCAGCCTGGCCACTCCTACTACATGGTCACTACCTGAGCTCTCAAGAATGCCTCCTGTCCTGGAAGCTGGGAATACACGGATCTGTTGAACGTGATTTCAGCCACACTCACCACAGATACCTTCTTCTGCAAGGTCTGCAATACAGAGGGGCAGAGCTGGGGACTATCTCTGGGAAAGGCTCAGAGGTCAAGTAAAGTCCTGGTTTGAGGGTGGCCACAGACACATATGGTCCACCTGGATTCAGGGAAGAGACTCTGCTGTTGGGCCCACACACCTGGCTGACCCAACCAAAACTGATGTTGCCCTTCAGGATGAAGTCAAGTTCCTCCTGGATGCCAAAGGAAGGGAGGTCACAACAGAACCTCAGACAGTCAGCAATGGAGCAGTCCTAGGAATAGAGAAGTAACACGAGGCTAGAGATAGGTGGTTTTAAAGATAGAAGACAGCATTAAACTGACTGATGAGAGGAGTAGCCACATTTGAATTCAAGAGGATTGTTCAGCAGACAGCCATCTGAATATAATATTGATTCCTGAATTAAATTCCTCTGAAGTGTGGCTTCAAGTGGAAATGGCCCGTAACCCTCCTTACCAGCACATAACTCTTCTGATTTTTGGTCAGGAAGTCAGACTTTGTGTGAACTATTCTCTCTGAAGAGCACTGAATGGAGGGATTCTAGGAAAATACAAAGCAAGCATTTCAATGGGGTCATTGGGAATTCATGAGGGACAAAGAGAATCCAGGTAAACTACATGAGCTGTACACAGTCCTGGAGTACCTGGGGGTGGAAGACCTCTAATTGTGTCCACACAGGTACCCCATTCAGCTTCACAGGCACAGAGAAGATGATGCTGATAGGCAGGTCCCTCTGTCCCAAGTTGTTCACCTGCACAGAGGACAGTGAGGGCAAAAACCATGTCAAAACCCATTTCTCTCCCTAATTATTGGATACCAGGTCCCTGCCATAGCCCCCAGTCCTGAGTCATCATCACTTACCTGGTATCTATGCTGAGCTTGGCTGCTTTCCTCCTGGTCTGAGGCTGAGAAGTTGAGGTACTTGGTGGACTGTTCAAGGCTGGTGAGAGAAAAGGCATGGATGAATTTGAGGTCCCATGGGGGCCTCCTAAAGAGTTCTGGCTAGCAGCATCACAGGATAGGTAGTCACTGGGGTCTTGGGGTGGTCTTCAATGAAGTCTATTACTGATGTTGGATAATGGGAGTGTTTATGGAGCAGGACTGGGCTTCAGGCTGGGTGCAAGATTCTCAAAAAGAGCTCCCAACAGAGGAAACTAACCAGGGGACTGGGCAGAGACTACAGTGAAATGGACCCAGAACTATGTCATTGACTCACTGGAAAGCATGGGCCAGGCCATCCCTCCCTGTGACTGTTTCCCTTTCAGGCTTTCATGGGCACAGAGGATACTAGATATGCATGTGAGACACAGTAGAATTTTGGAGAGATTTATGCTGATGCTGTTGACAAATGTCTACTGAACACTACCCTTGTCTGGCCTCCCACAGGCCTTTTCTCATCTCCTGTTTCCTTGGCTTTTCTGGGATTGGAGCTTAGAGGTGAGGGAAGGTCTAACAGTAGACTGTTGGCTAGATCTCAGTGTAACAATTCCTCCTGAGGCCTTCCCAGACCCATGTGTGGAGACCCAGTGGCCAGCCTGGTCCCTTGAACATGTGGTCTCACCCCCACCCCTTCTTGCTCTACTTCTTAAGTATCTGTCCTTTGCCAGCAAAGTCCTAAATCTAGACTACTTCTATTCTGAATTCTCATCCCTCTTCTGTGAGCAACTCCCCCCAAATGCCCCAGCTTCATCTTAAGGGCCTCTCTGAACATCCCCACCCACAGAGTTGGATCAGCAGAGCACAACTGAACTGTAGAGCCACATACACTTAGATGTAGTGTACCCTGCATATGGGTCCCCAGGGCACACTCTAGAAAGCAAGCTCAGAGCATGCACCTGGCCAGGCTGCTGAGAGCTCCTGGTATGGAAGTGTGAATTAGAATGTGAAACTGGGTGGAAAAGGATGTCCAATGAGTCACAAGGACAGAACTTGTACAACAGAATGTACCCATACTAAGCCACATGGGTTTGTTGTACATCATGAGTGTACACATCACACAAGGACAGGTCGTTACTTCTGGTTTTGATCATACATAATAGAGGCTCAATAAACCTTTGTTGAATGTTAAATGAATTTATATAAAGCAAATATAGCCCTGTCTTAGAACACAGCAAATGCTAGGAAGGTATTTACAGAAGGAAGGTATATGCTCAAATATATTACTTGACTCCTAAATTTTAAACAACTCATCTATTATCCCTCCTGGAGCAGCATTTTTTTTCCTTTTTTTTAAATTAAATTTATTTATTTTCAGCATAACAGTATTTATTATTTTTGCACCACACCCAGTGCTCCATGCAATCCGTGCCCTCTATAATACCCACTACCTGGTACCCCGACCTCCCACCCCCCGCCCCTTCAAAACCCTCAGATTGTTTTACAGAGTCCATAGTCTCTCGTGGTTCACCTCCCCTTCCAATTTCCCCCAACTCCCTTCTCCTCTCTATCTCCCCATGTCCTCCATGCTATTTGTTATGCTCCACAAATAAGTGAAACCATATGATAATTGACTCTCTCTGCTTGACTGATTTCACTCAGCATCATCTCTTCCAGTCCCGTCCATGTTGCTACAAAAGTTGGGTATTTGTCCTTTCTGATGGAGGCATAATACTCCATAGTGTATATGGACCACATCTTCCTTATCCATTCGTCCGTTGAAGGACATCTTGGTTCTTTCCACAGTTTGGCAACCGTGGCCATTGCTGCTATGAACATTGGGGTACAGATGGCCCTTCTTTTCACGACATCTGTATCTTTGGGGTAAATACCCTGGAGCAGCATTTTAAGGTTTTTCTTTTATCTACCTTCTCCCTGACACTCGGCTTCTGCAGCAAACAGTTCATTTCTTCCTATACCTCCCGAAGGGAACTGGGAAAAGGAGGAATAGCAGTTCTAAAAGACCTATGTGGTGTACATCTGCTCCTTGCAATGAATTGTCTTATCCAAATGCCAAGGTCTCCTTTGAGAATCACTGGCTAAGCTCAAAGTTATGGACTTTTCAACATTTAGCTGAGGCCTCCCTGAAAGGAGTCTCTAGCTGCTCTTGGGAATTCATAATAGCTTCAGGGTACAGAACCACAGAGAGGTCATTGATGAGATTCTACCTTGGATCAGGGTAAACTCCCTCCCCAACAAAGCTGTAAAAACTTTAAGACTGGAAAATGTCTCATATGTCTCAGGAAACCCAGGACAATCTTGGTACTTTTAAGAAAAACTTCTAAGAACCATAACCTCAGGACATCTGAGTGGCTCAGTTGTTTAAGCATCTGCCTTCAGCTTGGGTCATGATCCCAGGATCCTGGGATCAAGCCCCACAGTGGACTCTCTACTCAGTGAGGAGCCTGATTCTCCCTCTCCTTCTGCCTACACTCTGCCTACTTGTGCTGTGTGTGTGTGTGTGTGTGTGTGTGTGTGTGGTGTGTGTGTGTGAAATGAATAATTTTTTAAAAGGACCCATAATCTCTATTAAACGTATGATGTAATGATAATAATATCACAATTATTATCATCATAACAAGCTCACAATAAACACTCAATACTTGATCATCTACCAATAGAAAGGGTGGTGATAAAACCTGAATGTCTCGGGTGTTCAACTGCTGCAGTGGCTGCAACACTTGCCTAGACCCATCAGAGTGGAGAAGTCATGTTATGGTACCTGCTAATCACGGTGTAGATGGCATACTTCACTATGAGCTCCATCTGAAAGGTGCTCTTGCTGGTCCTGGGAGTGTTATTTTCACTGGAGAAAGAGGAGGAGCCTAGTTGGTAAACATCCCAGAGGAGGAGGCAAGGTGCAAGGAGATCTAAATTCGCCCAGCTCACCTGCTCACATTAGCAGTCAGAAGCAGCCGGTCCCCGAGCATGGCCTTGGGGGAGACATCAAAGGTGACCAGGAAAGTGATCTGAGGAAGAGGCAGTAATGAGGGAGGTTACAGGGAATGAGATAGGGTGAGGGCAGGGGAGCTGGGGGTGGACACAAGCAAGACTAACCCGGGCACCCTCATGGAGGATGAGGTGGTTGATGCTGCAGCGAGTGCTCTGAGTACCCTGGCCCTGGGCTGGGTTGCCATCACAGGTCAGGCGTGGGGAGTGTGGCTGCAGCTGGTTCTAGGCAAGGAAGGTGGAAAAAAAACAGGTGAGCATCTGTTCATATTCCAAAGAGACTCCATGAAGTAGTGATAGTTTCTACCTTCAGTGAAGTATCTACCTTCAGATTATGTTTTTAAAAAAAAATCCTCACACTAAAAATAAAATAAAATAAAAATATTTAGACACTATTCGGTCAAACTTCTTCCTAATAGAAATGCCAGATTTATTAGAGTCTACCCCCTTTTTCTTTACTGTTCTTTTTAAAAGGCTTTTTATTATGGAAATTTTGAAACATACTTAGTAGGGTAGAGAGAGACTAGGAAAGTAACGCCCATGTTCCCATCACTCAATTTTAATTACTAGCATTTTTCTACTCTTTTTTGTTTGTTTGTTTGTATTTCCATTTTTTAAATCTATTTATTTTCAGCATAACAGTATTCATTATTTTTGCACCACACCCAGTGCTCCATGCAATCCATGCCCTCTATAATACCCACCACCTGGTACCCCAACCTCCCCCCCCCCGACACTTCAAACCCCTCAGACTGTTTCTTGGAGTTCATAGTCTCTCATGGTTCACCTCCCCTTCCAATTTCTCCCACCTCCCTTCTCCTCTCTATCTCCCCATGTCCTCCATGCTATTTGTTATGCTCCACAAATAAGTGAAGCCATATGATAATTGACTCTCTCTGCTTGACTTATTTCACTCAGCTTTATTCAGCTCTTTGCCACTTTTTTCCTGAAAAATTTAAAGCACATTCTGAATATCACATCATTTTATCCAGAAATACTTTAATGTATGCCATCAACAGATAAGGGGGTTTTTTTGCATTTCTTTTTTTTAAATTTTTTATTTAAATCCAATTTAGTGAACATATACTATATTATTAGTTTCAGGGGTAGAATCTAGTGATTTAACAGTTACGTATAACTAACCCAGTGCTCACTACATCCAGTGCCCTCCTTAAAGCCAATCACCTACTTACCCCATACCCCCAACCCACTTCCCCTCTAGCAACCCTCAGTTTCTTTCCCATAGTTAAGAGCCTCTCATGGTTGGACTCCCTTTCTGTTTTCATCTTATTTTATTTTTCCTTCCCTTCCACTATGTTCATTGCTTTTATTTCTTAAATTCCACATATGAGTGAAATTATATGGTATCTGTTTTTCTCTGACTTATTTTGCTTAGCATAGTACCCTCTAGTTCCAACCACATCATCACATATGACAAAATTTCATTCTTTTTGATGGTTGAGTAATATTATATTATAGATATACCACATACTCTTTATCCATTCATCTGTTGATGGACACCTGTGCTGTTTCCATAGTTTGGCTATTGTGGACATAGCTGCCATAAACAATTGGATGCAGGTGTCCCTTCAGATTACTATGTTTGTATCCTTTGGATAAATACCTAGAAGTAAAATTTCTGGGTCATAGGGTAGCTCCATTTTTAACTTCTTGAGGAACCTCCATACTGTTTTGGAGAGTGGCTATACCAGTTTACATTTCCACCAACAGCGTAAGAGGGTTCCCCTTTCTCCACATCCTCACCAACATCTGTTATTTCCTATCTTGTTAATTTTAGCCACTCCAACTGGTGTGAAGTTGCATCACATTGTGGTTTTGATTTGTATTTCCCTGACCCCTGATTCATATGTTTGTTGTCCATTTATATGTCTTTTTTTCAATGATTTAACTCTTTTTTTTTCATTTATTTATTTTCAGCATAACAGTATTCATTATTTTTGCACCACACCCAGTGCTCCATGCAATCTGTGCCCTCTATAATACCCACCACCTGGTACCCCGACCTCCCATCACCCTGCCACTTCAAACCCCTCAGATTGTTTTTCAGAGTCCATAGTCTCTCATGGTTCACCTCCCCTTCCAATTTCCCCCAACCTCCTTCTAACTCCCCATGTCCTTCATGCTTTTTGTTATGCTCCACAAATAAGTGAAACCATATGATAATTGATTCTCTCTGCTTGACTTATTTCACTCAGCATAATCTCTTCCAGTCCCGTCTATGTTACTACAAAAGTTGGGTATTCGTCCTTTCTGATGGAGGCATAATACTCCATAGTGTATATGGACCACATCTTTCTTATCCATTTGTCCAGTACCAGAAAACAAAAGCCCCAGTTTTCACTGAATCCATCTCCTCGCCATAGGGGGCAGTACAACTCTGCCCGAACAGGGATGCCTGAGTAACAGTGCACCACCAATCCCCTCCACCAGAAGATAGGATGGAGAACAAGAAAACGACAACCCTAAGTTCCCTATAAAACAGGTACATCTTGCTGGGTCATGGTCAATACTTTGGACTCTGTACATTCCCTCAACTGCCCCTAAGGAGAATGACTAAGAGGAGGAACCCAAAAAAAGAATGGACATGGATAAAACCAAGATGTCAGAAATAGACTTCAGAGTAACAATTAGGAAGTCAGTATCTAGGCTTGGGAAAAATATTAATGACAATATAGGGTCTCATCAGGCCAAACTTTAAAATGTTATGAATGAAATGCAGTCTAAATTGATACTCTAATTGCCAGGGCAAACGTGGCAGAAGAAAAAAATTAGTGAGCTAGAAGATAAGATCATAGAAAAGAAGGAGATGGAGGAGGCATGGGAAAAACAGATTAAAGCCCATGAGATCAGATGGAGAGAGATTAATGACTCAATTAAATGTTCCAATATCAGCATTATTGGAATCCCTGAGTGGGTGGAGAGAGATAGATTTCAACAAATCATAACTGAGAACTTCCGTAATCTGGGGAAGGAGACAAGCATTCATGTCCAAGAGGCACAGAGGACCCCTCCTAAGATCAAGAAGAGACCAATGTCATCACATACAATACTAAAATTCGCAAATCTTAAATCCAAGGAAACAATCTTGAAAGCACCAAGGGGGAAGAGATTTATATGTACAGAGGGAGGAGGAATATCAGAATAATATCAGACCTCTCCACAGAGACCTGGAAAGCCAGAAAGAGCTGGAAAGACATATTCAGGGTACTAAATGAGAAGAAGGATATTTTATCCAGCAAGGCTGTCCTTCAGAATGGATGGGGTGACAAGGAGCTTCTAAGACTGGCAGAAACTGAAAGAATATGATCACCAACCCAGCCCTACAAGAAATATTGGGGGGTTTCCTGTAAAAGAGAAAGGCATGAAGAGTGATATACATCAGAAATTTACAGAGACAATCTATAGAAACAAAGACTTTACAGGCAACACGATGAAAATAAAATCTTATCTTTCAATAATCACTCACAACATGAACAGCCTAAATGCTCCCATGAAATGGCACAGGATTGCAAATTGGATGAAATGACAGGACCCATCCATATGCTGTCTACAAGAGACTCGTTCTGAACCTAAAGATACATCCAGACTGAAAGTGAAGGGATGGGGTACTATTTTTCATGCCAACATACCCCAAAGAAAGCTCCGGTAGCAATTTTCATATCAGACAAATTAGACTTTAAGCTAAAGACTGTAGTTAGAGATACAGAAAGACACTATATCATTCTTAAAGGGTCTCTTTACCAAGAAGATCTAACAATTGTAAGTATCTATGCCCCCAACATGGGAGCACCCAACTACATAAACCAACTGTTAACTAAAATAGAGACATATCGATAATAATATGTTAATTGTATGAGACTCCACCATTCTCCTCTCAGCAATAGACAGGTCAACTAAGATCAAAAAAGAAACAAGAGCTTTGAATGACACCCTGGACCAAATGGACCTCACAGATATATACAGAACATTATACCCTAACCCAACAGAATACTCATTGTTCCTGAGCACACATGGAACAGTCTCCAGAACAGACCACATACTGGGTCACAAATCAGGGCTCAACTGATACCAAAAGATTGAGATTATTCTCTTCACATTATCAGACCACAATGCTTTAAAACTGGAACTCAATAACAAGAAAAAAATTGGAAGGAATTCAAACACTTGGAAGCTAAAGGCCATCCTGATCAAGAATGTTTGGATCAACTGGGAAATCAAAGAAGAACTTAAACAACTCATGGAAACCAATGAGAATGAAAACACATCGGTCCCAAACCTATGGGATATGGCAAAGGTGGTCCTAAGTAGAAAATACATAGCCATCCAAGTCTCACTCTAAAAAAAAAAAAAAAAAGAAAAGAAAAGAAAAATCTCAAATACACAAACTAACTTTACACCTTAAAGAACTGGAGAAAGAACAAAAACTAAGCTAAGCAGGAGAAGAGAAATAATTAATATTAGAGCAGAGATCACTGGTATAGAAGCCAGAAGTATAATAATAGAACAGATCAATGAAACTAGAAGGTGATTCTTTGAAAGAATTAATAAGATCGATAAATCACTGACCAGACTTATCCAAAAGAAAAGAGAAAGGACTCAGATAAGTAAAATTATGAACGAAAGGAGAGATATCACGACTAACCCCAAGAAAATAGAAATCATCAGAAATAATTATCAACAGCTACACGGCAATAAGTTAAACAACCTAGAAGAAATGGATGCCTTCCCGGAAATCCATAAACTACCAAGACTGAAAGAGAAAAAAAAATTGACAGTCGGAATAGACCAATAATCAGTAACAAGAGTGAAGCAGTGATCAAAAACCTCCCAAAAAACAAGATTCTAGGACCTGATGGATTCCCAGGGGAATTGTACCAAATAATTAAGGAAGAAATCATACCTATTCTCCAGAAGCTCTTTCAGAAAATAGAAACAGAAGGCAAACTTCCAAACTCATTCTTTGAGGCCAGCATTACCCTGATCCAAAACCAGGCAAAGATCCCATCAGGAAGGGAATTTCAGACCAATATCCCTGATGAAAATGGATGCCAAAATACTCACCAAATCTTAGCCAAAGGATCCAACAGTACATTAAGAGGATTATTCACCATGACTAGGTAGGATTTATCCCTGGGATGCAAAGGTGGCTCAACATTCACAAATCAATCAATGTGACTGAACACATTAATAAGAGGAAAGAGAAGAACCACATGGTCCTCTCAATTGATGCAGAAAAAAACATATAGCATCCTTTCCTGATTAAAACTCTTCAGAGTATAAAAATATATGTTTATAAAAAATAAAAAATTAATAAAAAAAAGAACTCTTCAGAGTATAAGGATAGAGGAAACATTCCTCAATATCATAAAAACTATTCATGAAAAGCCCACAGCAGGTATTATTCTCAACGGGGTAAAGCTGAGAGCCTTTCCCTTAAAATCAGGAACACGACAAGGATGCTCACTCTCACCACTATTGTTCAACATAGTACTAGAAGTCCTAGCAACAGGAATCAGACTACAAAGAGAAATAAAAGGTATCCAAATTGGCAATGAAGAAGTCAAACTCTCCCTCTTCACAGATGACATGATACTTTATATGGAAAACCCAAAAGACTCCACCCCCAAACTATTAGAACTCATTCAGCAATTCAGTAATGTGACAGGATACAAAATCAATGTACAGAAATCAGTTGCTTTCTTATACACTAACAATGAAAATACAGAGAGGGAAATTAAAGAATCGATTCCATTTACTAGAGCACAAAGAACCATAAGATACCTGGGAATAAACCTAACTAAAAAGGTAAAGGATCTGTACTCAAGGAACTACAGAACACTCATGAAAGAAATTGAAGAAGACACAAAAAGATGGAAGACCATTCCATGCTCATGGATCGGAAAAATAAACATTGTTAAAATGTCTATACTGCCTAGAGCAATCTATACTTTCAATGGCATTCCAATAAAAATTCCACTGGCATTTTTCAAAGAGCTGGAGCAAACAATCCTAAAATATGTATGGAACCAGAAGAGACCCTGAATTGCTAAGGAAATGTTGAAAAAAAAAAAAAACTGGGGGCATCACACTGCCTGATTTCAAGCTTTATACAAAGCTGTGATCACCAAGACAGCATGGAACTGACATAAAAACAGACACACAGACCAGTGGAACAGAATAGAGAGTCCAGATATGGACCCTCAACTCTATGGTCAAATCATCTTCAACAAAGCAGGAAAAAATATCCTATGGAAAGAAGACAGTCTCTTAATAAATGGTGCTGGGAAAATTGGACAGCTATGCGTAGAAGAATGAAACTTGACCATTCTCTTACACCAAACACAAAGATAAACTCAATGGCCACAGTTGCCAAACTGTGGAAAGAACCAAGATGCCCTTCAATGAACGAATGGATAAGGAAGATGTGGTCCATATATACCATGGAGTATTATGCCTCCATCAGAAAGGACAAATACCCAACTTTTGTATCAACATGGACAGGACTGGAAGAGATTATGCTGAGTGAAATAAGTCAAGCAGACAGAGTCAATTATCATATGGTTCCACTTATTTGTGGAGCATAACAAATAGCATGGAGTACAAGGGGAGTTAGAGAGGAGAAGGGAGTTGAGGGAAATTGGAAGGGGAGGTGAACCATGAGAGACTATGGACTCTGTAAAACAATCTGAGGAGATTGAAGTGTCAGGGGGGTGGGAGGTTGGGGGATCCAGGTGGTGGGTATTATAGAAGGCATGGATTGCATGGAGCACTGGGGGTGGTGCAAAAACAATTTATGCTGAAAATAAATAAATTTTTTTTAAAAAGACCTCAAGGTGAGGCAGGAATTCATCAGAATCCTAGAGAACATAGGCAGTAACCTCTTTGACATCAGCCACAGGAACTTCTTTCAAGATATGTCTCCAAAGACAAAGGAAACAAAAGCGAAAATGAACTTTTGGGACTTCCTCAAGATCAATAGCTCACACACAACAAAGGAAACAGCCCACAAAACAAAGAGGCAACCCATGGAATGGGAGAAGATATTCACAAATGACAATACAGACAAAGGGCTGATGTCCAAGATCGATAAAGAACTCCTCAAACTCAACACACACAAAACAGATAATCATGTCAAAAAAAAAAAAAAAAAATGGGCAGAAGACATGAATAGACACTTCTCCAATGAAGACATACAAATGGCTAACAGACATATGAAAAAATGCTCATCATCATTAGCCATCAGGGAGATTCAAATCAAAACCCCACATTGAGATACCACCTTACACCAATTAGAATGGCCAAAATCAATGGGACCAGAAACAACAAGTGTCAGAAAAGATATAGAGAAAAGGGAACCCTCTTAAACTGTTGGTGGGAATGTAAGTTGGTGCAGCCACTTTGGAAAACAGTGTGGAGATTCATCAAAAAATTAAAAATAGAGCTACCCTATGACCCTGCCATTGCACTACTAGGTATTTACCCCAAAGATACAGATGTAGTGAAAAGAAGGGCCACAGAAACCCCAGAGTTCATAGCAACAATGGCTACAATCACCAAACTGTGGAAAGAGTGAAGATGCCCTTCAACAGATGAATGGATAAAGAAGATGTGGTCCATATATACAATGGAATATTACAGAGCCATCAGAAAGGATGAATTCCCAACTTTTGTAGCAACATGGACAGGACTGGAGGAGATCTTGCTGAGTGAAATAAGTCAATCAGATATAGTCAATTATTATATGTTTTCACTTATTTGTGGAGCATAAGGAATAACACGGAGGACATTAGGAAAAGGAAAGGAAAAGTGAATAGGGGGTAACGAGAGGGGGAGATGAAGCATGAGAGACTGTGGACTCTGAGAAACAAACTGAAGGGTTTGGAGGGGAGGGGTGGGGGTTAGGTGAGCCTGGTGATGAGTATTAAGGAGGGCACATATTGCATGGAGCACTGGGTGTGGTGCACCAACAATGAATCTTGGAATACTTTAAAAACAAGACAAATTTTTAAAAAGAAAGAAACTAGTATTGTGCCTGGTACTTAATAGGAACTCTCTAAACATTTATTAAATAATTAAAAGAATGAAAAAAAATTAAATTTTTAAAATTTAATCTTTTTTTCAGTTTTTATTATGTTATGTTAGTCACCATACAGTACATCATTAGTTTTTGATGTAATGCTCCATGGTTCATTGCATATGTATAACACCCAGTGCTCCATGCAGTACATGCCCTCCTTAATACCCATCATGTCTTAACAAAAGTTACTCATCTTGTCCTACTTCTCTCTATACGATACTGTAGAGTAAATGAACTTGACCACATGAGGCCCCCACACTTCTTCCTGGATAACCTTTTACCAATTATACCAAACTTAACTATATTCTCCTTGGTTTCAAATGATACCTTCAATGATTCTACATAGTGAATGTATTCGCCCCAATAAATTAAGAGAAGTGCTATATGAACCCCCATGTTACATTTTTGTCTGTGGATATCAAAACTTCCCTTGGCAATATGAATTATTAAATGGCAGGAGCATGGAAGGTACTTGTCTTTTAGGATATTTGGTCATCCCTTTTTTTCATATGTAATTCTAATTAAATCAGCCATTGGACCAGTACTATCAACTATTCTCAGGTTAAAAAGAGAAATCACAAAGTATTCTGATCATCTTCCCAGAAATCAAGAAGATGGAATTGGGTACATGTTTAGGATACACGTTTAGGAGAACATTACTGCCATGGTGGGCAATGGTATCACATGGAAATACAATTTGAAATTTTTCAATAACTTTAGAAATTATAGCAAATG
Source organism: Mustela nivalis (assembly GCF_964662115.1). Classification (NCBI taxonomy): domain Eukaryota; kingdom Metazoa; phylum Chordata; class Mammalia; order Carnivora; family Mustelidae; genus Mustela; species Mustela nivalis. Next base: position 16,070,524 of record NC_139038.1, read on the forward strand.
AAACTGCCCAAGACAAACAGCCCAACAAAAGGCCTTAAACCCTTTGGCCAGAATATTGTTTAAGATAATATAATTGCTTTAGATTATATATTAAGATTTTATTTATTTATTTGACAGAGAGAGATCACAAATAGGCAGAGAAGCAGGCAGAGAGAGGGGGGAATCAGGCTTCCTGCTGAGCAGAGAGTCCAATGTGGGGCTTAATCCCAGTAGACTGGGATCATAACCTGAGCTGAAGGCAGAGGCTTAACGCACTGAGCCACCCAGGTACCCTGCTTTAGATTATATTTTAGTAGAGCAATGTGTTTGTGTAGAAGCTAATTCATCCTACAGTACATATATTAATACTTCCTCAGAAATTTGAAGTTTGTCCTCACAAAATAAGAACATGAGCTACTTGGTTACCATAAATCTCCCCTGAAGTCACAGATTCAGATTTGGACTGGTTTTCAGTGTTATTTTCTTGGGTCCTCCAAAAAATTAGGTCAATTTTCCTAGGATATGTAGAATATCCATATTCTTAACTCTTCTTCTTTGCTACTTAATCATAAAATGTAGTATAAAATGTTGTACAAAAACAAAAAAAGTACAAAAATACTGATAATGCAGAATGTTGGCTTACAAACTGGAACAAAGGAATATTTCCAGGTGAGTACAAAAAGTTTCCATTCCTCTAACCCTGGTTTCCACACTATTTCAGCAGGAAATAGCTAAAGCAGTCATCTTCCCAATTCCCTCAAGAATGAGGAATGATCAAAAGACAGTGGAAGTAGAAACCAGTAACCAAAGGGTTAATGGGATTAATAAGTATAACAGCAACTTTTTACCCAGATCTGCTTGTTCTCAGAATACAGCCTGCCACTCAGGTTCTATAGAATCTTTCCTGACACCATGATAGCAGAATATTGATTTAGTTGTCTTACTCAAGACTTCACTGAGAAAATGACCAAAACCAGTCAGGAACACTGTCTCTGAGCATGCACAAGTGTCCAATGGATGAACTTTTGACCTAGAAAGTCCTAAAACCCCACCCTCTGATCGTGTTAAGGATGCCATTTTCTGGTTATGGATTGCATGAAAATACATACAGAAGCTTTTAGCAGGCAGAGATAACAAAATCAACCCTCCCCTACTTAGTAATTTCCTTTATCTATTCTGAAGTCACATCCCTAAACTCCTCTCCCCTAAACAGATCAAAAGGATCTAACCAGATCCTTTTTTATTTGCCTTAAAAATCTCTGACTCTGTCATACCCACCACCTGGCTCCCCCAAGCTCCCACCCCCCGCCCCTTCAAAACCCTCAGATTGTTTTTCAGAGTCCATAGTCTCTCATAGTTCATCTCCCCTTACGGAGGGCACGTATTGCATGGAGCACTGGGTGTGGTGCATAAACAATGAATTCTGTTACACTGAAAAGAAATAAATAAAATTAATAAAAATAAAAGTAAAAATAAATAAATAAATATCTCTGACTCTCCCACTTAGAGGGGGTAGTTTTGAGGCTGGCTTTCCTGTCTCCTGGTTTGGCTGTCTCTTCAATAAATTCTTTCCTTGCTTCAAATTCAATGTCTCAGTGATTGGCTTTGCTGTGCATCAGGCATACAGACAGGTTTGGTTATCAAGGTATGCAAAACCCTTAACTAGAGTTAGTGATAAATTCAACTCTTTCTTATACAGAACAATGTTTTAAAATATTTGATGGTAGAGATATATTTTCTTTCAAAGGAATATTGGTATGATGTGGAATACGAAGAAATTTAAGGCAGGGTCCCCTCTCTCTCCACATTAGCAGCCTTGTGAGAACTCATTCCTAATAGTCAATGTCTCTAAAATGCAATACCCAGAGTTGAACACATTATGAGGCAAAGCAAGCCCCAGAAACATGACTAAATCCATCACCCAACCATGAACAACCTAGACCTCTTGGCTTACAAGAGGCTGCCAAGCAATGGCAGCACCCTCCTGGGCTTTGAACCCAGCACAGGAGTTTCTGCTGATCTCCAGGCATCAGATGCTTTATTCCCCAGAAAGAAATACCTTGCTCTCTGCCACACGTCGATAAGACAACCCCGGAGGGTAGAAGAAGGTGACTGTGGTTCCATAGGAGTCCTCACCATCATTCCACACCATCACTGTCATATTCAGCTCCAGGGTACTCCCCACCAACAGGGTCTTCAAGCTAGGTGTTGGGGTAGAGGGCAGAAGATAATCCTGGAATTGGGGCTAGAAATGGTCTGGAGATGAAACACAGAGTGGGGAGGTAGAGGAGAAACAGGGAAGAGGAGGTCTTTCTGAGCACAGGCTAGAAATGTTAGGGAGAGCCAGGGCAAGAGTCCCAGGCTCCAGAAGAGGTGCTGGGGAACCAGGACGGGTCTAAGGGAGTGGTAGCTCACCCTGAGAAGCCAAAGGAGATGCCAAGGTCATCCTGACAGACATGGTCAGTTCCACAATTCTTCTCAAAGGGGAGCTGAGAGGGAAGGCAAAGCAGGGTTTTCCTCAAGGTCTGGAGTCTACACCCTCCACTCCCTTCTGGAAGATTACAAAACCAAGACTTACAGAGGCTGTGTAATATCTCTGAGCATCCATAGCCAACATAGGCCGGAGATTTCCAAAGGAAAGTATAGGCTTGCCCACCAGGGAGAAGTTGAGACGCAAGGTGATGGGGGTCACCGTGTCCTCCACGCAGGCCTAGAGGATGGACATTAAAGACAGCAGGGACTAAGGAATGCGTCTTCACAGTCACTGTCCAGTTCCTTCATCTGTAAAATGGGGTAATAATGATACCCAGCTTTGTTCAATTGCTACAATTCCACCATGCAGAACCTCTGCTTTGCCTGCTTTCTGCCTTATTCCTTCCCTACAGCATCCCCCATGGCTCACTCATTCTATTCAGGATCTTCCCAAAATTTACCTGATCTAAGAGGTCTCCCAACATCTTCTCTACTCTCCTCCTTGACTTCATCTTTTTTCATAGCATTCATCACTACCTGATATCTATTACCTAGGAAGTTGATTGTTTTTTGCCTTCTCTCAGAGTTTCCGGTGGGCACGACTGTTTTGTCCACTGCCGTGTCCCCAGTGCCTAGGACAGGGCCTATCTAGAGAAGCAGCTCCTCAAAGAATCCCAACTCATCACCCCATAGTTCTCTGAAGCAGTAATACTCTCCTAAAATCCAGCTGTGTAGCCTCAGCAGTTGTAGATGACCCATCCATTTATACATGTGCTTGCTCACTTACTCATCAGCTAACCAGTGTTATATGCCTCCTTATTCCAGGTTCCTTCCCTGCCCATCCCACTGCCAGCCTCAGAATCTCTGCCATCCCCAGGACTCTGAGGTCCACTTACCAGGAGACGCAACTTCACAGTCTCACAGTGTTGACTCAGCCCAAGGACTCGGACACGAGTCAGATTCCGTGTTTTTGTCTCCTCAAAGATGGCACGGGGACTCTGGCGGCCAGGGTCGAGGGTTAGGTCAAAGGTCACAGAGCTTTGGAGGTCACCTGTAGGGGAAAGGAAGATGAGGAGGGCTGAGAGAGCGAGGAACTCCCCAGATGGACAAGTGTCAAGGCAGGAGACAGAAGTCTTGAGCTGAGGGACTCTAAGGACCAGACATCTTGGGTCAGAGAGGCGAGGACTCACCCAGTCGATTCTTGGGACTTTCATAAATACGAAGGCAGACATTAGCATCACCCAGTGCGTTGACAGAGGAGGTCTCTTCCCGACACTCAAACAGAGACCTGGCTATCTCTGCAGGATTGAATTGGATTCGCATCCACACCCTGAGTACAGGTCTGGTCCTATGGGCAGAACACTGAGCTGAGGGTAGGTCCTTGGTCCCAGGAGGGCAAACTGGGATGGGGGTGGGGAGGCTAAAATCCTAAGCAGACTTAGAATGATCTGGAAGTGTTTGATAAGGACTTTCTCACCTGAGCAGCAGCGCCTGTCCCTGGGCCCCCACGGCCAGGTCCACCAGTCCATCCAGGGTAAGGTCTTGGCCCCCACTCAGTGATTGCCCAAAATACTGGAGGCTGGGAGAGAGCTGGGAGGCTGAGATCCTCTGAAAAGAGAGGGAAAGGCAAGGCAGATTAAGGGTGATGGAAACAAGTTGGAAATGAGCAATAAGAGGAACAGGAAGGTGGGAATGTAGGACACAGGAAAAGATGAGTAATGAAAAGATGTCACCAGAAGTACCTAAAAAAGGTGGGAAAATGATGACCAGAGAAAAGATCCCTAAGACATAAATGAAGAAGTGGTGGTTGAAGTGTTGGCCTGGTGACCTGTGTCTCATTCATTCACTCATCCACTTACTCTCAGGTCAGTTTCTGGCTCTTGTCATGAGCCATGAGGCCTTGGGCTAGGATCTAATCTACTGTGCTTCAGTCTCCTCATCTTTCACATGGGGATAATAATATCTTAGACTTTAGCAGTAAGTAGTAAATGAATTAACGCATATATGTCTTTGAGAAAAGTTTTCAATTAGCAATAATCGCACCTCGGATAAACCTCATTGGCTACGATACTGCCACTGCGCAAAGCTTAAATGCATATATGTCTTTGAACAGAAGACATCACTAGTCATTGATTATGATGAGTATTAGAGCTAGAGGGGAAACTCAGAGCTCATTTAACCCCACTTCCATACTTTGCAGAAAGTGCCAAGGCCACAGAGCCTTTAAGAGGTCACCTCCAGACCTGAAATCAAACCCTCTGACTCCGTGTCAGGGCCCCTTTCTGCTTTCCAGGACCACCCTCTCTCTTCAGAGGACAAGGAGGGGGAAAGTTGGGATGAGAAGTGGCTATTGCCACAAGAAAATACTAAGCTCTGGAACATTGCCTCCCTGTGGGTTCCTTCTCTTTTATTTCCATTGTTCCTATAATGACCAACCCTTTGGAGAATGTGCCCTTTAAAATCTCTAAGCACAGCTGGACTGGCAGGCATTAAGCATAGTAATAATAAAATGAAAGATAAATTTACTAATTACTAAGGACATCTAAAAAGAAAGAGGTAGGTAGAGTTAGCACAAATCCAGTCGAGCAGCCTCATGCTCAAGAACACTGATCTCACGGCCACATCCTCAGGTCAGTGTGTGGGCCCCGTGGGAATAAGGCCAGTCCTTCCCAGTCAAGTAATGGGGTGGGATACCTCATAGTAGGAAGGAAGAAAATCATGGTGGACCGGCAAATCTGAAAGGCCTTCTCTTAGAGTCAAGACTTTCAGGTATAACTCAAGTGATACTTGCAATATCAAGTGGTACTTGCAATATCAAGTGGTACTTGCAATTGCGGGTGTTCACACACATGCCTCTAAACTGCGGCAGCAAAGGGAAGGTTAGACCAGTTGGTGTAGAATGAATGCGATTCCCGAACATCTGGTGTTACTGTCAACAAAGACTTTCATTCTCTTCTTAAAGTTCCAAGTTCCTTAGAACCCTTTCAATTGTTAAATTGTATTAACAATCATTGATTATAATACTCTAATACCTATTATATGCCAGGTACATATATATATTTATACTATGTAGATACTGTATATGTACTAACTCATTTAATCCTCACAGTAGCAGCCCAGTGAGATTGGTTCTCTTACTATGACCATTTTACAGATGAGGAAACTGAGCACGGAGACATGTGTAATATCCTATAGCTAGGAAGTAACAGTACTATAGGGATCTTCTTTGACATTTTTTTCTAAAAACTTCTTAAGATGTAATTCATAAAGTATACAACTCAATGGTTTTAAGAAGTTGTCAGAGTTATGCCACCAACACCAAATCAATTTTAGAACATTTTCATCACCCCCCCCCAAAAAACCCTTTATCACTCAGCCCCTTATTCCTATTTTCATCCACCACCAGCACCTGACAACTCTTATCTACTTTCTGTCTCTATGGAGTTACCTATTTACCTTTCATATAAAAAGAATTATATAGTATGTATCCTTTTGTTTCTGGATTCTTTTACTTAGCATAAGGAAAAGAAGGGGTTCATTCATAGAGCAAATACTAGTTCTTCATTCTTTTTATGGCCAAATAGTATTCCATTGTATGCATATCTATTTACAATAGAATGTATGTGTTCACCAGTTAATGGACATTTGGACTGTCTCTACATTTTAGATACCATCAATAATGCTATTATGGACATTCATGTATAACTTTTTGTGTGGACATAGGTTTTCAAAATTTTCTTGAGTCATACAGTGTACAATTGCTAGGTCATACAATGACTCTACAGATAACCTTTCGAGAAACTGCCAGATGTGTTCTAAAGTGACTGCAGCGTTTTATATTCCCACCAGCAGAGTTTGAGGGTACCAAAGTTTCCACATTCTCATCAACACTTGTTATTATCTGTCTTTTTTACTCTAGCCATCATAGTGGCTGTGAAGTAGTGTCTCATAGTGGTTTTGATTTGCTAATGACTGATGATTAATGATGTTCAGCATTTTTTCATATATGTATTGGTCCTTTGTATATCATCTTTGAAGAAATGTCTGTTCAGATCTTTTACCTATTTTTAAATGGGGCTTTCTTTGACTTTTGCCAAGGGAAGAAGTCTTCCCTTTTCAGGGAGCTTTCCCCATCAAGACAGACATCTGGCAGGACAGCTGATGGCATGAGGGAATGGTCATATAGCATCTATGGAGAAGAAGGGGTGGGTAGACAGGCAGACTAAGGCAGCCAGACCTAGATTGGCACCAGGGAGTCATCAAAAGACCAAGAACCGGGTTAGAAGTCAGGAAATTGGAACCTAACTCATCACCATTCCTGATCCACTATAAACCTTGGACAAGTCAAATCACTGGTATTCTCCATGCCCCAGATTTCATTTCTAAAATGAATCTGTTAATACCAGGCCTATGTACCTTATAAAGCCACTGTGGGATTAAAAGTCCTGAATGGAGATCTCACTCAAAAATCAAGTCCTCTGGGGCACCTGGGTGGCTCAGTGGGTTAAGCCGCTGCCTTTGGCTCAAGTCATGATCCCAGGGTCCTGGGATTGAGCCCCGCATCGGGCTCTCTGCTCGGCAGGGAGCCTGCTTCCTCCTCTCTCTCCATCTGCCTCTACTTGTGACCTCTGTCAAGTAAATAAATAAATTAAAAAAATAAATTAAAAAAAATCAAGTCCTCATACAAAGCAGAGAACATTCCAATGTGTTCATTTTTAAGTTCCACAGATTTTGCTTGCTGCCTACAAGGTGCCAGTGCTGGGCAAAGAAGTAAGATGAGGTAAAGGAGAATTTTCTGGTGGCAGACTAGAAAACAAGAAGAAGCAAGGAAAAAGCTGCTGTAACAAAAGAACACGTGACGGGGCCTCACCTGACTGTGGGAGGGGCTGATGCCCAGCCCTGAGGTTCCATGAAAGACGTAGACAGCACCCCGGCTCTCCTGCTCTCCTGGGGCCCCGACGGCCACGTCCGTCAGCTTGTCCCCATTCACATCCCCCAGCACCGTCAGCGCTGCCCCAAAGCGGCCCCAGGGGTGGCCTTGCTCCCCGAAGAGAATGGCCCCACACTGCCACTTAGCCCTCTGCAGAACAAAACCAGTGTCAGGTCCCAACACAGGCAATCCCTCCACCCCTCACCCAGGCCCCACCCAGCCCTGGGCTCATCAGACACTCACCCCCTGGGGCAAGGGGCACACAGACACCTGCCCCCCTCGGGTTGGCTTGTAGTAATGAGGGGCCCCGATGAGGACCAGGTCTGAGCTGCCGTCTCTACCCACATCCACAGCGCAGAGGGAGGCCCCAAAGTAAGAGCCGATCTGCAGGGCACAGCCAAAAGTCATCCCGCCTGCCCCTGCCAGAGGCAGCCCCTTCTGGGACAGGTCCCACTTCTCCCCAGCCACCGGGACGTCCCCCTACAGGCTCCCAGACCCCTTCATCTCCTCTCTCTCTGCCCCTGCAGACCCTGCCTCCCTCACGTTCCACTCTGGCTTCCTCAACATCCAACCTGAGTCCCTGCGACTTCAGCCTTCGGCCTCCATTTCCCAGACGTCTTGGTGAAGATGACAGCCTTCCCAGTATGCTGATGGCGGGGGGCCCCCAGGATCAGGCTCTGGACCCCCTTCCAAAAGGCCAGCTCAGTGGAGTAACCTGAGGAGGGCCCAGCTCAGCACAAAGGCTTCCTCCCCACCCCCGAGCTCCTGCCCACCTGTGCCCCCAACCACAGCCTTTTCTCACCCAGGTAAGAGTCCCTCATGTCCACATTCTCTTGAGACATGTTGATGAAAGTGGGGCTTTGGTTTTGGGGGTACAGGAAGGCACCTCCAGACCAGCTGAAGCTCCCCACTGCCCCCAGAACTGGTCCATCCTGGGAGGAAAGGGTTCCAGGGCTGAGCCAGACCAAGCCTAAAGAAGATGGCCTGTTCCACAGCAAGGCCTGCCACCGACTCTGCTCACTGTCTGGAATTCTCTTCCTCCACTCACTCACCAAACACCCTCCTCACCTTCCCTCCTAGCACTTATCCCTCTTCCTACATCAATGGCTTGAAAGGGGCCCGACTCACAGGTGTGATCACAGCACTGAAGCCCTCCTGGGACATCTCCAGTTCAAAGGAACTACTGCTTATGGTCTGCGTACCTGGTGGAAGGCATGACACCTGGGTTTCAGAGAAAAAGACAGGCTTTGCCAAGTCGGAGAAGGACACCTCCGCTTTAGAGGATCTAATGTGGGAGATTAACACCCAAAAGGATGGGTTTATGCCTGGGATCCAGGTTCAAGAAGCATTTATGGGTGAGGGTTTCTGAAATGAGTATTTTCTTCTGTAGCTTACCCTCAATGGCAAAGATCTTCTCTTTTAGTTGGTTTTGAATGTCTCTCAAAGCATCAAAATTCTCCACTCTAAAAATGTACTCCTGTGAGGGCTTCGATGCAATGTCATTTAATTCTTTCCGGGAACGTTGATTTTGAAAAGCTGATCCCACCTGTCCCCAGTGAAGACCAACTCAGTGAAAACAATCATGAATCTAATATGCCTGGCACATGCTGGATGCTGACATACGCCAGTAACCCCTCAAGGTCAATATTATTACACACAGTGTACAGATGAGAAAAGTGAGGCTCAAACAGCATCAAGGAGGGTAGGGAAAAGGATCAGGGTCCCCAGACACAGCTTTCATCCTGAAGGTAGTAGAAGCTGAGAGAGCTGGCAGGAGGGAGCTTCCCCTCCCTAGAAAGGGAAGTTGCCTTAAGAGGAAGCAAGGGGAGGAAGTGTGACAGGGTATGTCCACATCCTACCCCAACTGCATAGCGGATGATGCCCGCAGCCTCAGCCATAGGGATGACATCCTCATAACCCAGGCGGTCGCCTTGTTTTTGCCCATCTGTGATGACAATGAGGATCTTGGAGGCATCTTTTCGGGCTCCTTTTGAGGCAGTGAACAGTTCGTTTCTGTCAGAGAAAAGGATCCAGAGACCTATGAACAGGCCTGCCGCTCGCTCCTAATGCCTTTGGGGAAGGAGATGCTCCCTATCCCTTGGAGGCCCTGCTCCCACCCCTAGGTCCCCAGCTGGATGAGGAAACCACAGGCTGAATTTCAGTACCAACCTGTCCCTCTCTCATGGAGAGAGATGAGGCCCAAAGGAAGACCCAGATGCTTTAGGGAAGGACCCAGGAGAAGCCAGGACTCACGTGACCATTCGGATGGCTGTGGCTGTGTGAGTGTACCCTCCCAGCTGGTCCACAAAATCCAACAGGGCTAGTGGGTTTGAGCTGTCTGTGAACTTTTTGAAAGTGAAGTGCTCCCGGAACTTGTTGGAAAACTGCATCAGGGAGAACTGAGGGAATTGCAGGGGCTGGGGGCCAAGGCCGCCGGAGCAGAACCGCAGGCTGTCCGCCACCAGCCTCCCACACGGGCCCTGCACACTTCCCTTCCCTCTCCCAACGGCACACCTGGGTGCTGGGTTTCTGGAACTGGCTCATCACAGCCTTCACAAAATTCAGCATCTTGGCAAAATCAGGGAAGGAGATGCTGCCCGAGCCATCGATCAGGAACACGATATCCTGCTCTTGCCTTGGACACTCTGGGAAAAGAGGTGGCACCCGTCCGCCAAAGAGCACTCCAGAGCCGAGGACCTCAACCTCTTGGCTGTAAGAACTCTCCACCCCCGACCCAAGGGCTTCCACAAACCCTGCATAGAACGGGGCCCTTTGGCCTCCTAAAGTCCTTAAAGAAGCTACATCTGTGACACAGCTGCTCACACCTGTGTAGTCAGCCTGGTTTATTAAAAAAAAAAAAAAGTAAAACTTCCTCAGATCCAATCTGAGGGGTTTGAAGCGGCGGGGGGTGGGTGGTTGAGGGAACCAGGTGGTGGGTATTAGAGAGGGCACGGATTGCATGGAGCACTGGCTGTGGTGCAGAAACAAGGAATACTGTTATGCTGAAAATTTAAAAAAAAAAAAAAAAGAAGTTCCTCGAATCCAGACGGTAAGAAGCTAGGAGCCATTCCCCACGGTAGCTTGGCTGTCCATGTCTCTTTCCCAAGCTCTACTCTACCTCTTTCCCCACATCTCCATGATCTAGCACGAAGGGGGACTGCTTCTGCCCTGGCCAGAGTCCATCTTCATTAGTCAGTGCCAAACTGTACTTTTGCTGAATATTTTTAATGTCACCCCGACAACAGCCACATACTGGCCCTTTTCTGTTCTCAGCTTAAATATAGGCTCTTAAGCCCCTCCTGAGTGAATTCAGAAGTGGTCAAAAAAAAAAAAAAAAAAAGAGGAACCTCTCCCAGGTTCCCCTTTCTGTTCCAGAGGTTCCCACCTGGGTGTTCTGAAGGGAGCCCAGGCTCCTATGAGTAAAGTCTAGAGTCTACGAGGTACTGTAAGCGCACTCCATTCAGTGGCCAGATGTCAATCTCCACAGGAGCCTGAGGGTAAATGTGAGACCAAGGAGAGGCCTAGGACTGCCGTGGTTAGATCTGAAAACTTACTGTTCTTACTCCGTATCTCCCACCTCTATCAACATGGGGAAAGCCAGACCCTATGCCTCAACCTGCATGCACACACACACATGCATACATGTACCTATATACATGTGTGCGTATGCATGTGTGTGCATATATGTGTGTATACACATACATTCATACATACATATTCACATATACATACACACATATACAGATGCATGCTCATACGCACACACAGACACACATACTCATGTATACGTTTGCATGGAAATAGACATCAGACACATGCATACACATATATATGCATACGCACAGATGTATACATCCATCCATACACACACACACACCACTCAGACTGGCTTCACTCTCATGACACATTTCCACAAACCAAGTGGTTAGACCCTAGGAGGTACTGTGTGCAAATAAATCCCCTTCTCCTAAAATAATAGCAGCGAACATTAAATGAGCCTTCACCACTTGCCAGGCACTGTGTTAAACCCTGGCCATGGATAATCTTCTGTCCCTCTTAGGCTTGGTTGTGTCATTATCACCATCAGACAGATGAAAAAACTGAGTCTCCAAGAGGGTAAGTGGGACAGTGACAGGGCAAGGTGTAAAATCAGGCAGTGACTCTCCAGCCCACATTTGGAACCACTCTCCCATCCAGTAATGTTTTTTTCCAGATATCCTTTTTTTTATCCAGTCACAAGGCGTGTATGCCCCTCAAAGGAGCCAGTGGACGCCCAACACTCACCCTGCAGGGCAGCCGGGAGCCTCTGGGCTTGCCAAGAAGAGGAGCCCATCAGGAAGCAGAACCCCGTCAAGTACACGTTCTCCCTGCATGCATGGTGCACTGTGGGGCCACAGGCCTAGGGACAGAGGCGCCTGAGGGGAGGGCCTGCTCCTCCTTCCATCCTGTCCTCCTGTCCCAGTACCTTCACCCTCCCCTAGACCCCGAGCCGCACCAGCTACAGGTCCCCACTCCTTCCCTCAGGACAGTTCCACAACCCAAGGCAACTCACCAGCAGCTGAGAGGGACTAGTGGAGGCTGCCAGGGACAGGCCCAGGGACATGTTCACAGCTTCTGGGGGGACTGAGGGGACATATATGTGTTACCCACAGGGCAGAGGGGGCTGTAAAAGATCTGGGCAGGGGTCACCTCAACCCTGAAAGACAAGAAGTCTGACTGGTGAAGGGCTTTCGGGTCTTGATGGAGCCGTGGGGGTGTGGGGGTGTGATGGACAGGGAGGCCATAAGGGAGTCAGGAAGCCCGGAAGGTTAAGGGTCTCAGACAGAGCTGGAACTGAGAAGGAGGGCTTCTGTGCTCCCCGCAGTTCCCTAGAGCGTGACAGTCTAGACCTAAGTCCTAAGGAGGGGCAGTGACTTACTCTGCAGGTGGATGGGCTCACACTTGCCCATGCTGTAGTCACACCGGTAGAGACTGCCTGTTTGGTTGGTACGCTTTATCTCCTGGGGGGCTCCAACCACCACCCTGGAGGGAGACAAAGAACACTATAACTAAGAATGTGGACAGCAGGGTGCCTGGGTTGTTCAGTCATTAAGCGTCTGCTATGGCTTAGGTCATGATCTCAGGGTCCTGGAATCGAGCCCTGTATCAGGCTTCCTGTTCCACAGGAAGCTGGCTTCTCCCTCTCCCACTACTCCTGCTTGTGTTCCCTCTCTCACTATCTCTCTCTGTTTGTCAAATAAATATATAAAAGTCTTTATAAAATTTTTTTAAAAAGAATGTGAACAGCAGAGCCAGACTTCTCAGTAAGTTTGTCTCACTCCTCTAAGCCTCCCATCCGCAAAGTGGAGATTAATACATTGTAAGTTCCACATGGGAGGGGTTTTTTTTTTTGTCTGTTTTGTTTTCTGGTGTATTGCCTGGCTCCTGAAATATTTAGTAGTAGGGGTTCAATAAATATTTGTTGAACAGTTGATACCTATGTACCTCATAAGGTTATTGTGAAGAATGAATCAGTGTTCACCTAAAAATTCACATTAAAACTACAGTGAGATATCACCTCACACCGATCAGAATGGCTAAAACTAACACAAGAAACAAGAGGTGTTGATAAAGATGGAATCAGGAGGGAAACAAGCCATGAGAGACTCTTGATCTCAGGAAAACAACTGAGGGTTGCTGAGGGTGGGGGGTAGGGAGAGGGTGGCTGGGTGATGAACATCGGGGAGGGTATGTGCTATGGTGAGTGCTGTGAAGTGTGTAAGCCTGATGATTCACAGACCCTTACCCCTGTGGCATACAATACATTATATGTTAATAAATTTTTTTTATTTAAAAAAAGGGGTGTTGATGAGGTTGTGGGAAAAAAGGAACACTTGTGTACCATTGGTGGGAATGCAAACTGGTGCAGCCCCTGTGGAAAAGAGTATGGAGGTTCCTCAAAAAGTTAAAAATAGAAATATCCTATGATCTAGCAATTGTACTACTGGATATTTACCCAAATAATACAAAATCTGAAAGGGCTATATGCACCCTGATGTTTATAGCAACAATATTTATAACAGCCAAGAGATGGAAGCAGCAAAAGTGTCCACCAACCGAAGAATGGATAAGGAAGATGTGGTATATACAGATAAACAGAGATAGAGATATTATTCAGCCACAGAAAAGAATGAAATCTTGCCATTTGCAATGGCATAGATGGAGCTAGAGAATAGTATGCTAAGTGAAATCAGTCAGACAAAAACAAATACCATGTGATTTCACTTACATGTGGAATTTTTTTTTAAGATTTTATTTATTTATTTGACAGATCACAAGCAGGCAGAGAGGCAGGCAGAGAGAGAGGAGGAAGCAGGCTCCCCGCTGAGCAGAGATCCTGATGTGGGGCTTGATCCCAGCACCCTGGCATCACGACCCGAGCTGAAGGCAGAGGCTTTAACCCACTGAGCCACCCAGGCGCCCCTTACATGTGGAATTTAAGAAACAAAGCAAACAAAAACAGGGAGAGACAAACCAATCACAGACTCTTAGTTATAGAGAACCAGCCAATGGTTACCAGAGGGTATGGGCATGGGGCTGTGTACAACAGGTGACAGGGGTTACGAGGTGCATTTGTCATGACGAGCACAGGCGAGGTATGGGATTTTTTTTTAATTTTTTATTTTTTATAAACATATATTTTTATCCCCAGGGGTACAGGTCTGTGAATCACCAGGTTTACGCACTTCGATCTTGTCTGATCTCGGAAGCTAAGCAGGGTCGGGCCTGGTTAGTACTTGGATGGGAGGTATGGGATTTTTGAATCACTGTATTGTACACCTGAAACTAATAGTGACACTTTGTGTTAACTATACTGGAATTTAAAGTAAAGTGAAATAAAATAAAACAGACCAGGGCCCACATGAAGGGCGCTGGACACTTAGTAAGCACTCAATAAATATTAGTTGTGATTATCAAGATGGCACGACAACACCTGCTTTCAGTCCAACTCTCCATAGCACTGGGGGAACTGCCACACCAGACAGAGGATAAGAGGGTCATGGGAAAGGACCGGACCCTATGCATGGAGAGGAGCTGGTAAAAATCAAAGGCAAGTCACCACCCCGTCCTTACCAGGTATTGCCATACTGGACCACGCTGTGTCCAAATCCAGCACTGTCCATAAGGAAGATTGTTGGCTGGTCTGTGTCCAAATTGAAGCAGAGAGAAGAAGCCGAGGCTGAGGAACGGGGTGAGAAAAGGAACTCTGAAGAAGGGTCTTCCTCCTGTTCCATCTCCCCAGCCCCCAACACCCGTTGTCCCCTGTAGGCCCTATGTCCCAGCACCTCCAGGATTTCTCAACGCCCAGCCTGGCCTCCCTCGCCCGGCCTTCTCTCCTCAGGCAACAGAGACAGTTCTTCACCCGCTGACCCACTGGCCAGCTTCAATTCTCCATTTTCACAAGCAACACACAAGCTCGAAAGACACTCCTTTGTCACCCCTGCCACTGGGGGCTTCCAAGAGGAAGAATCCAGGAAAACTTAGGCCAAAGTAACATTGTGAATAGAGTGCAAGTTTGACTTGTTCTTCCTACTTGGGAAATCACTGGATTATTCAGGCAATCGGCTCCTTTTCTAGTGTCTCTTAAACTCCCCTAAAATTAGTTCTTCAATATCCTCTCCCTCCAAAAACTCCAGATCCAAAGCCCTATGCATTTCCAGATACCCCCTTAATGTCTGGGTCTAAAACATGTACAGTCTCAGCTCTCTCTCTACCTGGACCCCAATCTTCTCATATCCCTTCACTGGGGCCCATGACTTACCCATCAACAAGAGGAGGGATGTTCTGATCCTGGTCATGACTGGAAGGTCAGACATGAGCTTCTGTGCTCCTCAGCTGCTGAGAGAACAGCTGAACCAGGGTGCAGAGGGAACAAGTGTGCAGAGAGGTGACCAGGAGGCCAGAAGCAGGAAGGGAAGCTGTCAGCATGAGTCAGAGGTAGAGGGCGGAGAATAGGACTAAATTAAGCAGAAAAAAAGGGTCGACATAGCCACATATGCTGTATGTCAGAGTCTTTCCTTCTTTTTTTTAGATTTCATTTATTTATTTGACACAGAGGGACAGAAAGCACATGCAGGGAGAGTGGGAGAGGGAGAAGCAGGCTCCCTGCTGAGCAGGAAGCCCAATGCAGGGCCTGATCCCAGGACCCCGGAATCATGACCTGAGCTGAAAGCAGATGCTTAAACCAACTGAGCCACACAGAATTTCCTTCAGGAGTCTTTCTAACCATAGATTTCTTGCCTTACCAAACTAGGTTTAGGTGGTTGTAGATCCCTGCCCTGCAACACCTCTCCAAGTTTCTCTAGTTGTACTGGCAGAAGATTCCTCTTGACCTTGAAATTTCAGTTCACCTGCTGAGGGAAAACCACCAGATGCCAGAGTAGTTAGGGCCCTAAGGAAGACCCTGATGGGGACCCTCCACTTCAGACCTGGAAATCTCTGGGCCACAAGTCATGAATCCAGGCCTTAGGAGGAGAACAGAGTGAATATTCAATCAGTTACACAACATGCTAATTTGAGGCTGATCATGTACCTCTCTAACAACAAAAAGATAAAACAAAAACACAAGCCCTGGGGTCAGTAGAGAAGACAGATGTGCAAACAGCAAGATGTTGCTATGAAATGAGAAGGCCACAGACCACAGAGTAGCTTACTCAAGTTAGAAGGGTGTGGATTTCCTGAAAGTCTTCCTGGAGGGGCACTTGAGCTGAGTCTTGAAGGCAACTGACCATAAGGGTGTGTATTTTAGAAGAGGTAACCAAATATAGAAGAGGCATGAGAATGAGTGTGCATCTTGGGAAAGCAGTGATGGGAAACCAGAGAGTAGGAGGTAGGAAGTGGCAAGAAATGAGGCCAATACCATGGGAGGCGGGGGAGAGGAGAAGTAGGACCCAGGTCTGGAAAGCCCCATTAAGGCATGTTTATTTTATCCTGAGGGCAAAGGGAAGCATTGTATCAAATTAGGGAGAATGAAGTCTTCAAATTTACATTTTAGGAAGCTAAAAAGAGGGGCTATATGAATTGGGTTTCATTGGGAACTCGCCGAAGACAGATCAGTTAAGAGGGAGGTAATGGGGCCCTCTAGGGTGAGCTAGTGGCCATGGGAATGGACTGGAGGCTAACAGCTCCCTAAGGGGAGGACTGTGGTGATGGTCCCTGAGAATACTTGTAGGAGTGGGGTGGCGGAGGGGAGCAGTGAGGTAGGACTACTTTGATTTTGAAAACCAAAATTCAGTGTTTAAGAGCTTGGACTCTCTCAACCTCTCTAGGTTCCAGTTTACTCATCCACAATGTGGGAGGTGATAATAAAAGTACAAATGTCCCTGGGTGCCTGGCTGGCTTAGTCAGTGGAGCACATGAATCCTGGTCTTGGGGTTGTGAGTTCAAGCCCCACGTTGGTGTAAAGACTACATCAAAAACTAATGATGTACTATACAGTGGATAACTGAAAATAAATAGATAAATAAATAAATAAACAAAAATAAATTAAACATTGACCCTCAGATTCACAACGGAAAAAAAAGAGATTACTTAAAAATAAAATCTTCAGAGTCCATAGTCTCTCATGGTTCACCTCCCCTTCCAATGTCCCTTAACTCCCTTCTCCTCTCCATCTCCCCATGTCCTCCATGCTATTTGTTATGCTCCACAAATAAGTGAAACCGTATGATAATTGACTCTCTCTGCTTGACTTATTTCACTCAGCATCATCTCTTCCAGTCCCGTCCATGTTGCTACAAAAGTTGGGTATTGAAGGAGTGGGGGGTGGGAGGTTGGGGGAGCCAGGTGGTGTGTATTAGGGAGGGCACATATTGCATGGAGCACTGGGTGTGGTGCAAAAACAGGTGGTGGGTATTACAGAGGGCACTGATTGCATGGAGCACTGGGTGTGGTGCAAAAATAATGAATACTGTTATGCTGAAAATAAATAAAAAATAAATTTTAAAAATATGTATATATAACCATGGGAAAAAAATGAATACTGTTATGCTGAAAATAAATAATAAATAAAGAAATAAAGAAAAATTAAAATTAAAAAAAAGAGAATGAGCATAAAAAATAACAAAATCTTCAAAAAAATACACACCTTCTATTGTTGCCAGGAAGTTTGAGTTAGTAAGTGTGAAATGTTAAGAAGAATGTATAAGAGCTTCTGTTATTGACTATTATCAATACTATGCTGTGATGATTATTGTGTTAGGTAAGAGGGTACTAAAGGCTTTCAAAGAGGAGATGTCCTAGAGGAGGACTGAACCAATGGGGCTAGATCTCGAGAGAAAAGTCTTGGTTGGAGATGAGTTTTGTATCCATCAGAAGTGCTGGTTGAGATCCTGATGGGAGTGTAAAGAAGGAAGAGAAAGATGCTCAGAGGAGGGAGAGAAAAGTCAGTGTTGGCAGCAGAGCAGGAGCAGAGGAAGACTGAGAAGAAAGGAGTCTTCAAAGAGAAAGAAAGAAGCCCAGGAGAAGAGAAGAAGGACATCATGGAATGGCTGCCTGGAAGGGAGGGTATACAGGGTCACAAGCTGTCAGATGCAAAGTGAGGAAGTTCTCAGTTATGACAACAGAAGCTTCCAGGGACCCTGGAGTCAACGGTGCCAGGGTAATGGGAAAGGATCTGGGACTGAAGAATGTGGGCACCAATGTCACTTGGAGATAAGCAGCCCTGAAGAGACCTCAGATACAATACGGATGGAGAAAAGCCCTGGAATTCTTGGAGATGAAGAAAATCTGAGGGAGAAGGAAATTATGACAAAGAACCCCAATAAAGAAAAAGGAGAAGTGGCACAGAGTCCAAAGAAAATAAAAGACAAGGCAGAAATGACTCAAGCCAGAAGATGTCTGTGAGACTAGAGCTCACAGACAGGGTGAGTATCAGAGAGGACCCCAGCCTTCGAAGGTGAGTCCTGACCTTTCCATTGCTTCCTTTCCTTGTGCTTGGGCTCCACCTTTGGTGGGTTAGAGTACATAAGACAATTATATTGGACAAATAAGACTTCATTTCTTCTTTCAAGCTGCCCAGCATACTTCCATGATACTTCAGAGAAAATCCAAGAAAGGTAAGACATCTAACCTGCAGCAAAGATAACTTAAACCATAACAGTGAGAACAGGATATGTCTTTAGTTCAGCCCATCCATTTTACAAATGAGAGCAGTGAGGCTCCAACCAGGAACTAAAACGCACAGCCCCTTTTCATTTCAATGAATCATGATGTGACACTTTCAGAAAAAGGAAGGCAGGTGAGGGAGACAACCTAAGCAAAGAAGGAGTGGACGCCCAAATTCCCCAATCTCGTGAGTCCTGTGGGACCCTGAATCAGTCGCATCCAGCTCTGTCCATCTGGCACAGCTCAGGTATTCACATGGGGAGGTCTAGGGAAGTTTGGAGGGCAGCCAGCCTTTCCCACTGCTGACATTCCTCACTCAAAAAGTTTTTGCTCTGTCCCTGAGCCTAGAGGTGCTGACTGAAGAAGATTCTGGCAGGGCAGTGGGGCAGTAAGGGCTGCATCTGCTCTGTGACATACTGGTGGGGCCGGGGAGGGGGCGGTTGTTAGTGGAGAAACACAACACAGACATAAGCTGCTTTAATTCAGGTTTGATTTGCCTGAGCTAAGTAGAACTGAATCATCTTGGGTCTGTCTCCCATGTTTCTTTTCCATGGAAAGAGAACCGATATCTGGTGGGTGGAAAACTTGTATTTTTTAGTCCATTTCCACCCCACTCTTACTGGTGTAGCCTGAACGGATTTTCCCTAGAGTTTCTGCCCTTCCTCTTACTACATGAAGTCTGTCTCACTTCTCTGTCTTTGAAGGACATTGCCTGCCTCACCTCCAGATTTTCTCAAAACAGAATTTATTTTAATTCTATAGTATAGAAACACACATGCATACTCATGTTCTCAGGGAAAAAGCTGTCCTCCAAAAGCAACTGGTTCTCCTGAATTCCTGGAGCTCTAGGCCTGGAGTTGTGTTATGATGAATGATTTGAAAGTGCTAGAGGATTTTTGCCAGTAGTTAGGAACTCGGGACGTGGACAGGAGAAGCTGGCATAAGGTAATAACATCTTGGTGGCAGAACAAAAGAACTGAGGTAATACTAACATATTGTACACTTTATGTATGTTAGCTCACTGAATGTTCACAACAGTCCATTGCAGGTGGGGAGTTGCTATTACTCTCATTTTACAGATGCAAAATTGAGGCACAGAGAACTTGAGTCATTTGTCTCAAGTTTCCCAGCTAGTACAAGGTAAAGACAGATTTCAAGGAACCAGAATCTTGACCACACTGCTAATGATCTTACTGCCTCCTCTCTACCCCATATGCTGCCTGGGCAGCATTTGTTCACTCAACCATTTATCCTACACACATGAGCTTCTCATGTGACCCAGACTGTGGGCTAGCTGCTGGGGAAGCAAGACAAGCAGGAAAGCGTGCTGGCCCTCAAGGAGACCATACCCTACAAGGGAGAAAATATTTTCATGCATTCAAATCACAAGTTTTACTAGACAGAAGAATGATTGTATGGCTCAGAAAGGAAGTGATTAACTCAGCTTTGATGAGTCTAATAAGGAGATGCTTGGGGAAAAAATGTCTTGAAACACCAGGGATTGAGATAGGGACTATAGACTTCAAATTGGGACTTTGTCCTTCCGGCTCCTCTG
The DNA here is from genome assembly GCF_964662115.1 of Mustela nivalis. Lineage (NCBI taxonomy): Eukaryota > Metazoa > Chordata > Mammalia > Carnivora > Mustelidae > Mustela > Mustela nivalis. The sequence goes on from NC_139038.1 coordinate 16,090,605, forward strand.
ACCTCAGCATTCAGCACAACACCTGCCACACAGGAAGCACCCAGTGAATACTCGGTACCCACATGAAGTTAAAGAATGGCAGAGCTAATCCCAGGCAAGGGAACAAGTCTTTTTGTACAGAAGATCCAACAGTTCTGGTCTCGTTCGCTGTTGCAACTCAGCTATGTGCCTGGGAAATAGCACTTGCTGCTGTTTGTTGCTGCTGTTGCTATAAGCTGAGGACAAAGGTGAAAATTAACAATCAGTCTTCCTTAGTGAAGAATAAAAGGTGACACCCTCTCAATGAGGCTCATTGAAAGCAGACAGTCATTTCTCTTTTTCTCTCCAAGGATCACCTGTAGGATTGGAGTAGATACAACCAGGGCTCAAACATTCTGTTGAGTATGTGGATGAATGAGTGTGATAAGAGGGTAGATGAGGGGCATCTGGGTTGCTCAAATGGTTGGACATCTGCCTTCGGCTCACCTCATGGTCTTAGGGTCCTAGGATTGGGTCCTGTGTCAGGGTCCCTGCCCAGCAGGGGGCCTAATTCTGCTTCTCTCTCTGCCACTCCCTCTGCTTGTATCCTTGCTCTCACTCACTCTGTCTCTCTCTCTCTCTGTCAAATAGATAGATGACAGATAGATAGATGATAGACAGATAGATGATAGACAGATAGATAGATGTAGATGAGTATGTGCATGGACAGATGAGCAAGTGACAGGGTAAATGGAAAAAGTGAATGGATAAGTGTGTAAGTGGGGTGGACAGGTATGTGGAAAGGGAGTCTGCAAAGATTTGAAGTTAATAGACCAACTCTTCCATCCAGATCACCGTGCAATCTGCTTAATTGTTGCATAAATCAGAACACTGCCTCAAAACAAGGCAGAGGCAGCCTTACTAGAATGCAAACTAACTTGAATTAGGACAAATATTGGATACAACAGGGATTTGTTTAGGTTGAGTAAAAGGCTTTAGGAAATAAGAAGAGGGATGTTAGGGAACCCAGCAAATGTGTACCTGGTGGATGAGGAAAACCCTGGGGCAACAGTGAAGGAATAAGGAAGGAGCACTGGTTTGGTTCATGTACAGACATTGGCAAAACTCCTAGGAGAGTCAAAGTGTTGTTCTTGCTCTGACTCCCACTGCTGGCAAGTGACTTAGCTGGAATGAGAAGAACATAGTACTTAATTTGTACTTAAGTTCTGTGAAATCGAGACAGAAGAGAAAAGAAGAAGCAAAGACAAGTCACTGGGAAATGAGGAAAAAGAAGAGGAAATTATGTGGTCAGAGTAAGGGGGGTAGGGGCTTAAGCATTGATAACTGAGCTATCTCCTTCTGTGTTTCCGTTGGAGAGAACATACTTTCCATCTGAAGGCTCCACAATGCTGTCCCAGCTCCCAGCCTTCAATTCAGCTCTCAAAGGTGAGTGGGCAAAGCTGGGTTGGAGTCTCAGCTATGAAAAGTCTACCTGACCTTGATTAAGTTAACATAACCTCACTAATAATCAGTATCCTCTTCTGCAAAATGGGAACAATAATATCCACCTCATTGAGCAGCTGTGAAGAATTTCATGAGAACTGGATTAGCCTTCAGGACAGGACTTGTCCAGCCTTGTCTGAACTAGAATCTGGTCATTACACTCCTTAAAAATGCATGAAAACCTTCTCTTATTTATGTGTTCTATCACACTGATTGAGTTGCAAATATTGAACCATGCTTGCATTCCAGGGATAAATCCCACCTGGTTGTGATGGACTGTGATGGACTGTTGGATCCTATTAACTAAGATCTTGTTGAGAATCTTGGTATCCATATTCATCAGGGATATTGGTCTGAAATTCTCCTTTTCGATTGGGTGTTTGCCTGGTTTGAGGATCAAGGTAGTGTTGGCCTCATACAGTCTGGAAATCATCCTTTAGTTTCTATTTTTATTTTTTTAAAACAGTTTCAAGAGAATGAGTATTATTTTTTTCTTAAAATGTTTGGTGGAATTCCCCAGGGAATCCATCAGACCTCGGACTCTTGTCCTTGGGGAGGCTATTGATCACTGCTTCACTCTTGTTACTGGTTATTGGTATATTCAATTGTCAATTTCTTCCTGTTTCAGTATTGCAGTTTATAGGTTTCCAGGAAGGCATCCATCTCTTCTAGGTTGCTTAACTTATTGGCATATAGCTGTTGATAATAGTATCTGATTATTCTTGCTATTTCCTTGGTGTTAGTCATGATTTCTCCCTTCTCATTCCTAATTTTATTAATCTGCATCCTTTCATTTTCTTTTGGATAAGTCTGGCCAGTGGTTTATTGGTCTTATTAATTCTTTCAAAGAACCAGTTTCTAGTTTTGTTGATCTCCTTACTGTATTACTCATTTCTGTTTCATTGATGTCTGCTCTAATCTTAATTATTTCCCTTCTCATACATGGGTTATCCTTAATTTGTTGTTGATTCTCCAGATCTTTAAGGTGTAAAGATAGTTTGTGTATTCTGGATTTTTCTATTTTTTATTTGAGTGAGGCTTGGATGCCCTTGTATTTTCCCCTTAGGACCACCTTTGCAGTATCCTATAGGTTTTGGACTGATGTGTCCTCATTCTCATTGGTTTCCATGAATTGTTTAAGTTCTTCTTTGATTTCATGGTTGACTCAAACATGCTTGAGCAGGATAGTCTTTAGCTTCCAAGTGTTTGAATTCCTTCAAAACCTTTTCTTGGGATTGAGTTCCAGCTTTACATAGTTGTCTGAGACTATGCAGGGAATAATCTCAATCTTTTGGTATCAGTTGAACCCTGATTTGTGACCCAGTATGTGGTCTATTCTGGAGGAAGTTCTCATTGAGAAGAATGAGTATTCTGTTGTATTAGGAAGCAATGTTACAGATACCTATATATATCTATACAGAAATATAGATATATATTGTCCATCTGCTCCAGAGTGTCATTCAAAGCACTTGTTTTGTTTGTTTTCTGCTTAGTTGACCTGTCTGCTGCTAAGAGTGGAGTGTTAAGTTCTCCTACAATTAATGTATTATTTTTTATTTAATTTATTTTCAGTGCAACAGAATTCATTGTTTATGCACCACTCCCAGAGCTCGATGCAATACGTGCCCTCCATAATAACCACCACCAGTCTTCCCCACCCTCCCACCCCCCGCCCCTTCAAAACCCTCAGATTATTTTTCAGAGTCCATAGTCTCTCATGGTTCATCTCCCCTTCCAATGTCCCTCAACTCCCTTCTCCACTCCATCTCCTGATATCCTCTGTGTTATTTGTTATGCTCCACAAATAAGCAAAAGCATAAGATAATTGACTCTCTCTGCTTGACTTATTTCACTCAGCATAATCTCTTCCAGTCCCGTCCATGTTGCTACAAAAGTTGGGTATTCATCCTTTCTGATGGAGGCATAATACTCCATTGTATATACGGACCACATCTTCCTTATCCATTCGTCTGTTGAAGGGCATCTATATGTAGAAGAATGAAACATGACCATTATCTTACACTATACACAAAGATAAACTCGAAATGGATGAAAGACCTCAATGTGAGACAGGAATTCATCAGAATTCTAGAGGAGAACATAGGCAGTAACCTCTTTGATATCAGCCACAGCAACTTCTTTCAAGATATGTCTCCAAAGGCAAAAGTGAAAATGAACTTTTGGGACTTTATCAAGATCAAAAGCTCATGCACAGCAAAGGAAACAGTCCAGAAAACAAAGAGGCAACCCACAGAATGGAAGAAGATATTCACAAATGACAGTACAGACAAAGGGCTGATATCCAGGATCTATAAAGAATTGCTCAAACTCAACACACACAAAACAGATAATCATGTCAAAAAATGGGCAGAAGACATGAACAGACACTTCTCCAATGAAGACATACAAATGGCTATCAGACACATGAAAAAATGTTGATCATCACTGGCCATCAGGGAGATTCAAATCAAAATCACATTGAGATACCACCTGACACCAGTTAGAATGGCCAAAATCAGCAAGACAGGAATCAACGTGTGTTGGAGAGGATGTGGAGAAAGGGGAACCCTCTTATGCTGTTGGTGGGAATGCAAGTTGGTGTAGCCACTTTGGAGAACAGTGTAGATTCCCTAAGAAATTAAAAATAGAACTTCCCTATGACCCTGTAATTGCACTACTGGGTATTTACCCCAAAGATACAGATGTAGTGAAAAGAAGGGCCATCTGTACCCCAATGTTCAAAGCAGCAAAGGCCAAAGTCACCAAACTGTGGAAAGAAGCAATAAATGTATTATTATCAATATGTCTCCTTATTTTGGTTAGCAGTTGGCTTATATAGTTGGCTGCACCCATGTTGGGGGCATAGATATCTACAGTTGTTAGATCTTCTTTTTGGATATACTCTTTAAGAATGATATAGTGTGGGGTAGGAGTCATGATGGCAAAGAAGTAGCAGGCTGAGACAACATCAGGTAGCAGGAGATCAGCTAGATAGCTTATCAAACCATTCCAAACACCTAAAAATCCAAAATGAGATTGAAAAGAAGAGCAGCAATTCTAGAAACAGAAAATTGACCACTTTCTGAAAGGTAGGACCTGCAGAGAAGTGAATCCAAAGTGATGGGAAGATAGATCGCTGGGTGAGGGGCTGGCTCCCCGCAAGCAACAGAGCAATGGAGCACAAAATCAGAACTTTTAAGTCTGCTCCACTAAAGGGCACCGCTCCAGAGGCTAAGCTGGGGTGAAGCCCATGCAGGAACAGTGGCCTGAAAATGGTGGCCTCCTGCTCTCTGGCCCAAGGACCTGAGAGCTCGGGCCCCCACTCCTCAGAGGCCTCAGGTCCCAGGGGGGTCACAGAAGGATCGGGGCTGAGTGTCACAGAGCTCACAAGTATTAGAGCAGGGAAGCTGGCTACAGAGACGGAGCCAAGGAGTGAGCTCTCAGCTCAGGGTTACCTTACCATGATCTGTGGCACAGGCCACTGTTCTGTGAGCAGGGACCCCACAAGATCTGGGGAGACCCCTCGGAAGAGCTTAGGGATCTGCAGGGTTTGGAGAATCCATGCGGGGCTGTTTGCCAGAGACAGAGAAGCTTGGTCACAGGCTGGGTGAGGTCAGAGAGCAGCCAGAGGCCAGGGAGATGGGAGTTATTGAGCACTTTTCTCCAAGGACGCACTGAGAAGTGGGGGCCCGAGCTCTCAGGTCCTTGGGCCAGAGAGCAGGAGGCCACCATTTTCATTCCCATCCTCCAGAACTCTACAGAAAGCGTTCAGGGAACAAAAGCTCCCAAAAGTGAACCCAAGCAGATTACTTCACCTGGTCCCTGGTAAGGGTGGTGCAGTTCCGCCTTGGGCAAAGACATTTGAGAATCACTACAACAGGCCCCTCCCTGAAATAATCAGCAAAAAATCCAGCCAAGACCAAATTCACTTACCAAGGAGAACAGTGGAATTCCAGAGGAGGAGAAAGCAAAGCATGGAATTCATGGTTTTCTTCCCGTGATTCTTTAGTCTTGCAAAGTTGATTAATATTTTATTTTATTTTATTTTATTTTTCTTCTACTAAATTTTTTTTACTTTTACCCTTTTCTCTTTTAACATTTTTTAAATAGTTTATCTTAACAATATCTTTCATTTAAAAAAATCTTTTTTGAACCTTTTTTATTATACTCATATTTTATCCTTCATTGTATACAACTTTTTTTTTTTTGTATACGCAGTTTTCTTTTTGTATACACATTTTTTTCTTCTAAAAAAATTGGGGTACAACTTCTTCTAATATATCAAAATACACCCTAAATCTAGCACAGGGCTTTGGTCTAGTCTCCAGCCTGAGCAAATACTCTCCACTTTCTTTTTCTTTATTCTCCCAACCAACTTATCTTATTAACTCTATTTTTTGAAATTTTTTTAAAAATAAAAATAATTTTCATCTTTATACTCTTATTCCATCCCTTCATTGTGCTTACCCTTAGACATGTTTTTCATTCCTTAAAATTTGGGGAGGTAGTTTCTTCTAAGAGACCAAACTACTCCCCAATTAAGTGGGTGACCCTGTTCTATTCAACAGTCTAATATATATATATATTTTTATCTTTATTTGTTTTCTTTTTTTAATTTTTTTTTCTGGACTTCTTTTTACCCCCTTTCTTCCCCCCAATGATTTGGAGTCTCTTCCGATTTGGTTAAAACACATTTTCCTGGGGTCTTTGCCACCCCTTTAGTATTTTGTTCGTTCCTTCATATATTCTTTTTTTATTAATTTTTTTAAATCTTCTATAAACATATAATGTATTTTTATCCCCCAGGGGTACAGGTCTGTGAATCACCAGGTTCACACACTTCACAGCACTCACCATAGCACATACCCTCCCCAATGTCCATTACCCCACCAGCCTCTCCCTAATCCCCTCCCCCCATGCAACCTTCAGTTTGTTTTGTGAGATTAAGAGTCACTTATGCTTTGTCTCCCTCCCAATCCCATCTTGATTCATTGATTCTTTTCCTACCCTCCAAACCCTTCACTTTGCATTTCCACTTCTTCATATCAGGGAGATCATGTGATAGCTCTTTCTCTGACTTATTTTACTAAGCATAATACCATCTAGTTCTAGCCACGTCCCATTCCAAATGGCAATATTTCATTTCTTTTGATGGCTGCATAGTATCCCATTGTATATATATACCACATCTTCTTTATCCATTCATCTGTTGATGGACATCTAGGTTCTTACCATAGTTTGGCTATTGGGGACATTGCTGCTACAAACATTCGGGTGCACATGCCCCTTTGGTTCACTACGTTTGTATCTTTAGGGTAAATACCCAGTAGTGCAATTGTTGGGTCATAGGGTAGCTCTATTTCCAGCTTTTTGAGGAACCTCCACCCTGTTTTCTAGAGTGGTTGCACCAGCTTGCATTCCCACCAACAGTGTTCCCCTTTCTCCGCATCCTCGCCAGCATCTGTCATTTCCTGACTTGTTAATTTTAGCCATTCGAACTGGTGTGAGGTGGTATCTCATTGTGGTTTTGATTTGTATTTCCCTGATGCCAAGTGATGTGGAGCATTTTTTCATGTGTCTGTTGGCCATCTGGATGTATTCTTTGCAGAAATGCCTGTTCATGTCCTCTGTCCATTTCTTGATTGGATTATTTGTTCTTTGGGTGTTTGCTAAGAGTTTGCTAAGCTCTTTATAGATTTTGGATACTAGCCCTTTATCTGACATGTCGTTTGCAAACTTCTCTCATTCTGTCCATTGTCTTTTGGTTTTGGTTTTGTTTTGATTACTGTGTTATTTGTGGAGCATAACAAATAGCATGGAGGACAAGGGGAGATGGAGAGGAGAAGGGAGTTGAGGGAAATTGGAAGGGGAAGTGAACCATGAGAGACTATGGACTCTGAAAAACAATCTGAGGGATTTGAAGTGGCAGGGGGTGGGAGGTTGGGGGAACCAAGTGGTGGGTAATAGAGAGGGCACGGATTGCATGGAGCACTGGGTGTGGTGCAGAAACAATGACTACTGTTACACTGAAAAGAAATTTTAAAAAACTAAAAAAAAAAAAAAAAAAAAAAAGAAGTGGGCAGAAGACATGAACAGACATTTCTACAAAGAAGACATCCAGATGGCCAACAAACACTTGAAAAAGTGTTCCACATCACTCGGCATCAGGGAAATACAAATCAAAACCACAATGAGAGTACCATCTCATGCCAATCAGAATGGCTAAAATTAACAAGTCAGGAAACAACAGATGGTGGATAGTATGCAGAGAAAGGGGAACACTCCTACACTGCTGGTGGGAATGCAAGCTGGTGCACCCAGTCTAGAAAGCAGCATGGAGGGTTCTCAAAAAGTTGAAAATAGAGCTACCCTATGACCCAGCAATCACACTACTGGGTATTTGCCCTAAAGATACAAATGTAGTGATCCATAGGGGCATGTGCTCCCAAGTGTTTATAGCAGCAATGTCCCCAATAGCCAAACTATGGAAAGAACCCAGATGTCCATCAACAGATGAATAGATAAAGAAGATGTGGTATATACATAGAATGGAATACTATGCAGCCATCAAAAGTAATGAAACCTTGCCTTTTGCAATGATGTGAATGGAACTAGAATGTATTATGCTGAGTGAAATAAGTCAATCAGAGAAAGACAATTATCATATTATCTCCCTGATATGAGGAATTTCAGAGGCAACGTGGAGGGTTTGGAGGGTAGAGAAGGAAAAATGAAGAAAGACGGGATTGGGAGGGAGACAAACCATAAGAGACTCTTAATCTCACAAAACAAACTGAGAGTTTCTGGGGTCGGGGAGAGGATGGTTGGATTATGGACATTGTGGAGGGTATTTGCTATTAAAGCCTGATGATTCACAGGCTTGTAGCCCTGGGACTAATACTACATTATATGTTACTTTTTTAAAAAAGAAAAAACATAAATCTGGATTTCTCTCAGAAATCTCTCAATTTTAAGATGGGGAGATGGAGTAACTGGTTGATGGGCATTAAGAAGGGCACATGATGTACTGAGCACCGTGTTATATATGACTGATGAGTCACTGAACTCTATCTCTGAAACTTATACTATATGTTGATTAATTGGATTTAAATTAAATTTAATTTTTTTAAAAAAAGCTCTCGGTTTTAAAATGTTAGCGACTAATAAAAAAACAAATAAACAAAACCATATAGGCTAAATAAAATCTGAGGGCTGGATTTGGCCTAAGCATTGTCATTTAGAAATCTCTTTTTTTTTTTTAATTATTATTATTGTGTTCAACTAGCCAACATATAATACATCATTAGTTCTTGATGTAAGGCTCAACAATTCATTAATCGCTTATAACACCCATTGCTCAGCACTACAATGTGCCCTCTTTAAAATCCATCTAAACTGGAAATGAGTAAAGGGGAAGGATTAAAAAAATAAATTAAAGACCATGAGCTTTCCCTGGGAAGGGAAATCCATACCATCAAGATATACGTCTCTGGTAATCTCGAGAAAGAAGAAAGAGAAGTACCTTCCAAGTACCTTTCTCATGCATCTACAGGGGAAACAGGCCAGTTAATTTCTCTATCAGGTCATTTAGCCACCTGGAGGGAGGAAATAAATGGGTGGGATCCCAGCTTTGTGCTCTCAGAGGTTGAGGATAAATTCTAGAGACCAAAACCAAGAGGGTTCATCAGAAAGGCCCCACAGATGGAGAAAAGTATAACTGAAGCCTGTGACCATCCTGAGGATGGATAGAGTGGAACACTCCCAGCCCCCCTTTCTGGATGCCAGCCATATCCTAAGTCCTGACGAGAAGGAGGGGACTGAAATGCTAGGAATTAGGCTAGCAGCACTACCATGAAACTTTCAGGCTTTATGACAATTTCTTAGATCAAGTAAGAAAACAAAGCTTTTGAGAAGGTAGTGGTATTACCATACAGGGGCAGCTGCTGTATTGGAAGTTCAGAATACCAGTGCCAAAAAGATTAGTTTTCATTTCTCTTTTTTATAACAATATGAGATTATGGAGCCCAGGGTTAACATAGTAGTTCTACAGAGTTAGAACCTAGATTTCTGCTGTCTCACTCTAGCCTTTTTGTATGTTGCCCTTATCTGCAAGGTCCAAAATGGTACACCATGGCATTCATGCCCCAGCTGGTAAAAAATGGTAAGGGGAAAGGAAGCACACTTCTGTCAGTGGGCTGACTCCAAAGTTGTTCATTCAACCTACTCATATCCCACACAGAACCTAGCCATACAGCCATCATAGCTGCATAGGAAACGAGGAAATATGCTCTTTAACTGAGTGGTTATATTAGTTACCCATTGTGGCATAACAAACCATTCCAAAGCATAGAGAATTGAGATATCAACAATATATTATTTCTCACAGTTCTGAGCAATTCTTTTGTTGGACTTGCCTGTGGCTGCAGTCATCAGATGGCTAGACTGGGCTGGAAGGGCCATGAGGACCTCAAGCATGCAGTCTTGCTGGCTGTCTACTGGGGGCCTTAGTCATCTCCTCCTGTGGCTGCTCATTCTCTAATGTGTTCAGTGGATCTCAGGATGGTGGTCTTGGGATTCTGAGAAGGTGAGAGCAGAAGCTGTAGTGCTTCCCAGCCCAAGCTCTGGAACTCCCACACATCCCATAAGCCATCACATTCTATTGGTCAAAGCAAGCCACAGAATCCAGCTCAGATTCTAGTTGGTAGAGATAGACCCCTCTACTTAATGGAAAAAGCAATAAATGAGTGGTATATGAGGAGACACACTCATTGGGGGTCATAATTCTTTTTCTTTTATGTTCAGTTAGCCAGAATATAGTAAATCATCAGTTTTTGATGTAGTGTTCACTGATTCATTAGTTGCTTATAACACGTAGTACTCCATGCAATACATGCCCTCCTTAATACTGACCACCCAGTTACAATTTCACCCCACCCACCCTCAGTTTGTTTCCCAGAGTCCAGAGTCTCTCATGGCTTTTCTCCCTCTCTGATTTCTTCAGCATGGAGGTCATAATTCTAACGATCTTCCATGGTGGCCCAGATAAGGACCCTATTCCTGAGTAAGAAAATGAGGATTGAAACTGAAGGGCTCTATGTATTCTGAAGCAAGGGACTCTAAAAAGTAAAAACAAGAGATTTCCCTGGGGTTGGCTGCTTATCATGAGATTTGTGGCCCTGTTTATTAGTAACTTTGTGGTTATACTAGGGTAATTTGTCACTAAAAATTATTTATTTTCCAACCCATCATAAAACTCCTATCTGGCTGAATTCAACAGAATCTTCCAACTCAATGATGTAAATGTGGACTCTGAGCCCTCAGGACCTTAACTGTTCATTCAAAGACAGGCCTCTGCAAATACAGAAGCCCTCCCCTTTCCTGGCTCAGTTAAGGACTTCTGGAAATATTAAGGTCCTTTATCTTTCAACTTAAGGAAGTAGAAAAACATTTTTAACGAATTTTGAAGTCAGAAGAGGAAATTGTGCAGAATCATCCAAAGGTGACATGTGCTATGGCACCCCCAAGGATACGAGGACCATTGTCTCATTAGTCACCCTTTAATGACATCATATTTCACTTTTGAGTAAAATGGAAACTCCTCACTCTGGCTTACCAAGCACAACTGCCCAAGCTCCTGCCCACTCCTTGACCCCATCTGTGCTTCACTCTGACTGGAACATTCCTGCCTCTACTTGAGTCAGGTGTTGCCTCCCCTGGGGACCCTTCCCACACCTTCCCAAGTAGGAGAAGCTGCCCCTCCTTCCTATCATCTCTGTTCTTATCCTGGAACAGATGTCTAAGACATGATTTTCTGTATTTTGATGAGCCCCATGAAATTGCCATTTTTGTCAAAAAAACATGTTGACAATTTCGTATGGTTTATCACCTAATATTATAACATCTAGATAACAGCCACAGTCTCCCCACACCTCCCTGTGCCTGCCCTGTCACAGGGTATTCCTCAAAAGCCATCAGGACAGTAAAAGAGAAAAGCTTTGGAACCAGACAGAGCCAGGTTTTAATCCCAGCTCCCTTCTATTCCTATATGTATGATCTCAGGCCATTGGGATGATCTCTAAGTCTGTTTTCTCATAAGTGAAATTCAGGTATTATTAAATAGCAAGTGGTGGCTGCTTAGCAGGACTGGCGTCAGAATTAGGATGCACACTAAGGTGAGAGTCATAGTTAACTGCATTGGCAAAGGGATGGGAGAATGGGAACTGATAGTGCTCCCCTGAGGAGGGAAGTTTGCCTAGAAACAGCTTATCAAAAATTTACATGCCCTTGATAGCAAGTGCTACCAATGCCCTGTTTGGATCCATGTGGACCTTGACAAGGGACCATAAGCTCATCTTTCATATTTCCAACTAGCAGAACTTGTTATCTCTTTGGCCACCAGAGCCCATTCTGTCTTCATTCAGGTGAGGTCAGAAGTGCCAGGGAACTGATGACACCGCTGCCCACCAAGAGCAGACCTCAGCCAATAATTATGTAGAGCTGCTGTACAGTTCACTATTGAACAACACAGGTTTGAACTGCACAGTTCCACTTATATGTGGATTTTTCAAAAACTGCATACAATACAACAAATGTATTTTCCTTAACAATTTTTTAACTTACATAATTTTATTATTTTAATTTTATTTTTTGTGTTCCAAGATTCATTGTTTATGCACCACACCCAGTGCTTCATGCAATACATGCCTTCCTTAATACCCACCACCAGGCTTAACATCCCCCCAAGCTCCCCCCTTCAAAACCTTCAGTTTCTTAGAGTCCACAGTCTCTCATGGCTCATCCAAAAATACAGATGTAGGGAGAAGAAGGGCCATATGTACCCCAATGTTCCTTAAGATTTTTTTTCTCAAGTAACCTTTTTTAAAAATTTCTTTTCAGTGTTCCAGAATTCATTGTTTATGCACCATACCCAGTGCTCCATGCAATAAGTGTCCTCCATAATATCCTCCACCAGGTTCACCCAATGTCCCACCGCCCTCCCATCCAAAACCCTCAGATTGATTTTCAGAGTCCACAGTCTCTCATGGTTCATCTCTCCCTCAATTTCCCTCAAGTCCCTTCTCCTCTCCAGCTCCCCATGTCCTCTGTGTTATTCCTTATGGTCCACAAATAACCAAAACCATATGATAATTAACTCTCTGCTTGACTTACTTCACTCAGCATAATCTCCTCCAATCCTGTCCATGTTGATACAAAAGTTGGGTATTCATCCGTTCTGATGGAAGCATAATACTCCATAGTATAAATGGACCACATCTTCCTTATCCATTCATTCATTGAAGGGCATTTTGGTTCTTTCCACAGACTGGTGACTGTGGCCATTGCTGCTATAAACATTGGGGTACAGATGGCCCTTCTTTTCACTACATCTGTATCTTTGGGGTAAACACCCAGTAGTGCAATTGCAGGGTCATAGGGAAGCTCTATTTTTAATTTCTTAAGGAATCTCCACACTTTCTTCCAAAGTGGCTACACCAACTTGCATTCCCACCAACAGCATAAGAGGGTTCCCCTTTCTCCACATCCTCTCCAACACACGTTGTTTCCTGTCTTGTTAATTTTGGCCATTCTAACTGGTGTAAGGTGGTATCTCAATGTGGGGTTTTGATTTGACTCTCCCTGATGGCCAGTGATGACGAACATTTTTCATGTGTCTGTTAGCCATTTATACGTCTTCATTGCAGAAGTGTCTGTTCATGTCTTCTGCCCATTTTTTTGACATGATTATCTGTTTTGTGTGTGTTGAGTTTGAGGAGTTCTTTATAGATCCTGGACATCAGCCCTTTGTCTGTATTGTCATTTGCAAATATCTTCTCCCATTCTGTGGGTTGTCTCTTTGTTTTGTGGACTGTTTCCTATGCCATGCAGAAGCTTTTGATCTTGTGAAATCCCAAAATTTCATTTTTGCTTTAGTTTCCTTTGCCTTTGGTGACATATCTTGAAAGAAGTTGCTGTGGCCAATGTCAAAGAGGTTACTGCCTATGTTCTCCTCTGATGGATTCCTGTCTCATGTTGAGATCTTTTATACATTTTGAGTTTGTCTTTGTGTATGATGTAAGAGAATGGTCGAGTTTCATTCTTCTACACATAGCTGTCCAATTTTCCCAACACCTTCTATTGAAAAGACTGGTATTTTTTCCCACTGTATATTTTTTCCTGCTTTGTCAAAGATTATTTGACCATAGAATTGAGTATCCATATGTGGGCTCTCTACTCTGTTCCACTGGTCTATGTGTCTGTTTTTATGCCAGTACCATGCTGTCTTGGTGATCACAGCTTGTAGTAAAGCTTGAAATCAGGCAACGTGATGCCACCACTTTTGTTTTTCTTTTTCAACATTTCCTTAGCAATTTGGGGTCTCTTCTGATTCCATGCAAATTTTAGGATTGTTTGCTGCAGCTCTTTGAAAAATCCAGTAGAGTTCTGATAGGGATAACATTGAAAGTATAGATTGCTCTAGGCAGTATAGACATTTTAACAATGTTTATTTTTTCAATCCATGAGCATGGAATGCTTTTCCATCTTTTTGTGTCTTCTCCAATTTCTCTCATGAGTGTTCTGCAATTCCTGCATTTCTCATTCAGAAGAATCAAGGGTACAGATCCTTTACCTCTTTGGTTAGGTTTATTCCCAGGTATTTTATGGTTATTGGTGCTATAGTAAATGGAATTGATTCTCTAATTTCCCTTTGTCTGTTTTCATTGCTAGTGTATAAGAAAGCAACTGATTTCTGTGCATTGATTTTGTATGCTGCCACATTACTGAATTGCTGTAGGAGTTCTAGTGGTGTGGGAGTGGAGTCTTTTGGGTTTTCTATATAAAGTATTATGTCATCTGTACAGAAAGTTTGGCTTCTTCTTTGTTAATCTGAATACCTTTTATTTCTTTTTGTTGCCTGATTGCTGTTGCTAGGACCTCTAGTACTACTTTGAGCAACAATGGTCAGAGTGGGCATCCTTGTCGTGTTCCTGATCTCAAAGGGAAGGCTGTCAGCTTCTCCCCATTGAGAATGATATTCGCTCTGGGCTTTTCATAGGTGGATTTTATGAAGTTGAGGAGTTCTCCCTTTATCCCTGTACTTTGAATGGTTTTAATCAGGAATGGATGTTGTATCTTGTCAAATGCTTTTTCTGCAGCAATTGACAGGACTATGTGGTTCTTCTCTCTTCTCTTACTGATTTGTTCTATCCCATTGATTGATTTTCAAATGTTGAACCACATTTGAATCCCAGGGATAAATACCACCTAGTCATGGATAACCTTTTAATTTACCGTTAGATCCTATTAGTTAGGATCTTATTGAGAATCTTGGCGTCCATATTCATTAGGTATATTGGTCTGAAATTCTCCTTTTTGATGGGGTCTTTGCCTGGTTTGGGGATCAGGATAATGCTGGTTTCATAAAAAGAGACTGGAAGTTTTCCTTCTGCTTCAATTTTTTGAAACAGCTTCAGGAGAATAGGTATTATTTCTTCTTTGAAAGTTTGGGAGAATTCTCCAGGGAATCCGCCAGGCCCTGGGCTCTTGTTTTTTGGGAGATTTTTGATCACTGCTTCAATCTTTTTACTAGATATTGGTCTATTCAGATTATGTTTCTTCCTGATTCAGTTTTGGAAGTTTATACGTTTCTAGGAATGCATCCATTTCATCTAGGTTGCTTAACTTATTATTATTAACTAATTTCTAATTATTATTAACTAATTTCTGATTACTGTTTCTATTTCCTTGTTGTTAGTCGTGATGAAGTCCCAGAACCTTAAGTCAGGTTCGGTGTGGTGAGGAGGTTCGGAGCCGACGACTAAAGAAAGAATTCTTAAGACGTCATTGGTGCAAAATGGTGGTTTATTAAAGCACGGGGACAGAACCCGTGGGCAGGAAGAGCTGCTGCCCCGGGTTGTGAAGGTGGGCATGTTATATACCCCACGGTTGGGGGGGAGGTGGTAAAGGAATGGGGGATTTCGACAGAGTTCTCACATGCTAGGGAGGGTCTACAAGGTGCGGGGGGGGGGGGAGTCTTTGCCATTATGGCTTGATTAATGTCGTCTTTAGGTCAAGCACTAACGTCAAGATAATGGGGGATTCTTGGTGGGGCATTATGATCTGGCTATCATTTACATTCCTTTCTACCCCAGTCTCCTCCAGTTTATGGTGGGAGGGGGACATTAGGGCTTCAGGAACCAAGAGTTATTCGCCTCTGGAAATTTGTGCTATTGATAAGGTAACCTCCCTGTTCAGGTCTCTAGGACATCTTGTAGGGCAAGGGAGATTCCTGTTCTGCAGGATTGTGATCCCTGCAAGTTAACTATTTATCGCTTTATGGCAGTCAGGGGTGCCTGAGGAATGCTACACATATGGAGGGGAGCGGGTGAAGAGGGGGTGCAAGGCGCCAGCTTTTGCTTTGTCCTCAGCCAGCCTCCTGCTCCCTCATCAGTCGTGCATTCATAATTTTATTAATTTGGGTCTTCTTTCTTTTCTTTTGGATTAGTTTGGCCAATGGCTTATAGAGCTTATTGATTCTTTCAAAAAACCAGGTTTAGTTTCATTGATGCATTCTACTGTATCTCTAGTTTCTATCTCATTGATCTCTGCTCTAATCTTGATTATTTCCCTTCTTAAGTGTGGGGTTGGCGAAATTTGTTGTTGATTCTCCTGTTCTTTAAGGCATAAAGAGAGCTGGTGTATTCTGGATTTTTACTTTTTTTTTTTTTGAGGGAGGCTTGGATGGCTATGTATTTAATAATACTAGAGGCCGAAAGGTTTCCCCACAAGATTACAGATTCTCGAAAGTCCTCGAGACACCTAATGAAAGACCCGCGGATCCCCTTACCCAAGAATTCAACTCAGCCACAGGATGCAAACAGCAAGAGGTTCTTTATTGTATCGCAGGCGCCTGCGGGTGGGCGCGCCTGCGGGTGGTCAAAGGCCAAGCGGTTACAAAAAGGCAAGAGAGCGGTTAATCAGTTAACAACTGGGGGAAGGGAAAGGCCAGGCGGTTACAGAAAGGCAAAGGCAAAAGAGCAGTTAATTAGTTAACAACTGGGGGAAGGGTCTTTCACTAATAGTAAGAATGAAGAATTATAATTGTAGGCAGAACCTCTTGAAAGCAGCTAGGACAAAGAAAATCCTTACATACAGAGGAAAGCCCATCAGAATAACGTCAGACCTGCCCACAGAGACCTGGCAAGCCAGAAAGGGCTGGCAAGATATATTCAGGGCACTGAATGAGAAGAACATGCAGCCAAGAATACTTTATCCAGCAAGACTGACATTCAAAATGGATGGAGAGACAAAGAGTTTCCAGGACCGGCAAGGCTTAAAAGACTATGCAACCACCAAGCTGATACTGCAGGAAATATTAAGGGGGCTTCTTTCTTTAAAGGAGGAAAAAAGCCCAAGAATAGCACTGAACAGAAATATAGAGACAATCTACAGAAAGAAAGACTTCAAAGGTAACACGATGTCAATAAAAACGTATCTATCAATAATCACCCTCAATGTGAATGGCCTAAATGATGAGGGAGCAGGAGGCTGGCTGAGGACAAAGCAAAAGCTGGCGCCTTGCACCCCCTCTTCACCCTTTCCCCTCCATAAGTGTAGCATCCCTCAGGCAGCCCTGACTGCCAAGAACAATAAGCAAATAGTTAACTTGCAGAGCTCACAATCCTGCTAGACAGGAGTCTCCCTTGGCTTACAAATGTTCTAAATCTCACCAACAAAGACTATTGATAGCAGGATTGTGACACCCCACCAAAAAGTCTCCCAAAGATCTTAATGTTAATGGCTGGTCTAAAGACAACATTGATCCAGCAGCAAGGGCAAGGCCTCCGGCAGGCCTGGAACATCCTGGCACCTTGTAGGCCCTCTTTAGCATATGAAAACTCCACTGAAACCTCCCTTCCCCTCACCTTCCCCCAACAGCAGGGTACATAACCTGCCATCCCTCACAACCCGGGGCAGCAGCTCTTCCTGCCCACGGGTCCTGTCCCCGTGCTTTAATAAACCACCATTTTGCACCAAAGAGGTCTCAAGAATTCTTTCTTGGTCATCGGCTCCGGACCTCAGCCCACCAAACCTCACCTAGGTTCTAGAACTTCATCATAAATGCACCCATAAAACGGCACAGCACAGGGTTGCAGACTGGATAAAAGGACAGGACCCATCCATATGTTGTCTACAAGAGACCCATTTTGAACCTAAAGATACACCCAGACTGAAAGTGAAGGGATGGAGAAGCATCTTTCATGCCAATGGGCCTCAAAAAAAGGCTGGGGTTGAAGGAGCAGGAGGCTGGCTGAGGACAAAGCAAAGGCTGGCGCCTTGCACCCCCCTTCACCCGCTCCCCTCCATATGTGTGGCATTCCTCAGACACCCCTGACTGCCATAAAATGATAAATGGTTAACTTGCTGAGATCACAATCCTGCAAAACAGGAGTCTCCCTTGGTTTGCAAATGTCCTTGAGATTTACAAACAAAGAAGTTACCTTATCAATAGCCCAATTTCCAGGGACACAGAACTCAGTTCCTCAAGCCCTAATGTCACCCTCCCCTCCATAAAAAACCGAAGGTGGCGGAGGTAGAAGGAAAAGTAAATTAAGTTAAATTTCTTCTAAACCTAAATCTCATTAACAAGGATGCTTAATAGCAGGAATGTAACATTCCACCAGGAGACTCCCAATTGTTTTTACTTGATAGTAACCAGGCCTTCAATATCCTGATAGTGCTTTTTTCCGCATGCGTGGGCTAACCGGCCAGTTCTGCTTCTGTAAGATTGCTTTGTCTGCTTTCCCGCGGGGTCCCCTGACCCAATTCACTGACGCCAAGTGTGCCTGTTCAAACTGTCAATCAATCAGCTCAGCCCCACCCGAAACTTGTTTGTACCTGTCTATAAAAACCCTGCACGAACCCAGCTCTGGACCTCTCGGCGTTATTGGCAACAGCGGCGCAGAGGTCCAGGTTCAAACCTGCAATAAACGACCCTTGCTGATTGGCTTTGACTCACGTCTCTGGTGGTCTTTTAAGGTGGGGGTAATACTCTATTGGCATTTCAGGGTAGCGATTCTCATATCAGACAAATTAGATTTTAAGCTAAAGACTGTAGTCAGAGATCCAGAAGGACACTACTACATCATTCTTAAAGGGACTATCCACCAAGATGATCTAACAATTGTAAATATCTATGCCCCCAATATGGGAGCAGCCAATTACATAAGAAAACTGTTAATCAAGATAAAGAGTCATATGGATATGAATACACTAATCGTTGGAGATCCTAACACGCCTCTCTCAGAAATAGACAGATCATCGATGCCACGTGGTTTTTTCAAGCAGTCTTGCTGGAGTTGAGTCCTGCCCCCTATCAAGGGGCTGGGCTCTGAGGAAACCGGTTTTTCAGGCTTTTGTTCTCTGGAGGGTTTTTTTGTTTGTTTTGTTTTGTTTGTTTTTCTTTTTCCTCCCTTGGTGGCTTTCGGTGATTCTTTGGAGGTTTAGACAAAAGCAAACTGCAGTTTGCTGAGACCTCTGTCTCACAGAGAAGCCTCAGTCTGGGCAGGGCTCAATCCCAGGACCCTGAGATCATGACCTGAGCCGAAGGCAGAGGCTTAACCCACTGAGCCACCCAGGCGCCCCTATTTTCTTTTCTTTCTTTTTTTTTTTTTTTTAATTTTTTTTTTAAAGATTTTATTTATTTATTTGACAGAGAGAAATCACAAGTAGATGGAGAGGCAGGCAGAGAGAGAGAGGAAAGCAGGCTCTCTGCTGAGCAGAGAGCCCGATGCGGGACTCGATCCCAGGACTCTGAGATCATGACCTGAGCCGAAGGCAGCGGCTTAACCCACTGAGCCACCCAGGCGCCCCCTATTTTCTTAATGACATTTTCTTTTCTTGAGTTTTACTATAAGAATACATAATACACACAATATGCAAATTAGGTGTCTGTTTATGTTATCAGTAAGGCTTAGTAATTAGGTTCTTGGGGAGTCAAATACATGGATTTCCAATGGCATGAGGGATCAGTGCCCCTAATCCCAGCATTGTTCAAGGGCCAACCATAGACATACTCCAGTTCCTTCTGTCTTCAAGTGGAACAATGCTGAGGTTTCCATTCTACTGTCTCCCAGAACTCCCAATGAGGTGACTCTGCAGGGATACACGGTGGTGTCTCTTAAATATACTTTCCTTCCCAGCTCACATCCCTCCCCTATCTCTTAGGGACACTCTTAAATAAACTTCTTTCACTCAAATTCTTTTTTTTTTTTCATTTCTTTTTTTTTTTTTTACATTCTTTTATTTCTTTTCAGAGTAACAGTATTCATTGTTTTTGCACCACACCCAGTGCTCCATGCAATCCGTGCCCTCCCCAATACCCACTCCCTGGTTCCCCCAACCTCCCACCACCTACCCCTTTTCAGTGTCACTCAAATTATTATCTTGGGTTTACTTCTGGGAGAACTCAAACTTCTGAGAACAAAACCTATAAATTATACATATGCAAAAGTAACATATTCAATTTATTAATTCACCATGTTTTTATTTGCTAGAGGTTGGGAATATCAAAGGAAACCGGTTAAATACATTATGACCCACCCACACAAAGGGACACTATGCAGCTGTATAAAAGAATGAAAAAATGCTTTATGTATCGATATAAAACATCTGAGCTATATTAATGAATAAAGCAAGATGCAG
This sequence comes from Mustela nivalis, assembly GCF_964662115.1. Classification (NCBI taxonomy): domain Eukaryota; kingdom Metazoa; phylum Chordata; class Mammalia; order Carnivora; family Mustelidae; genus Mustela; species Mustela nivalis. The sequence goes on from NC_139038.1 coordinate 16,110,768, forward strand.
AACAGTATAAATAACATGTTATAATTTGTGTAAAAACCTTGTATTTGTGTATGTGTTTGCATATGCCTAGAATCTTTGTGAAGGAGACCCCAAAATACACACAACCTTGACAGCCCCTTAGGAGGGACCTGAAAGGCTGTGGGGACCAGAATGAAGGAAAACTTCACCACAAATGCTTGCACATCTTTTGATTTTTTTAACAGATGGGTTTATCTATCCAAAAAATAAAAATAACATTAAAATAGTAAGTAAATACATAGATAAAGGGAGGTGCACCACTGCTGCTCCTTGGACCTTATATAGCTCAAGTGTGGAATGGGTGGACAGGCTCCTGGTGGCTGACCAGACCCTGACTCCACCATGATTCTTCCAGTGTGGTCTCCACCCAACTGAACAGGCTCCCGCAGGTCTATGTCCTTGCCGATGAAAGGAGGTCTCTCTTCCTGAAGAGAATCTGTTGCATTTCCCTTTATGTTCACCCACAAAAGCTGCCATCACCTCTGTCAGAAGGAAGGTCCAATGGTACCTTCACCCACATGTAAGGAATCTCAAGCAATTCCCTTCTTCCTGAGAGGTTGTACTGAAAGCACTCATCCCCTTCCAAGAGACATCTGAGTCATGCATACAACTCATGCATATGCTTGTACACACACTTGAACAAACATATACACACATGAATGGAAGTCCAAGCTGTTCTTTCCTGAATGAGTTGCTACCACCCCACTCCCCTAATACATGAATCTGTCCAACAGCCTGAGGACCTGCACTGTAGGTCTAACCAATGTCTTACTTCTTGCAGGAGAGGCCACTCGATGGGGAAGGAGCTGCTACTGGGCCTGGGCAGCACTGGGACCAGCTTCACTCATCATGTCCTTGTACTGCCGCTTGAAGAAGCCAAGCTGCGGAGGCAGAGACAAAGGGAGTAATGACCAACAAAGCCAGGGAAGTGGTGAAGGCCATGCAAACCAGGAGGGGGACAGAGATCAGGAGGCACAAAGAAAAATGTGGCAGACTCTAAAGACCTGGGGGAAATGGGGCAGGGAAAGAGAGGCATTAACGCTAGAGACAGGAAAGATAGAAAAGAAATAAAATACAGAAGGAGAAGGGAAAATTCATACCTTTTTTTAAATTTTTTTATTTTTTTATAAACATGTATTTTTATCCCCAGGGGTACAGGTCTGTGAATCGCCAGGTTTACACACTTCACAGCACTCACCAAAGCACATACCCTCCCCAATGTCCATAACCCCACCCCCCTCTCCCAAACCCCCTCCCCCCAGCAGCCCTCAGTTTGTTTAGTGAGATTAAGAGTCACTTATGGTTTGTCCCCCTCCCAATCCCATCTTGTTTCATTGATTCTTCTCCTACCCACTTAAGCCCCCATGTTGCATCACCACTTCCTCAAAATTAATACCTTTATAGTGGTCATTCTATACCAGGGACCATTCTAAGTGTACTACATATATTGGGTTAATACCCAATTACCTTCACAAAATGGTACTGACACTCATTTTATAGCTGAAGAAACAGACTCTGTGACTTGGTGGGAGTCAAAGCCAGTAACGAGCTGCTGAGTAAGAAGCAGTGCGGGAGAAGGGAGCAGACAGGAAAAGGGATACCTTGTACAGTCCAGCGGTGATGAGGGCCAGAAGCACGAACCCCCCCACTGAACTGCCCACTATAAGTGGTAAAGGGTTGTGCACTTCAGTTGGCTCCACTTTGGTTTCTGTCTGTGGCAGAGGGAGAGAGGGGTAATGATGAACTTCAGATTTCTAGGGGTTCCCCCGTCAGAACTTGTGCACTCCCTGAACCCAATGACTAGTCCCTCCCTGGACCCTCACTCCTCCTTTTTTTTTAAAGATTTTATTTCTTTATTTGACAGAGAGAGAGAGACATCACAAGTAAACAGCGCAGCAGGCAGAGGGTGAGGGGGAAGGAAGCAGGTTTCTGCCAAGCAGAGAGCCCAATGTGGGGCTCCACCCCAGGACCCTGGGATCATGACCTGAGCCGAAGGCAGAGGCTCAACCCACTGAGCCACCCGGGCACCCCCTCACTCCTCCTCCGTCTCCTCCTCCCTTGTCTCACTCTATCGCTTTACCTAGAGATTGCCACGAGCCCAGCCTCCTCTCCTGCCTCCCATAGTCCCTCTGGGTCAGAGGAAAATACCTGAGCCCTCAGAAATGCCTCCTGTCCTGGAAGCATGGCAAACTCCGAATCATTAAACAAGACCTCTGCTGTGCTCACAACCCGAAGGTAGTGTGTTGAAGTCTATGGGAGAGAAAGGATGGACGTTGGACCTGTGGGCCCCCTGGAGTATCGTGTCTGTGCCCAGCTGAGCCTTGGCCCTCACGTACCTTGATATACCAGTCAAATGAGAGGTTGCCTTGGAGGGTGATATTGAGCTTTTCCTGGATGCCAAAGGTCAGGATGTCACACTGGATTCTCTGGCAGACAGCGATGGAACAGTTCTGGGGAGAGAGCAGAGGGCAGGAATGACTAAGCTGGATACAGAAAATATCCATGCACCCAATCCACACTGTTGGCAGGCGGTACTCAGCACTAATAAAGGAACAGTGCTGAGTCTGCACGTGTCCCTAAAGCTGGGTTAGGGTTATTCTCACCACAACTGGAGTCTTCTTAAGCTCCACCAGGAAATCAGAAAGAGGGGGTTCCCACTCCTTGCTGTGACAAGTGCTGGAAAGGTTCTAAGGAAAGAGAGACACTGTGAGAAGGACAGAAAATGAGGGCTCATGGGTCCACCATCAAGGAGACTGAAATGGCCAAGGTCCAGGAGAGGGTCAAAATGGCTCCAAAATCCAACAACAACCAAAAAAACCCAGAGATTTTAGGAAAGACCAGGGCTGTGGTGGTAGGAGTTGGGTCACTCCTCAAGCCCAGCTAGACTTACCTTGGAAAAGGTGACTTGAGGGTTGTCCCACACAGTGACCTGGTTCAGCTTGGTAGGCACCCAGAAGACCACGCTGATGGGGAGGCTCCTTTGCCCCAAGTTGTTGAACTGCACAGTGGGAGGAGGGCGGTGGATATCAGCACTCTGCCCTTCTGCTCCCACCAGCACCCAGAGTCGGCCTCCCGACTCCTGACAGCCCCGTACACCTAATAAGGCCTCGCAGTCCCGAGCAGCCTGCCTCCTGATGCTTTCTGGGAGTCAGAAGACGGTAGGGGTTAAACACACATTTGAAAGCCAGACAGGCTGGTACTAAGTAGTGGCTCTTCCACTACTAGCAGTGAGTCCATGGCTGTGTTCTGTTAACCTCTCTGAGCCTCATTTGTTCCATCTACGAACTGGAGATAATGACAGTCCCTGATTCAAAGAATCATTGTAATGATAAAATGAGGTGTGTGTGTGGGTGTGTGTGTGTGTGTGTGTGTGTGTATACGCATGCGCACGCAGTCCTGGGTGTGTACAGAATGAAAGTGAGCCTGCAACAGAGCCCAGCACGTAGTAAGCATCTGATGCGTGCCTCCCGCCATTATTTCCCATTATCACATGCCCATCCCACTGATTTCCCTCCCTGGCTTCCTTCTCAGCTACCCACCTCATACTTGTGCTCTATAATGCGGCTGGTCTTCTCTGCAGCTGTGAAGCTGAGATATTTAGTGGAGACCTCATGGCTGATGGGAGAAAGAAGAAAGTAAAGGAGGTGTCAGGACTTCAAATGTGTCCTAAGAGGAGGTCTTGGGCTAAGTGTGTTAGGGAATAAACAGACATAAGGGTAAGGCTGCCCTGAGACAGTGCCAGTGGGATGGTGTATAGGGGGCCAGACACGTCAGACACACAGAATGTACTAGCTTGGGCAATGCAGACACATGCACACACACATGCACAAATACACACCCATGCTCACAGATGCTAGACACACACACACACACACGCGCACACACAAATACACAATGGGCCATGTTTGGCCCAGTGGTAAAGGCAGGGCTAAAGCCCTAGAAGCCAGCACCTGGTGACTACCACGAAGACAGTGTATTTCACAGGCAGCTCCAGCTGGAATTCAGTTTTGTTGGTCCTAGTCGTGTTGTTCTCACTGAAGGGAAACAGAGAGCTTTCTTGTATATCTTTTTCACGAATTTATAATCTATGTAAGGGCAGGAACCACACACGTCTTATCCATGCTGTCGCACCAGCAGCACTGAGTACAGAGCCTGGTGCATGGTGGGCGCTCAGCTGGTATTTACTGAACGAATGAGTGAATGAATGAGCTGAAGGGAGAACCAGTGGGGAGAGAGGGCAGTGGTCCACACTGGGGAGGGCTTTGGGACCTCAAAGTGGGGAAGCTGACTCAGCACACCTGGTCACATTGGCCTTGAGGAGTAGTCTGTTTCCCAAGGAAGCATCAGATTCCACGCCAAATGTGATAGTAAAAGTGACCTGGAGTTAGAGAAAAGAGAGACAGTGAAAAGAATAGAAGAAACAACCCAAATGTCTATCAACTAAAGAATGAATAATAAAATGTGGTGCATCGCCCAGCAATTGCACTACTGGGTATTTACCCTAAAGATTCATGTTTGTAACAGCAATGTCCACAATAGCCAAACTATGGAAAGAACCTAGATGTCTATCAACAGATGAATGGATAAAAAAAGATATGGATATATATATACACACACATATATATAGATATATATATCCATATTTATCCATTCATATATAATCTCCATATATATATCTATAGATAGATAGATATTCCAGAAAGATTTCATTTTTTTATTTATTTTCAGCATAACAGTATTCATTATTTTTTCACCACACCCAGTGCTCCATGCAATCCGTGCCCTCTCTAATACCCACCACCTGGTTCCCCAACCTCCTACCCCCGCCCCTTCAAACTCCTCAGATTGTTTTTCAGAGTCCACAGTCTCTCATGATTCACCTCCCCTTCCAATTTACCCCAACTCCCTTCTCCTCTCGAACTCCCCATGTCCTCCATGATTTCATTTTTTGATGGCTGCATAGTATTCATATATATGTATCTATACATATATGAATAGGTGTATTTACATATATAACTATATTATTCATGTATGTATCTGTATATGTATATATACATACGTATATACATGTATTTACATATATACTCATGTATACATATATACATGTATATTTTTAAAATTTTTTTAAATTAAAGAAAAAAAAGAAAAACAAATCACTTGGGGAAAAAATGAAATCTTGCCTTTTTCAATGACATGGTTGGAACTAGAGGGTATTATGCTAAGCAAAATAAGTCAATCAGAGAAAGACAATCATCATATGATCTCTCTGATATGAGGAATTTGAGAGGCAGGAGTGGGGGTTCGTGGGGGGAAGGGAGGGAAAAGTGAAACAAGATGGGACCAGGAAGGGAGAAAACCTAAAAGATTCTTAATCTCAGGAAACAAACTGAGGGCTGCTGGCAGCGGGGAGGGATAGGGCGGCTGGGTGATGGACACTGGGGAGGGTCTGTGCTATGGTGAGTGCTGTGAATTGTGTAAGACTGCTGATTCACAGACCTGTACCCCTGAAACAAATAATACAGTACATGTTAATTTTTAAAATGTGGTGCATCCATATACACTATGGAGTATTATGCCTCCATCAGGAAGGATGAATACCCAATTTTGCAGCAACATGGACGGGACTGGAAGAGATTATGCTGAGTGAAACAAGTTAAGCAGAGTCAATTATCATATGGTTTCACTTATTTGTGGAGCATAACAAATAGCATGGAGGACATGGGGAGTTAGCGAGGAGAAGGGAGTTGGGGGAAATTGGAAGGGGAGGTGAACTGAAAGACCCCCCCCCTCGTCGTTAAGTAATTAACTGCTCTTTTGTTGTGTAAAAGTACCCCTCCTCCCCTTGCAATGAAAAGACCCTTCCCCCAGGGTTGAATTCAATGTAACTGCTCTTTTGCCTTTCTGTAACCGCTTGGTTTTTAGGGCATGACACTTGACTCCTGTTTGAACAAGATACCCTCTCCTAATAGCCGGGGCATAGTCACGTAGGCAAGGGGGCTGCATAGTCACGTAGATAGGATGTCTTTCTGCTGAAGTAATAAGATTAAAACTTCCCCTCTTTGTTTCCCCTTCCCGCCTTTTTCTTCGCGCGTGGGGGTCTTCCAGGGCCAATCCACTAACACCGAGTATGCCTTTTTTTCAAATGTTCACATTGTCAGCCAATCGGCCCCGTCCCATCCGGGACTTGTTTGTACCTGTCTATAAAAATCCTGCACCACCCCAGCCTGGTGTGCTCAGCTAGCAGGAGCTGCTGACCACCCGCAGGCGTGCGCTGACCACCCGCAGGCGCCTGCGTAACAATAAAGAACCTCTTGCTGATTGCATCCAGTGGCAGTGTTGGATTCTTGGGTAAGGGGATCCGCGGGTCTTTCAGAACCATGAGAGACTATGGACTCTGAAAAACAACCTGAAGGTTTTGAAGGGGTGGGGGGTGGGAGGTTGGGGGAGCCAGGTGGTGGGTATTATAGAGGGCGCGGATTGCACGGAGCACTGGGTGTGGTGCATAAACAATGAATACTGTTACGCTGAAAAGAAATTTTTAAAAATGTGGTGCATCCATATATCAGACTGCTATCCAGCAGTAAAAAGAAATGAAGTATTGATACATGCTGCAAACGTGGATGACCCTTGGAAACATGGCCACATACTGTATAAACCCATTTACACGAAATGTCCCGGATAGGTGAATCTAGACGCGGGAAACAAAGTACTGGCTGCCTAGAGCTTGGAGAAATGACAGGACTGGAGCTGATGGCTAAGGAGAGCAGGGTGTTTTCTTGAGGTAAAAAAAAATTCTAAAATCGATCATGGCGATGAATGTATTAACTCTGTATTAACTAAAAGCCATTGAACTGTGTGCCTGAAATGGGTGAATTCAATTATATCTCAATAAAACTATCTTTCAAAATAAGAGCCAAGAAGAGAGAGAGAAGAATTCAGGAGAAAACAAAAGAGAAAAAGACAGGAGGACAGCAGCCTGACCTCTGAGGAGTTTGGGAAGATGGGGTGGTTTATGCCGCAGCTGCTGTTCTTCAAGCCTTCAGGCCCATTGGTGGAGTCCTCAGACTCACAAATCAGGCGCCAGCGTCTCCAGGAGAGCTGCTTCTGGAAGGCAAGGGAGACAGAGGTAGCGATGTCAAGCACCCACTGGAGAGACAGGGAAAATAAAGTCAAACAGAGCCTGACAAGGATTTGGTTACCTGGGCCAACGACACCCTCCGATAGGACAAGCCAGGTGGGTAGAAGATGGTGGCCTGAGTTCTGTAGGAGTCCTCACCCTGGTTTCTCACAGTCAGTGTCACGTTGAAGTCTCGGAGACCACCCACCACCAGGGCATCCAGGCTGTGGGAAGAATAAGCCAGGCCATGAGATGCTGAGGGCTTCCATGTGGCAAGTCTGCCCTGGTGGGAAGGAGGCACAGATGCTTGGAGAGAGAGGACAGGGGATGGGGCAGCCACACAAACACCTCTGAAGCAGCTGCTCTGTGCCAGGCTCCCTTACAGGCCTGGAGAAGAACAAAGCACCAGGTTGTGGTGCAGATTTGCAGGTAGCAGTGAGGAAAAGAAACTCACCCCATAACAGTGAAGGTGATGCTGAGGTCATCACGGCAGATGCCGTCACTGCCACAATTCTGCTCAAAGGGAAACTACCAAAAAAAAGAGAGAGAGAGAGAGAGAATATGATGGAAGGAAAGAATGAAATGATGTGAAATGAAACAATAAAACCAATTATTGAAATAAAATTACGTGAAATGAAATAAAATGTGCTTCAGTGATCTTGGCCTCTGGTCCCTTCCATGCTCCTGCAGGACCACAAGTTGAGGACTCACCAAAGCTGTGAAGTGTCTCTGAGCATCCACAGCCAGCAATGGCTGGAGGTTCTTGAATGAGGGCAAAGGCTTCCCCACCAGAGAGAAGTTGAAGTGCAGGATGATGGGGGTCACTGAGTCCTCTACACAATACTGAGAGATAACAGGGGTTTAAGAGTCTGCCTTCCTCAGCTTCCCAAGCCCACCCCATGCTTGAAGGACCCAGAAGTGTGGCCATCTCTTGCTCACCACTAATAGTAGCTTTAGGCTTTCACATTCTTGATTCAGCGTCAAAATCCTTGTCTGTCTGCGTGTGCTGTTCTTTGTCTCATCAAAGACAACTCGGGGATGTGGGAGACTTGGGTCCAGAGCCAGGTCATATGTAACGATGCTCTGGATCTCTCCTGAGGGGGGCAGGGCAGCATGGTGGTGAGGAGGCCAGCTTTGGAGTCAAACAAGCATGTGTTTGAGGTTCATATCTATTGCTCTCCAACCATATATGACCTCTTTGAATCTCCATTCCTTATTTTTAATTTGAGAATAATAATTGTACCTTCTTCATGGTGAAAGTTAAATGAAATAGTGTCCATAAAGCATTTAGCACAATGCCTGCTACATAGCAAGTGCTCAATAAATGGCAGTTATTCTGTTACATCCTAAAATATTAAGTATATTTTCCTGGAAACTCTCAACTTTTTTCTTTACTTTGGTCTTCAGAAGTTTGTGCTTTGGTATGGTACAATATATAATGTCTTATACATCGGTATAATATACTATGGTATGGTTTCCTTTATATTTATCCTTCTTTGATTTGGCAGAGAATCTTGATGTCTTTCATCAGTTTTAGAAAATGTGTTACCACTATTTTGTTGTTTCTTATTCTCTCTCTTTCTTCTGTTTGGAATTCCAATTATATATTTATTAAATTTTCACTGTGTTCCATATGCCTTGTGATTTCTCTCGGTATTTTTCATCCTTTTTTCTCTCCGTGTGTTAATTGAAATATTTTCAGTTGATTTATTTTCCAGTTCACCAATTCTCGATACTGCTTCTAACCTATTAAATGTATTTATTGAGCTCTTAATTTCAGTCTCTGTATTTTTCAGTGCTATATTTCCATTTTAATCTGTTTTATGAATTCCAGGTCTTTTCTAAACTTCACCACTTCCTCTTTTTTCTTGAAGATATTCACTGTAGTTATTTTTAAATTCCTAATAACTAATTCCTGAATCACCTATCAGTCTATTTCTATTATCTACTGTTTCTCTTGGTTGCTGGTCTGAATAGACATTGTTCCAATAGAAAGACCAAGTTGCTTACCAATCTCTCTCTCACATTTCTGTCTCCTCAGCACTGGAGAGTTCAACTTCTACTCAACTCTTTAGCTGCTATCTTCTACTGAGTTTCTTAGAGTCCTGACCTAGACATACATGGCTTAAGAATTCAGCCAATGACTTGAGAGGAATTTATACTGCACCTTCTATGCAATTCTCTACTCTCCAACATTTTGCTCTCAGTGTCTTGCCATGCTGGCTGCCCGAAACTGACTGCTATCTCCTCAGCCCTGTAAGATTACTGCTAGAAACCTAATTTTATTTCCTTCCCATTTTTCCCTAGTACCACCGTTACAATTCCTCCATACCAAGCACAGTGCTACTTTTTCAGAATAGAGATAAGGAGAAAGTCAAGTCAGTTGTGAAAAAATGCATGTTTGAATGTTTTGTGAATTTGTGTCTAGCTTCATCAACCCAAACTCCCATTTAAATGAGTCATCTCTTGAGCTTGAAAAAAATCCTGGTTAGTTCACAGGTGTGGGGCCATTGCTTCTCTGGAGAACTGAGAGAGTAAGGGAGTACTGCATACTCACTTTTTGGTGGGGTTTGCTGGGGCTCTCCACCCAGCCAGAGAAGTGCCTTGTCACTCCAGCCAAGCTTATAAAAGCCTGCCAAAACCTGTCTGGAAGTTTGCTCTAAACTGAAAGAAGGCTGGGAGGACTGGAGTGGTCCACCCATCAATGTCTCTAGTCATTTAACCCTTTCAGACTTACCTACCCAGCCTCACCTGCTCTTAGTCGGTCCCGTGTGTTCTTGCGAACATGGAGGCAAACTCTGACCTCTCCAGCAGTCTGGCCTTTCTCCACCTTTTCATGACATTCAAACACATTTCTTGCCACTTCCTTGGGTGTGAACTCCATGGTCACCTCAAGACGCAGCACAGGCTGGGATCTATAGGGACACCAGAGGGCCATCAGGGGCCTTCAGGCAATAAAGCCATTTCTTAAAGAGAAGATATTGGGTGTGCTCTAAAAGAAGTTCTCACCTGAGCAGCATCACATGGCCCTGGGCCCCTATAGCCAGGTCTACCAGTCCATCCATTGTGAGGTCTTGGCCCCCACTTAGTGACTGACCAAAATACTGGAGCCTGGGGGAGACCTGGGAGCCTTGAATCCTCTGAGGGTAGAAAGGGGGAGAGAAAGGGAGTGGGAAAGAATAGGAAAGTGTGTGATTCAATTGCCCAGAGTGACCCCAGGACGTATTGTCTGGGCTCCACTTTGGTCGCATCTCCTACAGCTTCTCAAGGAAATTAAGGCATTATTCAGCTTTAGACCACAGCCTTGAGATGACAACCAAAATTTCTATCAATTACCCAGGTTTTCCAAGAAAAACAAAGTTTTACAGGAAAGACATGACACAGCATGCTATTTGACTAAGCTGAATCTTTTCACATGGTCAGGATAATGCAAACACTGAATACTGATCTTACCAAAATTCTCATCTAAGGAGTGGAGCAAGAGGGCAAAAGGTCAGAGGTGGCAAGCTTTCTGAAAGCAAGGTCAGTCTTCACCTCCCACAATGGGAAGTCAACGTTAAAACAATAATGAAGCAGCAACAAAATCATGTCATTGAAAATTATGGAGAATCACTGAAAGAGCTGCAAGAAGTTTCAAGAGAAGAGAAAATAAAGAGGAAGTTACTGTGTGAGTGTGGTGATTGTTATTTTTCATAATGATACTTTAAGAATAATTTTCACTCTTTAATCTATGTGCAACATTAAAGAGGGCATGTGATGAGCACTGGGTGGAAGGTGCAACTGATGAATCATTGAACACTAAATCTGAAACTAGTGATGGAGTATATGTCGACTAACTAAATTTAAATTTTAAAAAAACACTCTACAAATAACAGCCAAATAAATTTAAAGGAAATTTTAAAAGTGATTTTTGTTATGCATTTAATACCACTGAATTGCACACCTGAAAAGTGGTTAAAGATGGTAAATTTTATGTCATGTATATTTTACCTCAGTTTTTTAAAAAGTGATTTTCTCAACTGAATCGAAGGATGAGGAAGGATGAGTTTCTGGGAATGTGCCAAATCTTAGTCTAGACGGTGCTTACGCAACTTCACGGACACGTAAAAACTCATCACTTAAGATGGGTGTGTTTACTGGATGCACATTATGCCTCGAAGTTTTTTGAGAAAAATTTATGGTATTCTGTTGGGAGGAAGTTTTGTTTTGTAATTAAGCATAATGTAAAATTAAGTAGCTGGGAAAGCCACAGCATGCTTACTTATCCTAACACTAACCACCCTCCTCCCTAACCATAGAAAAAAAGCGAGACAAAACACAAACAGTGGAACAGGATAGGATAAGTAGAACAGCAGAAAAGGACAGAATGATCTTTTTTTGAAGATAAAGTAAAACTAGAGCCTTCACACCCCAGATACACAGAGAAGCAGCAGGTGTGAGTGAAAAAAGGCCTAATTATAAGAGTCACACAATGGTGGAAAGGGGCTCCATGGCGCAGAGAGAAGAAAGGCCGCGGCTCTTAGCCCTCCCAGCAACTAACAAACACCTTTGAAATACTAGAGTGGGTTTAGCATGTAAGTGATGAATCACTGAATTCTATTCCTGAGACCAATATTGCACTATATGTTAACTAACTATAATTTAAATAAAATTTTAAAGACCCAATAAAATAATAAAGATATAAAACTTTTAATAAATAAATAAAATGCTGGAGCCTACATGGTATATACTATTCTATTTATATGAAGTTCTAGAATGAGTAAAACTAATCTATGGTGGAAAATAATCAGAACAGTGGTTTCCTTTCTAATAGAGCAGTGTCAGAAACTGACTGGATAGTGGCAGGAGAGAACTTTCTGGAGTGGTAATTATGTTCTATATCTTGATAGGAATGTGGGTTACACAGATGTATGCATTTGTCAAAATCATTGAATGGCAAAGGATTTGTGCATCTCCTGTCTATAAATGTTATCTTAAAAACAACAGTCAGTAAATATTGAATTCTAATTACTGATATTCTGACTAGATATATTTAACTAGAATATCCAACTAGATATTCTAAGTAGTGAATTCTAGTTAAGTACTTAAGTAGTTAAGGGCATTGTAACTTACTTGGAAATGCATTAAAAAACAGGATAGACTCATGGATGGATAGAAATAGAGTGAATCAAAGAATGGAGTTGAGGGAAATTGGAAGGGGAGGTGAACCAGGAGAGACTGTAGACTCTGAAAAACAATCTGAGCACTGGGTGTTGTGCAAAAATAATGAATACTGTTATGCTGAAAATAAAAAATAAATTTATAAAAAAACAATCTGAGGGGTTTTGAAGGGGCGGGGGGTGGGAGGTCGGGGTACCAGGTGGTGGGTATTGTGGAGGGCATGGATTGCATGGAGCACTGGGTGTGGGGAAAAAATAATGATACTGTTATGCTGAAAATAAAATGAAAAAATAAATAAATAAAAACAGAAAAAAAAGAAATTTTAAAAAATGGATGTGTGATAACATAAATGGTCAATGTTAACTGTAGATTCTAGGTTGTAAATATATGGGTGTTCGTTATACAGTTCCTTCAACTTTCCTGTAAATTTGAAAATTTTCTAAATAAGATGCTGGAAATTTCTATTGATAGCTGGGGCACCAACTCCAGACTAATTAAATTAGAACCCATACTAGCAGGGCCTAAGCATCTGTGTTTTTTTAAATCCTTCAGGTTATTTCATTATGTTGACAAGATTGAACCTCTGGCATGAGAGATCTGGCAGGTGCTATGGAGGGACTGGAAGGAAAAACACTTAAGAAAAATGTGAAGCGGGAAAAAAGCCAGAGACCCAAGGGTGGAAGCGCAGTGGGTGTGATGGTGGTGACGGGAAGGAACCAGACTGTGGGAGTCCCTCTACATAGTGGACTCCATCTAGCAGGTAACAGGGAGGTATTTCAGAGAGGAAACCAGTTGTGGCAACCAAAATTTCAAGTGGCCAACTACCAAGATGGGCTGCATAATTTGCAGGATCCAGTACCAAAAATAAATAAATAAATAAAAGTGCAGAACACCTTGTTCAAAAATTAATAACATCAAGAAAGCAAGAGCAGCATTAAACTAAGAGCAAGATCCTTCTTACTTTCAGAACTAAAACTAGGACAGATCTGAGCAAAACAGGACTATTGGTCTCCCTACCAAGATTGACTGAGATTCAGAAGAAAACAATGCCTACATCCCAACACGTCCAGCTGGTCAGGTACAACCTCTGAGCTTTAATCTCCTCATCTAATCTATAAAGTGGGAGTGGTGATGTCCCATGCGCCTCCTATAGTCGTGGCAAGAATTTCCATAAAATGTGTTATTACTTTTAAAGGTTCTGAATAGTAGTATTGGGAGAATTGATCTGGCAGCCATGGGGGTGCTGAATGAGAAAGGAACAGATCAACAAAGAGGCTACTGACATGATGGGCACAGCGACCCGACCTCACCTGGCTATGGGACAGGCTGATGCCTAGCCCTGAGGTTCCATGAAAGACGTAGACAGCACCCTCGTTCTCCTGCTCTCCTGGGGCCCCGATGGCCACGTCCGTCAGCTTGTCCCCATTCACATCCCCCAGCACCGTCATGGCTGCCCCAAAGCGGCCCCAGGGGTGGCCCAGCTCCCCGCGGAGAATAGCCCCACACTGCCACTTAGCCCTCTGTTGAATAAAAAGAATGTCAAGTCCCAACCCAGGCAACTCCTCAACTCCACACCCAGGTCACACCCAGCCCAGGCTCCAGGAGCCACTCACCCCCCGAGGCAAGGGGCAGACAGACACCTGCCCCCCCCTTGTCTGCTCGTAGTACTGGGGAGCCCCAATGAGGACCAGGTCCGAGTTGCCGTCTTTGTCAATATCCACAGCGCAGAGGGAGGCCCCAAAGTAGGAGCCGATCTGAAAGAGATGAGCCCAGGATCACATCTCTTGCCACCAAAATCAATGTGTGAGTGTTTTCTCCCTGTGAGGAAAAAATCATACCAGCTGGGGAAAGGACTTAGAAGCAGATGTTATTTTCTTTATGATTCAAATTCTCATTTGAACGCACTGTCAGCTAGAGGAAAATATTAGAGAGGTGATGGGAAGGGGCTGAGTATTGGCCAACAATGGCGTTCCAGGGAGATGATTAGTACAGCAAGGAAGAAGTTGAATTGGAAACTACACAGAAAAGCCTAGGAGAGAATACAGAATATCTTCAATGTTGACCGTCTGGCTAGCAAGGAATCAACTGGCTTAAGTTAAAAATAACTTCCTGCAGGAATTTTTTTTGCATGGTATTGAGCAGTATTGTCTATCTTTTAAAATAATTTTTAAAGTATGTTTCCAAAAAACAAAAATATGTTCAATCTGTAGAATTTACCCACAAGACTCATCCATTTAGTCATTCATTCGTTCACTCATTTGTTCATTCATTTACGAAGTTTTGCTCTTTGCTGAGCATGAGACTGAGTCGTGGAAACACAGTGCTTTCCAGGGCTCTCCATGGAGCAGGAGACAAACAGGGAGATGTATTTAGCAATTTCAAAGTGGGGCAAGTTCCAGGAAGGAAAAGCGCCAGAGATGTCAAGACATGAGTCAATACAATCTGATTTCTGCACCACACACCATTGATGAAGGCCTCACTCATTGCCCAATAAAGGCATTTAAGCTTTCACCTAAAGTCAGTAGGATTTTTTTGTCTTTAGGTCAAGTTGATTAGGGAGTAATTTATATACAATAAAATTCAGCCTCTTTAGTACAGTTTTGTAAGTTTTGACAAATACATGAAGTAATGTGACCACCACCAATGATCAAGATACAAGTTTCATCACTCCCAAAATATTCCATGTTCTAATGTAACCAACCTCTTCTCTCCAACACCAACCCTGGCAACCACTGATCTGTTTTCTGTCCCTAAAGTTATTCCTTTTCCAAAATGTTGTATGAATGGAATTGTATAGTATGTAGCCTTTCATGTCTGGCTCCTTTCACCCAGAGTAATGCATTTAAGATTCAGTCGGGTTGTTACATA
Organism: Mustela nivalis; assembly: GCF_964662115.1. Taxonomy (NCBI): domain Eukaryota; kingdom Metazoa; phylum Chordata; class Mammalia; order Carnivora; family Mustelidae; genus Mustela; species Mustela nivalis. The sequence continues at coordinate 16,125,931 of NC_139038.1, forward strand.
TATAAGTAGTCCATTCCTTTTTATTTCCAATATTTCTGATATTCCATTATATGGATGTACCACAGTTTGTTTATTCATTCCCCAGTTGAGTGACACTTGGACTGTTTCTCGTTTTTAGCAATTATGAATAGAGCCACTGGAAGCATTCACATACAGGTTTTCATGTGAACATCTGTTATTGTTTTTCCTAAGTAAATACCTCAAAGTGAGATTGCCAGTATGGTAACAGCATATTAAACTTTGTAAGACACTGACAAATTGTTTCCAAAGTAGGCATGCCATTTTTCATTCAGGCAGAAATGTATGAGGATTTTAGTTGTTGCACATCCTTGCCAGGACTTGATATTGCCAGTTTACTACCTTCTGTTAATCATTCTCATAGCTATGTGATAGTATCTAATAGTCATTCTAATTTGCCTTTTTGTAATGATTAATGACATGGAGGATGTTTTCATGTGTTTACTTGCCATCTCTGTATCTTCTTTGGTGAAGTGTCTGTTAAAATATTTAGCTTACTGGGATGCCTGGGTGGCTCAGTCAGTTAAGCGTCTGCCTTCCGCTCAGATCATGATCCCAGGGTCCTGGGATCAAGCTCCACGTCAGGTTCCTTGCTCCGTGGGGAGCCTGCTTCTCCCCCTTCCCTTTCTGCTTCCCCTGCTTGTGCTCTCTCTTACTCTCTGACGAATAAATAAAATCTTTAAAAAAATATTTAGCTTGTGCTCACTTTGGCAGCACATATACTAAAAAAAAAAAAAAAAAACTTAGCTTACTTCTTAATTGGATTGTTTAATTTCTTAGTGTTGAGTTTTTGAGAATCTTTTATATATTCTGGATATAAGTCTTTTGTCAGCTACATAATTTAAAAAAGAAGGAAAATTGGCAAATATTTTCTCCCAGTCTGTAGCTTGTCTGTTCATTCTCTTAAATGTATCTTTCCTTTTTTTTAATTATGTTATGTTAGTCACCATAAAATGAATCATAAATTTTGATGCAGTGTTCCGAGATTCATTGTTTATGTACAACACCCAGTGCTCCATGCAATACGTGCCCTCCATAACACCCACCACCAGGTTCACCCAACCCCCATTCCCCTCCCCCTCTAAATTGCTCAGTTTGTTTCTCAGAGTCCACAGTCTCTCGTGCCTTGTCTTCCCCTCCAATTTCCCCCAATTCACTTTTCCTTTCCTTCTCCTAATATCCTCCATGTTATTCCTTATGCTCCACAAGTGAAACCATATGATAATTGACTGTCTCTGTTTGACTTATTTCACTCAGCATAATCTCCAGCCCCATTCATGCTGATAGAAAAGTTGGGTGTTCGTCCTTTCTGATGGAGGTGTACTATCCCATTGTATATATGGACCACATCTTTATCCTTTTGTCTGTTGAAGGGCATCTTCACTCTTTCCACAGTTTGGCGACCGTGGCCATTGCTGCTATGAACATCGGGGTACAGATGGCCCTTCTTTTCTCGACATCTGTATCTTTGAGGTAAATACCCAGTAGTGCAATTGCAGGGTTATAGGGTAGCTCTATTTTGAATTTCTTAAGGAATCTCCACACTGTTTTCTTTTTTGTTGTTGTTGTTGCTCTAATTTTACAATTTATTATTTTGAATTATATACTCAGTGCAATTAGCAAGACAGCTATTTTACATCTTTGTGTTTAGATTTTTTTTAATTTTTAATTAATTAATTAATTAATTTTCAGAAAAACAGTATTCATTATTTTTTCACCACACCCAGTGCTCCATGCAATCCGTGCCCTCTATAATACCCACCACCTCGTACCCCAACCTCCCACCCCCCACCACTTCAAACTCCTCAGATTGTTTCCACACTGTTTTCTGAAGTGGCTGCATCAACTTGCATTCCCACCAACAGTGTAAGAGGGTTCCCCTTTCTCCACATCCTCTCCAACACATGTTGTTTCCTTCATTGTTTATCTTTGCCATTCTAACTGGTGAAGGTGGTATCTCAATGTGGTTTTGATTTGATTTTCCCTGATGGCTAATGATGAAAATTTTTTCATGCGTCTCCTAGCTATTTGTATGTCTTCACTGGACAGCTATGTATGGAAGAATGAAACTCGACCATTCTCTTACACCATAAACAAAGTAACTCAAAATGGATGAAAGACTTCAACATGAGACAGGAATCCATCAAAATCCTAGAGGAGAACATAGGCAGTAACCTCTTCGACATCAGCCACAGCAACTTCAAGACATGTCTCCATAAGGGGAACCCTCTTCCACTGTTGGTGGGAATGCAAGTTGGCGCAGCCACTTTGGAAAACAGTGTGGAGATTCCTCAAAAATTTAAAAATAGAGCTACCCTATGACCCTGCAATTGTACTACTGGGTATTTACCCCAAAGATACAGATGTAGTGAAAAGAAGGGCCATCTGTACCCCAATGTTCATAGCATCAATGGCCACAATCGCCAAACTGTGAAAAGAGTGAAGATGCCCTTCAACAGATGAATGGATAAAGAAGATGTGGTCCATATATACAATGGAATATTACGGAGCCATCAGAAAGGATGAATACCCACCCAACTTTTGTATCAACGTGGATGGGACTGGAGATTATTCTGAGTGAAATCAGTCTAGCAAAGACAGTCAATTATCCTATGGTTTCACTTGCAGAGCATAAGGAATAACACGGAGAACATTAGGAAAAGGAAAGGAAAAGTGAATTGGGGGAAATCGGAGAGGAGACAAAGCATGAGAGACTGTGGACTCTGAGAGACAAACTGAGGGTTTTGGGAGAGAGAGGGTGGAGGACGGGTGAGCCTGTGCTGGGTGTTATGGAGGGCGCAGATCACATGGAGCACTGGGGGTGGTGCATAAACAGTGAATCTTTGTTCACACTGAACACTGAAAAATTAAAATAAAATTTTAAAAAATTTAAAAAGAGTCATTTGTGGTTTATCTCCCTCTGGTTTCAACTTATTTTATTTTATTTTATATTCTTTTCCTTTTTTGTTCTGTTCTTTTTCATCCTTTCTTTATGAAAGTGAATATTCTTGTTTTATTTCCAATTTTAGGGGGTAAAAGTTCTATTTTTTAGTGTGATGTTAGCTGGACTTTTTTAAGGTTTTGTTTATTTATTAATTAGAGAGAGAGAGAGAGAGAGAGCATGAGTAGATGGGGGGGCAGAGGGAGAGGGAGGACCAGACTCTCTGCTCAGCAGAGAAACTAACCCTGAAACTAATAATACACTCTATGTTAATTAATTGATTTTAAATTTTTTTAAATCCAGAAAAGTGGAAAAAGATCACTGCCAAATCTAAGTTTACAAAAATTAATGTGATTCCTCCTAAGAGGTTTATAGCTTTATTTCTTGCCTTTGGGTTTTTATCTATTTTGAGTTAATTTTTGTATATCATGAGGCAGGGGATATCCAAATACCCAGAACCATTTGTTGAAAGATTACTTTTCCCCATTAAATGAACTTGGTACCTTTGTCAAAAATCAATTGATTGCAGACATATAGATTTATTTCGGGACTGTCAGTTCCATTCCATTGATCTGTAGGCCTATCCTTTTGCTGGTACCACACCATCTTAATTACTGTAGATCAGCAGTAAGTTTTGAAATTGGAAATTCTTCTCTTTCAAGATTATTTTGGCTATTCTGTGCCCTTTGCATGTCCATATGAATTTTAGAATCAGCTTGCCCATTTCTCAGCACTACTGAACAAGCCTTGCATTCCTGGATAAACCACATTTGATCATGATGTATTATCCTTTTTATAAGTACTATTTGTATAGACTTAAAATTTTATTAAATATTGCTCTGTAGTCAACAAAGAGTTTTAAACTGCAGATTGATATAAACAGTTTCTCATTTGGAAAGGTCACCCTCCCTCTATGGGTTAGAGGGAGACAACACGAGCCTATGAGAGACCAGCAAGGCTACAGCTAGGTCCACAGGAAACATGATGATGGCCTGGACCAGGCTGATTTCAGTAGAAACGGAGGGAGTGGATAGATCTGAGATTGATCTTTTTCTTGCCCTTGCTCCCAGTGTGTTCACCCACACCCCCCAACCCCAACATGCACACCCTGAGCTCTCTCTTGCGCTCTCCCTTCTTCGGTGCTTTATTTCCCCATTCTTCACTTCTCTAGTTCCTCCCCTGAACTATCACTTTCTCCAGGAAACCTTCCCCAATACTCCTTTGTGGACGCCCCTCCCATTTGCTCTCATAACACCCAGACTGTTCCAGTTTAAGTATTTATCACCGCTGACTATAATTTGCATGTGTAATACCTGTGTGTGGTGAAAGAGTTCACTAGCTATCCTTCTCCATGTGATCTCAGACTACACACACAGAACAGAGAAGTAGCATCACACCCACAGTCGGCTTCCTGGAATTCCCTACACATTCTCCCCCACCCCACCCCTTGTATGTGTCAGGCACTTATGCCATCAACAGTCAACTTGTGTGGATAAAACCTATGAAAAGACCATTTGAAGAATTTGAGTAATCGCAAAGAATTATGAAAAACAGACTAAATTGGTTTCATCCACATATGATGCATTAATTACCGGTGAGCCAGTGATGAAAATTAAAGGAATACACACAGAACTACAGACACAGCATCATGAGCACAGTACTATTTCAGGAATTTGCAAGGATAATTGGAACTAGAAATTTTTGCCTCTCATACCACATAAGATACTCCACATAAGATGAAATCACACTGCTTTTGCAGGAGTGATACTCAAAAATTCAAACCCCTAGGGCTGCTCAGGCACTGAGCAGGGGCTTAGCTGGAGTATGTCTGAACTCCTCCTCTGAGGTGACCTGTCTGACCTCATAGTTGCTGGATCATGGGGAAGTTCAAAGAGTATTAGGGAAGTGCTCTGCACTTACCTGGCTGCCCTTGATAACACCACTGCTCTCCCAGGTACCAGCACTCTCTCTGAACATCACCACCAGGCCAGTGTGCTGATATCGAGGTGCACCAAGAACCAGGTTTTGTACCCTGCTCCTCAAGATGACTTCAGCAGCATAACCTGAAGATGGTGATCTGGAGAAGGTAAGTGTTTCCTTCACAGACCCTGCTCCCTCTGAGAGACCTATCCCTTAAGTAGGGGCAATGCAGTAGCCCCATGCTTAGTAGGTTGGGATAACTGGACCCTGCACTATATTCCCCTTTGTTAACACAATTAAATTGAAATTTTGAAATTTCTGTCCTTACAGTTATTCCAAGGGTCCAAAAAGAGCCAATGATATATATGTTAATTGAATTAGGCCATATCCTGACCCCTTCTTAAAGTTACCCTGCCCTTTCCACTTACCCAAGTAAGCATCATTCATGTCTGAATCTACCCTGGTTGTGTTGATGAAGGTAAATTTATCCTCTGACACATGGAGAAAGGCTCCACCAGCCCAGTCAAAGCTTCCCACAGCACCTAGCAAGAGACCATTCTGGGAAACAGGGTAGAACAAGATTGAGCAGCCTGCAACTTCAGTTCAATCTTTATCAAAATTCCAATAGCATTTTTCACGGAAATAGAACAAACAATACTAAAATTTTTGGAACCACAAAAGACCCCAAATATCCAAAGCAATTTGGTGCAGCAACTGTGGACAACATAATGGAGGTCCCTCAAAAATTTTTAAATAGAATTACCAAATTATCCAACAATCCTACTTCTGAGTATTTATCCAAAGGAAATGAAAACCCTAAATCAAGAGATACCCCACGTTCATGAAGCATTATTTACAATAGCCAAGACACAGGGACCCCTGGGTAGTTCATTCAGTTGGGCATTCAACTCTTGATTTCAGCTCAGGTCATGGTCTTGAGGTTGTGGGACTGAGACCCACGTTTGGCTCCATGCTCAGCATGGAATTCACTTGAGATTCTCTCCGTCTGTCTCTGCCCCTCCCCCCACTCACACTCACTCACTCTCTCTTTCAAAATAAAATCTTGAAAAAAATAATTTAAAAAAACAATAGCCAAGGATGTGGAGAAAGGGGAACCCTCTTACACTGTTGTTGGGAATGCAAGTTGATGCAGCCACTTTGGAAAACAGTGTGGAGATTCCTCAAAAATTTAAAAATAGAGCTACCCTATGGCCCTGCAATTGCACTACTGGGTATTTACCCCAAAGACACAGATGTAGTGAAAAGAAGGGCCATCTGTACCACAATGTTCATAGCATCAATGGCCACAATCGCCAAACTGTGGAAAGAGTGAAGATGCTCTTCAACAGATGAATGGATAAAGAAGATATGGTCCATATATACAATGGAACAATACTCAGTCATCAGAAAGGATGAATACCCAATTTTTGTTGCAACACAGACGGGACTGGAGATTATGCTGAGTGAAATAAGTCAAGCAGAGAGAGTCAATTGTCATATGGTTTCACTTGTGAAGCATAAGGAATAACATGGAGGATATTAGGAGAAGAAAAGGAAAAGTGAATTGGGGGAAATTAGAGGGGGAGACAAGGCATGAGAGACTGTGGACTCTGAGAAACAAACTGACAGTTTTGGAAGGGAGGGGAATGGGGGGATGGGTGAGACTGGTGGTGGGTGTTAAGGAGGGCATGTATTGCATGGAGCACTGGGTGTGGTGCATAACAATGAATCTTGGAACACTGAAAAAATTTAAAAATTAAAAATTTAAAAAAAAAAATTAAAAATTTAAAAATACCCAAGATATGGAAATAATCTAACTATCCATCAAGGCATGAATAAAGAAAATGTGATATATAATACAATGGAATATTATTCGACCATAAAAAAGAAAATCCTGCCATTTGTAACAACACATATGTGCCCACCTTGAAGGCATTATGCTAAGAAAAATAAGTCAGAGAGAGACAAGTAGGGTATAATCTCCCTTATATGTGGAATCTAAAGACAAAACAAAACTCAATTATATAGATGCAGAGAACAGATTGGGGGTTGCAAAAGGCAATGAGTTGGGAGGGTAGGCAAAATGGGTGATGGTGGTCAAAAGGTACAAATTTCCAGTTATTAAATAAATAAATGCAGGGATGCAATATAAAGCATAGTGAGTATAGTTAGCTAAATTGTAATGTATATTTGAAATTGCTAAGAAAATAAATCTTATTACCAAGAACCAGTCCCAAATGGAGGCTATAAAAATTAGAGTGAATGAGACAGAAGAACAACTCAGTGATATAAAAGATAAGATGACAAAAAATAAGGAAACTGAAAAGAAGAGAGAAAGAGGGCACCTGGGTAGGTAGTTAAGCATCTGCCTTCAGCTCACATCATGATCTCAGAATCCTGGGATCAATTCCCACATCAGGCTCCCTCAGGGAGCCTGCTTCTCCCTCTGCCTGCTGATCCCCTTGCTTGTACTCTCACTCTCTCTCTGTCTGTCAAATAAATAAAATCTTCTAAAAAGAGAGAAAGAAAACTACTGAACAATAAAGGCATACTTAAATAGAACTCAGCAGTTCCATAAAGTGAAGTAACAGCTTGATAGTAGGGATCCCAGAAGATGAGGAACAAGGGAGAGGGACAGAAGGCTTATTTGAACAAATTATAGCTGTGAACCTAATCTGAAGGGAAGGAAACAGGCATTCAAGTCCAAAAAGTCCATAAAAATAGGCCAACACATCAGCATATGATAATGAATTTTTCAAATTTCAGAGATAAACAGAAAATCCTGAAAGCACCTTGGGACAAGAGGTCCCTAACCTCCAAGGGTAGAAACATAAGGTTGTCAGCAGACATGCCTACAGAGACAGGGCAGGCCAAAAAGAACTGGCATGATATATTCAATGTGCTAAATGGGGAAAATATGCAGCCAAGAATACTTTATCCAGCAAGGCTGTCATTCAAAATGAAAGGAGAAATAAAGAATTTCAGTACATAGTCTCTCATGATTCACCTCCCCTTCCAATTTACCCCAACTCCCTTCTCCTCTCCATCTCCCCATGTCCTCCATGCTTTTTGTTATGCTCCACAAATAAGTGAAACCATATGATAATTGACTCTCTCTGCTTGACTTATTTCACTCAGCATAATCTCTTCCAGTCCCATCCATGTTGCTACAAAAGTTGGGTATTCATCCTTTCTGATGGAGGCATAATACTCCATAGTGTATATGGACCTCATTTTCCTTATCCTCTGAAAAACAATCTGAGGGGTTTGAAGTGGCGGGGGGGTGGGAGGTTGGGGTACCAGGTGATGGGTATTAGAGAGGGCATGGATTGCATGGGGCACTAGGTGTGGTGAAAAAATAATGAATACTGTTATGCTGAAAATAAATAAATTAATTTTTAAAAATGGGGGAAAAAAAGACTTTCAGTACAAACAAAAATTAAATGAATCTGTGAACACTAAACTAACCCTGCAAGAAATATTAAAGAGGATCCTTTGAGTGAAGAGAGAGCCCAATGGTAACAAAGACCAGAAAGGAACAGAAACAATCTACAGAAATAGCAACTTTACAGATAATACAATAGCACTAAATTCATATCTTTCTCTTTTTTTATTTTTTTATTTATTTTCAGCATAACAGTATTCATTGTTTTTGTACCACACCCAGTGCTCCAAGCAATCCGTGCCCTCTATAATACCCACCATATCAAAAAATGGGCAGAAGATATGAACAGACACTTCTCCAATGAAGACATACAAATGGCTATCAGACACATGAAAAAATGTTCATCATCACTAGCCATCATGGAGATTCAAATTAAAACCACATAGAGATATTACCTTACACAGTTAGAATGGCCAAAATTAGCAAGACAGGAAACAACATGTGTTGGAGGGGATGTGGAGAAAGAGGAACCCTCTTCCACTGTTGGTGGGAATGCAAGTTGGTGCAGCCTCTTTGGAGAACAGTGTGGAGAGTCCTCAAGAAATTAAAAATAGAACTTCCCTATGACCCTGCAATTGCACTCCTGGGTATTTACCCCAAAGATACAGAAGTCATAAAAAGAAGGGCCATCTGTACCCCAATGTTTATAGCAGCAATGGCCACGGACACCAAACTGTGGAAAGAACCAAGATGCCCTTCAACGAATGAATGGATAAGGAAGATATGGTCCATATACACTATGGAGTATTATGCCTCCATCAGAAAGGACGAATTCCCAACTTTTGTAGCAACATGGACGGGACTGGAAGAGATGATGCTGAGTGAAATAAGTCAAGCAGAGAGAGTCAATTATCATATGGTTTTACTTATTTGTGGAGCATAACAAATAGCATGGAGGACATGGGGAGATGGAGAGGAGAAGGGAGTTGGGGTAAATTGGAAGGGGAGGTGAACCATGAGAGACTATGGACTCTGAAAAACAATCTGAGGGGTTTGAAGCGGCGGGGGTGGGAGGTTGGGGGAACCAGGTGGTGGGTATTAGAGAGGGCACGGATTACATGGAGCACTGCATGAGGTGCAAAAACAAGGAATACTGTTATGCTGAAAATTAAAAAAAAATAAGTAAAAAAAAATGTATCTTTGGGGGGGAAAATTAAAAATAAAATGGAATAAAATAGTAAAAAAAAAAAAAAAAAGAAAGAAAGAAAGAAAAGAAAGTAATGGGCAGAAGACATGAATAGACACTTTTCCAAAGAAGACATCCAGGTGGCTAACAGAACATTTCAAAAATGCTCTACATGCTATTTTCCAGAGTGGAGGGAGACAAATCATAAGTGACTCTTAATCTCGCAAAACAAACTGAGGGTTGCTGGGGGAGGGGGTTTGGGAGAAGGAGGTGGGATTATGGACATTGGGGAGGGTATGTGCTTTGGTGAGTGCTGTGAAGTGTGTAAACCTGGTGATTCACAGACCTGTACCCCTGGGGATAAAAATGTATGTTTATAAAAAATAAAAAATTAAAAAAAAATTGAACAACTCAGGAAACAATAGATGTTGGCAAGGATGTGAAGAAAGAGAAACCCTCTTACACTGTTGGTGAGAATACAAACTGGCGCAGCCACTCTAGAAAACAGTAGGAAGGTTCCTCAAAAAGTGAAAAATAGAGCTACACTATACCCAGCAACTGCACTAGTCAGTATTTACCCAAAGGATACAAACATCGTGATTTGAATGGGCACATGAACCCCAATGTTTATAGCCACCAATGTTCACAGTAGCCAAAATATGGAAAGAGGCCAGATGTCTCGTGACAGATGAATGGATGAAGACATACTGTGGAATATTACTCAGCCATTAAAAAGAATGAACTCTTACCATTTCGGGTGACATGGATGGAAATAGAGAGTATTATGCTAAGTGGAATAAGTCTGAGAAAGACAAATACAGTATGATTTCACTCATGTATAATTTAAGAAATAAAACAGATGAACATAGGGGAAGGGAAGGAGCAAAGGAAAAATGAAATCAGATGAAAATAGAGAGGGTAGCGAAGAGATGCTGAGCTGCTGAGCTTAAGGAAATAAACTGAGGATGGCTAGATGCAACTGATGAATCACTAAATTCCTCCCCTGAAACTAATAATACAATATATGTTAACTAAATTGAACTTAAATAAAGAATTTTTAAATTTTTTAATTTAAAAAAGAAAATAAATCTTAAAGTTTTCATCAAAAGAAAAATTTTTGTGACATATGTAGTGATACATATTAATTAGACTTATTGTAGTGATGTTTTCACAATATACACATATATCAAATCCTTATGTCTTACACTTGAAGCTAAAATATTTTTTTTAAGATTTTATTTATTTGTTTGATAGAGATTACAGGTAGAGAGGCAGGCAGGGAGAGAGAGGAGGAAGCAGGCTCCCTGCTGAGCAGAGAGCCTGATATGGGGCTCAATCCCAGGATCCTGGAATCATGACCTGAGCCAAAGGCAGAGGCTTTAACCCACTAAGCCACCCAGGCACCCCTTGAAGCTAAAATCTTATCATATATCCATATCTGTGTCATATACCCTCAATGACAACAACAACAACAACAACAACAAAAACAGGATTAAAAAGGAAAAGAAAAGGGACCACTGCTCCCCATCAAAGAAATGCCTCCCAACAGGTACTCATTGCAGATAAAAGCCACCAAACCTCTTGCCCAATCCCAATTTAATGAAGGACCACTTACAGAGGTGACGGCAGCACTGAAGCCTTCCTGAGACATCTCATGCTCAAAGGAGCTGGTACTCCCTGTCTGAGTACCTGAGAGGAAGAGAGATTTCTATAATAAGGAAAGCAGAAGAGCTGGAACTCAAATGCTATGGTGACCAGACAAAAGGAGGCTCAGATGGCAGCTATGCTGAATTAGAAAGTATATACCCCTTTTATAAAGATGTAGCTATTTGGCTCCAACTGGTTTTTGCCACATGAGAATGCAGTCTAATGTTCCAACTTTTTAAGACAAACCATAAATCCAAATTGTATATGAACCCTCCCCCAGTTTTTAAAATTCTCTTAATCAGTTAACATTTATTGAGCATCCTCTATGGACCAGACACTATTCTAGACACTGGAGATTCAACAATGAAACACACACACAAATATTGGCAGCATATCCAAATTCTTGGAAAAATAGTGTGTGAGGTTTGGCTCCCCTACCCTCCAATTTTCCAGGCTATCGCCAATGCAAAGTAGAGATAAAATCCAGATCCTTTGATTTCAAAGGAAATGACCAAGAGAGGCCAGAGTTGCTGGGAACTAGAGGAAGTGGAGAGAGTTGAATTAATCCTAAGAGTCAAGATATCAAGGGTTAGGAAGTCCTAGTTTCTAAAGGAGAAAGGCATATTGGAGGGTAAAGGACTGCCTCTGGAGCTGCTGCAGGAATGCAGAACCTTAGCTTACCCTCAATTGCAAATATCTTTTCCTGGAGCTGGTTTTGAATGGTCTTCAGAGCTTCAAAGTTATTCACCCGGAACACATGATCACGAGAAGGCTTGGATGCAATGATATTAAGCTCTTCACGATTTTTTGGAACATTGAAAGCATCTCCCACCTGTTACCAAGGACAGTGACAATCAGACACCATCTGGAGTTAACTGTCTCATTCAGAAAAAAAAAAAAAAAAAAAAAAAAAATCTGAAGGAAAAGATTCTGAAACAGAATATGTCAAATGAGGGAATGCACCATAAGGCCCCTGGGACAGGGCCACCAAGTTGAGTAAAACAGAATGCTCTGCATGGGGCATTCTGTCAAGGAAGTTATTAGGAGCTGAAATACAGCCTTTTGTTCCTTTGTTGTGCCATGTCTCTTGGTGTGGGGCTGACGTCTCCCCAGAGTAAAGAGAGTCTTTTCCTCTTTATGAAGAGGTTTCCTACTTGTCAAACCATGCACCAAAGATGATACATTTTTCTGTCATACGAGATAATGTGGTAGTTTGACTACAATGATGATCTGAACTCTTTACCTGTTCCTATATCCAAGCTCTTTCCCCCCAGAACTTTGCTGTATCTTCTCACTCATGAAAGAGTAATCTACCCTGCTTCCATCTCTGGGTGCAGCCATGCATCTTGCTAATATCCATTGGCTAATGGATATTATCATAAATGATGCAGACAGAGGCTTCAAAGAGTGTTTGCAACACTTTAATTTGCTCTTTTGTTCCCCTGCCTTCACCATGAAGACATGTCCAGGCTAGCACACAGAAGGATCACACAGGGAACAGAAGAACCAAGTTACTCCAGTTGTTCCAGCCGTTCTAGTCCAGCAAACAGACATGACTGGAAACCCTCAGAAATGGAGAGAGCTCAGCCAAGATCAGCAAAGCTGCCAACCAACCTTCAAATGAATACAGATATAAGAGAGAGCCAGTCAAAATCAGAAAAACTCCTCAGCTGAACTACAGAATCGTTTGTTTCAAAGACTGAATTCTAATTTGTTACACTTAACTGATATAGGCCCATATGGGCTAGAAGTGACCCTTGGCCCACCTTGGTTTTAGGGATATTTTCAAACTGAAGGGAACGTATATCCAAACAGAAACCCTCCACAGAAACATCAGGCCAGAAAGCCACATCTCCTACCCCAATGACATAGCGAATGATCCCCTCTCTGTCTGCTTCAGGGATGACATCCTTGTAATCCAAGGGATCATCAAACTTCTCTCCATCTGTGATGACAACTAGGATCTTAAAGACATTCTCCCGGGCTCCTGTGCTACTGTGAAATAGTTCTCTTCTGTCCAGGGAAGAGGAAAGAAAAGTCAAATGTGAACAGACAGAGACACTCGTTATGCTAGGGAGGGAATGTCAGTAGTCACAGGCACAGATGCAGCTAGGAGAGCTTTAGGCTCCCCTGGAATGAACATGGAGATGTGGTTGCCCCAAGACCTGGAAAGGCAGCAGAAGGGAGAAGAGAGGGAGGAAAGGAAAGCATCACTGCCTTTATATACGTTTGCATAAACTGATTTTTTTTAATGATTCTTTTTTTTTAAAGATTTTATTTATTTATTTGACAGAGAGAGATCACAAGTAGGCAGAGAGGCAGGCAGAGAGAGAGGAGGAAGCAGGCTCCCCGCTGAGCAGAGAGCCCGATGTGGGACTCGATCCCAGGACCCTGAGATCATGACCTGAGCCAAAGGCAGAGGCTTAACCCACTGAGCCACCCAGGCGCCCCCCATAAACTGATTTTTTAACTGAGTATTATACCCTTAAATTAAAACAAATTTTTAAGCTTAATTGGGCTTTCACAAACCCTTCCTGGTTTGATTCAACAACTCTGTAGCTCATCTTCCTGAACTTTTGTCCCAACCCCCACCCTCACCTCTACACACACACACACACATCACATCATATCAGAGCGAACTTCCCGAACAAGATATGGTGACATCTCCCCACGGCTTAAAACATTCAGTAGACCCCCACCCACTTTTCAGTTGCCTTAAGTGACCTGACCTCAACTAGTCTCTGCAGCCTCTCTCTCACCTTCCTCACATCTCTCCTTCACTCACAACCTGTCGCTCCTGAGTGCGCCATGCGAGTCTCTCCTCCACCTTTACTCGTGTCCCTTACCCCGTCCCTGTCTGAATAAGCCCCTTCATTCTTCAAAGTCCAGCAAAAAAAAAAAAAAAAATCACTTCCTCCTTCCACCCTAAGCAAAGATCTTCTTGTGTGTGTTATGTTAGTCACATAAAATACATCATTAGTTTTTGGAGTAGTGTTCCAAGATTCATTGTTTAAGTACAACACCCAGGGCTCCATGTAATACATGACTCCTTAACACCCATCACAAGGCTCAGCCATATCCCCATCCCCCTCACCTCTAAGACTGTCCGTTTGTTTCTCAGAGTCCCCAGACTCTCATGGTTTGTCTCCCCCTCCGATTTCCCCCATTTCACTTGTCCTTGCCTTCTCCTAAGTCCTCCATGTTACTCCCAAGCAAAGACCTTACACTACTTTGCGGATTCCTGTGGCAGTGTGTGTTCTCCCATAGAGCTGTCTTATTGGCTTCACCAGAAATTCTGGGTCAGGGTTTTTCTTGAACTGATTGAAGGTGAAATGAAGCCGGAAGTCTTCAGAGAACTGCATCAAAGAAAACTGGGAACAGGCATCTGCCATTACATTGGAGAAGATGACTCGCCTCACACTTACCCATCTCCCAGGAAGCTCTACATAGATCTTGAAACATTGCAGTCTCCAAATCCCTCCAAATTCTATACAGTCCCCAATCCTTCCGCCTCACCAGGACAGAGATCTGTAATCCGCTCCCACTTCTAAGTACTAGAACTCACCCAGAGAGGATATGTGAGTTTTATCTCCCATATCAACCCTTATCAATGAGCCAGAGTCGTATGCTATACAGATGGCTGGAAGAAGCTGAAGCTGCATCCAGACAGAGAAGGAAAAAGAACCATGAAAGAAAACCATGACCAATTTGCAATTTAACAATGTCTGCAATAGAAGTAAAAGGGGGAAGTGGAGACCTGGATGCCATATATTTGAGCTCTTTCCTAACCTACCCATATGCCCTCACCAAGGTTTTGGACTTCTTGAATAGATCCATCACAGTTGAGACAAAGGCCTTCATCCGCTGAAAGTCACTCGGGATGATGCTACCAGAGCCATCAATCAAGAAGGCAATATCACTGTCTTGCCGAGGGCACTCTTGGGGAACAAAAGAAAGGATGAACTAATTAAGTACTAGTACATGCACTAACTAAATGCATTCATTTTTTTGCATGTCAGCTCTCTGCTAAGAAGTCAAAATAAAAGGTAAACAATATCCAACCCATGTTCCACGCTTAATAAAAACATGAACACAATCTCATGATCACAGCCACTATGAAGAAGACATCTGCCAGAAGATGTCAATGTTACTTTTTTTAAAATTTCTTTTCAGCGTAACAGAATTCATTGTTTATGCGCCACACCCAGTGCTCCATGCAATACGTGCCCTCCATAATACCCACCAACTGGCTCCCCCAACCTCCCACCCCCCTGACACTTCAAACCCCTCAGATTGTTTTTCAGAGTCCATAGTCTCTCATGGTTCACCTCCCCTTCTAATTTCCCTCAACTCCCTTCTCCTCTCCATCTCCCCATGTCCTCTCTGTTATCTGCTATGCTCCACAAATAAGTGAAAACATATGATAATTGACTCTCTCTGCTTGAATTATTTCACTCAGCATAATCTCTTCCAGTCCCATCCATGTTGATACAAAAGTTGGGTATTCATCCTTTCTGATGGAGGCGTCATACTCCATAGTGTATATGGACTACATCTTCCTTATCCATTCGTCCGTTAAAGGGCATCTTGGTTCTTTCCACAGTGCCAATGTTACTTTTGAAGATCAACAAAAGATAAACAAATTTTCATGAATACAAGTAGATTCACATAGCTGAAGGAAGAAATAGAAGTAAACAAGAAAAACTACAAAATTTAAAGATGCTTGTAAGGACATCATACTTGCAGATAGACGACTACTGCTTAATGATTCCTTATCAATTTTGTGATGTTTTCATTAGCCATTCACAAGAATAAACACAGGAAATGTTAGGAGAAGCAAAGAAAAATTTGCAGGAAGAAACTGAAGCCTTTGAGTCTATAGTAGAATCAATTCAGCAGATGTCAGCATATTAAAGAGTTCAATTATATGCAAAATTTGGGAGCAAAATAAACCTTGATGCTGATGAGAGTTAAACATTTTATAATACTTTTAAAGATCTGTTTAATAAACTTGAATATTGTTTAATACAATTTAGAATATGGATGAAGTGTGGGAAAATTTGGTAAATTCTGCCCAAGGAAGTCAGGAAAAGTAGTAGTATTAGCTCAGAGCTAACTCTGAGAAGGAGAAATAATTTGCCAGAAATACAAAGGGTGAAATAAGTTACAGGAAAAAGGAACAGCACATACAACAACATGCTGGATATCCTCCTCCTTTCTGTTCCCAGCCCCAAATCCACTTTCTACCTCCTCCAACTGCTCTGCCCCCCAGGAAGTCAGCCCACATAAACCACATGCATTCGGGATTCCTTTGCCTCTGATTTCTACTTGGATTTGCCCAATTAGGAGCCTCAGTAGAAGACGGGAGGGCGGGAAGAGTGAGATCAGAGTTTTCTCCCCTTACTCCCTTCCTGGAAGGTTGCTTTGGGCCAGCTGTGGCCCTCAGTGGAAAATCACTGCTCCTTCAAGGAGGCACACTCCACACAACTCTCTCCTTCTGAATTCTCGTTATTTCTCCCTCTCCTTGTCCAGTCAGCCTAGGAGTGGTAACGGCTCTGCTGCTGCTTGCCCTTAGGGTCCACTATAGTTCCCTAAGACTCTAACAAACCTTTAAAATTAGTCCCTTTGTAAATAAAACCTTCTCAACTTATTTTAACTGGAGTGTACCATCCCTGACTGATAAAAAGGAAATGAACTTAAAATAATTCTGCAGAATTGAGGGATTGAAATGGCTCTACTAAAATCAATCTATGTGAAGAGAATGGAGATAAGCCTATGTCATTAAGCAGAGGAAAGTTGGGAAGGGCCTTTCCATCCCCCCAAAATAGTTAGACTTTGTCCCTTAGGCAGTGGAAAGCCACAGAAGTTTTCTTAGAAAAGGAGGTGAGGGGATCTTTTTTGTAGCTAGAAAGATTACTGTAGCAATGGAAAGTTTCTAGCCACTCTAATCATGGTTGCCAAACCCTGGAAACAACCCAAACATCTTTCAGTGTGTGAACAGACTGGGTTCCGGGACTACTGTAAATCTCTGCGATGGAATACTGTTGGGCAATAACAAGGGAAAGAACTAGTAACACAACAACAACATGCATGAACAATGAGGTGAATACCTCATGCTAGTGAAAGATGCCGATCTCAGAAGGTCATAATTCCATTCATGGAGCATTCTTAAGACAAACTAAACAGTGATGGAGAACAGACCAGTGAGTGCCAAGGGCTAGGATGGAGAGGGAGAAGGCAGCTAACTATAAAGAGAGAGCACTGAGGGGCCCCTGGGGGGTCCAGTCGGTTAAGTTTCTGCTTTCAACTCTGGTCATGATCCCAGAGTCCTGGGATAGAGCTCCATGTTGGGCTCTCTGCTCAGCGGGGAGTCTGCTTCTTCCTCACCTTCTGCCTGCCACTCACCCTGCTCAGACTCGCTCTCTCTGTGTCAAATAAATAAATAAAATATTTTTTAAAAGAGAGAGAGCGTGAAGGATGTTTTTAGGGGAGTAACAGAACTCTTGTATTCTGTCCATGTTGGGGTTTTTTTAAGATTTTATTTTTAAGGATGCCTGGGTGGCTCAGTCAGTTAAGCATCTGTCCTCGGCTTGGGTCATGATCCCAGGGGCCTGGGATGGAGTCCTGCATTGTAAAGTAATCTTTACAACCAGCATGGGGCTGGAATTCACAACCTGGAGCTCAAGAGTCACCTGTTCTACTGACTGAGCCAGCCAGGCAGCCCATGTTCATGTTGTCTTCTAATGAAAATCTATACATACCTTAAAATTCAGGGAAGTGTATACTAAAAGAAAAAAGGCCAATTTAACTGTATTATCTTTGAAAAAATAAAATTACCCCCAAACGTATTGGCTTTTCAAAAATAGATAAGCAGATTCTAATATCTGTATGGAACATATACAAAGAAAATTAAACAGAAAAAAATTTTGAAAATCTCAAAGATATGTTAAATGAAAAGAATCAAGTGTGTACAACATGCTACCATTTGTGGCACAAAATGAACATTAGAGATATGTATATGTTTGTGAATACAGAGTATTACTGGAAGACACAAGAGACTGGTAACAGTGGTTGAATGCCAGGAAGAAAACGTAGGCTGGAATAATCAAGAGAGAGAAGTGTTATGTGCTTGAGTGCTGTTTGAATTCTGAATAATTTTTAAAGAGCTGAAAATGAGGGCGCCTGGATGGCTCAGTGAGTTAAGCCACTGCCTTCAGCTCAGGTCATGATCTCAGGGTCCTGGGATCGAGCCCCACATCGGCCTCTCTGCTCAGTGGGGAGCCTGCTTCCCTCTCTCTCTCTGCCTGCCTCTCTGCCTGCTTGTGATCTGTCTCTGTCAAAGAAATAAATAAAATCTTTAAAAAAAAAAAAAGAGCTGAAAATGTGTTTTTAAAAGAAAAGTATGGAATCCCAAGAGTGAGGACTGAAGAGAGCAATGTGAGGGTAAGAGCTGCAGCTACAGAACTGAATGCAGTTGGGCAGGAAGAACACATGGACGAGAACAGAAGCTGAAACCTGGTACCCCTACCTACATATGCAAAGGCGACAGAGGAAGATGGCCTGGAGATGAGGTTCAGCAGAAGCCTTGGCAGGGGAAGAAGCAAGAGGAAGGGGTGGTAAGGGGATGTGGGATGGGAGAAGAAGGGAGGACAGGAGAAGGGAGAAATCTGGAGCCCAGGTGTTTAGGGAAGGAAGAGATGATCTATAGGTCACATCAGAGTCAGTAAACATGAGAACAGGATAGAGATTTGGCATTTAGGGAATCACAAATGCCATCTGTAAGAGGAAGATGTATATGATGGTTGGACAGAAGCCAGATTTCAGAGGGTAAAGAATGGTGATATGGGGAAATGGAAATAAGATGAGAGAACTCTTACAAGAAGTTTGGTGGTGAAAGAAAGGAGAAATAGCAGAAGATGTAGAGAAGACCAGGGAGAGGAAAGGTTATTTTCAAAGCTATCAATTCTGGTGGTTGATTTTTTAAAGATATAGGTAGGCATGAGCATGTTTACATTCAAAGGACGGGGAGAAATTTAAGCTCCTGGAGAGATGATGATTGAGGGTGTGGGCTTCAAGTTGGCAATATGATAAAGCCTCAAAAGCCCAGATAGAAGAGTGATTCATGGAAAGGTGGACAGTTAGGTCTTCCTCTAAAACCAGTGAGACACTGCCAAGGGTGGTACCATTGCAAAAATTTGAACAAGAAGAAGGAGTAAGTAGAGGGAGTTCATCCCTGGAAACCTTGATTTTCTTTGAAGGTTATCTGTTTAGAGTAAAGTACAAAGGAGCAGTGCTTGAGGGGGGAACTACAAAAGAAAGACATATCTGCCTTTGTTAAAAGGCAACTTGAAAAACAAGCAAAAGGATGGCCAAGCAGTTGAAGAAGTAAGTGGCAGAAAGCAGCTCGGAAAAAAGATTTGATCACTCTCACTCACTCTCTATCAATCAACAAATGTTTAAGGAACAAGCATGTGGTAGGCAGCCACCAAGATGATGCACAAGGTTCTCACCTCCTAGAAATAACACCCTTACATAATCACCTTCTCTTGAATGGGAGATGGATTTTTTTTACTCACTTCAAAGGAACATAAGATGCCAGAGGTAATGTTCTACTACTTCTCAGATTAGATTATGGAAAGACTAATTTCTTTCTTGGGTGTTTTCTCTCTTGTTTTCCTACTCCCTTGTTCACTCTGAGGGAAGTCAACTGCTCTAGGGGGAGCAGTTGTAAGCTGCTTTATGGGGGACCTCATGTGACAAGCAACTGAGAGAAACCTCCAGCCACCAGCCAGTGAAAATTGAGGTCCTCGGTTCAACAATCTTGTAAATGTGCTTGGAAATGGATCTTCTTCCTCCAGTCAGGCCTTTATGAGACCACAGCTCCAATTTAACAGCTTAACTTCAATTTCATGAAAAAACCTGAGGCAGCGGCACCCAGCTAAACCATGCCCAGATTCCTGACTGATAGGAACAGTAATATACATGTTTATTGTTTTTAGCTAAGTTTAGGGGCAATTTGTTAAGCAGCAATAGATACAAGAGCAAAGAGCAATCAACAAAGGTAAGCAGTATTCCTGCTATCATGAAGCCAATGTTCTAGAAGAAAACACAGAAAAGAAACAAAATATGTATATACAGATATGAAGATGGTAAAGTATAATAATGTGGTAGGAATTAATGGTGGAAATGATTATAAGAGCCACTCAGGAAAGGCCTCTTTGGGAGATGACAGTTGAGCAGCGATGACAATAATGGGTTGTGAGCTAAGATCTGAGGGAAGAGCATTCCAGCCTGGAGGAATAGTAAAGGCCCTAAGGCAGGGACAACTTGGTGTCATTCTTGGAGAACAGAGGCAGCCAGGGTGCCTGGAGCACAGTGGATGAAATAATAATGTTGGGAGAGCCTCAAAGGCTATGGTCAGGAGACTTAGACACTTACTCTAAGGATGATGGCAGGGCTGGGGGATGGAAGAATCATCTCGCAAAGATGAGTAGCTACCTCAGGACTTTTCTATTATTATTTTTTATTGTTGTATTAGTCACCATACAGTGCGTCATTAGTTTTTGATATAGTGTTCCAAGATTCATTGTTTACATGTGAACACCCAGTGCTCCTTTCAATATATGCCCTCCTTAATACCCATCACCCCACCCCACTCCCTTCTAAAACCCTGTTTCCCAGAGTCCACAGTCTCTCAGGGCTCGTCTCCCCCTCCAGTTTCCCTCCTTCATTTTCCCTTCCTTCTCCTAATGTCCTCCGTGCTATTCCTTATGCTCCACAAGTAAGTGAAACCATCTGATAATGGGCTTTCTCTGCTTGATTTACTTCACTCAGTATAATCTCCTCCAGCTCCATTGATGTTGATGCAAAAGTTAGGTATTCATCCTTTCTGATGGCTGAGGAATATCCCGTTGTGTATATGGACAACATCTTCTTTATCCATTCACTGTTGAAGGGCATATTCACTCTTTCCACAGAGTGGCTATTGTGAACATGGCTGCTATGAACATTGTGATGCATATGGCCCTTCTTTTCACTGCATCTGTATCTTTGGGGTAAATACCCAGTAGTGTAATTTCTGGATCATTAGGGTAGCTCTATTTTTAACTTTTTGAGGAACCTCCATACTGTTTTCCAAATGCCTGTACCAACTTGCATTTGTTGTCCCACCAACAGCAGAAGAGGGTTCCCCGTTCTCCACTTCCTCTCCAACATTTGTTTCCTGCCTTGTTAATCTTTGCCATTCTACCTGGTGTAAGGTGGTATCTCAGTGTGGTTTCAATTTTAATTCCCTGATGACTAATGATGATGAACATTTTTTCATGTGTCAATTAACCATTTGTGTGTCTTCCATTGGAGAGTGTTTGTTCATGTCTTCTGCCCATGTTTTGACTTGATTTTTTTTTTGGGGGGGGGGGTGTTGAGACTGAGTAGTTCTTTATAGATTGGATATCAGCCCTTTGTCTGTGTGTCATTTGTGAGTATCTTATTCCATTTCATGGGTTACCTCTTTGTTTTGTTGACTGTTTCCTTTGCTGTGCAGAAACTTTTTATCTTGATGAGGTCCCAAAGTTCTTTTTCATTTTGTTTCCTTTGCCTTTGGAGATATGTCTTGAATGAAGTTACTGTAGCCGATGCTGACGAGGTTACTACCTCTGTACTCCTCTAGGATTTTGATGGATTCTCTCAGGACTTTTCTTAAAGTTGAAGACCCTCCCATCTTCCCCCACCTTCTCTACTGGAGCCCAGTCCCTCTAGCTTCTGCACCTAGACCTCTAAGTCACCACTCAAGCTATGAACAGTCCTCCCCTTTCCCTCACACTGCCCATCTGCAGTTTCTGCCAAAAGCCACTTACCTCTGAGCTTTGATGGAAAAGTCTGGGGCGGCTGCCATAGGTTGGATCCAAACAGGAAGCATAAGCCATTCACATAGGTGTTCTCCTTACAAGTTTGGTGCACGGTGGGGCCACAGGCCTGGGAAAGGTTGCAGGTGGGCGGGGTTGTTCCGGATTCCTGTCCTTTCACCCCAGAACCTCACCCTCCACAGACCACAGCTCCACCAGCCATGGACCCCCAACTCCTTCCCTCGGGACACTCCCATGACCCAGGACAACTCACCAGCAGTCGGAAAGGCCTGGTGGCAAATGCCAGAGACAGGCCCAGAGACATATTCACCGCCTCCAGGGGGACTGGGGAGACATAAATACATGGTCAGCTTTGGGGAGTAAAGGGGGCTCTGTGAAGGTGAACAGAGGTCACTTTGACCTGGGATACATGGAGACCTAACAGTTCAAGAAGGAACCCAAGTCCTAGGAAAGGAGCATGAAGGGAGTACCTGAGGATGTCTGAGGTTAAGGCTGTGTACACACAGAGGCTGGGGAGCTGAACCCCTGAGCCCCTCAATCACACATCCCCAAAGCAAAAGGAATTCCTGGAAAGTTCAGGTGTATGTACAGGTGGAAACCTATCCCTGGGTCCCAGGGAGGGGCAGTGACTCACCCTGCAGGTTGATGGACTCACACTTGCCCATGCTGTAGTCACACTGGTAGAGACCACCTGTTTGGTTGGCAGCCTTTATCTCCTGGGGGGCTCCAACAACAAACCTGGGGAGGTGAGATAGGAACAAATCACCACAGGGACAAGAGCAAACTCTGATGTCTGAGGAGAGAAAGAGATCATAGAAGTTTGGCCACCCAGAGGAAAGTGAGGGCCCATGACCCTCACACGTATTTCCCAATTCCCCAGAAATAGGAGGAAGACTCCGCAAAGAAAAAAAATTGGAAAATTTTAAATTGTGGAAGGGGAATGGCCTCTCTAAGAATGATACAAAACCAAGAAGTCATTTAAAAGTTATTGAATCCGGGGCACCTGGGTGGCTCAGTGGGTTGGGCCGCTGCCTTCGGCTCGGGTCGTGATCTCGGGGTCCTGGGATCGAGCCCCACATCGGACTCTCTGCTCAGCAGGGAGCCTGCTTCCTCCTCTCTCTCTGCCTGCCTCTCTGCCTACTTGTGATCTCTCTCTCTCTCTGTCAAATGAATGGATAGAATCTTTAAAAAAAAAAGTAAAATAAAATTTAAAAAAAAGTTATTGAATCCTATATTGTACATCTGAAACTAATATAACACTGTACATTAACTATACCAGAATTAAATTTTTTAATGAATACATTTAATCACAGACCACAGTCATTTTAAATAAATTTCTGTACGTGGTATCAGGGAAATCCAAACCAAAACCATAATGAGGTATCACCTTATACCTGCAGCATGGCTAAAATCAAAAAAACACAAGAAACAACAGGTGCTGAGAAGATGCGGAGAAAGGGGAACCTCCTGCACTGTTGGTGGGAATGCAAACAGGGGCAGCCACTCTGGAAAACAGCATGAAGTTCCTCAAGAAGCTAAAAAAAAAAAAGTTAAAAACAGAACTACCTTGTGATCCAGCAATTACATTATTGGATATTTACCCAAAGAATATAAAAACACTAATTCAAAGGGATACATGCATCTCAATGTTTTTACCAGCATTATCCACAATAGCCAAATTATGAAAGAGCCCATATGTCTATAAACTGATGAATGGATAAAGAAGATGTGGCATATTGGGGTGCATTACTGGCTAAGTCAGAGGAGCATGTGACTCTTGATCCTGGGGTTGTGAGTTTGAGCCCCATGCTGGGTGTCGAGATTACTTACAAATAAAACCTTAAAAAAAAAGAAGTTATGGTACATATATACAAAGGAATATTACTCAACCAAAAGAAAGAATGAAATCTTGCCATTTGCAACGACATGGATGAGTTAGAGAGTATTATGCTAAGTGAAATAAGTCAATCGGAGAAAGACAAATACCGTAAGACTTCACTTATAAGATATAAGATTCCACTTATATGTGGAATTTAAGAAAACAAGCTAAGGAACACAAAAAGGAAAAGGAGAGAGGCAAACCAAGAAACAGACTCCACTATAGAGAACAAACTGATGGTGACTAGCAGGGAGAAGGATTGGGGATGGATTAAATAAGTGATGGGGATTAAGGAGTGCCATTTGTGATGAGCACTGGGCATTGTATGGAAGTGTTGAGTCACTGTACTGTACACCTGAAACTAATATACCACTGTATGTTAACCACCTAGAATTTAAATTAAAACCTTTTAAATTTTTTCTGTATGTGCAACAGACACATGAAAAAAAGTGCTCTACATCACTGAGCATCAGGAAAATAGAAATCAAAATCACAAAGAGATATCACTTCATACCAGTCAGAATGGCTGAAATTATCAAGTCAGAAAACAACAAATGTTGGTGAGGATGTGGAGGAAAGGGAACCCTCTTACACTGTTGGGGGGAATGCACTGGTATAGCCACTCTGGAAAAGCATAGAGAGGTTAAAAATAAGACAACTATCATATGATCTCCCTGATATGAGGAAGTGGTGATGCAACATGGGGGCTTAAGTGGGTCGGAGAAGAATCAATGAAACAAGATGGAATTGGGAGGGAGACAAACCATAAATGACTCTTAATCTCACAAAACAAACTGAGGGTTGCTGGGGGGAGGAGGTTTGGGAGAAGGGGGTGGGATTATGGACATTGGGGAGGGTATGTGCTTTGGTGAGTGCTGTGAAGTGTGTAAACCTGGTGATTCACAGACCTGTACCCCTGGGGATAAAAATATATGTTTATAAAAAAAAATAATAATAATAATAAAATATATATAAAAAAATTTTTTAAAAAGAGCTACCCTATGACCCAGCAATTGCACTACTAAGTATTTACCCCAAGATACAAACATAGTGATCTGACAGGGTACTTGCACCCCAATATTTATAGCAGCAATGTCCACAATAGCTAAACTATGGGAAAAGCCCAGATGTCCATCAACAGATGAATGAATAAAGAAGATGCAGTACAAATATACAATGGATTATCAGTCAGCCATCAAAAAAGATGAAATCTTACCATTTACATTGATGTGGATGGAACTGGAGGGTATTATGCTGAGAAAAATAAGCCAATCAAAGAAAGACAAGTATCATATGGTTTCCCTCATATGTGGAGTAGGAGAAATAGTGCAGAGGATCATAGAAAAGGAGGGAAAACTTAAAGGGAAGAAATCAGAGATGGAGACAAACCACAAGAGACTCTTAATCTTGGGAAACAAACAGGATTCCTGGAGGGGACGTGGGTGGGGAGATGGGGTAACTGGGTGATGAGCATTAAGGAAGGCACATCATGCGATGAGCATTGGGTGTATATGCAACTGATGGATTACTAAACTCTACATCTGAAACCCATTATGTTGGCCAACTGAAGTTAAACAAAAATTTTCTGTACATGATAAACTATCACAAGCAATCAAAGGACAAGCAACAAACTGGGCAGAGGGAGATTAGCAACTCGTGCCACAGACTACTTTCCTCAATAGTTAGAGCTCCTACAAACCAATTAAGGAAGAAAAAACAACAGAAAAATGGGCAACAAATAAGAAAAAGGTGTTCACAGAAAAGAAAATCTATCTCTCATTTAAACATAAGTGCAATCTAAAACTAAATTGAGATACCATATCTCACCTATTCAATTTGCAAAGATCAATAAGTTTGATAACACACTGGGCTGGTAAATGGGTGGGGAAGTAGGTGTTTCAATAAATTTCTGGTGTGAATGTAAATTGTTGCCACCTCCATAAAGAGTAATCTGGAAAAACCTATTAACATTACACATGCATATGTATCCTTTGATCCCGGAATCCTAGTTCTGGGAACTTACTTCCAAACATACTTGCACATGTACAAAATGACAGCATTTTTCACATCACAAAAGTTTGGAAACAATCTAATGTCTATTAAGAAGATTTAAGTGTAATATCAATGTAAATTATAGTACATCAAAATAATAGATTATGAAGCAAGCATAAAAAAGAAAGAGTAAGATAAATAAATCTTTCTAAAAAATGGGGTGCCTGGGTGGCGCTGTTGGTTAAGAATCTGACTCTTGGTTTCAGCTTAGGCCATGACCTCAGAGTCATGAGATCGAGCCCCATGCATTCCACGTAGAGTCTGTTTAAGTTTCTCTTTTCCTCTCCCTTTGCCCCTCACCCATGCTTGCTTGCACGCGCTCACTCTTTCTCTCTAACAAATAAATAAATCTTAAAAAAAATAATAATAATTAGTAAGGTCTTTAAACATTTATCGGGTAAAATCACCAAGCTCTATTAAGAAAAAAAAAAATTCAGAGTTCAGTATAGAGCAGAGGCCAGGAAACTTTTTCTGGAAAGGTACTATTATTTCCGTAAATATTATTTCATATAGGCAAATATTTTAGGCTTTGCAGACCATATACTCTCTTTTGAAGACTCTTGATTTCATTTTAAATCCAAAGCAACCATAAACAATGAATGGCAAGTTGGGATGAAGGTTGTGTCAATAAAATTTTTTCACAAAAATAGGCAGCAGGCTGCAGTTTGAGTATAACATGCTACAAATTGTGTGTGGTACAGGGGTTAGGGAAATGTGGAGGCACACACAGCATAGAACCTCTATGGAAGAACCCACAAGAAACCATTTACCAGGGACCCTCCTGAGTAGGGAATGGGGGAAAGGAGTGTGTGCTGAGAAAACTTTACTATTACGTTCTATCTTTCAAATGTAGAACTCTGTATTTCTGATATAAAAATAAATAAATCAAGAAAAAAATAAAGGAAATTGTGGGGGGTTTTAGGCATATATGTTTTAAAGAGAATAAGTATAAAACAACCTCCACCTGCAGTCCTTACCGGGATCCCTCGAGCTGGACCACACTGTGCCCAAAGCTCCTTGCATTCTCTTGGAAGATCGCTGCTTTTTCAGTCTCCAGGTTGAACCCGTCACATAGTAAGACCAAGGCTAGAGGAAGGACAAGCGGTGAGGATCAGGCAGGGATAAGAAGGTAAGAAAGCAACTTACCCTCTTGCTCCATGCATCTACCGGCTGAAACTCACCCAAACCCAGCATGGAAATGTCTGTCTCCCAAGTCCAGCTCTATTAGCCTGAGGCAGAGGTTGTCACACTTTTTCTATAAAGGGCCAAATATTTTAGGTTTTGTGGCCCAATAAAACAAGAGAGAAAATGCATTCCACACATTTTTCAATAAGGAAATGCAAAATATAATAATTGAGTACTGATTAGGGGTGCCTGACTGGCTCGATCAGTAGAGCCTGTGACTCTTGATCTCAGAGTCACAGGTTCAACCCTGTGGGTTCAACCCCTATGTTGTGTGTAGAGATTGCTTAGTAAAATCTTTTCTAAAAATTTACTAATGAGACACATGGAATTCTTTGGGGAAGATAACATCTCTGGGATTCATAAATAGATTGTAAGTACTCATTTGAGGGTGTCTGAGCGACTCAGAGGGATGAGCAGCAGCTCTTGATCTCAGCTCAGGTCTTGATCTCAGGGTCCTGAGTTCAAGCACCACATTGAGTTCAATGCTGGGTGTAAAGCCTACTTGAGAAAATTCTTAACATTCTCATTTATTTAAAAATAAATAAATGCTCATCTGAGACCTATGGCTCACAAGTGGCATAAAAACAGACGGGAAGAAGCCTCCCTGGATCCCCACAAGCCCCAGTTGCTGATTCCTGATAGTTGAACGGGGTGCGTTCAGCCGGTCTCTATCTCCGCCCTGTGCCCCCACCTACTGATTTGCCCAACAATCAGGTTCCTTAAGACTCAATTAGGTAATTTCCTTCCTATGGAATTATCAAGCACTTTTTTTCCCTTTGGTTCATTCTCTACAAATTCTCTACAAAGCATAGGCATAAAAGGAAACAAAACTGAAAAATTTTGGCCAGCCACTCAACATGTACACCTGGATTCTTGGAAAACAGAACTCTGGACAAAGTAAATGTGATAAGATGGAATGCAAGAAAAACACTCAGTATCCAGTATGCGTTGTGCACCCTTGGGCATATCATTCCACCTCTCTGGGCCCTCAGTTTCCTGGTCTGTAAAGTGAAGGGGACAGCCAAACCCCATTGCATAGTCCATGAATTTAATTATTCATCCAAGCTTCTCTGGGTATCTTGGTCTGGTTCTACTCTCGGCTTCTTTTCGAATCCCTTATCTTTCCCCAAGCCCTCTTTATATTCCCCCAGGCTAGTTCCTACATATTCTGTGCTGCCTCTCTCCACTCAGACTCATAAAACCCCTCCTGACCCTGAGTCCCCCTCCCGCTGAAGTCCCTGGTGTACCTGTTAACAGAAGGACTCTGTGAGTCATAGCTGGAGAGAGCAGGAACTGCGGGGCTGCACATACCACTGAGCCACTTCAAGAAAGCCACCAAGCACAGGAAGGACAGAAAAGGAGAAGCTTGAGGCAGAAGTCTGGTAGCGATTCAAAGGAAGAGGGCGGAGGCTCAGGGAGCACACCAGCCCTGCTTGACCTTTTCCTGGGGCTGCAAACAGCCTGTGCTCCCTTCCTAACCAGATTCCTGGCCCAAACCATCAAGATCATTGTCCCAAGTGATGTGGGAAAAAGAGGCAGAAGAAAAATTATTAAATTTCCTTATTAAGTACAGCCCATTGACAAGTCCTTGAAACAGGCAGAGTGACATTCCTCTAGGGACTCAACTGCCTTGATGTTAATACTTTCCTAAGGGCAAAAGGTCATGCTAGCCTGACCCCCTCACCCCAGGATCCTGTAGGTCTACTTCAACTATAAAAATTCCTTTGGAAACTTCCTTTATCTCTAAAACCCCCAAGATACGTTTTAGCAACCATTCCCCAAGCATGTGGCCCACCGATATAATCGGAAGGGTCTCATAACTAAGATTTTATTAGACAGTAATAAATTATCTTTTCCCAACAACAGCTAGCCCTCTCAAGGTCCTGGAAATCTTGCTTCCAAAGTTCCTTAGAGACTTACACTATCCCTAGCCCCCTCCCAACTTGAAAGTATATAACGGACCACTCCTTATGACCCCAAAGCAGTTCTTTCTGCCCACGGGTCTTGATCCATGCTTTAATAAAATCACCTTTTTGCACCAAAGACATCTCAAGAATTCTTTCTTGGCCATCAGCCTCAAACTGTAACATCTTTCCTACATCACCAAAGGTGGGTTGGGGTTTTTGGGGGGAGGTTTGTTCCCACCTGCTTCTAGGGTTGGCTGAACATTATGAAAAGCAAGCTGAATAGACTCAGGGCCTGCCTTCTCCTGGAAAGTGTGTCTAAGCATTTATACAAACCAAGCATTTGTGGGAGGTCACACTGTTTCTCCCTGAAAACACACTTTACAAGAGGCCCTTCCCTCCTGTCCAAGGAAACAAAGAGTACGGTTCGGCCAGTGCTGTCTTCCTTCTGTAGCCATCAGAAAGGACAATTCAGATACAGAGAAACCCAGTACTTTCTGAATATTAATTTGCTTTTTAAAAAAAACAATGAATCGTTGAACACTATGTCAAAAACTAATGATGTACTACATGTTGGCTAACTGAACATAATAAAAGAAAAAAATTTTTTAGGGGCGCCTGGGTGGCTCAGTGGTTTGGGCTGCTGCCTTTGGCTCGGGTCATGATCTCAGGGTCCTGGGATCGAGCCCTGCATCAGGCTCCCTGCTCCGCAGGAAGCCTGCTTCCCTCTCTCTCTCTCTCTCTCTCTGCCTGCCTCTCTGCCTACTTGTGATCTCTGTCTGTCAAAAAAATAAATAAAATATTTAAAAAAAAAAAAGAAAAAAATTTTTAAGCCTCAAACCCTTTGTCCAGGAATTTTCACTTCCAGAAATTTATCCTAAGAAATAGTTGAGAAGTACAGTCAAAAAGGTATGTTCAAGTTTGTTCACTGTGCCAGTATTTTTATAATGAAAAACAAGTATAGCCTAAATGCAACAATAGTGGGATGGTTAAATGATGTCTCTCACTCTGTGATATACACTTACATGCCATTATGTCTACTCACTTCTGAATCTGTTTTCAAAGACATAAGATCATAATTTCATGTGCTAACCCTTAAGACAAAACTGTCAGTTATTTTATTAGCACAACTGGGTTTTTTTAGGAATAGTAGAAATTGCAATTTGAGACTTAAAAGCTAATGACAAAACCAGAGGCAAGTCCCAAAAACAAAGGACAGGAAAGCTCTTTTAGAGAGCAAAGGAAGGAATTGGGAGGAGTTGTTATAAACAAAAAGTTCGGAACACCTGGTGGCTTAGTCAATTGGGTTAAGGTCATGATCCTGGGGTCCTGGGATCAAGTCCGGACTCAGGCTCTTTGCTTGGCTCTCTGCTTCTCCCTTTACCTGTCACTTCCCCTGTTTGTTCTCTCATTCTCTCTGTCAGATAAACAAATAAAATCTTTTAAAAATAAAATTCACCAATAGGGTGTCTGGGTGTCTCAGTGGGTTAAGCCTCTGCCTTCAGCTTAGTTCGTGATCTCAGGGTCCTGGGATCAAGCCCCACATTGGACTCTCTGCTCAGCAGGGAGCCTGCTTCCCCCTCTCTCTCTTCCTACTTGTGATCTCTCTCTGTGTCAAATAAATTTTAAAATCTTTAAAAAATAAAATAAAATTCATCAGTAAAGAATAAACCTGTGCTCAACTCTCTCTCTCTCAAGTAAATAAATAAAATCTTTTTAAAAATAAAATAAACAAAAGGTTCAAAATGTAGTGGCTTTTCATTGCTGAGTTGAAACAGTCCCTTATTGGCAGGTTGTTGGTGGGCAAGGAGAAAATCTTCCCTCTCCTGGAGGAAAAAAATATAAAGTATAGATATCTTCCTGTTGTAAAAGCCGGTCTTTTTTTATATATATAAATTTATTTATTTATTTTCAGAAAAACAGTATTCATTATTTTTTCACCACACCCAGTGCTCCATGCAATCCGTGCCCTCCACAATACCCACCACCCGGTATCCCAACCTCCCACCCCAGCCCCTTCAAACCCCTCAGATTTTTTTTTGGAGTCCATAGTCTCTCATGGTTCACCTCCCCTTCCAATTTCTCCCAACTCCCTTCTCCTCTCCATCTCCCCTTGTCCTCCATGCTATTTGTTATACTCCACAAATAAGTGAGACCATATGATAATTGACTCTCTCTGCTTGACTTATTTCACTCAGCATAATCTCTTCCAGTCCCGTCCATGTTGCTACAAAAGTTGGGAATCCGTCCTTTCTGATGGAGGCATAATACTCCATAGTGTATATGGACCACATCTTCCTTATCCATTCATCCGTTGAAGGGCATCTTAGTTCTTTCCATAGTTTGGCGACCATGGCCATTGCTGCTATAAACATTGGGGTACAGATGGCCCTTCTTTTCACAACATCTGTATCTTTGGGGTAAATACCCAGGAGTGCAATTGCAGGGTCATAGGGAAGTTCTATTTTTAATTTCTTGAGGAATCTCCACACTGTTCTCCAAAGAGGCTGCACCAACTTGCATTCCCACCAACAGTGTAAGAGGGTTTCCCTTTCTCCACATCCCCTCCAACACATGGTGTTTCCTGTTTTGTTAATTTTGGCCATTCTAACTGGTGTAAGGTGATATCTCAATGTGGTTTTAATTTGAATCTCCCTGATGGCTAGTGATGATGAACATTTTTTCATGTGTCTGATAGCCATTTGTATGTCTTGATTGGAGAACTGTCTGTTCATATCTTCTGCCCATTTTTGGATATGTTTGCCTGTATTACCCTGATCCCCAAACCAGGCAAAGACCCTACCAAAAAGGAGAATTTCAGACCAATATCACTGATGAATATGGATGCTAAGATTCTCAACAAGATCCTAGCCAACAGGATCCAACAGCACATTAAAAAGATTATCCACCATGATCAGGTGGGATTCATCCCTGGGCTACAAGGGTGGTTCAACATTCACAAATCAATCAATGTGATACAACAAAGTAATATGAGAAGAGAGAAGAACCACATGGTCCTCTCAATTGATGCAGAAAAAGCATTTGACAAAATCCAGCATCGTTCCTGATTCAAACGCTTCAAAGTATAGGGATAGAGGGAACATTCCTGAACCTCATCAAATCTATCTATGAAAGACCCACAGCAAATACCATCCTCAATGGGAAAAAGCTTGCAGCCTTCCCGTTGAGATCAGGAACAAGACAAGGATGCCCACTTTCACCACTCTTGTTCAACATAGTATTAAAAGTCCTAGCAACAGCAATCAGACAACAAAGAGAAATAAAAGATATCCAAATTGGCAATGAAGAAATCAAACTCTCTCTCTTCGCAGATGACATGATTCTTTATATGGAAAACCCAAAAGACTCCACCCCCAAACTACTAGAACTCATACAGCAATTCAACAACGTGGCAGGATACAAAGTCAATGTGCAGAAATCAGTGGCTTTCTTATACACTAACAATGAAAATACAGAAAGGGAAATTAGAGAATCAATTCCATTTACTATAGCACCAAGAACCGTAAGATACCTGGGAATAAACCTAACCAAAGAGGTAAAGGATCTGTACTCGAGGAACCACAGAACACTCATGAAAGAAATTGAAGAAGACACAAAAAGATAAAAGACCATTCCATGCTCTTGGATTGGAAGAATAAACATTGTTAAATGTCTATACTGCCTAGAGCAATCTATACTTTCAATGGCATTCCAATCAAAATTCTACCAGTATTCTTCAAAGAGCTGGAGCAAATAATCCAAAAATTTGTATGGAATCAGAAGAGACCCCAAATCGCTAAGGAAATGTTGAAAAACAAAAATAAAGCTGGGGACATCACGTTACCTGATTTCAAGCTTTATTACAAAGCTGCGATCACCAAGACAGCATGGTACTGGCATAAAAACAGACACATAGACCAGTGGAGCAGAGTAGAGAGCCCAGATATGGACCCTCAACTCTATGGTCAATTAATCTTTGACAAAACAGGAAAAAATATACAGTGGAAAAAAGACAGTCTCTTTAATAAATGGTGCTGGGAAAACTGGACAGCTATAAGTAGAAGAATGAAACTCGACCATTCTCTTACACCGTACACAAAGATAAACTCAAAATGGATAAAAGACCTCAATGTGAGACAGGAATCCATCAGAATCCTAGAGGAGAACATAGGCACTAATCTCTTTGATATCAGCTGTCGGGAGCCGGTACAGGAGGCCTACTCTAAGAGCCGTAAGGGACTGAATATGATTGGCTGTTCATTTAGGTCCACTCTCGCGGGAGGTGCATGAGCACTGCATTGTGATTGGGTAACACTGCCTATATAAAAACGCATGCGCCGAGGGTAAGAGGGAGGAAGAAAAAAAAGCGATTGAAGAAGGTTCGCCACTACGTGAGTCTCCGAGTCGTTCTTGCGGGCCGAGAGCGACAGGTGGTGCTGAAACCCGGGATTCTCATCGTGAGAGACGCACGGAGTCGGCGACGATCAGGTAAAGAGTGCACCTATTTCTGTCTAGTGACAGGGAAAGTTCCTCAAGTCGAGGACGAGCGTAGAAAGCTTTCCGGGATGGGAAACGAGATGGCTGCATATAAAATGCTGGGGCCGCTAACTGACATTCTTAAAGCAAATGGGACCCCTTTGAAAAATAAGAAGGCTCGCTTATTTCTAAAAGAAGTGGGTCAAACCGCTCCGTGGTTCTTAGAGGAGGGAAATCGCCCAAAAGCCAAAAGGTGAGCAAGATGCAAAAGGAGCTTGCAAAAAAGGAGGAGGAACTAAAAAAGGCTATGGCGCAGCTCAAAATGCAGGGGGAATTTATGGCGCAGCTGAAATTAAAAGTGAAAGAAGGAGCTATGGCGCAGTTACAAACAAAGACGGAAGTGGTAGATAACTTAGATCCTATGCCCACGCGCCCAGCCCCAACAGCGCCACCTTACGAGGGGCCTCCTCCGTATAAACCTTGCTGCACCAAGGCCTGCTATTGTGCGAGCTGCACCGCACGAGTGGCTGCCATAGTAGCCTCTCAGGAGTTTGGGTGGGAACAGGATTCTCATTCAGTCCTAAAATCCCCACTTACTCTAACTCCACCTTTTTTTGGCTATAATTATACCTACCAAGACCCGGCGCAAGGCGCGTCAGCTCACCTTCTAGATAGGTGGCTGCTCTGCAATGCGGCACAAGCATGTACAGGCTTGGAAAGCCTTCACTTTATTAATGGGTTTACATGGCGTAACCGTACATACAACTATCACGTAGGCTCTCGATTTGAAACAAATGTTACTTGCAATTGCACCTCAGCTAAGCACATAAGTTACTCACCAATGCCCGTCTGTGTTAGAGCTCCCTTTCTCTTCATAGTTTTTAATGCTTCTACTATTAACAAGTCATCTAGTCTCTCTTGTGAACCCCGACAACCTGCCGGTGCTGCTTCGACATAAACAAGACTTTGGAATAACAGCAGCCATTATTGCAGCTATCGCATCCGCCGCCGCTGCTACTGCTGCCGCGGTAGCGTTGACAACCTCGGTACAGACAACAGCCGCCATGCTCAACAACGTCACAGGAATGGTCGCTGAAGCATTGGCTACGCAAGAACAAATTAACGGACATTTGCATGCTGGGATCCTTATTGTAAATCAAAGGGTTGATCTTGTACAGGAACAACTTGATATCCTAGAGTCAATTGTGTCAATAGGATGCATACATAATATGGCTGGACTTTGTATCACCCCTATAGCTCATAACAACTTATCCTTAGCAGCTAACCTCTCTAGACAATTGGGAAGAATGCTTAATGGTACCTGGAACCATCAATTTCAAAATTTAACTAGGTAATTACGAGCTCAAATTATATCCATATATTCTACCAAAGTAACTATTGCACCTGTTAGTGAGTGGAAAAAAATGTTACAGCAATCTGTTTCATTCCTCAAACAGTGGGCCGGACTTGGTGCCATGGCTGTTCTCTTAATCACAGCTAACGTACTAATGTTACGTTGGGTGTGTGGCCGTGTCTGTCGCAATGACAATAACACCTCATGGTTCAAGCCATGATGGCTCCTGAAGCTGGTACCTCCCCCCAGATATGGCTAAGTATGCTAGATCGGTAGTCAAAGACGGGTAAGACTGATCCCACACCATAGCAACCTAAGACAGGGGCTCTTCGACCAGGGAGAGTACCCGATGACGGGTAAGCATGTGTGCTGAGGATTGGCAACCTAAGACAGGCACGATCTCAGCCATTATAAATAAATAAAAAAGGGGGAGATGTCGGGAGCCGGTACAGGAGGCCTACTCTAAGAGCAGTAAGGGACTGAATATGATTGGCTGTTCATTTAGGTCCACTCTCGCGGGAGGTGCATGAGCACTGCATTGTGATTGGGTAACACTGCCTATATAAAAACGCATGCGCCGAGGGTAAGAGGGAGGAAGAAAAAAAAGCGATTGAAGAAGGTTCGCCGCTACGTGAGTCTCCGAGTCGTTCTTGCGGGCCGAGAGCGACAATCAGCCACAGCAACTTCTTTCAAGATATGTCTCCAAAGGCAAAGGAAACAAAAGCGAAAATAAACTTTTGGGACTTCATCAAAATCAAAAGCTTCTGCACAGCCAAGGAAATAGACAAAAAAAAAAAAAAAAAAAAAACAAAGAGGCAACCCACGGAATGGGAGAAGATATTTGCAAATGACAGTACAGACAAAAGGTTGATATCCAGGATCTATATGAACTCCTCAAACTCAACACACACGAAATGGGTCTGTTTTTATTGGGGTCTGCAACTGACCATGAGCAGTAGGGTATGAAAGCTGTCCTTTCTGGCCTCCTGACTCCATTTTAAATGAGATTTCCTTTATTCAGTCACATAGAATACAAAACTGTACCTTGTATGTGACTGCTAATATGATTCCCCAAGCCAATGATTTTTTTCACTCTATCTGTAACACATTTTCTCTTTCCCCTAGTCCTACCTTCTTAATTACCAGAGCAAATAAATGTTTGTTCTCCAAAAAAATCAATAAAATTCTATACATTTATAATAAAATTACTTATTTAAAAATATGTGTGTGTAAGAAAACCAAAATGTTAATAGTGACTATCTTTGGATGGTTGGATTATGGATTTGTTCCAGTCATTTATTGCTGCTTAACGAACCACTCCAAATCTTAGTGACTTATTGTGTCATGGTCCTGTAGATTGTCCAGCTTCAGCAGTTCTCATTGAAAGCTATCATGTGGTCACAGTCAGATTATGACAAACACTAGAGTAGAGTCATCTGAGGCTCAGTTGGGCTGGTCTTTCAAAAGTGGTCATTCACATTGGCAGCAGTTGGTGCAGGTGGGGGCTTCGTTGGGACTACTGACTGAAGTACCTCCATATGCCTCTCTGGGTTCCTTGGGCTTCTCACAGCATAGTGATTAGACATTAAGAGTAAGTGTTCTAGGAAATAATAATCAAAAGTGTCCAGTCTCATGAGACTTTGACTTGAAAACTGCCACAGGATCTCTTCCACCATATTCTATTGGTCAAGCAGTCACAGAACTCACCCACATTCAAGGAGAGAGGACTAGATTCCACTTCTAAGTGGGAATTGTGTCAAAGAATTATGGTCTATTTTAATCGGCCACAGGATGATATTCATTTTCTTCTATATTTTTTGTATTTAAAACTTTTATACAAAAAAGAATGATTTTTATAATCAGAAAGAAAATAAAAACACCAATAAATAATTTAAAACAACAAAGTGCCTATACATCTATACATGTTAGCAGTAAAGAGGAAAGAGGAGTAAAGTCATAGGCCCTGGATGAAAGGATCCAATGAGAGTGTGGAGGAATAATTTCATGTATATGCTTGATTTGTTTCGGTAAAAGCTTTCACATGCTGATCAACACAGGACGCTGCTATAGCTCAGACATGAGGGCTTCTTTGTCCTGAAGAGTGGCCAAGGGCCCATTATCTGTAAAGGCATGGGTAAATTTTCAGAATGGCTATCCACACCACGGAGCCTTTCTCACTTACTCAACAATAGGTCTTCATCTGATGAGGTGACCCCTGTCTATGGGTTCCCAGCTGTGGAGAGCCATGCAGCAGAAGCAAGGAGTCACGTACTAGGCGAGGCTTGAGGAGAAAGGCAGGTGAATGTTTATGGTATGTGGGGGCGCTCAAGGGGAACGCACAACCTGTACTGAAGTATTGGGACTAGTATAAGATTAACCAGGGACCATGGGAAAGGCACAGGAGTAAGTGAACAATAAGTTTCGGGAGCTCACGTCATTAGACACGAGCACCCTGCATGCTCCGGACTGAAGTCATCTGTATCCCTTCTGATTGGATGTTATACTAGTCGTGTTATGTGGTGATTGGTTGCTTTCTATCTGCTGTGGTCTATAATTTGGGGCTGTAATCGGTGTACGGGGTCCCGGGGCTGAAGATTGTCAATAAAGAAGTTTGCCACTCACCTCGTCTGCGGGTCGTTCTTACGGGTCGAGAGCGACACCCAGCCATTTCCTCTCATCCATTCCTCAGCCCCTCTCTTGATAAAACCTTAGCTTGGGTTCCACTGTAAATGGACCTTGAAACAAGGATCCAAGTGCAAGTAATTTACTTGGGAGGTGATACAAGAAATACTGGTGTCGACGTGGGAACGGAAAGAGCTCCTTAAAAAATGTGTGATGAAAAAAATTAACACTATGGACAATTGAAGCTCAATAGCTTGAGAACTCTGGAAACCAGTGTAAAACATACCTCAGAGTTATCTGCCTGGGAGGTAAGGGGGTCTATATTCTTTTTTTTTTTTTAAGATTTTATTTATTTATGTATTTATTTGACAGATAGAACACAAGTAGGCAGAGCAGCAGGCAGAGGGAGAGGGAAATGCTCCCCTAAGTGGGGAGCTGGATGCGGGGCTCAATCCCAGGACCCTGGGATCATGACCTGAGCTGAAGGCAGCCACTTAACCAACTGAGCCACCCAGACACCCCTAGATTCTTACCCACAATTCAAATCAGCTATTAGTTGAGGGGTGCTCTCTGGAGTAGCCTTAATTCTCTGGTACTCCCAACATGCCTGCCATTATGCTCAGGAAGAAGAAGCTCCAGAGGCAGAAAGAGCCCTCAGGCAACCACATGAAGGCAATGACAGCTAGAAATCTGGCCGGCTTGCAAGAGAATGTTAAATACTGATGGCGTGTGAGGAGAGAAACTACAATGTCTGCTACAAATACTAATTTTTTTTTCTTAGCACTTATAATTACATGAAATTATATATTTATTTGGGGTTTTTTTATTGTCTAACCCCCAACTAGACTATATAAGATCCCTGAGAGCAGAGATTCTTGTGTATCTTGCTCAGTGCACAGGACAGTGACTGGCTCATAGAAAAGATTCATAATAAAAATTAATTGAATCAAAATGAAAATTTCAGAAAGATAGCAGAGTAGAGAGTATCAGGAATCCTTCTCCCTACCTGGACAGCAATTGTACTGGCAGAACATGTCTTATGTGACAATATAGGAATTCTGGAGTCTATTCAGAGACTCGTGGCAAATTTCAGTCTATTTCAGTTCCCAGTACTACGGCAGCTATGGCTCCCCCATCTCCCACAGGTGGAAGGAAACTGTGCTTGTGTTCTAGGAGCAGCTTGCATGCAGCTTGCAGGAGTGTTCTGACTGCTGATTGCCCCTTCTGATCTCAGAAGTTCAGACACAGCCAGGCAACCATGTTGGACCCCACCCATTTATGCAAGCACTTCCATCTCTGGCAGAATCAACTTCCAGGATATTTAATGGGCTGGTGCCTTTTTCTCCTCCATTTTTCTCTTTTTTCACTTTTGGGAACCAGAATAACACATGCATTTCAAGAACTAGGCCATTTGGGATGCCTGAGTGGCTCAGTCAGTTAAGTGTCTGCCTTCGACTCAGGTCATGATCCCAGGGTCCTGGGATGGAGTCCCACATCAGGCTCCTTGCTCAGCAGGGAGTCTGCTTCCCCTTCTCCCTTTGCCTGCCACTTCCCCCACTTGTGCTCTGTCTTTCTCTGTGACAAATAAGTAAATAAAATCTTTAAAAAAAAAAAAAAAAAAGAACTAGGACATTCAAAAGCAACTACTAATCCCTATCAAAATACCACCAACTTTTTTCAAAGAAATGGAACAAATAATGCTAAAATTTATATGGAACCAAAAAATAGCCAGAGGAATGTTGAAAAAGAAAACCAAAGCGAGGGGCATCACAATTCCAGACTTCAAGCTCTATTACAAAGCTGTAATCATCAAGACAGTATGGCACCAAAAAAGACACATAAATCAATGGAACAGAATAGATAGCCCAGAAATAGACCCTCAATTCTATGGCCAATTAATATTTGACAAAAGCAGGAAGAATATCCAATGGAAAAGATAGTCTCTTCAACAAATGGTGTTGGGAAAATTAGACAGCTACATGCAGAAGAATGAAACTGGACAGTTTCCTTACACCACACACAAAAATAGACTCCAAATGGATGAAAAACCTCAATGTGAGACAGGAATCCATTAAATCCTTGAGGAGAACATAGTCAGCAAACTCTTCAACCTCAGCCACAACAACTTCTCCCTAGGAACATTGTAAAAGACAAAGG
Organism: Mustela nivalis; assembly: GCF_964662115.1. Classification (NCBI taxonomy): domain Eukaryota; kingdom Metazoa; phylum Chordata; class Mammalia; order Carnivora; family Mustelidae; genus Mustela; species Mustela nivalis. Next base: position 16,165,522 of record NC_139038.1, read on the forward strand.
AAGCAAGGGCAAAAATGAACTACAAAAAGCTTTTGATTTAAGTGAACCAGAGAAAGACAATTATCATATGATCTCTCTGATATGAGGAATTTGAGAGGCAAGGTGCAGGGGTCGTGGGGGATAGAGAGGGGAAAAAACAAAACAAGGTGGGACCAGGGAGGGAGACAAACCATGATACTCTTTTTTTTTTATAAACATATATTTTTATCCCCAGGGGTACAGGTCTGTGAATCGCCAGGTTTACACACTTCACAGCACTCACCAAAGCACATACCCTCCCCAATGTCCATACATGATACTCTTAATCTCGGGAAACAAATCGGGCATTGTTGGGGGGTGGGGAGGAGGGACAGGGTGGCTGGGTTATGGACATTTGGGAGGGTATGGGCTATGGTGGGTGCTGTGAATTGTGTAAGACTGATGATTCACAGACATGTACCCCTGAAGCAAATACATTATATGTTCATTTTTTAAAATTAAAAAAAAAAAAAACTTTTGTACAGCAAAGGAAACAGTCAACAAAACCAAAAGACAACCAACAGAATGGGAAATGACATATCAGATAAAGGGCTGGTATCCAAAATCTATAAAGAACTTATCAAATTCAACACCCAAAGAACAAATAATCTAATAAAGAAATGGGCAGAAGACATGAACAGACGTTTCTGCAAAGAAGGCATCCAAATGACCAACAGACACATGAAAAAGTGCTCAACATCACTCGGCATCAGGGAAATATAAATCAAAAGCACAGTGAGATACCATCTCACACCAGTCAGAATGGCTAAAATTAACAAGTCAGGAAATGACAGATGCTGGCGAGGATGCGGAGAAAGGGGAACCCTCCTACACTGTTGGTGGGAATGCAAGTGGTGCAGCCACTCTGGAAAATAGTATGAAGATTCCTCAAAAAGTTGAAAATAGAGCTACCCTATAACCCAGGAATTGCACTACTGGGTATTAATCCCAAAGATACAAATATAGTAATATGAAGGAGCACCTGCACCCCAATGTTTATAGCAGCAATATCCAGAATAACCAAACTATGGAAAGACCCAACATGTCCAGCAACAGATGAATGTATAAAGATGTGAGATATATATACAATGAAATATTATGCAGCCATCAATAAATATCTTGCCATTTGCAGTGATGTGGATGGAACTAGAGAGTATTAGGCTATGTGAAGTAAGCCAAGCAGAGAAAGACAATTATCATATGAGCTCACTGATATGAAGAATTTGAGAAACAAGACAGAGGCTCATAGGGGATGGGAGGGAAAAATGATACAAGGTGAAACCAGAGAGGGAGACAAACCATAAGCAACTCTTAATCTCAGGAAACAAATGGGGTTGCTGGAGGGGAGGAGGGTGGGGAGGATCGGGTGGCTGGGTGATGGACATCGGGGAGGGTATGTGTTATGGTGAGTGCTGTGAAGTGTGTAGACTTAAGAATCACAGACCAGTACCCCTAAAACAAAGTTTTAATTTCAAAAACTAAGAAATAATAAAATCTTTTTTAAAAAAACAACTGCTACAGAAAAGAGTTTACAAAGTCTCTATAATTGCCCTAAGAAGACCTTAATACCTCAAGCTCTTCCCTGGCACAAAGATAACCTATAACAATGAGAGAGAGAGAGAGAACAAACCCCTGGGGAAAGGAGAGAATCTGACTTCCAGAGTTACTATATTGTTAGAAAGTATGGCCCATTCAAAGGGAAAAAACAGAAACTATTCCAGAGAAAGACCAGACGGTAGACCTACTAGATAAAACTTTAAAACAACTATCTTAAAGTTGCCCAAATAACTAAAGGAAAACATAAAGAAAAAACAAAATGAAAATATCAATAAAAAGAAAACCAAAATTAAAAATAACCTGAAAAGAAACCAAAAAATTCTAGAGCCAAAAACCACAGTAACTGAAGGGTAAAATTCACCAGAAGTATACAAAAGCAGGTTTGAGCAGACAGAAACATGAATCAGCAAACTTAAAGGTAGGCCAATAACCTGAAGTTATTGAGTCTAGGAAACAGAAAGAAAAAAAATTAAAGAAAAGTGAAAAGAGCCTATAGGACCTGTGGAACATCATTAAGCAGACCAATACAAACATTGTGGGAGTGCTAGAAGAGAAAGAGAATCGGAGAGATTATTTGAAGTAATAATGACTGAAAAATTCCCAGCCTTTTTGAAGGACCTGAGTATATAGATTACAAAAGTTCAATAAAATCCAAGTAGAATGAATTCAAAGAGACCCATACAAGATATATTATAATGAAACTGTCAAAAAATAAAGACAAGAGAGTCTGAAAGCAGCAAAAGAGAAATGAATCACTGCACAGAAGGTATATTAAATAAGATTTCAGACAATTTCTCATCAAAAACTCAAGCAGAGAAAGACAACTATCATATGATCTCCCTGATATGAGGAAGTGGTGATGCAACATGGGTGCTTAAGTGGGTAGAAGAAGAATCAATGATACAAGATGCAATTGGGAGGGAGACAAACCATAAGTGACTCTTAATCTCACAAAACAAACTGAGGGTTGCTGGGGGGAGGGGGGTTGGGGGGAGGGGGTGGGATTATGGACATTGGGGAGGGTATGTGCTTTGGTGAGTGCTGTGAAGTGTGTAAACCTGGTGATTCACAGACCTGTACCCCTGGAGATAAAAATATATGTTTATAAAAAAATAAAAAATTAAAATAAAAAAAATTTTTTTTAATTTAAAAAAAAAAAAACTTTGGAGGCCAGAAGGCAATGGGCTGATATATTCAAAGTACTGAAAGAAAAAAACTGTAAGCCAAGAATTTTATATCCCGCAAAACTGTCCTTCAAAAGTGGAGGAGAAATCAAGACATTCTCAGGTTAACAAAAGCTGAAGGAGCTCATTACCACTAGAGCTACCTGGAAAGAAATACTAAAGGTAGTCCTGCAGTTTGAAATGAAAGGACACTAGACAACAGCTTGAAGTCATATGAATAAATAAAGATCTCAGTAAAGAGGAATACCTGCAATTATAAACACTAGTATTATTATAAAAAGTTTGCATTATAGGCACCTGGGTGGCTCAGTCAGTTAAGTGGCTGCCTTCAGCTTAGGTCATGATCCTGGCGTCCTGGGATCAAGCCCCACATCGGGCTCCCCAATCAGTAGAGAGTCTGTTTCTCCCTCTCCCTCTGCCTATTCCTCTGCCTACTTCTGGTCTCTCTCTGTCAAAAAAATAAATAAAATCTTTTTAAAATAATAATAATAATAAGGTTGCATTATGAATTTTTTGGTTTTCTATAGGATTTAGGAGATTACTACACTTTGTAAACCATTGGTTTGTATGCCACATTTTGTTTTCTACATATTTAAAGAAACTAATGCATATTTTTAAACAACTGTTAGCCTGTGTTTTTGTTTTTACATCTTTTATAAAGATGTAAATTAGTGATGTAAGTAAGCAAAATGGCATGCTGATGGAGCTGTAAGGGAGCAGAGTTAGTATATTCATGAAGTGAAATTATAAATTCAAATTAGAGGGGTGCCTGGGTGGCTCAGTGGGTTAAAGCCTCTGCTTTCAGCTCAGGTCATAATCCCAGGGTCCTGGGATTGAGCCCCACATTGGGCTTTCTGCTCAGCAGGAAGCTTGCTTCCCCTTCTTTCTCTCTCTGCCTACCTCTCTGCCTACTTGTGATTTCTGTCTGTCAAATAAATAAATAAAATCTTTAAAAAAAATGTTTTTTAAAAAAAGAATGTTATAACTTTAGGATGTTAAATGTAATCTTTTGGTAACCAAAAAAATAACTACACAATATACACAAATGGAAATGAGAATGGAATTAAAATGTTTCACTGCAAAAAAAATCAACTTTATAAACACAAAAAAGGTGATTAAGAAAGTTTTAAGACATAAGAAAATAAACTGTGACATTACAGAAGTAAGTCCCTCCTTATCAGTAATTACTCTGAATGTAAATAGATTACCCCCCTACAAAAGATAAGGATTGGCAGAATGAGTTTAAAAACCATAATCCAACTATAAGCTGTGTGCTCTCCATAAGAGACTCACTTTAGGTAGAAAAGACACAAACAAATTGAAAGTAAGCAGATGGAAAAAAGATACTTGCAAATAGTAACCAGGAAAGAGCAAGCAAGGGTAGCTATATTATCATCAGATAAAATCTTTTTTTTAAGATTTTATTTATTTATTTGACAGAGAGAGAGAGATACCACAAGTACACAGGGATTCAGGCAGAGAGAGTGGGGAAACAGGCTCCCTGCTGAGCAGAGAGCCTGATGTGGTGCTTGATCCCAGGATCCTGAGATCATGACCTGAGCCTAAGGCAGAGGATTAACCCACTGAGCCAGCCAGGCACCCCCATCAGACAAAATCTTTAAAAAATTTTTGAGAGCTAGCGAGGGAGCCCATCCACATGCATGAGCAGAAGGTGGGGGAACGGGGCAGAAAGAGTGGGAGAGAATATCAAGAAGACTTCTCAGTGAGCACAGAGCCCAACCTGGGGCTCAATTTCACAACCCTGAGCTCATGACCTGAGTCGAAATCAAGAGTTAGACACTTAACCCAACTGAGCCACCCAAGTTAAATTTTAAATCAAAAACTTAACACAAAGGGTAAAGAAAGACATTATATGTTAATAAAAATTTTAATACAGCAAGAAAATATAGCAATTATAAACATTTACATACCTAATAATGGACCATCAAAATATGGTCTATGAAGCAAAAAGTTGACAGAATTTAAGGGATAAATAGACCATCCTATAATAATTCTTGGGAGACTTCAATACTCTGTTCTCAATAATGGGTAGAATAACCAGACAGAAGATAAGCAAGGACATAGAGGAATTGAACAACAAAATATGCCAAATAGATTAAGAGACATACAGAAGAATTTACCCCACAGGAACAGAATAAACATTCTTCTCAAGTTCATATTGGATGTTCTCTAAGACAGACTTTAGGTTATGCAAAAAATTAAGTCTCAATAGATTTTTTATTAAGTAAGCACTATGCCTAACATGAGGCTTAAACTCACAACCGCAACATCAAGAGTTGCATGCTTGTTGTTGCAAGTGATCCAGCCAGGTGCCCCAAGTCTCAATACATTTTAAAAGACAGATATCATACAAAGTATCTTTTCCAACCATGGTAGGATAAAGTTAGAACCAATAATACAAGGAAAACTGGAAAATTCACAGATTTGTGAAAATTAAGCAATGTACTCTTTTTTTTCAATATTTTATTTATTTATGTGACAGAGAGGAAGAGGGGGAGACCAAGCAGGGGGAAGAGCAGAGGCAGAAGGAGAAGCAGGTTCCCTGCTGTGCAGGAAGCCTGATGCAGGGAGCCTGATGCAGGGCTCAATCCCGGGACCCCAGGATCATGACCTGAGCCAAAAGCAGACACTTAACCAACTGAGCCACACAGGTACCCCTAAGCAACATACTCTCAAAGATCAATGGGCTAAAGAAGAAATTACAAGGGAAATTTTTTTAATATTTAGAGATGAATAAAGTAAAACCACAACATACAAAACTTAAAATGGGATGCAGTGAAAGGGGAAATTTATAGTCAAAAACACACTAAAATAAAAGGAAGATCTCAAATCAGCATCCTAACTTTACAATTTAAGAAACTAGAAATTCAGGTGGATTTTCCATCCAGACTACGGATTTCTGCATCAGTAAGGATAAGTCAGGCTTTGCTGCAGTAACAATCAACACCAAATTCTCAGTGCCTAATATAATAGAATTTATTTCTTTTTTTAACATTTTTAATTATTTATTTCTTTTCAGCATAACAGTATTCATTGTTTTAAAGATTTTATTTATTTATTTATTTATTTATTTATTTATCAGAGAGAGAGGGAGAGAGAGCACATGCACAAAAAGGCAGAGTGGCAGGCAGACACGGAGAGAGAAATAGGCTCCTTGCTCAGCAGGAGCCTATTTAATGCAGAACTCCATCCCAGGACCCTGGGATCATAATCTGAACCAAAGGCTTCGGCTTAACCAACTGAGCCACCCAGGCATCCCAGAAGTTTATTTCTTATTTGTCCAAAATTTACTACAGGAAAGAGATTCTCTCAAGAAGTTATCTTTTATGTGTTATCTCAGAAATCCAGGCAGGGAAGAGGAATTGTCTCCTGCACCTGGAAATAGAAGGAAAAAATAGTGACCAGTAGTGATGGCTATCATAGAGTCCTAATTATGAAATATTCAAAACTTGAAATAATTTGAGTGAACCAGTGTTCTTTTTTTTAAGACTTTTTGTTTATTTGACAGACAAAAATCACAAGCAGGCAGAGAGGGGGGGGGGGGAAGCAAGCTCTCTGCTGAGCAGAGAACCCAATGTGGGGCTCAATCCCAGGATGCTGGGATCTTGACCTGATCCAAAGGCAGAGGCTTTAACCCACTGAGCCACCCACGTACCTGAGTGAACCAGTGTTCTTTTTTTTTTTTTTAATATTTTATTTATTTATTTGACAGTGAGAGATCACAAGTAGGCAGAGAGGCGGGCAGAGAGAGAGGAAGGGAAGCAGGCTACCGGCTGAGCAGAAAGCCCGACGTGGGGCTCGATCCCAGGACCCTGAGATCATGACCTGAGCTGAAGGCAGCGGCTCAACCCACTGAGCCACCCAGGCGCCCCTGAACCAGTGTTCTTAACACCAAATAAAACTAAATAGAAAATAAAGCAAATTGCTGGGGGATTCAAAAGTAAACACGACCACCATTTACCTAGCACTTTACAAGTCACTTTCACAGACATAACCTCTTCTGATACTCATGCTCAAACTGCAAGTTAGATGCTGTTATCAATTATAACTGGTATTTCTCTTGGGCATATATTTTTATGTTTAATATAGATTATTATTACTGACCTTTCCTGTGACTTAAGAAATCTCCAAAGTTAGAAAAACCATTTTCCTTTGATATATTATCCAATATTTGTTTTACTTACATTATTTAATTTCTGACTTGCTGCAATGTTTTAATTATTTTTTATTTTTTATTTTGTGTGTATGTGGTGTGAAATAAGGAGTCCAATTTCATTTTTGTCCATATGAACAAATAATTTCCCAGTTCCATTTATTGAAAAGATTTTAAAACAAGCTTTTAGAAGGAAATTTTACTTCTCTATATTTATTTGGGGTTTTTGTGTGTTTTTTTAGCCATTCATCTGTTCACTATGCAAGTCAATATAAAGCAAGATTCCAGTATTACATAGCACCACCAATGCAATTATTTTCTCTTTCAGTTTGAGTAAACCTGGCACAGCTAGGAAACCACTTCAAAGAATTGTTCTGATCATTTTGTTGACTCCCCAAGAGCAAAAAATATGGGCAGGAATAACATCCAGTCATAACTCTTTCCCACACAAGGTATGTTCAGCGGTCAAAAAGTCATCATTTGCAGCAAGTATGAAAATCCAAGACCATTAACAGTAACTTGTTAGAACTAATCTTATTCAGCAAGATGAACATTTATATATTCATATATAATCTAATCTATTCCTTGTTCAGCTAAGGTTGACTAATCTTCTAATGAGAAAATATAACGGGAAAACACCATGTGCAAAATACATAAGCACAAATCTAATATGAAATATGTAAAAACTGTATTTTTTAACTATTGGGCTTTCCTCAAGGACATCAAAGAATCGAGGGATAAGCCATATTATTAGATAACAAGGCTTAACACTATAAATACATCAGTTCTCTATCAAAGAAATCAGTAATTCAGTATGATCTCACCCAACAGAATTATTATTGAATTTGACAGCTGATTCTAAAATTTATCTGGCAGTGGGGTGCCTGGGTGGTTCAATCAGTTAAGCATCTGCCTTCAGCTCAGGTCATGGTCCTGGAGTCCTGGGATGGAGCCCTGCATTGGTCCTTGCTTAGCAGGGTCTGCTTCTCCCTCTCCCTCTACTGTTCACCTACTTGTGTGTTCACTCTCTCTCTGTCAAATAAATAAATAAAATCTTTTTTAAAAATCATAATTATATAATACCACCCACATATATATAGATATATCTAGAGAGAGAGACAGAAAAAAATGTGAGAAGAAAGAAAAATATAGTAGTGGTATCTTCTGCTTGATGGTATTATAGTGTACAATGAAAAACAATTCCTTCTGTTTTTCTGATTTTCAGAAATTTAAACAATAAATGTGCATTGTTTTAAAATGAAATAAATAAATAAGTTTTTAAAAAATAAAACTCACCTGGAAGAGAAAACACATAGAAATAGCTTAGAAAACTATGAAGCAACCTTATTAGATCATACCATTCACATACCATCACAGCCAGAGATGCCACATCAGAGTAAAACCCCAAACCCATTGTAAGTTAAAGTATGGTATGGGTTCCTGAGTAAATGCATAAGGCCAATGAAAACAATACTGAATGTATACACAGAAATCTGGTATTCTCATCAGAATAATTTATTTGTCTTCATGAAAAAGCAAATATTTTCTTTTCATTGCTCCCTTTTTTGCTTCCTTTTTGCCGAACAGTTTCTAAAACAGTAGACAATGTTTGCTTGCTGCGCTCCGTTCTGCTCCTCCCGCTCCCCTTTAAACCCATCTCGATCAGTCATTTGCCTCACACCAGCCCCCACCCCCATCAAAACCATCTTCATCAATGTCACCAGGGATACATGGTTGACTGCAGGAGCTGTTTCTCAACCTTCTTAAGTGATCCAGCGCACCTTTGGCAGTTGACCGGTCCTTCCTGGAACGAATTTGTACTTTGGCCTCATCCAAGTCCCTCCTTCCTCTTCCTGTTGTCAGTCCCTTGTACTCTCCCAGACTCCTAAGGAGGATCTCAGAGCTCAGTCTTTGGGCCTTTTTTTTTTTTTTTTAAATCTATACTCTGTTCTTGGGTGGCCTCCGGGCTGTAAATATCATCCACATGCTGACAATGTCCGAGTTTATACCTCCAACCCAGACACCTCTCTTGAGCTCCAGACTCAGGTATCCCACTGCCTGCTCGATGTCTAACAAGTACTTCAAACCAAGTATGTCTAAAACAGAATGCCTGGTGGCTCTTGATCTTCCTTCCCTCGGCTGGCCCCATCTCAGCTTCAAGCAGACAACAAAGCTAGGTCAGGCCAAGGCCTGACTGATTGATTAGTCAAGACACAATTAGCCACTGTTAGGTTCAGACCGTTTATTACTTACCTGGATGGCAAACAAATTTCTACAGGATTCTTGCCCTGAGAATCAGAAAGGGTGAATTGGAAAAGGGGAGGCAATATTCTAGACTAATAGAGGAGGCAGTTTTAGTCTGTAGCCCTTAGGGGTGGGGGCTGGTGCGCAAGAAAGTTCTATACCTCTTCAGAACCCGGGAGATCACAGAAACTGGTTTGTGATGGCCTCCTAAGGGAAGAAGATAGGCCAGCAGAAAGTGACCCCAGTGCAGCTCTTCACAGGCCTCCCATTCTCTCTGTTCTAGGAAGATCACAGGCACTCTCCCAAAATTCAGACAAGCTGTTGTTCAAGCCTTTGCTTGTGTGGACTATGTGGCATTCCAGGAGGCCAAGGCACCGTGGTGGAGATGTTCTCACACTTTCAGTCAATAGTAACAGTGCTTTGGGTCATCTGTCGTCTGTCGACATGGGGCATCTGGTCCCTTTCTCCCACCTTTACCTCTCCGAGCTCATCCCTTTCTCTTTGACCCCTCACTCCTTCTGCTGCAGTCATGCTGACCTCCTTGCTGGTACCCAGACATACCAGGCACATTTCCAGCACATTGGCGGTTCCCTTTACTGGACTATTCTTCCCCCAGATGTCTTCAAGACTGATTCTCTCAACTACTTCAAATAAGTGGGGTATCACATAAGTCTTTATATTCAACTTGGCAAATCCCCTTTTCTTCTCCCTAATTTTCTGCCTTTGCCCTCAAGAGAATGAGGAAGGTAGCAGGGTCTCTTTAATCTCCCATGTCCCACATGGCACCCAGGATTGTGGCTCCTCTCTTCCCAACACAATCTCCCGGACCCATCTCTCCAAATTTTTCTCCCAGCCCCCACCTACACAGACAAGTTACCTCTGTCTGAACCTCCCCAATTTGTTTGAACTACCCTATTCAAAGGAACTGGCCACACAGGATCTACCCTTCTGAGAAGATCTGGGAAGTACAAATACTATATTGTTTTTCCATTACACTTATTGCTGAGAAAAGTTCCACCTGAATGTCATTCTTAACAATCTGGTTAAGCCTTTGGGGTCTGAAGCCATACTAAGGCTTCAGACTATTTCTATAGCACATCCCCAATGATACATAAAGGGAATATTGGTCTCAAAGCTGCCTGTTGCTCTCAGAAGCATTCTAGATGGTTCCACACACTTCCTCAGTTGTTCAACCAGAGATCCAAACTTCAGGCAGGAGAAATAAACAGCCATACCATCCGTTTTCCGGGAGTCCTAGGTCTTCCCTCTCCAAGATCACACTAAGACCATGTTTGGCAGCGGTCACTGGCAAGGCAGAGAAACCATGCACTGCCACCACCCCTGAGATACGTCTTTCTGTTTCCCGTCTTTGAAAGAGGAAGTGGCTCAGGACGTGACCTGAGGACTGAAAAGAAAGTTTCTAATTTCTGGAATAGGACAGAAAGGAAGTTGTACTTCCTTCACATGAAAGGAACAGAAGGAAAAGAACTACAAACTCTTTTATATGACATTTTTGCTTCTGGAGGAGAGGGATAGACACAAACGTCAAAGGGCAACAATTTCTCCCCACCTTCTAGGGAGTAGGTCAGATATGTCCTAAGATACACAACTCTGTTCAGTCCCTGACAGTTGAGCTACACCTACAGAGACATCGTATGGGGTTTTCCCTCCCACTTTTTGCCCTCCCTTCCCTGTATGTTCACGTACAAACAGTATTATGACAATATTAAAGAAAACAAGAAAAAGCAACATACAGCCCCACTTCTATCACATATCAGTTTCTCTGCCCTCACTCCCAGCACAGACATAATTTACAAATTTGCCATGACAGGGTTGGTTTAACCCTGTATCGTGGTTTTGTCATATAACACTTTAGCACAAATATTTCATATTTATACCCATTTTAATGGATACAAAGTATTCCATTAAGCTGAGAAGTTTTAGCAAATTTAGGCAGTTCTGTATTAAAAAATTATCTACGTATAACTTTTTGCTTCTCTGTAATTCCTTTTTATGGATATAATTTTAAGATGAAATGACTCAAGCAAGTTAGATGCACACTTTGGGGCCCTTTTTTTTTAATTGATTTATTTATTTTCAGAAAAACAGTATTCATTATTTTTGCACCACACCCAGTGCTCCATGCAATCTGTGCCCTCTCCAATACCCACCACCTGGTTCCCCGACCTCCACCCCCACCACCACCACTTCAAACCCCTCAGATTGTTTTTCAGAATCCAGAGTCTCTCATGGTTCACCTCCCCTTCCAATTTCCCCCAACTCCCTTCTCCTCTCCATCTCCCCTTGTCCTCCATGCTATTTGTTATGCTCCACAAATGAGTGAAATCATATGATAATTGACTCTCTCTGCTTGACTTACTTCACTCAGCATAATCTCTTCCAGTCCCGTCCATGTTGCTACAAAAGTTGGGTATTCGTCCTTTCTGATGGAGGCATCATACTCCATAGTGTATATGGACCACATCTTCCTTATCCATTCGTACTTTGGGGCCCTTTAAATGACTCTCTCCCAATGGGCTGTCCCACATGCATCCCATTTTGAAGTCAACATTTTACAGTGCTTTATAGTTTCAAACCATTTTATAAATTTTATCTCAATCACGCTGACAGGCTGATCTAAATTCCACCTCCTGGGGCGAATACTTTAGTAGGCTAACTCCAGCTCCGTCTCCCATGCCTCTAAGACAGAGACTAGAAAAGGGGCCTGTAGGGTTCCCCAGCTTGCCTTACAGCCACACGTGGCCATGTGGTCCCATCCTAACCAATGAGATGTAAGGGAAACGTGATGGACAGGAGGCTCATGCTCTCCCTGAACCTTCTTCCTGAAATGTGGAAGTGACAGCTGGAGCAGACTATGTTGTGAAGGAGCAGTGGTCACGGGGAGGGAATAAAGTCTATTCACAGAGAGAAGCAAAGATAACACGAGGGAGACACAGAGCCCCTGAGAGAGAAAGGGAGAGTGAGTCTTGCAGCAGCCTGAATTCTGTGGTGATTTCCAGTTTAGTCCGATGGAAATGTCCGTAAGAGTAATAGACTGTTCAAAATATAACTTTAAATGAGGAGTTGTACTGGTCACACAAGCATGCTTAAAGATGACCTTGAGAAAAACATGTACTGGCCGCGGGCCTCTGGTGAAGAGGATGATGCACGTCCTTGAGGCTGAGCAGCTGGGGATGCCCGGCCTGCTCAGGCTGGAAGCCACCTGCTTCCCTTTTTTTGTCGTCTCTCCTACCTCAGAGAAAGCCTGCTGCTAAGGTAATCCCTTGCAGTGCACTTGCTCCACTATAAATTCATGCTGCTGGACCAGACACACTTTATTCCTCCTCTTGTTTACCTCTAAGACTGGTGACCAACATATTACATGTTCCTTCTTGTTTACCTACTAGACCGATGGCTATTGTATAACCTTTTCTTCTCCTTTGTTGCTATCTTGTATCGAATAAATACAGGGCTGAGGAGTTGTTTGGGGCAACAGTCCTTCCAGCTGTCAAACCCTGCTCCCTCTCTCTTACAACTCACATGTTTGTGCCTCATTCTTCTCCTGTGCACCCTTAGGAAAGTGGCAGTCCAGCCCTCACGCATCTGCATACCTGATCCCTTGTCTCCACACCAAACCCCTATTTTCTTGTAGAAATTCAGGTAGGTATTTATTCTTTAGAAACAGTCCAGCCTGCAGGTATTACAGCTGTTCTTATAGTGTGTATTCCATGTTGGTGAACTCAGAGGGCAGAGCAATTAGGGATTTTGTTCTTTACCACAAGAGGAGAGGAGGATGTTCACACACCAGGAGCCTGTTGATAGCTGTCTGGACCACCTGTATCCTGCAGAGCATTGCAGGATGAAGCAGGCTGCAGATGATTTCAAATTTTTTGTTCTTTTATCAAAGTATGCCCCAACTTCTGGCTAAATAAAGCCAAGGATCAAGAGGGAAAAGCGCTAGCATTAGATTCATCTTTATACCCTATTTGAAGAGGCATCAGTCAGTAGAAACCCAATTGAGCACAGAACTGCTCCGTGGAGATTCAAACACAAATATACCTCACCTGAGTTAGCCATTGGAAGCCACCCAGCATCATGGTTAAAAGCATGTCAGTTGGGTCACCTGGGGGGGGGGGGGCTCAGTGGGTTAAAGCCTCTGCCTTAGGCTCAGGTCACGATCCCAGGGTCCTGGGATCGAGTCCCGCATCAGGCTCTCTGCTCGGTGGGGAGCCTACTTCCTCCTCTCTCTCTGCCTCCCTCTCTGCCTCCTTGTAATTTCTGTCTGTCAAATAAATAAATAAATCTTAAAAAAAAAAAAGCATATCAATTAATCTGGGTTCAGTCACTAACTGTTTTCTACTAGCTCGGTCACTTTGGGCAAGTTAACTTACTCTCTGAGCTTCATTTTCCTTATAATAGTTAAACATTATAAATAAGCTATTTTACTAGCAAAAATATGTTTATTCAAGAATTGCTTAAATTTATGCACAGAATTGCAATTTATGGAAGCTATGACAAAACCACAGGCAAGTACAACAAACAAAGGAGAGGAATATTTTTATAGAAATTGAGGAAGCTGGTAGGGATTGTTTGGAACAAAAGTCCATTGAAGAGAAGCAGAGGTCCAGGAGAAGACAGTTTCCCATTGGCTGGATTGCTGGAGTAGTCAACTTCTTGTAGACGTAGTATACATCTTTGCCGTTGAAACCTGCCACTTTCCTAAGGGTGCATGGGAGAAGAATGAGGCACAAGCAAGTCAGCTGTAAAAGAATGGGAGCAGGGGACAACAGCTGGAAGGACTGTCACCTGAACTCCTCAATCCCATATTTATTAGATACAAGATAACAAAGGAGAAGAAAAGGTTATACATTAGTCATGTATCTAGTGGGTAAACAAGAAGGAAGAATCGTATGTTGGTCACAAGTTTTAGAGGTAAACAAAAGAGTAGGATGTGTCAGTCGAGCAGCAGGAGATCTGTAGCTGTGCAACACACTCAGTGTATTACCTTAGCAGGAAGCTTTCTCTGAGATAGGGGAGACAAAACGGGAAGCAGGGCGGTGTTCCACCCTGAGCCAGCCGGGCCTTCCCAGCTGCTGGCTGCAAAGACCTGTATCATCGCCTCCACCAGAGGCCTGCTGCTAGCACATGTCTTTCTCAAGGTCATCTTTAAGCGTGCTTGCAGGACCAGTACAACTCCTCATTAGTTAAAGTTATAGTTTAAGCAGTATGTTATTCTGAGGGATGGTTACAGGAACCTATCATTTATAATTCCTTCCTGTAGAGGATTCTTCTGTTGAGGTCTGTAATTACCCATTTTTCCTGTAACTGAGGTTGAGTGCTACAGCTTTCTCTTCTAACCTCACACTGCAGCCTCCTGGCTCTTGCTTTAGTGAGATTTTATTAACTTATTAATTTTCACATAATTGGAAATCCTGTTACTTATTCATAGTGGACATTTGTTGTTTTTGGCCACTCAATATCCATTCTTCCCTGTTTTGCTCATAGCAACCAACTTCCTTTAAGGGTATGACCCAAAAGCTACACCTACTTCTCTCCCATCTCATCGGCCAGAACTTTGTCACTCATAGCTACATAGCTGCGAAGGAAGCTGAGTTTGAATTCTGGAAAAATTTGGAGTTTGACTCCTAAGGAAGAAATACATCCAGAAGACAACTAGATGTCCCTGACGCATTATCATTGTCGTTACACTAATTATATTACATCCTCTGGTTACAAAATCTTGCACAGTTTGACAAATAATCATGATCCTTGACCGGACCTTGTATCATTACTGTCACATTCAGCTTCAAGGTCTCCATGGTCAGGGTTCTTACAGACCTGAGGGTTTGAAGAAGGGCTGCATATCCTTCCTCCAGAAAAGTTTTGTGCAGCTTAAATAAGACCAAGAAGCAGGGAGATGGGGACTTCATGGTTCCAAATGAAGAAATACATGTTAGAGAATGGGTTAAGCCTGGAGAGGCCAAGTGAGTTGGGTATTTCCCCCTTCAAAGGACTCCTCACTAGGGAAGGGGACCATGGTAAAACTAAATATCATCCCCCCCACCCCAAGAACACCTTGAACCTCAGATCCTGAAGATCATAAGTAAGAGATGGACCCAGTCTGCAACAGAGTGAGAATGGGGACACCTCTGGCTATCAACAGGCAGCAAGGCACATGTGAGGAACCCTCTGCTATCTGTCCAATTCTTTCCTCTCAGTGTCTCTCACCCTGGAAGAGCTAGATTTCAATTAGAAAGGAAAGAGAGAAAAAAAGAAGAAGAAAGAGGAATGAAAAAGCAAATCTCCTCAAAGTCTCTAGAGCCAGAAACAGACCTTACATGGTATGACAAATTCTGTATATATGTATCCTTCCCCTGGAAAATTCATTTATTTTTTTTTTAAGATTTTATTTATTTATTCGACAGAGAGAGATCCCAAGTAGGCAGAGAGGCAGGCAGAGAGAGAGGAGGAAGCAGGCTCCCTGCTGAGCAGAGAGCCTGATGTGGGGCTCGATCCCAGGACCCTGGGATCATGACCTGAGCCGAAAGCAGAGGCTTTAACCCACTGAGCCACCCAGGCGCCCCTGGACAATTCATTTAACAAATATTTACTATGTCTCACTTGAGAGCAGGGATTGTGTCCTGTTCATGGCTCTATCCCAGGACCCAACACTATATTTGACTGGGGCTCAGAAAATGTTCTTTAAATATTTTATGTATTTATTTACTTACTTATCTATTTATTTATTTATTTTAGGGAGAGAGAGCAGGGGAAGGGGCAGAAAAGAGAGGAAGAGAATCTCAAGCATCTCCATGTGGAACCCGATGCAGGGTTTGAGCCCAGGACCCTGAGATCATGACCTGAGCTGAAACCAAGAGTCACTTAACCAACTGAGCCACCCAAATGCCCCAAGAAATTTTGTTTAGGTGAACAACATCACAATTTTGATTTAGTGTTGAACACTAGTGGTTGCCTCCCGAGCATCCAATTTCCATCTTCCCAGCAACTATTCTTTAAGTTTGTTTTTTTTAATATTTTCTCCATTTATTTGACAGAGAGAGCAAGAGACCACAAGCAGGCAGAGCAGCAGAAGAAGAGGGAGAAACAGGCTCCCCACCGAGCAGGGAGCCCAATGCCAGGCTCAATCCCAGGACCCTGGGAACACAACCTGAGCTAAAGGCTGTCACTCAACCAACTGAGCCACCCAGGTGCCCTTTTTTTAAGCTTATTTAAATTCCTTAGTTAACATGCTGTGTAATATTAGTTTCAGGTGTACAATATAGTAATCCAATAATTCCAGAATCACCTGGTGCTTATCACAACAAATACACTCCTTAATCCCCATAATCTATTTAACCTTCCCAGCATCCAATTCCCTCTTCCCAGAACTCTTAATTTCCATTTGGACAACTATGTGGTTTAAGGTTCACCCCCAGCTCCAAGCATACAACATGTGAACTAAGTTAAACCAATCCATATATTCCATACCCCTGACTTCAGCAATTGGTTTAAAATGTGAGCCATGTGACTTAATCCAGACCCACCAAAGTGGATCTGAGGTCAAAGATGTTTTTTCTCTTTCCAATATAATGTAAAACCTGGAACACTATAGACATTTTTGCTACTGTGAAGAAAGTCCACTTGAGACTAAACCAATTTAGCATAAAAACAAAGCCTAATCCCTCTTGCAAATGTAAAGCTCTAGATCAAACCACACTTGAAATCCTTTTTACCTCTGGACTTTACAGTCACATGATCAATAAATTCTTTTCATTGCTTAAGTCATTGTGGGTGGAATTTTTTATTTGTGACTAAAAATATCCCAGCTGATGCAGAAATACTAAGTTTGACACAGTGGAAGAAATCCAAGCTGACATATGATACAAACTAACAGTTTCCAAAAGTCAGTCCAACAGAAATGAAACAAAGAGATGTATTTAAATATACATGAATTTTCAAACAGCCCAAAGGAGAAGCAGAGAATGTTGAGAGCTTATTTAACTGTATTGGACAGCTTGCTGCCAGATTTGGATAAGAAGCAGTTCAACCCTAGGTGCCTTCTTCAAAATATTTCAAGATTTCTCTAGCACCAGCAGTTAAAAACCAAACTCTTCAGCCCCTGATAATTTAGTCCATAAATAATTTTCAGCCTCATTGCTAACCATTTATAGTCCAAGCACACTACATCAGTTACACCTGGCATGCCCTAGGTAATAGTCGGCATTCAAGATGGCCCCTTTGATCTTCCTTTCCTTTTTTAAAAAAACTTTATTTATTTATTTGACAGATCACAAGCAGGCAGGGAGGCAGGCAGAGAAGGGGGGTAAGCAGGGTCCCTGCTGAGCAGAGATCCTGATGCGGGGCTCGATCCCAGGACCCTGGGATCATAAACTGAGCCAAAGGCAGATGCTTTAACCCACTGAGCCACCCAGGCAACCCTTATCTTCCTTTCTTAATATTCTTTCACATTGAATTATGGCTGGCCTGTGTAACAACAGAACTGAAAGTGTGTGACTTCCAAGGAATTTTGGCTTCTGCCTTGCTCCCATGGATTACCCTTTCTGAAGTCTCAAGAAAGTCACCCACCATGCTGCTAAGGATATTTAAGCTACCCCGTGAAGAGGCCTTGATGGAGAAGAACTGATGTCTTCCACCAATAGTGATACCAACTCATCCTCTGTGTCAATGAGCTACTTTGGAAATAAATCCTTCAGCAGCAGTCAAGCCTTTAAATGACTGTAGCCCTGGCTGACATCTGACCATCAGCTCTCTAGCCTACATTGAAAACTCCCTTCCTGGATCTGTACTCAAGGAACTACAGAACACTCATGGAAGAAATTGAAGAAGACACACAAAGATGGAAAAGCACTCCAAGCTCATGGATCAGAATAATAAACATTGTTAAAATGTCTATACTGCCTAGAGCAATCTATACTTTCAATGCCATTCCAATCAAAATTCCACCGGCATTTTTCAAAGAGCTGAAGCAAGTAATCCTAAAATTTGTATGGAATCAGAAGAGATCCCGAACTGCTGAGGAAATGTTGAAAAAGAAAAACAAAACTGGCGACATCATGTTGCATGATTTCAAGCTTTACTACAAAGCTGTGATCATCAAGACAGTATGGAACTGGGACAAAAACAGACACACAGAGCAGTGGAGCAGAGTAGAGAGCCCAGAGATGGACCCACAACTCTATGGTCAACTAATCTTCGACAAAGCAGGAAAAAATGTCCTGTGGAAAAAAAGTCTCTTCAATAAACGGTGCTGGGAAAATTGGACAGCTATGTGTAGAAGAATGAAACTCGACCATTCTCTTACACCATACACAAAGATAAACTCGAAAATGGATAAAAGACCTCAGCGTGAGACAGGAATCCATCAGAATCCTAGAGGAGAACACAGGCAGTAATCTCTTCGATATCGGCCACAGCAACTTCTTTCAAGATATGTCTCCAAAGGCAAAGGAAACAAAAGTGAAAATAAACTTTTGGGACTTCATCAAAATCAAAAGCTTCTGCACAGCAAAGGAAACAGTCAACAAAACAAAGAGACAACCCACGGAATGGGAAACGATATTTGCAAATGACAGTACAGACAAAAGATTGATATCCAGGATCTATAAAGAACTTCTCAGACTCAACACACACAAAACAGATAATCATGTCAAAAAATGGGCAGAAGACATGAATAGACACTTCTCCAATGAAGACATACAAATGGCTAACAGACGCTTGAAAAAATGGTCATCATCATTAGCCCTCAGGGAGATTCAAATCAAAACCACATTGAGGTACCACCTAACACCAGTTAGAATGGCCAAAATTAACAAAACAGTTAACAACATGTGTCGGAAAGGATATGGAGAAAGGGGAACCCTCTTACACTGTTGGTGGGAATGCAAGATAGTGCAGCCACTTTGGTGAACAGTGTGGAGATTCCTTAAGAAATTAAAAATAGAACTTCCCTATGAACCTGCAATTGCACTACTGGATGCACTACCCAAAGATACAGATGTAGTGAAAAGAAGGGCCATCTGTACCCCAATGTTCATAGCAATAATGACCACGGTCGCCAAACTGTGGAAAGAACCAAAATGCCCTTCAACAGATGAATGGATAAGGAAGATGTGGTCCATCTATACGATAGGATATTGTGCTCTCATCAGAAAGGATGAATACCCAACTTTTGTATCAACGTGGATGGGACTGGAAGATATTATGCTGAGTGAAATAAGCCAAGCAGAGAGAGTCAATTTTCATATGGTTTCGGTTATCTGTGGAGCATAAGGAATAACTCGGAGGACATGGGGTGCTGGAGAGGAGAAGGGAATTGGGAGAAATTGGAGGGGGAGATGAACCATGAAAGACTGTGGACTCTGAGAAACAAACTGAGGATCTGGGAGGGGTGGGGATGGAAGGTTTGGGGAGCTGGTGGTGGGTATTGGGGAGACCATGGATTGCATGGAGCACTGGGTGTGGTGCATAAACAATGAATTCTGGAACACTGAAAAGAAATTTTAAAAATAAATTTTTAAAAAAACTCCTTTCCTGGGTCATAAAAATGCCACGGAAGCCTAGGTAAGCTGCAATGGGCGGTTCCATAGTGTCTTTTGCGCTCAAGAGAATTAGTCTGTAGACTGAGAAGTCCAAGAACTCTTGCAACAGAGAAGTGAAGTAATAATGTGGCCAAAAGCTGAGCACCCACAACATGGTGGGGGAGGGGAGGAGGTTAAACTTTGACAGCATCTAGAAAAGAGGAACATCTGGTTTCAGACACTTCCTCCTCACAGATGGGACAAGGAGTGTGGAGGGTTTTTTTAAGATATTTATTTGTTTGTTTACTTATTTATTTATTGTTTATTTATTTTGAGAGAGAGAGAGAGAGCGAGCAAGCAGGGGGAGGGGCAGAGGCAGGGGCAGAGAGACAATCTCAAGCAGACTCCATGCTGACACGCTCCACAATGTGGAGCCTGACATGGGGCTTGATCTCATGACCCTGAGATCATGACACAAGGTGAAATCAAGAGTTGGATGGTTAACTGACTGAGCCACTCAGGTGCCCTAGAGGAAGTATGGTTTAAGGGATGCACCAGTAGGGTTCTTGGAGGGGAGATGGGTAGGAAGATGGGCTGATTAGGTGATGCTCATCACCTAATTAAGAAGGGATCTTGGGTGGGCACCTGGGTGGCTCAGTGGGTTAAGCCACTGCCTTCGGCTCAGGTCATGGTCTCAAGGTCCTGGGATCGAGTCCCACATTGGGCTCTCTGCTCAGCAGGGAGCCTGCTTCTCTCTCTCTCTCTCTCTCTGCCTGCCTCTCCATCTACTTGTGATTTCTCTCTGTCAAATAAATAAATAAAATCTTTAAAAAAAAAAAAAAAGAAGGGATCTTGGGTATTATATGCAACTGGTGAATCACTAAATTCTATCCCCCAAAACTAATAATACACTATATATGAACTAAATTGAATTTAAATTTTAAAAATTTTAAATATATAAATATATAAAAATCCAGCAGTAATGCTAGAAAAGCCATCGCTTGGAGTCTTTTTCCACAATCTTGATAATGAAAGTTCTTTTGCGAGTAGAACAGGAGGATCTTAGAGGTTAGAAACAAACTGAAATTTGAGAAGAGGTTGGAATGATATCCAATTAGAACCTGGAAGGGGAGGTGGATCTTGGAAAGATTCAAAAAGTAGGAAAGGGGACAAGTTCAGATTTATAGATATGGGAATGAACCAATTGCTCTGAACAACACAACTAGAAAGGCAACATTAGTAGACATATGTGAAGATTAACTTTGCCAAGAAAACCTTTTATTTCTATAAAAGGTTTTTTTAAACACTGAAGCACATTTTGCAAGAACCATTCCAATTTTATGCCACAAAAGATAAGAAATGATGCATACCCTACTCTCTAATCATGATACATTAAGGTAAGAAATAGAAAATATCAAAAATGGAACTAAAATGCCAAATTTTGAAAATTGAACATTTTAAGAACATAGAACAAATAGTGAACATGTAGTATGATAACATAATTCAAAATAATAATAACAGGGGAGCCCAGGTAGCATAGTCGGTTAAGAAGCTGTCTCTTGATTTTGGCTCAGGTTGTGATCTCAGGGACAAGGAAGGGGACCCACGTCTGGCTCCAGGCTCCACAGAGTCTACTTAAAATTCTCTCTCCCTTAAAATGTCTTACACGACTGGTGGGAATGCAAAGTGGTGCAGCCACTCTGGAAAACAATATGGAGATTCCTCAGAAAGTCAAAAATAGAGCTACCCTACAACCCAGCAATTCTGCTACTTGGTATTTACCCAAAGGATACAAACATTGTGTTTTAAAAGGGCATATGTGCCCCAATATTTATAGCAGCAATGTCCACAATAGCCAAAATATGGAAAGATCATAGATGTCAAGTAACAGATGAATGGATAAAGAAGATGTGAGATGATAGATGGATGATTGATAGATAGATATAATGGAATATTACTCAGCCATCAAAAAGAATGAAATCTTGCCATTTGCAATGACATGGATAGAAGTAGAGGGTATTGTGCTGAGCAAAATAAGTCAGTCAGAAAAAGACAAGTACCATATGACTTCACTCACAGGTGGAATTTAAGAAGCAAAACAGGTGAACATAGGGGAAGGGAAGGAAAAATAAGGTGAAAATAGAGAGGTAAGGAAACCATAAAAGACACTGAGCTCTAGGAAACAAACTGAGGGCTGCTGAAGGGAAAGGGTGGGAGGAAAGGGTAACTGGGTAATGGGCATTAAGAAGGGCACTTGATGTAATGAGGACTGGTGTTATATGCGACTGATGAGTCACTAAATTCCCCCCTGGTAACTAATAATACAGTATATGTTAACTAAATGGAATTTAGATAAAAAAAATTTTTTAAAAGAGAGATTCTCTCTCCCTCTGCCCCTCCCCTGCTCTCTCACTCTCTCTCATATAAATATTTTTAAAAATAAAGTAATAGGGGCACCTGGGTGGCTCAGGGGGTTAAGGCCTCCGCCTTCAGCTCAGGTATGATCTCAGGGTCCTGGGATCGAGCCCCGCATCGGGCTCTCTGCTCGGCAGGGAGCCTGCTTCCCTTCCTCTCTCTTTGCCTGCCTGTCTGCCTACTTGTGATCTCTGTGTGTCAAATAAATAAATAAAATCTTTTAAAAAAAAATCTGTACACTCTAAATATATACAATTTTTATTTATCAACTATACCTCAAGAAAGCTGGAGAAACAATTTTTTAAATGTACCTTTTATTGGCTGCCGTTCCTCTCTGCCCCTCTGCCAGTGATCCCAACACCTCCCAAACTCCTTGCACCCACATCTGTGTCTCAGGCTCTACTTCTGGGAGAACATAACCCACGGCCGACACCGATGATAAGCAAGAGAGAGGAAACTGCTTCGAGGAAGTCGAGTGCCCCGGGTGCGAAATGCAGCTGAGAGGTGAAGATGAAAAAAAAAAAAATGCCCAACGGATTTAGCAGCATAAACCTGACCTTGTAAAAGGTCATTGCAGAGGCATAGGGCATGTGGAAACCACACTGCTGTGGCTTGAAGAATACATTTCAAAAAATAAGCAGATGCAATCTCTACACCAGGAAGAGGAAGAGGTAAAAAGGTGATAGCCTTGGGGACTGTGGCCACAAACGACAGAGAGACAGATAAGACGCACAGATACCACCCTGCGTGGGGCATCTAATGTTTCTGGACATACTCAGGAGATCAGACAACTGGAAAATAGGCTTGCAACTGAATGAGTGGTAACCACCAAGATAACTAAGAAAAAAAGGCAATTATTATTATCTATTTTATATATATGTACACTTATACATATATATATAATCAAGATTATAGAAAATATATGCCTTAAATATAGAGAAAACAAAAAGTTACACAAGAGGGAAAAACAAATCAGAATATAGTACGTTGCTCAGCCAAGAATAGCACTTACAGAGTCATAATAATGTAAAGCCAGAACATCAATTTTTTTAAAGATTTTATTAATTTATTTGAGAGAGAGAGAGAGCACGCACACAAGCAGAGGAGAGGGGCAGAGGGAGAAGCAGGCTCCCTGCTGAGCAAGGAGCCCAATGTGGGACTCAGTCCCGGGACCCTGGGATCATGACCTGACCCAAAGGCAGAGGCTTAGCTGACTGAGCCACCCAGGTGCCCCAAAACATCGATTTAATCAAAAATAAAACTTGAACTGTTATTGGGAGGATGGAAGAAAAGAGGAGCGGAGAACAAGGAAGAAGCCCACCTTCCCTAGCAAGAAAGCCTAACAGATTGTGCCTAAGAGTTGAGAAAACACAGTACATGTGTATTGCTCACCGTTACGAAAATAAACGCCAAAATTAGCAAAAGTGATAGCCCGGGGTAGGTGGAGACGGGACCAAGGGACTGTAGGTTTTTGTCACAAAACTTGTATAATCATTTGGCTCTTTTTTTCTTTTTTTTTAAGATTTTATTATTTATGAGAGAAAGAGAGTGAGCACTCGTACAAGGTGGGGGTGGGTGGGCCAGAGAGAAGCGGTCTCCCCGCTGAACAGGGGGTCTGACACAGGACCCGTCCCAGGACCTGGAGACCATGACCTCGACTGAAGGCAGACCCTTAAGTGACTCAGCCCCCTAGGCACCCCCTAACTATTTGGCTCTTAAGCCAAGGTTCTTCCAAAATTTCTGAATATAACCACAGTAAAAATAATAGTACTTATAATAATAATAATTAATAATTTTTTAAAACCTGAATTTTACTTTACAACCCAGTCCATACATACGAGTATTAAGGGGTTTGTGAACCAGTGGGATCGCTAACACTTACTGGTTAGTGTGAAAACTGAAAGAATTACTTTTGAAACACAGGTTCAAACACTGCGTATCCTACCCAACAAGTCTACTTTTACAAATTTGTCAAGGTAAATTTAGCACATATGCACCAGGAGAAGCATGCAATAATATTGATATCACACTGTCCACAATGACTAAAAACTAGAAGTGATCCAATGTCTGTGATAAGAGAACAAACAGATACAAGGCATAAATAGAATATTATACAGCCAAACGGAATACCATGGATGATAATCCTAGCAACACAATGTTAAGTCAAATTAGCAGGTTCCTGGTACTGCATGTTAAAGAATCCAAAGTGTTGATTTTTGTCAGGGTGATGATAGTGATATGATTATATTTAAAAAGTCAACAGTTGGGGCACCTGGGTGGCTCAGTTGGTTAAGAGTCTGCTTTCAGCTTGGGTCGGGATCCAGCATCTGGGATGCAGCCCCGCATCGGGCTCCTTGTGGAGAAGCAGAAGAGTCTGCTTGTGGAGAAGCAGAAGAGTCTGCTTCTCCCTCTGCCTCTGCTGCTCTCTCTCTCAGTCAAATAAATAAATAAAATCTTTAAAGAAAAAAATCAACAGTTTTCAGAAATGAGTTCTGAAGTATGCACAAGTGACTATGTACAAGTAATTTTTAATTTATTTTTTAATTCGAGTATAATTAACATACAGTGTTATATTGGTTTCAGTTGTACAATATAATGGTTCAACAATTCTATGCATTACTCAGTGCTCATCACAGTAAGTACTGTTAATCCGCTTCACCTGTTTCAACCATCCGCCTTCCCACAAGTACACTTTTTTGACAACTGAATTACAGGCTTTATTAAAATTATTTTTACAAATTTGTATCTCCTAATATGGAAAGGTTGCTTTTTACTTTAACACGTGCTTTGCAAATTTACATTCTTAATAAGAAGGGCTTTGGTGAGGGCGCCTGGGTGGCTCAGTGGGTTAAGGCCTCTGCCTTCAGCTCAGGTCATGATCTCGGGGTCCTGGGATCGTGTCCCGCATGGGGCTCTCAGCTCAGCAGGGAGCCTGCTTCCCTTCCTCTCTCTCTGCCTGCCTCTCTGCCTGCTTGTGATCTCTGTCTGTCCAATAAATAAATAAAATCTTTAAAAAAAAAAAAAAAAAGAAGGGCTTTGGTGAAATAATATCTAAGATTGGCCTTAAAGTATTCCAGGAGGTTGGGGTTCATATACACAATGCAGTATTACTCAGCCATCAGAAAAGATGAAAACCCACCATTTCCATTGACATGAGGGTTATGCTAAGTGAAATAAGGCAAGCAGAGAAAGACAGTTATCTTTGGTTTCACTTATTTGTGGAACATAAGAAATAGCACAGAGAACATTAGGAGAAGGAAGGGGAAAGATGAAGGGGGAGAAAGCAGAGGAGGGAGACGAACCACGAGAGACCACGGGCTCTGGGAAACAAACTGGGTTTCAGAGAGGATTATGGATGGGCAGCCCGGTGATGCGTGTTAAGGAGGGCAAGTATTGCACTGCGCACTGGGTGTTAAATGCCAGTAATGAATTGTGGAACACTGCATCAAAAACCAACCTGAGGGTTTTGAAGGGGCGGGGGGTGGAGGTGGGGGGAGCCTGGTGGTGGGTATTGTGGAGGGCATGGACTGCATGGAGCACTGGGTGTGGGGCATAAACATTGAATTCTGTTATACGCAAAAGAAATTAAATTAAATTTTTAAAAATAAAATTAATTAATTAATTTTTAAAAACAAATGATGTACAGTATGGTGACTAACAGAACATAATAAAAATAAAGAAATAAGCACAAATTGCAACATGAATGAATGAATGAGTATCCCAGGGAGGGGTGCCGGGCTAGCTCAATCGATAGAGCATCTTTGGGTTGTGAGTTTGAACCGCACATTGGAAGTAGGGAATACTTTAAAATAAAATCTTTAAAATAAATAAATAAAGCCTTCCAAGAAAAACACGATACGTGAAGCAAGAGGGCAAAAGCTTGATGATTGTTGAAGCCGGATGACGGGCGTGCTGAGGTTCAGAGTACTCCTCTTCCCTGTTTGACGGGTTTGAAATTTTCACAATAAGAAAAATTTTTTTATTTCTTTTCAGCATAACAGTATTCATTGTTTTTGCACCACACCCAGTGCTCCACGCAATCCGTGCCCTCTCCAATACCCACCCCCTGGTACCCCGACCTCCCACCCCCCCCTTCAAAGCCCTCAGATTGTTTTTCAGAGTCCATAGTCTCTCATGGTTCACCTCCCTTCCAATTTACCCCAACTCCCTTCAAATTTTAATAGACAAGCCAGTTCCCCCAAAACAGAACATTTTCTTGGCATAGTCATATAGTTCAAAAACAAGTAAAATGAAACTAACAACATGTGTGATAATTAAAAGAAGGAGCAGGAAAAATGAAAAACGCAAATCCAGATAAATTGTCACTTCTGGGGATAGAGGAGAAATCCATCCTTGAGTAAATTCTTTGGAATCATCTACTTGTTGGATTAAGTACTGAAATCATGATTGCTCAGATTTTATAATAAAGTGGTAACAGAATACAAGAGAGGCATTCCTAGGCCAATTAATGATAGTGTACAAATGAAGCACATAACTTAACTCTGTGCACCCGCAGTTTAGCAGAAAAGTACAGTATATTGTTCTCTGCCAGAGATCTTACACTTCCAAAAGTGGGAGTAATATCTCGAAAAGATTTCTGAACTAGGAGTTGGGAAAGAGAGGTCCTGGCCTTTGTTCTGTCACCAACTTGCCACATTGCTTTGGAAACTAATTCCTGTGGGTAGTTCAGTTTCCTCACGTATAGAATGAGCAAGCAATTTTGTCAAATCATTGCTGAAGTTCCTGTTAAGACAGGAAGAATGAGGGGAGCCTGGGGGTTCCGCTGGTTAAGCGTCTTACTTCTGCTTAGGTCATGATCCTGGGGTCCTGGGACCAAACCCCACCATGGCTGCTTCTCCCTCTCCTTCTGCCCCTCCCCCCACTCATTCTCTTTCTCTCTCTCAAATGAATAAAATCTTTAAAAAATAAAAATTAATTTAAAAAATTAAAAAGACAGGAAGGGGGCGCCTGGTGGCTCCGTGGGTTAAAGCCTCTGCCTTCAGCTCAGGTCATGATCTCAGGGTCCTGGGATCGAGTCCCGCATCAGGCTCTCTGCACAGCAGGGAGTGCTTCCTCCCCTCTGCCTCTCTGCCTAGTTGCAATCTCTGTCAAATAAACAAAATCTTTAAAAAAAAAAAAAAAAAAAAAGACAGAAAGGATGATTGGGTACCGGGCTGAGAGGCAAACACAGCAAACATCTCTGGCAACAGGCTTGCAGCCCCTCCCCACAGCAGAGTGACCTCACTGCTCACAACCTCCTCCAGGCCCTCGCTTCTTGCTTCCAGGCCCCTGGGTCTGGTCTTCGTTCTTCCCTGGTTGCTCTGTTGTAGAGCCAGGGCTGAGCCCATTTCCTGAGGTCTCCAACCCAACATCTGCCCCTTCAACCTCCCTTCTCCCTCTGCCATGTGTTCTCCTCCCAGAAACCCAGACATCCTGGCCTAGCCCCTGATTATTCTTGGGAAATCCATTCTGCCCACAGTACCGGACGAAACGGTACAAGGACTGGTAGTCCATGAAGCCACCTACACACTCCCTTCTCCAGCCCGGAACGTTTGCTCCTAGACACGCAGCAGCAGGCAGGGCCGGAGAGTATAAACGGGTCTTGACAACAGGGGTGACTCAGCTGAAACGGGAAACACCCAGGGAACCCGCTTAGCTACTGGGTTCCTCCCATGCCGGTTCCACGTGTCCTCCTGCCTCTCCTCCTGTGTGGCTCATATCCAGGAACTATGTCTACATCCAGCCTCCCACTGCCACCACGTTTCTCAGGAAGCCTGCAAGCAGAGACTCTAAGCTAGTCAGAATTGGGGGAGCCCAGGTGGCTCGGTGGGTTAAGCGTCCAACTCTTGATTTTGGCTCAAGTCATGATCTCGGTCTCATGAGATCAAGCCCCACTTGGGCTTGGCTCAGCGGGAAGTCTGCTTGAGCTTCCCTCCCTCTTTCTCTGCCCCTCCCCACCAATAAATCAGTCAATCTTTAAGCTAGTCAGAGTAGGAGGGTGTGACTGAGACGGGGGATTCCTGTGGGCTCCAGGACTTGTCACCACCATAGGTGCTTCCCCCAGCCTGAGGACTTTCTCCCAAGTCTCAGGTGACCTGCCCCTGTGAACAGCAGACTACTAGTACAGGAGAATTGTCCTCCCTTGGGGTCACCATCAGCCAGGGACAGATAGGAGTCAGTGTCTAAATGCCCAGATTCTTCAGCCTCATGTGGACTGAGAAGAGTGCTTTTTACTGTTTCTCAGTGGAAGCAAGGGTCAGTCCCCACAGTGCTAACCTGCCTCACAATGCACCTTCCCTGACTCCTTGGCTCACTTCTCCACACCCAGTGGGTGCTTCTTGCACTTCCTAAATAAGGAGGGGCTTTCACTGGGATCTTTGCTTTAAGGTCTGCTTCTGGGGAACCCAAACGAAGACAGTTGGATCTCAGAGAAAACTCCAGGCCAGCCCCTTCCCACTACAGAGAAGACTGAGACCTGGAAAGGAAAGATGAGCTGTTCCCTCAACACCTGGTCATCACCAAAGACCCCCTTCACCCACATGGCCACCTCTACTTGAAAGGGAACCTGCCAAAATACCTCAGATCCTTTAAGTAGTGTTTCCAGCCTTCCTTAACTCACATACTGCCTTTACAATTTTTGCCACAAACCACATGCTCTTTTTATATCTGTCATATCCACATGACCACCTATAGGATCTAATTAATATACTTTAATTTACTTTTTAATTCAAGTATAATTATCATATAGTGTTATATTTGTATCAGGCTTGCAATATAATGATTCAACTATTCCATACATTACTCAATGTTGTCATGATAAGCGTAAATTAATACATTTTAATAGACTCTTTAAATTTCCTTTTTCTGTGTTAATTCCTGTCTTTAAAATAAAAGTTATATAGGGGCGCCTGGGTGGCTTAGTTGGTTGAGGCTCTGACTTCAGCTCAGCTCATGATCTTGGGGTCCTGGGCTCCTTGGCCAATGGGGTGTTTTCTTCTCCCTCTCCCTCTGCTTCCACCCCACCAATCCTGCACACACATTCTTTCTCACTCTCTCTCAAATAAATAAATAAAATCTTTTAAAATAATAATAATAAAATAAAAATTATATTTTAGTACATTACATATTCATATGATTCAAGATTCAAAAGGTACAATAATGTACACTGTGAAAAATTTCTCTCCTGTCCCCCCAGAATCGTAGTACCAGTGTCTCATACTTCTTTCCCAAGATAATCTAGGACTATACATGTGCTCATGTGTGTGTTTTCTTTATTACATGTACCTTTTTTCTTTTTTCTTTTAATTTTTTAAGACTTTTTTTTTAAGTAGACGCCACTCCCAGCATGGAGCCCAGTGCAGGGCTTGAACTCATGACCCTGAGATCAAGACCTGAGCTGAGATCAAGAGTTAGACACCTCAACCTACTGAGCCACCCAGGTGCCCCTGAATATTTTTTTTTTAAGAAAACTTTTTTTTTTTTTTTAAGTTTCAGGAGTAGAATTTAGTGATTCATCAGTAGCATAAACACTCATTACGTCAAGCGCCTTCCTTAATACCCATCACCCAATTGTCCCTTTCCCCAACCCACCTCCCCTCCAGCAATGGCCAGTTTGTTTCTTCAAGTTCAGCCATCTCTTGTGGTTTGCTGATTTTGTCTTATTTTATTTTTTCCCTTCCTTCACCTATGTTCATCTGTTTGGTTTCTTAAACTCCACATTTGAGTGAAACCATATGGTATTTGTCTTTCTCTGACTGACTTATTTTGCTTAGCATAATACCTTCTATTTCCTTTTTTTAAAGATTTTATTTATTTATTTGACAGACAGATCACAAGTAGGCAGAAAGGGAGGCACAGAGAGACAGAGGGAAGCAGGCTCCCCGCTGAGCAGAGAGCCTGATGCAGGACTTGATCTCAGGACCCTAAGATCATGACCTGAGCCAAAGGCAGAGGCTTAACTCACTGAGCCACCCAGGTGCCCCAATACCCTCTATTTCCATCACATCACTGCAAATAGCAAGATTTCATCCTTTTTTGATGGCTGAGTAATATTCGTGTGTGTGTGTGTTTGCCACATCTTTATCCCTTCATCTGTCACTGGACATCTGGGCTCTTTCCATATTCTAGCTGTTGTGGACATTGCTGCTATAAACATTGGGGTGCATGTGCCCCTTTGAATCACTATGTTTGTACCCTTTGGGTAAATACCAAGTAGTGCAATTTCTGGGTCATAGGGTAGTTCTATTTTTCATTTTTTGAGGAACCCTCATACTGTTTTCTAGAGTGGCTACACCAGTTTGTATTCCTACGAACAGTGTAAGAGGGTTCCCTTTCTCCACATCCTCGCCAGCATCTGCTGTCTCTGACTTGTTAATTTTAGCCATTCTGACTGGTGTGAGAGGGTGGCTCATTGTGGTTTTGGTCTGTATTTCCCTGACCTCCAGTGATTTAGAGTATTTTTTCATGTGTCTGTTGGCCATTTTTATTTCTTAATTGGAAAAATGTCTCTTCCTGTCTTCTGCATTTTGGGGGGATTTTACTTATTGATTTGAGAGATACACAAGCACACAAGCAGAAGTGGGGGGGAGGAGCCGAGGGAGAGGGAGAAGCAGACTCCCCATTGAATAGGGAGTCTGCCATGGGGCTCAATCCCTGGTTCCAGGATCATGACCCGAGCCCAAGGCAAACATTCAACCAACTGAGCCACCCAGGGGCCCCTCTTCTGCCCATTTCTTGGTTTTTAGATTGTATTTTGGTGCTGAGTTTGATAAGTTCTTTATAGATTTTGAATATTGCCCCTTTAGTTTTGTTGACTGTTTCTTTTGCTGTTCAAGAGCTTTTTATTTTGTTGAAGTACCAATTGTTCATTTTTATTTTTATTTGCCTTTAGTGTCGTGTCTAGCAAGATGTTGCTGCAGTGAGGTCAAAGAAGTGGCTGCCTGTGTTCTCTAGGGTTTTGATGGATTCCTGTCTCACATTTAGGTCTTTCATCCATTTTGAGTTTGTTTTTTGTGTGGAGTAAGAAAGTGGTCTGGCTTCATCCTCTGCATGTGGCTGCTAATTTTTTCAATATCTTCATGTGTTAAAGAGACTGTCTTTTTTCCATTGGATATTCTTTCCTGCTTTGTAAAAAAAAAAAAAAACTATTATTAAGAAATCTCTACAGGGGCGGGCGCCTGGGTGGCTCAGTGGGTTGGGCCGCTGCCTTCGGCTCAGGTCGTGATCTCAGGGTCCTGGGATCGAGTCCCGCATCGGGCTCTCTGCTCAGCAGGGAGCCTGCTTCCCTCTCTCTCTCTCTGCCTGCCTCTCCATCTACTTGTGATTTCTCTCTGTCAAATAAATAAATAAAATCTTTAAAAAAAAAAAAAAAAAAGAAAGAAATCTCTACAGGGGCACCTGGGTGGCTCAATGGGATAAGGCCATTGGGTCATGATCTCAGGATCCTGGGATCGAACCCCACATCTGGCTCTCTGCTCAGCAGGGAACCTGTTTCCCCGCCCCCTGCCTGTCTCTCTGCCCACTTGTGATCTCTGTCTGTCAAATAAATGAATAAATAATCTTAAAAAAAAGAAAAAGAAATCTCTGCACACAGCATGGAACTCAAACTGCAACCCCAGGATCGAGAGTCACATGCTCCCAACTGAGCCAGTCAGGTGCCCCTCTAATACATATATTTTAAAGGTTAATATGTCAAAACTATATCTAAAAACCAGTATCACTTCTTTATGAATAGAAGGTAAGAGCAACACATAAATATAATAAATATAAAATAAAATTAAATTCCTAGAAGTCTTTGCTTATTAAATGGTCTGAGCTGGAGATGCGATTTCTCTGTTAAAAAATTAGTACGTGTGAAGACATCCAGATGGCCAACAGACACGTGAAAAAGTGCTCCACATCCCTCGGCATCAGGGAAATACAAATCAAAACCACAATGAGATATCACCTCACACCAGTCAGAATGGCTAAAATCAACAAGTCAGGAAATAACAGATGCTGGCGAGGATGCGGAGAAAGGGGAACCCTCCTCCACTGTTGGTGTGAATGCAAGCTGGTGCAACCTCTCTGGAAAACAGCATGGATGTTCCTCAAAATGTTGAAAATAGAACTGCCCTATGACCCAGCAATTGCACTACTGGGTATTTACCCTAAAGATACAAACGTAGTGATCCAAAGGGGCACGTGCACCCCAATGTTTATAGCAGCAATGTCCACAATAGCCAAACTATGGAAAGAACCTAGATGTCCATCAACAGATGAATGGATCAAGAAGATGTGGTATATATACACAATGGAATACTATGCAGCCATCAAAAGAAATGAAATCTTGCCATTTGCGACAACATGGATGGAACTAGAGCGTATCATGCTTAGCGAAATAAGTCAAGCAGAGAAAGACAACTATCATATGATCTCCCTGATATGAGGAAGTGGTGATGCAACATGGGGGCTTAAGTGGGTAGGAGAAGAATCAATGAAACAAGATGGGATTGGGAGGGAGACCAACCATAAGTGACTCTTAATCTCACAAAACAAACTGAGGGTTGCTGGGGGGAGGGAGGTTGGGAGAAGGGGGTGGGATTATGGACATTGGGGAGGGCATGTGCTTTGGTGAGT
Organism: Mustela nivalis; assembly: GCF_964662115.1. Taxonomy (NCBI): domain Eukaryota; kingdom Metazoa; phylum Chordata; class Mammalia; order Carnivora; family Mustelidae; genus Mustela; species Mustela nivalis. Next base: position 16,198,269 of record NC_139038.1, read on the forward strand.
GCTGTTAAGTGTGTAAACCTGGTGATTCACAGACCTGTACCCCTGGGGATAAAAATGTATGTTTATAAAAAATAAAAAATTTAAAAAAAAAATTAGTAAGTGTCAGAGAGGTGCTAAGTACCAAATGGAGACTTTCTCCTAAACTGAATCAGCAAGTTTATGGAACCACCAAAAAGAAAATAACATTCTCATGTGTCAGTCACTAATGAATGCCAAGGTTGTCCTAGTAAAACCAACTTATAATTGGTAGAACATTCCTTCCAGAGGCAGAACTTACTTTGTCTTTGAACTGTAAACTAGCTCTGAGTTAGAATCAGCTTTGCCACTTCCTACCAGTATACCTATCCGTATACTGACACTCACTGGTTTGAAGAAAACAGCAGGGGCACTTGGGTGGCTCAGTCTGCTGAGTGGCCAACTCTTGATTTTGACTCACACCATGATCCCAGCGTCCTGAGATAGAGACCTGCATCAGGCTCTACGCTCAGTAAGGAATCTACTTAAGGATTCTGTCTCTCCCTCTGACCCTCCTCCCATTCTCGCTCTCTCTCTCAAATAAATAAATAAAATCTTTTTTAAGTTTTAAGTAGATACATAAATAGATAAATAACTCAGGCACCTGAGGGCTCAGTGGGTTGAGCGACTGCCTTTGGCTCCAGTCATGATCCTGGAGTCCCAGGATCGAGTCCCACTTTGTCTCCTTGCTCAGTGGGGAGTCTGCTTCTCCCTCTGACCCTCCTCCTTCTCATGCTTTCTCTCTCTCTCTCTGTTCCTCAAATAAATAAATAAAATATTTTAATAAATAACTTCTTGATATAATAACTCATACTATGTGTTTCATAAGGTTTCATAATGATTTAAAGGAAAAGAAAATATATTTACATGATGGAGATATTTCTAGTCAGACGGGATTTGGGCAACTAAACAAGGGATGTTTCCCAGTTCTCAAATCCTTTCCTAGAACTGTTGGCTCCACCAGTCTTGCTAAATTCTCTACTCAGCATCTCCTCTCAGGAAAAAAAACAGAAAAACAATAGCAACAACCTATATTGTCTATGATTACCTTTAATTTTACTGACACAGCATTCCTTCTGAGGAGCTCAGATTACCTGTTACATCCTCCTCAGAAATTCTTCCGAATTCTTTTAAGATGGATATTAAACAATGGCTGTATGGGAAACCATGCCAAAAGAGGCCACAGTTTGGGAGAAACAGACTTGGGCTCCAGGTCTGACAGCATGATTCAGTTGTCATTAGGAACTACTGAGAACCTCAGTTTTCTCAAAATAGAGACATAATTCCAACCCTCCAAGAGGCTGAGGTAATATAGATTTGAAAACACTCTGTAATTAAATTAATAAATTTAATAAATTAAACATAATTTTTTTTAATTTTTTTAAGATTTTATTTATTCAGTTGACAGAGGGAGTACAAGCAGGGAGAGCAACAGGCAGAGAGAGGGAGAGGCAGGCTCTCTGCCAAGCAGGAAGTCAGATGCAGGACTCGATCCCAGGACCCCGGATCATGACCTGAGCCAAAAGCAGCCACTTAAGGAACGGAGCCACCCAAGTGTCCCTAAACATAAATTCTAAAGCACTGCTTTTGTAAAAAAAAAAAAAAAAAAAAAATAGGAATTAGGATGCTCTAAACAAATTAAGGATCCAAGTTCATACTCCAGTTCGAAATATTTTAGGGACAGGAATTTTTCTGCCTGACTGAACAGGGGTGGTATCACAAAGAGTGCATGCTTAGGATTCAGAAGTCCCTTCTTGCTGGGAAGAGCTCATAGTGTAGAGAGAAGCGTGCCCTCAGGCACTTAGAGGGCACAAAATATACTACTCAGATGACACTTAGGCCAGAGATTTTTAAACTCTTCCTCCAAAAACTGCAAGAAAAAGAACCCCATAAAGTTAAAAGATAAGCTGTCCAATTAAGAAAAAGTATTTGTCTGTAATTGACGAAAGGAATTTGTCTGTAATTGACAAAGGAAAAGTATGCAGAATACATAAAGAGCCACTATAACTCATTAAGAAAAATGAGCAAATGGGGACGCCTGGGTGGCTCAGTCAGTTAAGCATCAGCCTTCAGCTCAGGTCATGATCCCAGGGTCCTGGGATCAAGTTCCTCATTGGGCTCCTTGCTCAGCTGGAAGTCAGCTTCTTCCTAATCTCTGCTTGCCTGGTCTCTCTCTCTCTTCCTCTGACAAATAAATAAATAAAATCTTATTTAAAAAAAAAAGAAAAGTGAGCAAGTGATGTGAACAGGTGGGGTTTTTTTAAGATTTTATGTAGCCTGCCTGTTCTCTCTCTCTCTCTCTCTCTCTTTCTCTCTCTCTCTCTCTGACAAATAAATAAATACAATCTTATTTAAAAAAAGAAAAATGAGCAAGTGATATGAACAGGGTTTTTTTAGCATATTACAATTATATTTATTGAAAAGTTGTTAATATTGACTTATTTAATATTTGTTGGTAACAGTTTGTGCAAACTTGCTTACTTACAAAAAGGTAAATTAACTGTGGAGTACTCAGATACAGCAAAAGGAGAGAGAAGTAGTATAACTAGAGCTTGCCTTTTCTTGACTCTCTATGGGAAAGTTTTTATAATTTCTCTGTTCTTCTCTGCCTCAGTTTCCAATGCCCCCCTGTGTCTGCAAACAGGTAAAAGTTGTAGGAGAAGTTTGGGTTTGGAATTGCAGAGACTCTAAAGCAATCATACCCAGGCCAAAGGGCACATCAGCAGAGCCTGTGGGGTTTGTTTTTTTGTTTGTTTGTTTGTTTTAATATATAACATATTATTAGCCCCAAGGATACAGGTCTGTGAATCGCCAAGTTTATACATTTCACAGCACTCACCATAGCACGTACCTTCCCCAGTGCCCATAACCCAATCACCCTCTCCCTACCCCTCAACCCCCAGCAACCCTGTTTGTTTTGTGAGAGTAAGAGTCTCATAGTTTGTCTCCCTCCCGATCCCATCTTGTTTCATTTATTCCTTTCCTAGCCCCCCAAACTCCCCATGTTGCCTCTCAAATTACTCATATCAGGGAGATCATATGATAATTGTCTTTCTCTGATTGACTTATTTTGCTCTAGTTCCATCCACGTCGTTGCAAATGGCAGGATTTCATTTCTTTTGATGGCTGCATAGAATTCCATTGTATATATATATATACACATCTTCTCTATTCATTAATCTGTTGATGGACATCTAGGTTCTTTCCATAGTTTGGCTATTGTGGACATTGTTGCTACAAACATTTGGGTGCACACGCCCCTTTGGATCATTATATTTGTATCTTTAGGGTAAATACCCAGTAATGCGATTGCTGAGTCATAGGGTAGCTCCATTTTCAATTTTTTGAGGAAACTCCATGCTGCTTTCCAGAGTGAGTGCACCAGCTTGCATTCCCACCAACAGGTAGGAGGGTTCCCCTTTCTCCCCATCCTCACCAGCGTCTGTCATATCCTGACTTGTTAATTTTAGCCATTCTGACTGGTGTAATGTGGTATCTCATTGTGGTTTTGATTTTTATTTCCCCGATGCCAAGTGATGTGGAACACTTTTTCATGTGTCTGTTGGCCATCTGGATGTTGTCTTTGCAGAAATGTCTTGAACAGTCTTTTTTTAAAAGATTTTATTTATTTTTTTGAGAGACAGAACACAAAAGGGGAGGGGGAAAGGGGAGAGGGAGAGGGATAAGCAGACTTTTCACTGAGCATGGAGCCTGATGTGGGGCTCAATCCCAGGACCTTTATATCATGACCTGAGCCCAAGGCAGACCCTTAACCAACTGAGCCACCCAGGTTCCCCCCAGGAAATATTTTTAATTGTGTTATGTTAGTCTCCATGCAACACATCATTAGTTTTTGATGTAGTGTTCCAAGATTCATTGTTTACATATAGCACCAGTGCTCCACGCAATACGTGCCCTCCTTAATACCCACCACCACGCTCATCCATTCCCCCACCCCACCCCCAAGATTTATGTATTTATTTGAGAGAGAGCATATGTGAGTGGGGGGAGGGACAGAGAAAGAGAATCTTCAAGCGGACTCCCCACTGATTGTGGAGCCCAACACAGGGCTTGATCTTACAACCCATAAGATCATGACCTGAGCTGAAACCAAGAGTGAGACACTTAACCAAATGAGCCACCCAGCCATCCCTGAACACGCAATTTTTTTAAAAAGATCTTATTAATTTATTTGTCAGAGAGATACAGAAAGAGAGAGAGTGCATGCATAAGCCGGGGTGGGGGGCGGTACACAAGCAGGGGGAGCAACAGGCAGAGGAAGGATTGGGCTCCTGCTAAGCCTTCCTGGTAAGTCTTCCTGGTAAGCCCAATGCAGGACTTGATCCTAGGATCCCGGGATCATAACCCAAACTAAAAGCAGACTGAGCCACCCAGGGGTCCCTGAACAGGCAATTTTTTGAAGAGAAAATGTTACTAGTCAATAAATAGAAGTAAAGAGAAATATGTAAATTAAAATAAAAGAACAATTGGATACTATTCATCTCTTTTTGGGGGGATCTCATACTTTCTTTTATTATAAAATTATATAAATTACCATAGTTATCAAACTAGTATTTTTTTCTGTATGCATAACACGACTCATGACTATTCTTTTGTAAAATAAGAGAAAATTTCTTGGGATGATATATGTTCTTTAAATAGAAAGTATTAAAAGAAATAAAAATTAAAAAAACAAATAGAAAGTATTCTTTTTAAGATTTTTTTTTAATTTTTTTTGCATTTTTTTAAATTTTTATTTATTTTTTTTAATTTCTTTTCAGTGTTTCAGAATTCATTGTTCATGCCCCACACCCAGTGCTCCATGCAATACACACCACAATACACACCACCAGGCTCACCCAACCTCCCACTCCCCCTCCCCTCCAAAACCCTCAGTTAGCTCCTCAGAATCTGCAGTCTCTTTATTTCTTTATTTCCCATCACATTGGCAAAAAGAGATAAAGAATTTGAGTTTGATAATATTGAGAGCTGGAGAAATTTTAGGGAATTTACATTCTCAAATGGTGCTGTTTGGGCTGTAAATTGATAGTTTTTGTTTAAAACCCCAAAGCTAAGGACAGTGACTGAAACACTGCCCCACATTCTTTAAAAAAAAAAAAAAAGAAGAAAATGCTGCAGACACAGCTTTTGAGACTTTCTGGTAAGAGGCAAGTCCAGCCCAGCAAATTCCACCATCATCACCCACCTCAATGGAAGAGAGTCATAGTGTGTGTTTCCCAACCTCAAAGCAAGTGAGAGTATTGCTCCCAAAGAACCCCTCATGGATATTAGAGGTAACTCTTCTGCCCTGAACTGCAAGAACTGAAGGTCCAGATGAAGGCTAATGAGTTCTCAGAAGAACCTGAAACATGTCTCAGAATATGGAGAACTACAAGACCATGGAGACTAGTCCTGGTTTCCCACCTGGAGGGTTCCAGAGGAGGAACAGAGTATATACCAGAACATTCCAGGATGGCCAGGCAAGGAGAGAGATAGAAGTATCTCTTGGGCCCTTGTCTTTTATGAGACACCCTAGGTCATGTGAATGCCACCAGAGTAGTTGGGCCCAAAGTGCTGTGATCAGCCCCTGCCTAAGACAACCACCTGCCTTGATGAAGGGGTCTGGCAGTCGTATAACTACTTCAAGAGTGTATTGTGGGGGAGGGGGGGCCTGGGTGGCTCAGTGGGTTAAAGCCTCTGCCTTTGACTCAGGTCATGATCCCAGGGTCCTGGGATTGAGCCCCGAATCCGGCTCTCTGCTCAGTGGGGAGCCTGCCTCCCTTCCTCTCTCTGCCTGCCTCTTTGCCTACTTGTGATCTCTATCAAATAAATAATTTTTTTTTAAAAAGAATGTATTTGGGGAAAGAAGGGCTACAGAGCAGGAGCTGAGGAATTTCCACAAGAGGTGAGCCCCAGAGTGTCTGACTACATCATCTCTGAAGACCTCAATGGCATCTCCCATGAAAGCAGCAGTATTTGGATGCCTGTCCTGTCATGACTGGGGTCCCACATTATAGCCACACCAATCATGTTGTACTCTGCCTCTGTACTCTTGGAGGAAAGCTCTAAGTAACCTTAACCTTGAGAAGTTAGCAATGCAGAGGTAGGGAGGGTTCTGGTGAAGAGGGATTGAGAGAAGAGTGATAGATTCCCCTCCCTTCTCCACTTAGGGTCCCTTTAAACTGGGTATGATGTTGAAATCTTGAAATATTCTGGACTGGACTTGTTTATATCTGAAAATGAGACTGTTCTTAAAGCTGAAAATGACCAAAACTCTGTGAAATCCTCCAAAGTATGGCTGAAACCAGAGGTAAAAGACAGTTTCCTGATGTAATCTTCCAAGTCCACCACTTTTTCAAGCCCACAATTTAATGGTAACATTTATTCAAATTTTCTTATTATTAACATATAATGTATTATTTGTTTCAGGGGTACAGGTCTGTGATTCATAAGTCTTACGCAATTCACAACACTCACCTTAGCACATACACTCCCCAAAGTCCATCACCCGGCCACCCCATCCCTCCCACCTCCCTCCATTCCAGCAACCCTCAGTTTGTTTCCTGAGTCTCTTGTGGTTTGTCTCCCTCTCTGGTTTCATCTTGTGTCATTTTTACTTCCCTTCCACTATGATTCTCTGCTTGTTCCTCAGATTCCACAAATCAGTGAGATCATATAATAATTGTCTTTTATTGACTTATTTCATTTAGCATAATACCTTCTAGTTCCATCCACCTCGTTGCAAATGACAAGATTTCATTTTTTGATAGCTGTATAATATTCCTCTGTGTGTGTATGTGTGTGTGTGTGTACACACACCACATCTTTACCCATTCATCCGTGGATGGACATCTGGGCTCTTTCCATAGTTTAGCTATTGTGGACATTTCTGCTATAAACATTGGGGTGCAGGTGCCCCTTCGAATCACTACATTTATATATTTAGTGTAAATACCCAGTCGGATCATACGGTAGCTCTATTTTCAACTTCTCAAGGAACCTCCGTACTGTTTTCCAGAGTGACTGCACCAGCTTGCATTCCCACCAATAGTGCAGGAGGGCTCCCCTTTCTCCTCATCTTCACCAACATCAATTCCTAGTTCATTAATTTTAGCCATTCTCACTGGTGTGAGGTGGTACTCTCATTGTGGTTTTGATTTTTATTTCCCTGGTGCCGAGTGAGGTGGAGCATGTTTTCATGTGTCTGTTGGTCATTGTGATAGCTTCTCTGCAGAAATGTCTACTCATTTCTTGATTGGCTTATTTGTTCCTTGGATGTTGAGTTTGATAAATTCTTTATAGATTTTGGATACTAGCCCTTTATCTGATATGTCATTTGCAAATGTCTTCTCCCATTCTGTTGGTTGATTGTTTTCTTTGCTGTGAAAAAACTTTTTATCTTGATTAAATCCCAATAGTTCATTTTTGCCCTTGCTTCCTTTGCCTTTGGCAATGTTTCTAAGAAGAAGGTGCTGTGGCTGAGATGGAAGAGGCTGCTATCCTCTGTGTTCTTCTCAAGGATATTGATGGATTCTTGTCACACATTGAAGTCTTTCATCCATTTTGAGTCTACTTTTGTGTATGGTGTAATAAAATGGTCCAGTTTCATTCTTGTGCATGTAGCTGTCTAATTTTCCCAACACCATTTGTTGCAGAGACTGTGATTTTTCCATTGGAAAAGTCTACTTCTACTTTGTTGAAGATTAATTGACCATAGAGTTGAGGGTCCATTTCTGGGCTCTCTATCCTGTTCCATTGATCTATGTGTCTGTTTTTGAGCCAGAACCATACTGTCTTGATGATGACAGCTTTGTAATAAAGCTTGAAGTCTGGAATTGTGATGCCACCAGCTTTGGTTTTCTTTTTCTACATTCCTCCATCTATTTGGGGTCTTTTCTGGTTCCATACAAAATTTAGGATTATTTCTTCCATTTCTTTGAAAACAGTTGATGGTATTTTAATAGGGATTGCATTAAATGTGCAGATTTCTCTAGGTAGTATAGACGTTTAAAAATATTTGTTCTTCCAATCCATGAACGTGTAATGTTTTTCAATTTTCTTTGTGTCTTTCTCTATTTCTTTCATGAGTATTCTATAGTTTCCTAAGTACAGATTCTTTGCCTCTTTGGTTGGGTTTATTCCTAGGTATTTTATGGTTTGGGGTGCAATTGTAAATGGGATCAATTCCTTAACTTCTCTTTCTTCTATCTCATTGTCGGTGTATAGAAATGCAACTGATTTCTGTGTATTAATTTTATATTCTGCCACTTTACTGAATTTCTGTATGAGTTCTAGGAATTTTGGGGTGGAGTCTTTTGGGTTTTCCACATAAAGTATCATATCATCTGCAAAGAGTGAGGGTTTGACTTCTTTTTTGCAGATTAGGATACCTTTTATTTCTTTTTGTCGCCTGGTTGCTAAGAGTAGGACTTCTAGTACTATATGAACAGCAGTGGTGATAGTGGACATCCCTGCTGTGTTCCAGATTTTTACCCCACTGAGAGATGTATTCGCTGTGGCTTTTCCATAGATGGCTTTTATGATATTGAGATATGTACTCTCGATACCTACACTGTGAAGAGTTTTGATCAAGAAAGGATGCTGTAGGGACACCTGGGTGGCTGAGTTGGTTAAGCAGTTGCCTTCAGCTCAGGTCATGATCCCAGCATCCTGGGATAGAGTCCCACATCGGGCTCCTTGCTCAGCAGAGAGTCTGCTTCTCCCTCTGCCTCTGCCTGCCACTCTGTCTGCCTGTGCTCACTCTCTCTGACAAATAAATAAATAAAATCTTTTTTTTAAAAAAAGGGGGTGGGGATGCTGTACTTTGTCAAATGCTTTTTCTGCATCTATTGAGAGTATTATATGGTTCTTTTTCTTTTTTTTTTTTTTTAATTTTTTATTTTTTATAAACATATATTTTTATCCCCAGGGGTACAGGTCTGTGAATCACCAGGTTTACACACTTCACAGCACTCACCAAATCACATACCCTCCCCAATGTCCATAATCCCACCCCCTTCTCCCAAACCCCCTCCCCCCAGCAATCTCTTTTTTTTTTTTTTTATTAATGTATTGTATCACATTGAATGATTTGCAGATGTTGAACCAACCTTTCAGGCAAGGAATAAATCCCACTTGGTCATGGTGAATAATCTTTTCATGTACTTTTGGATCCTATTGGCTAGTATTTTGGTGAGAATTTTTACATCCATGTTCATCAAGGATATTGGTCTCTAATTTTCCTTTCTGATTGGGTCTTTGTCTGGCATTTGTTAGACATCTGTTCAGGTTTTCTATTTCTTCCTGGTTCAGTTTTGGTTGTCTATATGTCTCTAGGAATGCATCTGTTTCTTCCAAATTATCTAATTTGTTGGCATATAGTTGCTCATAATATGTTCTTATAATTGTATTTCTTTGGTGTTGGTTGTGATCTGTCCTCTTTCATTCATGATTTTATTTATTTGGGTCCTTTCCCTTTTCTTTTTGATAAGTCTGGCTAGGGGTTAATCAATCTTATTAATTCTTTCAAAGAACAAGCTCCTAGTTTTATTGATCTGCTCTACTGTTCTTTTGGTTTCTATTTCATTAATTTCTGCTCTGGTCTCTATCATTTCTTTTTTCCTGCTGGGTTTAGGCTTTATTTGCTGTTCTTTCTCCAGTTCCCTTAGGTATAAGGTTGGGTTGTGTTCAGGTTGGGTTGTGTTCTTGAGACCTTTCTCGTTTCCTAAGAATGGCTTATTATTGCTATATACTTTCATCTTAGGAAGACATTTGCTGCATCCCAAATATTTTGAACAATTGTGTTTTCATTTCATTTGTTTCCATAAATTTTTTTAACTTTTCTTTAGCTTCCTGGTTGATTCATGTATTCTTTAGTAGGATGATCTTTAGCCTCCATGTATTTGAGTTCTTTCAAACGTTCTTCTTATAAGTGAGTTTGAGTTTCAAAGCACATTCCAAAAATACGCAGGGAAAGATCCCAATCTTTTAGTGCCAGTTGAGACCTTATTTGTGATCCAGGATGTGGTCTATTCTGGAGAATGTTTCATGTGCACTAGAGAAGAATGTGTATTCTGTTACTTTGGGACAGAATGTTCTGAATATATCTGTGATGTCCATCTGGTCCAGCCTGTCATTTAAGGCCTTTATTTCCTTGTTAATCTTTACTTAGATGATCTGTCCTTATCAATGAGGTGATGTTGAAGTCCTCTACTATTATTGCATTATTGCTGATGTGTTTCTTTGATTTTGTTACTAATTGGCTCATAGAATTGGATGCTCCCATTTTAGGAGCATAAATATTTACAATTGTTAGATCTTCTTGTTGGATAAATCTTTTAAGTATGATATAGTGTCCTTCATCATTTCTTATTAAAATCTTTGGTTTAAAATCTTATTTGTCTGATACAAGGATTGCCACTCTAGCTTTCTTTTGATGTCCACTATCATGATAAATGGCTTTCCACCCTCTTACTTTAAATCTGAAGGTGTCTTTGGGTCAAAAGTGAATCCTTTACAGGCAGCATATCAAAGGGTCTTGCTTTTTTATTCAATCCAATACCCTGTGTTTTTTGATCAGGACATTTGCATTCAGGGTAACTATTGAAAGATATGAATTTAGTGACATTGTTGTGCCTGTAAGGTGATTGCTACTGTATATTGTCTCTGTTCCCTTCTGGTCAATGTTACTTTTGGGCTCTCCCTGTGCTTAGAGGACCCCTTTCAATATTTCTTGTAGGGCAGGTTTGGTAACTGACATTTTTTTTAAGATTTTATTTATTTGACAGAGAGAGAGAGATCACAAGTAGGCAGAGAGGCAGGCAGAAAGAGGGGAGTAAATAGGCTCCCTGCTGAGCAGAGAGTTCGACATGAGGCTCAATCCCAGGGCCCTGAGACCATGACCTGAACCGAAGGCAGAGGCTTAACCCACTGAGCCACTCAGGTGCCCCAATGATCACAATTCTTTTAGCTTCTGTTTGTCCTGGAAGATTTTTATCACTGCTTCTATTTTCAGTGACAGCTTAGCTGCATACTTTTCTTGTTTAATGCTCCACCTATTCAAACTTTAAAGACACACATGCTAGACCACAGAAACTCCACCACTCAGAATCTACCCTAGAGAAACCCTTGTGTATGTGCATATAGGAGCATATACAAGGATGCTCATTGCAGCACAGTTCATAATTACAAACAATAGAAACAAATACCAATTAATCAGGAAATGATTAAGTAAGCAATGTCGCATTCATATAGTAGAATACTATAAAGCAGTTAAAAGGAGAAGGTACACTCTACATATTACATGGATAGATCTCCTAACTATATGACTAAATGAAAAAACATGTTGTAGAATATGTCATGTTTATGAAGAGTATGATATCATTTATATAGAAATAAAAATATAATACTATGTATTTTCTGTGGAACATATATGTACAGGAAGCCCCAGCAAACTACTCCCCAAACTGACAACAGATATTATTTCTGATGAAGAAGAAAAAGAAGAAATTAGGAATGGGTGAGGGAGAGAAACATGGTCATAGAACATTCCTCTTATCTGTAATATATTATTAAGTATATTTGTACATCACCAGGCTCACCCATCCCCCCAATCCCTCCCCTCTAAAACCCTCAGTTTGTTTCCCAGAGTCCATAGTCTCTCGTGTTTTGTTTCCCCCTCTGAGTTCTCCCCTTCATTTTTCCCTTCCTTCTCCTAATGTCTTCCATGCTATTCCTTATGTTCCACAAGTAAGTGAAACCATATGACAATTGACTTTCTCTGCTTTACTTACTTCACCAGTATAATCTCCTCCAGTCCCATCCATGTTGATGCAGAAATTGGGTATTCATCCTTTCTGATGACTGAGTAATACCCCTTGTGTATATGGACCACATCTTCTTTATCCATTCATCTGCTGAAGGGTATCTCAGCTATTTCCACAGTTTGGCTATTGTGGCTGATGGATATTAAGGAGGGCATGGATTGCATGGAGCACTGGGTGTTACATGCAAACAATGAATCACTGAACACTACATCAAAAATTAATGATCTACTGTATGGTGACTAACATCACATAATAAAAAAATTCTAAGTATACTTGTGCATTTTTTTTTAATTTTTTAAAATAATTTTAGGAATTCATATCCCTGAGGGTCTAGAAGGCTAGATCCACATCGCCAGTACAAATGCAGAAGTTTGTGGACATCTCTTGTTTGATCTCAAAAATTTTCATCAATTCTGTACTCCATAATACGTTTGTTTTAATATGAAACTGTTTGCAATGTTTACTTATGGGTTAAATTATAGAACTTTTTCACCACTACTACCATCAAGAATAATAATAATCTTAGTATAAAGTTGATACTCCAAGAGGCATCATGCACTAATGGATTCAGGTCCTTCATGGCTATACCATCATGTTCCCAGAGGCTATTTGAACCTCAGGGACAGAGGCAACAGAACCAGAGCATCTGGGTGGCTCAGTAGGTTAAGCATCCACCTTCAGCTCAGGTCATGATCCCAGGGTCCTGGGATCACCCTTGTGATCAGGGAGCCTGCTTCTCCCTCTGCCTCTGACTCTCTGCAACTCGCTCACTCTCTCTCAAATAATTATTTTTTTAAATAAAAAGCAGAGTAGGGACCTTAGTCATTGTGAGATCTCAGCTAGAATATCAAATAACAAGCTCTCAATAAAAGGGTTTTGGACAGGAAAAAATATACACTGGAAAAAAGACAGTCTCTTCAATAAATGGTCCTGGGAAAACTGGACAGCTCTATGTAGAAGAATGAAACTCGACCATTCTCTTACACCATACACAAAAATAAACTCAAAATGGATAAAAGACCTCAATGTGAGACAGGAATCCATCAGAATCCTAGAGGAGAACACAGGCAGTAATCTCTTTGATATCAGTCACAGCAACTTCTTTCAAGATATGTCTCCAAAGTCAAAGGAAACAAAAGCAAAAATAAACTTTTGGGACTTCATCAAAATCAAAAGCTTCTGCACAGCAAAGGAAACAGTCAAAAAAACAAAGAGGCAACCCACAGAATGGGAGAAGATATTTGCAAATGACTGTACAGACAAAAGGTTGATATCCAGGATCTATAAAGAACTCCTCTAACTCAACACACACAAAACAGACAATCATATCAAAAAATGGGCAGAAGATATGAAGAGACACTTCTCCAATGAAATCACACAAATGGCTATCAGACACATGAAAAAATGTTCATCATCACTAGCCATCAGGGAGATTCAAATTAAAACCACATTGAGATATCACCTTACACCAGTTAGAATGGCCAAAATTAGCAAGACAGGAAACAACATGTGTTGGAGGGGATGTGGAGAAAGGGGAACCCTCTTACACTGTTGGTGGGAATGCAAGTTGGTGGAGCCTCTTTGGAGAACAGTGTGGAGATTCCTCAAGAAATTAAAAATAGAACTTCCCTATGACCCTACAATTGCACTCCTGGGTACTTAGCCCAAAGATACAGATGTCGTGAAAAGAAGGGCCATCTGTACCCCAATGTTTATAGCAGCAATGGCCACGGTCGACAAACTGTGGAAAGAACCAAGATGCTCTTCAACGGACGAGTGGATAAGGAAGATGTGGTCCATATACACTATGGAGTATGATGCCTCCATCAGAAAGGATGAATACCCAACTTTTGTAGCAACATGGATGGGACTGGAAGAGATTATACTAAGTGAAATAAGTCAAGCAGAGAGAGTCAATTATCCTATGGTTTCACTTATTTGTGGAGCATGACAAATAGCATGGAGGACAAGGGGAGTTAGAGATGAGAAGGTAGTTGGGGTAAATTGGAAGGGGAGGTGAACCATGAGAGACTATGGATTCTGAAAAACAATCTGAGGGTTTTGAAGGGGTGGGGGGTGGGAGGTTGGGGTACCAGGTGGTGGGTATTAGAGAGGGCACGGATTGCATGGAGCACTGGGTGTGGTGAAAAAATAATGAATACTGTTATGCTGAAAATAAAAAATAAATTTTAAAAAAGGGTTTTGGGGGGTTTGTTTGTTTGTTTGTTTGTTTGTTTTTGCAGTGTAGCATGGCTCTGGTAGGTGCCGGTTTGTTCCTGTACACAAGGAAGTCAGGAGGTACAGGAAACCTCTCAGCATCCGGTTGTTCTGGGTTCTTAGAGTTTCCATGAAGGGGAAGAACTAAAGGAGAAGACTCTGGTCTTTGGAGGCATGGGTTATGGAATAACCCAGTTCTGTGCTCCCACTTCACCTTCCTACATCACCAGGAAGATTCTGGATTGTTCAGGTGGCCAACATCCAACAAGGAACACTCTGACTAGGCAAAGTTTGCCACAGATATATCCCACCCTGGAAGCCTTTGTCTCAGGGACCCCACCTCTCTCACTCAGTCAGCCATAGGCAAGATCACAGGGTCGTTTCCCTCAATGCACACAGCTCAAGCCAAGGTAACTTTATGTAGAAAGAACCTGTAGCAGCTCTGAAAAGAAATTTTCTTGACAGAACTCCAACAAAGGGGAGCAAAGACTGAGGGCAGCAGCTAAAGAGCCGTGAAATCCATCCCCGCACCTGTGCTGAGCATAGCTCCCACAGCCAGCTCCCAGCCATGACCCAGACACGGCAGGGACACGAAGGTAGGCCCATACTGGGACACGCAGGGCTTCCTGCACAGGCAGCTGGAAGAGAAGTCCCCACAACCATCAAGGACACTTTCATCCAAAATTCCCCTCCCCCTCTCCTTCACTCAGGGTCAGACTGACATCACAATCTGACCGCCCCGTTTGCTCCCACAGGGGCATATTCCCTCATTTAATGAGGAAACCCTTGACATTTAATGCTGTCTTGGCACCTGTTTCTCAGAGCACCTAATTCTTCAGGAAGGGGCTTTGGGTTCTTGGACGTTGCCAGTCTGTGACAGCGAGGACATCGGAATGCACCTTGTAAAGGTGAGCTGGGGTCTAGAGAGCATGGGAAATCGTGTGAAATAGTGTTTCAGGAAATTCCTGGGGGATGAGAGGGAAACCGAAAAAAGCATCCCTAACAGAGTAATGTGGTGTTGCGACACGGACCCCGAGAGGCCAGTAGGGCCAGAGTGTAGATGTGGCTGGAGAATAGCAGGGTGTCCCAAATGCTGAGCCAAAGATCTAGGGCTTTCTCTTGCAGGGAACACGGAGTTGTTGAAAGTTTTGAGCAAGCGGATCCCACCAGCACATTTGTGGGGTTTTTATTTTTAATTTTATTTATTTATTTGACAGAGAGAGAGATCACAAGTAGGCAGAGAGGCAGGCAGAGAAAGAGGAGGAAGCAGGTTCCCTGCTGAGCAGAGAGCCCGATGCGGGGCTCGATCCCAGGACCCTGAGATCATGACCTGAGCCAAAGGCAGAGGCTTTAACCCACTGAGCCACCCAGGCGCCCCCACATTTGTGTTTTGCTAAGATGAGATGGGTCAAGACTAAAAGCCAGGTGGACAATAAGAGGTTATTAGGCCTAGCAATAGGTCACTTGTCTCTTCACAAAGATTTAATGGAAGGAATCTGAATATAATCGTCTCTATTAATGCTACTGAATTTTACAACCAAATAACCCTTAGTGTCCAAGAACCATTCCTCTGGGAGCACAGCCAGGAGTCCCCCCAGCCAGACCTTGAGGCCTTTCTTACTCTACCCACACCTTCCTTTCACTCTATCCCCCAAGAAAATTCCCGTACTGGCACCTGTTTCCAGGGGTTCCCAGGCCCTTTCACACATCAGCAGCAGCACGCTGGCGCAGAGAGCAAACGGCCCCTACCGTCACCTCTCGGACAGGAGCGGCAGCAGCTCCGCTCCCACCGGCTTGAGTCCCCACAGGCCTTCCCCTAAGGAAGAGGAACTGTCACTCTGGGCCTCTGTCTAACTCCAGGGCCCAAGACACGGGCCGGGCCGTTGAACTAAAACCAAAGAAGGTGTGAACCAGTGAGTAAGCAGCGAGGGGCCAACCCAGGAGAAGCGGGGCTGGTGGGGGAGGCCTTCTCTTCCCCACAAGCAGCAGGGCCCAGGCTGGGATCCGCATCAGGCTCTTTCTCTGGGTTGGCAGCTTGGGGGATTACTTCAATGTCCAAGACACTCAGTAATCATATTCCAGAGGCGAAAGGAACTAGCTAGGGGCCAGTTTATTCACTCAGCATGGTATCTGGCAGTTTTTCAATGACTGTTGAATCTCCAGAGGAATATAGTGTGGGTTTTCTATTCCTGCGAGCTGAGAGCTACCGATAACCACCTCTGTGTAATGGAGAGCTCACGGAACAGACCAGGGTCCAAGTCCTGGGTTTTCCACTTGTAACCTGCAGCAACAGCACGGCCCCAGGAACTTGTAAGGAAAGCAAAATTTTGGTCTGCGCCCAGACCTAGTGAACCAGAAACACAACACTCGGCTTCAACAAGTCACTGTCACATGCTTTGAAAAAGTGACTTTGATGCACGCTTAAGTTGTGGAACCATGAAGGGAAAGATCTTTCTGTGTGGTGAATCTGGACCCCCCCATACACACACCCCAAGGCCGCCAGGAAGGAGGGAAAAGGGGCTCTTTGCTCTCCAGAGATCTTCAGTTCCCACCACCCCAACCCCCACCCCACCCCAGCCGGACCCCTGACCCTTTTCTCTCCTTCCCTCAACTTCAATTTCTTCCTGGAACCCTCGGGCTTCCTGGTTCTCAAACTGGGGTTTCCTCGCGGACCGGACTTTAGATCTCCCTTCCCCACACCCACCCCAACCCCTCCAACCCCGAACATCTCAGAACTCTGAAGAGTCCCCAGTCCCCAACCCCCTCCGCCTTCAGTCCCGACAGCCCCTGCCCTCCCTGCCTCCTTCCAGGCCTGCAGGACCCCCGCGACCCCCCCCCCCAGCCCAGCGGGCGGCTCAGGCCTCCTCGCCATCAGCCCCCACGAGCAGCAGCGGCTGAGCGTTTTTGCCCTTGTCGTGCCAGCACACGTCGAAGAAGGGGTACACGGGCCCGGGCAGGCGCTCGTGGAAGGCAAAGAGCAGCTCGAGGGCGTCGGCGTCGCTGGCATCGTAGAAGGAGAGGACTCCGTCGGCAAAGCTCAGGTAGATCCCGACTCGCGACGGCCGCCTCTCCGCAGGGCGCAGGGCGCGCGGCTCTTTGGCCTCGACGTGCGCCTCCAGGATCTTGCCGTCCCGCAGCCCGATCAGCCAGAGGCCCTGCGAGGGCACCGCGTGCAGCCGGCCGCGGCGGCTGGCCTGGGCCGCGATCACGCCGAGGGCCCAGCGCGGCTTGTCGCCCACCTCCACCTCCCAGTAGTGCTCGCCGTCGGACAGCAGCTGGCGCGCCACCACCGCCACGGCCTTGTCGAACTGGCACGGGTCCTCCCCGGCCGGCGGCGCCTTCTGATCCGAGCACTCCACGCGGCGGCCCGAGGGAGACAGCACCAGACTCGGGTGCGCGGTGCTCGGGTCAAAGGTCAGGTCCTTGGTCACTGCGGAGGGGAGGGAGGCGAGGTCGGGCCCCTGCCAGCTCCGCCCAATCAGTTAGGGGCCAGCGGGTCCGCCCTCGTCCCCCCGCATCTCTGAGAGGTGAGCCCCTCTCTGCTTCCTGCGCTGGGCCAAAGACTGGATGTCTCTGAGCTTCAGCTGGCTCTGCTGAAATCGAGGCCGTAACTGCCCCCTTCCAAGGTAGGGAGGACCCCGTGGCCACAGGGCATGTAAGTCTGTAGCTAAAGCCCAGGTCACAAAGCAGGAGACAGGAAGCCTGGTCCTAGGCCAGCCCCCACCTCGCCCGGCTGTAAAACTGCCGTCAAGTCTTTTTTTTTTTTTTTTTTTTGTCTTTTTTTTTTTAATTTTATTTTATCTTCTCAGTGCTCCACAATTCATTGTTTATGCCCCACACCCAGGCCCTCAAGTCTTGAGCCAGTCTCTGGGCCTTACTCTTGCCTTGCATAAAACAGAATCCCCGCCCCGCCCCGCCGAAGGGCAGTCAGGACTATACCAGCCCTGGGCACGTGTCCTGCAGTTCTGCAGCTAGTGCCACTTCACTGTGACCTAGCTCTCAGGGAGAGAAGGCAGAGCCCGTGGGGCCTCCAGCCACAGGCCACCAGAGTCACTCTCTGGCTTCGGCCCGTCCCCAGGGCACCGGCTCTGCACATCCTCAGCCTCGAGCTGGCGGCCATCCAGTGGCGGCAGGAACTGACCCAGGACCACACAGGGCTCAACCCCCAGGCCCCAGCCTCCCTTGCTTGCCAACGGCAGCAGCAGCTTCCCAGCAAGCAGAGTCTGCCCCACATCAGTCACCCACCCATGAACCCCATGCCTCAAAGGTCCTTCTCTGAGCTCAGGTTACAAGGTGCAGAGCAAACACAGAGGTAAAGGAGCAATGGGCACCTTCTTCGATGACCTCCCAGCTGGGACTGAGAGGTCTCTCTGGTGTAGTCAGGACGGCCCCTCAACCACACAGCAACAAACACAAACCCGGAGACAGCCCCTCCCCCGTACCTGGCATCAGCGCCCGGAACATCTTCCTCCACACCTGGAACTTGAAGTCATCGGAGATGACAGGCAACTGGATATCCAGCCGGGCCGGCGGTGGTGATTCTGCCAGGATCTTCTGTAGCCTGGGGGCGGGGACGTGGGGGCAGGTGTGTGTGTAGAAGGACTTCCTGGAGGAGGCATGGGGCAGGGGCAGGGCACAAGGTGTCACCCCAAAGAGAGGAGGACTGGGCTGTGGTGGGGGTCCAGGATCTCTGGTGTGTCACTCCTGGCTTAAAACTCTGTCAGAGTTTCCCTTTGGAAGGATGAGAAAGTTCTCGAGGGAGATGGTGGACGCCACTGAACTTAAAACTACATGCCAGAAAATGGCTGAGGCGGCAAACTTTACATGGTGTATATTCTACCACAATTGTTTACTTACTTACTTATCTCTACACCCAGTGTGGGGCTCAAAAGTCACGACCCCAAGATCAAGAGTCACAGATTCCACCAACTGAGCCAGCCAGGAGCCCCCACCAAAAAGAAGAAGAAGAAGAAGAACCTTCTGTTGGGATAAGGGCCAGGCTCCCGAGGCCTCCGGCTTGGCCCCGCCCCCCTCCCTCTTTCCAGCCTCGGCTCTTGCCCTGCGCATGTCTGCTGCGTCTCCCTGAGCTCTTCACCTCACCAAGGCGCATCACTCCCCCAGGGCCCCATGCAGAGGTGCCCTGCTCTGCGAAGCCTACCCCAGCCACCCGCTTCCCGCCACGGCAGCACCGAGCACCTACTACGCCTGTGTCCCCGCCCATGTCCATCCCCAGCACCTGTCTGGGAGGTCCCTGAGGAGAAGGACCAGGTCAGGGTCAGGGTCATTTCTGTGCTCAGCACAAAGGCAGGCCGATGGAGGGGGGCGGAATGGGGCGTACAGGTTTGCTGCGATTAGAGGGTGAGGCAGCAAGTGTGAAGACCAGGGCAACTTGGGAAAAGGGGCCAAGTTGATCTCACCTGCTGGTCACCAGACAGTATTTCTGGAAAGAGAGATAAAGAGATGGAGGTGAGGCAGGCAGGGGAGACACTGGGGACTTCTGAGGATGGACGGACCCCCAGGAATGCTAAGTGGGGGGTCAGGAAGAATCAGAAAGAGCCAAAAGGAACCCAGAATTTAAGGCCAACCCTAGCCCTTTACCTCTGTGTGAACTGAAAAACATACTCCCTTTCCTCAAGAGAACAAACAATTCCACCGGATAGATGATTGTCCAAATAAACACACAAACCTCTAACGTCTATGATAGGAATGGTGACCACTTAGATTCAGTGTCCTTGTGCAGTGTGCAACCTAAACAACCATAACAGCAGCCCCAGGGGCCCGTCCCTCTCCGAAGTGTGACCCGGCCTTGTCCCTGCCCCGCTCTGGACCTCAAAGTCCATGTCGGACAACAGGATGAGGTCTCGAGGCACCGAACCCGGGCTGAGAAGCAGAGAGCGAAGGTCACCCAGTGCTCACCATGAGGAACTCCGTCTGTGGCTTGTCAGCCACCTCCTCCAGGACTTTCTCCATCTGCCGCAGCTGCTCCAGGTAAGAGTTCAGGCTGCCCAGCTCTCGTCTCAAGGCGACCCCCGCCTCACTCCGCACACGCTCTGCCTCCCGATCCAAGGAGCCCTCCAGCGCCGCCAGGAACACCCGCATCTTGCCCAGCTGATCCCCGACCGCCCCCCGGAACTGACGCACCGTCTCCTGCGGGAGCAGACAGGCAAGAGCACTAGGCTGGGAGCTCCTGCCCGACCCTAGGACCCAGGCCCTGCCGTGCTGAGCCGCTCACCTCCACCTCCAGCAGCTGGTGCTCCAGCACGGCCGCGCTCTTCTCCTTGCGCATACACGCCTCCTGCAGCTGCAGCTTCTGCTGGGGCAGCTGCGTCTGAGGGGCAGAGCAGCCAATGACAGGGCTGCCCCCGGCCCCACCCGCCCCGCCCCAGGCCTGAACACTGGCTTGGCCTGAACACCGGCCCTCCCCCAGTCGGGTGGGCATCTCCCCACTCCGCAGACTCGTGGGCAGACGTCTGGGCCCTCAGCGGCACTGATCCCGATGGCAAGAACGCGCTGCCCTCCCACTGTTTCAGGAGGTCCTCCCTGGCCACCCATCCCTCATCCCTCGCCGGGCACGGTTAGCACCCTTAGCACACGTCTTTGTGAGGGCGACAAATGCAAACGCGGCTTGGTGTCCTCCAGCAGAGGGGTACAGCGCTGACCCAGAAGGCCTCTTGGGCTCAGTGTGGGGTGTATGAGGAAGAAATGCAACCTCCTCCTCTCCTGGGGCTTTACCCCATCCTTAAAAGCAGAACAACAGCAAAACACCCCAGTCAGCCTTCCTGCCTACCCAAGGGCTCTGGGGGCAGGGAATTGAATGAAAGTGTCTGCTGTGTTGGGGCAGCTGGCTCTTTCAGCCCGTAGAGCACGGGACCCTCCATCTCCTGGTGGTGAGCTCCGGTCCCACCTTGGGGGTAAATCTTACTTTAAAAAAATATATATGGGGTGCTGGATGGCTCGGTAGGTTAAGCCTCTGCCTCTGGCTCAAGTCATGATCCCAGGATCCTGGGATCGAGTCCTGTGTCCGGCTCTCTGCTCAGCGGGGAACCTGCTTCTCCCTCTCTCTCTCTGCCTGCCTCTCTGCCTAGTTGTTCTCTCTCTCTCTGTCAAATAAATAAAATCTTTAAAAATATGCATATAGATATAAATAGATAGATAGATATCTCTGCTGTGTCTACCAAACACATTTGTGGGGGTACCCTACCGTAGGCCTGCCAGTTCGTGAGTCTGGAAATGCAGGTGTAGGGAAACTAAGAGCTCCTGCCAAAGTCACTCTTTGTGGGAAAACTGCAAGGCCCCGGAATCAGACGGTCCCAGGCCCACCTCCATGGCTCCCAACCTCAGTTTCATCTTTCTAGAATGGAAGCAGTCTTCCTCCCCTCACCCATAGCTGTGACAGATCCGTGGCCTCCTCCCTACTCCCCCTAAGGGAAACAGAGAGACCCTCTAGGCTCTGCCTGCAGATGGGTCCCAGTTTTAGCAGGTGCCCCAGGATTAGCCCAGCCAGTCGCAGGACAGGGCGGACCTGGTGGCTCTCAGCATGGAGCCCTCAGAGGTTCAGTAGCAACAGGGCTAAGCCATGAGGAAGAAGCATGACGTCATCCTGGCTGCACAGGGAAAACTTGACCACTGATGACCTCAAGAAGTTCAAACGGAAGCTGGGGGCGGAATCGCTGTGCCAAGGCTTTCAGAAAGTCCTGCAGGGGCCACTCCGGCAGCTAGAGTCCCCACAAGCTGGTTGCCCTCTGCGGTGAGCACTACGGCTCCAGCTCTGTAGGGATCCGAGCCCAAGGCAGCCATGCTGTGCAACCTTGGCACTCAGGAAGATGCAGCTCAGCCCCCCGTTCCCGGCACATCCCATTCGACCACTCTTGAGTCCTGGTACATGGTCTCTGGACCCAAGCCCTCTTCGTGGTCAAGGACCGAGGCATCCAGCCCAGCCCCAGCCTTCCTGTCTCCCTCCTCCATCAGACCCTTCTTGGGCCCCTTCTTCCGAATTCCTGCCAGCCCTCCCCTGTGTCTTAGGGCTGGGGCGCATTCGGATCCTGGCAGAATGTATCCCACCTCTCTGCCCCCTCAGGACTCCTGGGTCACCTGGTGCTCTGTTCCATGTCAGGGACTCTATTCCCTCTTCACAGATCTCTCTCTTGGGCCCAGGCTAGGAGTCCTGGGGTTACCAGCAAAGGTGAGTCTCGGTTAGAAAGGCCCCTGGAAAGAGGAAGCTTCTGCACTGGTCTAAGAGCCACCAATCGGCACTGGGCAGGACTGGGCAAGGCAGAAGGGGGCCAGAATGTTGGGCTGCGTCCCTGGGAGAGTCTGGGGGCCTCGAATACCTGCCTAAGGACAGTGGTCTACCCTCTTTAGAAGTCTGGGGGCGAAGCAGAAGCGCAGTACGCTGATGTTTGTGGCTAAAGATAACCCGCAGAAGCCCCCCACTCATCATTCCTGAGAAGCCGATGACGGCTTCACTGCGGGGTTAAGGGCCGTTCCCTGCCTCCAGAACCCCTGCCCCTCTCCCGCACCCGTCGTTTCTTGTTCCCAGCCCCACCAACGCTTCATGGCAGACCTTCCTGGGCCTGTGTAGACACGTAGTCTCCCGTAGCTGCGTGCCTGTGACTTGCCACACGTCTGACACGAACGAGCCAGTGTGTGTGCGCGCGTCTCTATTCACTATTCTGCGGGGATCTTTTCTGGGCTCCCGTGGGAATCGCAAACCTTGGGCAGAGCACAGCTGTGGGCTGGCTCTGTTAGCCGGCGTTCAAGACTTCCCGCTCCATCCGGAAAAACAGGTGGATTGGGGTCTCGGAGCCAACCTGGGCCTGCGCCCAGAGGAGCGTCCCCAGGCCTGCCCTGCCCTCCCGGCCGGATGCGCTGAGCCCTGGGCCCGCACACGTTCAGCAGCAGGAGCAGAACGTGGGCTCAGCGAAGCCGCTCGGTGGCCCCCACCCGCCCCGCCCCCGGCCGCGCCCCTGCCGTTCCGGTTCCCCGCCGACACCCGCGGAAGCGCCGCGACTCGCCGGCCCAGACGCCGGTTCCCCTCCCGGCTCAGCCCGCTCCGCTGTGCGGCGGCCCCCGCTCAGCCCCGGAAACCTAGGCCGGGGGTTCCCTGAGCGCCCCTCCAGGGTCTCGTCCCCGCCAGGCCCCCCGCTTCGGCTCGTCCGCCCCGATTCCCCAGCGGCCTCGCCCAGCCCGCGTCCCGCACAGCCGCGGGGGCCCCTGGCCCCGGAGCGCGGAATCCAGGTCCCTGCGGGAACGTGCGGGGCCCCGCGCCGCCGACCGTCCGCTCCCGCCCGGGCTCCCCCGCCTCCGCGGGCCGCGCTCGACTCCCGCACCTTGAGGCGCGCGTGGGCCTCGGCGGCGGGCAGCAGGCGGTGGCCGCGGTGCGACCCGAGCGAGGCGCACACGCCGCACACGAGCGCTCGGTCCTGCTCGCAGTAGACGCTCAGCGGGTCGAGGTGCTCCTCGCAGTGGCCCTGCGGCACCTGCGCCAGCCCCTCCACCAGGCGCGCCAGCTGCAGGTTGGTGCGGAGCGCGTGCGGCCGCGTGAGCGCCTGGCAGCACGGGCAGGGCACCGAGCCGTCCGCCGCCGGCTCGCCCGCCACGCGGCTCAGGCAGGCGCGGCAGAAGCTGTGGCCGCACTCGGCCGTCACGGGCGCGTCGAACAGCTGCAGGCACAGCGGGCAGGACAGCTCCTGGTGCAGCAGGCCGGGCGCCGCCGACATGACGGTCCTGAGCAGAGGAGGGGTCGGTCAGGGAGGCTCCGCGGAGCGCCCCGCGCTGCGCCCAGCCCCAGCCCCAGACGGGAAGGGCCCCCAGCCTATAAAGACCGCATTTCTCGTGCAGAAAAGGACTCTGGTTCTGGCCAACGCGGCGGGGGGGGGGGCACTCGGTTTCGATCCCAAAAGCAGTCTCAGCTGCACTTCTCAGCCCCAGCCCCCAAAACAGCCACGAACAGGGACCTTGTCTCAAGCCCTAAACAGTTCCTAAACAGGATCCAGGTTGCAGTCCTTCCCTTGTCTTAGCCCCAGCCTCAGCCCCTGCCCCAGATTCCCCAGAGCCACCACCCCTCCCCTTCTACCTCTCCAGGACCCCCAGGCCTCCCCTCCCCCCATATATCCAGGCCCACAGGACCCGCAGGACTCACAGGTCTGGTTGGAGATCTTGGGCAAAAAGAGACTCCCGGGAGGCCCACTCAAGGTCAGGCCCAAACTTAGCCGGGTCAGAGCTGTGTCTGAAAACAGGCAAAGGGCAAACAGCAAGCACAGAGCACAGACCGGGGCTCACCGGTGCAGCTAGCAGTGGACCCCACCGCTGAAGGCACGGAGTGAATCGCAGACAGACCCTCCCAGACTGTCTTGGCCCCAGGACTATATTTAGTCGTCCTGCCCACCCCTTTCCATCACTTCTGGAAAGCGTTCTAAAAGTGAGGACTGAGTGGTCAGCGGACAAGCATCACATGTCAAGGCCACCTGTCCTGGCCCATCCACTGGCCCCTCCCTGGCTCAGCCTGGAGCCAGAAATTACAACAGCAGGGAGTCACAGAAAAGAGAGAAACTAGGTTGGGAGGAGTGTCTCCCTTCTCCCCCCACCCCCCCATCCGCACCCCCCCTTGCCTGTGGCCCATCCCCAGTTTGTCACCCACTTACTCACTCCCCAAGTTTCTGGCTCTCCAAGATCACACTGACCCTCTTAGCTCCACCAGCAGGAGAACAGGACCTGCTCACTCCAGCCTTGGCCTTTGGGCTTGCGGGCCCCTCGGCCTGGAACACTCTCAGACATGGTTGCCACCCTCCTGTCCCTCAGATCTTTACCCATGTCCCCTCTTCAGTGAGGCTTTTCCCAGCTCCCTGATTCTAAATCTCACATCTCCTTTCCCCTGCCCTTTTTCCCTATAACATTTATTACCATCAGACAAGCAATATTTTACTTGGGTTTTTTTTGACTGATTCCTCCTACCAGAACATAAATTTTATACACTGCTTGTCTCCAATTTAGAATAAAGCATGTGCACACTACAGGAGCTCAGGAAGTACTCAGTGAATGAATAAACACACAAGGTCACTGAGTCCTCTTTTGGCCTCTCAGCCACACTTTCGGCTTTTCCTGTTTGTCTGTTTCTCCCTCCCTCAACCACATTCTGCCTGTCTTAATCTGAGTTTCTGCTTATCTTTCAGAAACATGACGACTTTGGACTCTCTTTTTACCTCTCTCTTGGGTTTTTAATGTCCATTCTTATTAATTTTATCCCAAATGAGCACATGAGGTGCTCTGGATCAGAGGCATACTAAATCTCTCCCAGGAAATAGTAAATGTCTGGCTCCCTGTGCCCTAGGATGATGGATAAGAGCCAAGTTAACTGGCCCATGACAGCAGCCAGGTACCGTGCAAAGCATCTACAAGGAAGAATTCCTTTCCCTGATTATTGAGGAGAAGAAATCAATTGCCCCTATCCCCTGCTTAAAGATCTTTTTCTTGTTTTTAAGATTTTATTTATTTATTTGACAGACAAGGATCACAAGTAGGCAGAGAGGCAGGCAGAGAGAGAGAGGGAAGCAGGCTCCCCACAGAGCACAGAGCCCGATGTGGGGCTCCATCCCAGGACCCTGAGATCATGACCTGAGCCGAAGGCAGAGGCCTAACCCACTGAGCCACCCCGGTGCCCCCTTAAAGATCTTCTTCCTCCAACTCTTTGGCAAGTAAATACATCTCCCCAGGAGCCAGATAACTCCCTACACGTCTCAGCTCAAGTCTTTGGTTTTACTGTTTTTATTCCGTTTTTGTTTTTTCTTTTAATTCCACAAAGATATTTTATTTAACCCAATGTATCCAAAATAGTATCATTTGACATGTAACTAATATTAAAATTACTAATGTGGGGCACCCGTCTGGCTCAGTTGGTAGACCACACAACCCTTGATCTCGGGGTCATGAATTTAAGCTCCATGTCAGGCATAGAGCTTACTAGAAAAAAATACTAACAAAATATTTCACAGTCTTTCTTTCATACTTAGTCTTTGATATCAGGTGTGTATATTACATTGGAGGCACATCTCATTTCCGACTGGCCTCATTTCAGGTGCTCAAGAGCCATGTGTTGATAGCAGCTATCAATGGAAGAGCACAGCTCTATAATCTTCATGATCTTATAGTAGATTAATTTTAAGATTATCTTATTAAGCCTTGCTGATTTTTTTAAAGACCTTATTTATTCATTTGACAGACAGAGATCACAAGTAGGCAGAGAGGCAGGCAAAGGAGGGGGGGGGGGAGCAGGCTCCCTGCTGAGCAGAGAGCCGGATGGGGGGCTCGATCCCAGGACCCTGAGATCATGACCAAGCTGAAGGCAGTGGCTCAACTCACTGAGCCACCCAGGTGCCCCTCATATCTTATTAAACATTTGAAGCTCTTGCATGTTGCATGCTGGCCCACTTAGGAAGCTTCCCCAGGCTTCCTGGCACCTTTGGGCTTAACCTAGGAACCTTGTACACGTTATCATAATTTAGGCCTCTCAGGAAGAGATAAGTCTTATTACTCTTTTGGATCAGAGCCACTGGCTACACAAATGACTAAAGTATTGAAAAGTCTCAGGAAGCTCCTAGGACTTTTTACCAGAACACTGAGCAGCCCAGGGAGGTGTGATTTCCCTGAACAGGAGTGGGTGGGGATGGCAGCATATCGGGAGGCAGTCTCTGAAACCACAAGCTACCTCACTTCCACTCAGAAAGTCCATGTGCTGAATGTTGATCTCACCTGGAGTTTCCATCACTGCCAGGCTGAGGCTGAAGGCTTTGAGCAAAAGGAGTGGGTACCCAGGACAAGGGGGTGACAGTCAACTCAATCTCTCCCTGTGCATGGGCCAGATCTGACCTCTGACCCATGGGAGGGACACTGGTTGTCCACAGAAGGAAACATATCAAGAAGGAAGTAAGGACTTGGGTTGCTAACCCTAGGATGGAGCTCTCTGAAGTCCCCGCAGCCAGGGCTCAGAGGGGTCAGATTTTGGCTTGTCCTAAGGGAAAGCTTCCCAATGGCTAAAGTCATAAATGCCATGGGAGGTGAGAGCTCCTTGTATTGGGTAAATGCAGGAAGAAGGCAGAAATCCTCTAATCAGGGCCAGAGTAAAAGCAGGTCCTGAATGCTGATGTCACAAATTCATGTTGCATACACTCAGGAAGGTCACCTATCTCTCTGGACTCCAATTTCTGGAGCTACAACGTGAAGATAAGTAGGAAAATAACACCATCCCTGTAGGGTTGCTATGAGGATTAAACCAGATATTATATTAAACAAACACCAGAGGCAGTATGCTGACACCTGGGGCTTAGGGGGCAGTGACTGCCACCACTAGGCTCAAATCTTGACTCTGCTCTTTCCTCATGTGACTTTGAGCAAGTCACTTAACCTGATTTTCTCAATTGTAAAATGGGAATCATGTAAGGATTTTTATTAAGACTCTTAGATGGGGGGGGGGGGCGGGGTGCCTGGGTGGCTCAGTCCTTAAGCACCTGCCTTCAGCTCAGGTCATGATCCCAGGGTCCTGAGATCAAGCCCCACACTGGGCAGGGGGCTGGGGGGTCCTTGCTCATCAGGGAGCCTGCTTCTCCCTCTCCATCTGCCTTCCACTCTCCCTACTTGTGCGTGCTCTCACTCTCTCTCTCTCTCTGTCAAATAAATAAATAATTTTTTTTTTTTTTAAAAAGACCCTTGGATTGGGGCACCTGAGTGGCTCAGTTAGTTGAGCATCCAGCTCTTGATTTCGGCTCAGATCATGATCTCGGGGTCATGAAACGAAGCCCGACATCAGCCTGTGCACTCAGCAGGGAGTCTGCTGAAGATTCTCTCTCTTCTCCTGTCCTTCTGCTCCGCTCCCCCAGCTCACTCATGCACTGACTCCCAAATAAATCTTAAAAAAAATTCTTGGATTGTTATGAAGATTCAGCAAACTAATTCAAACAAAACTCTTATAACAATGCCAAGCCCATAGGAAATGTTCAATAAATGCTGGCTATTGAGATTACTACAATTATTATTACTAAGTATTCCAAGGAATCCTCCATATAACTCTATAAGGTAAATAACATCATCCCTACTTCAGAGACTAGAAAACCAAGGCTCAGAAACTTTAACAAGTTTAACAAGTGACAGAATCACCACCTGTTCCAACCATTTCACCATTCTTAATTCATTTACAACCTCATAAACTCATTTATAACCTTGTAACCACCCAGCATTGATTCTGTTTTACAGGAGGCCATGAGGGACGAGGTTAAGTGGCCTGACCAATGTTCTGGAAATCTGTGGTCTTGGCTGCAGAAGCAGCAATCTGGTTCCAATGATCAAGGGTTTCTTTGGTTAGGTGGCGAGGAGCACACCCAAGAGACATCTTACCACCAGCAACAGCTCTGGCTCCAGTCCAGGGGCAAGGGTGGGCCTGAAGTAAAACTTGAAAGTTCTTTTCTTGCCAGGGATCAAAGTTCAGAGCTCTGGGCACTCCCCCCAAGAAAGGGAGGTTTTGAGGGGAAGAGATTATCATGGCTTCCCTGGGCCTCCCTGGAAAGTCCATACCTCTTGATCTCCACCTCCCCAGATGAAAATCACCCTGGCAGTGTCCAGGAACAAGTAGGCTCTGCCTCTACCTCCCTGATTTTGACCAAGTCACTGCCCTTCTCAGGGTCCTGATTCCCTACAGGCTGATGAGGTGAGCACATTCACATTACAGAACACAGACCCAGCAAGGGGCTGTGACCTCCCTAAGTCACAGCTAAGAGGATCTGGGAATCAAATCTGAGTGGAGCTGATACCAGTCAGCAACTTCCTTTCCCACTATTCCACCATCTTCTGAACGTAAATTCTAGAGCTTTCTGCAAAGAGGAGGAAGTTAATGTTATCATTACTACTATCGTAATACCTACCCTCCTAAGATGTTTGTGGACAGTCTGGAGGAGGCATAAATCTCCATATACATAATCTCCCCAAGCCGTTTGTCGATTTTCAAGGAGGTAAGGATGGTGGTTGGAATTTGGGCCTAGGGATCAGATGGTTCAATCTGTTTCCTCACTTACTACTATTGTTGGCTTTGAGAGTAATTTCTGAAAACCTCAGTTTTCTCCTCTGTAAGGTGGGATAATTAACACTCCTCACGGGGATGTCAGGAGGTTTAAATAAGATTATGCATGTTGGGTGGCTCAGTGGGTTGAGCCTCTGCCTTCGGCTCGGGTCGTGATCCCAGGGTCCTGGGATCGAGCCCCGCATCGGGCTCTCTGCTCGGCGGGAAGCCTGCTTCCTCCTCTCTCTCTGCCTGCCTCTCTGCCTACTTGTGATCTCTGTCTGTCAAATAAATAAATAAAATCTTTAAAAAAAAATTATGCATGCTATGTTATGTTATGCACATGTCTAGAACATAGTAAATTCTAAAGAATGGAAATTTTTATTACTACTATTACTGCATCTCACCAGCACTTACCACGTGGGTGAGTATCTAGTAGATTCTTAATACATGTATTTAGAATAAAATAGGGGTGCCTGGGTGGCTCAGTCTGTTAAGCCTCTGACTCCTGACTTCCGCTCAGGTCACGATCTCAGGATGGTGAGATGAAGCCCCATGTCAGGCTCCACATTGGGCATGGAGCCTGACTCCTGAAGAAGGTTGGGACAAGCAGTAACTCATCAAGCCAACCAGAAGGGAAAAGAGGGCAAGCAGAGGACAGTGGCCACTTATGGAGGGAAGTCCAGAGGCTAATAGGGTCAAAAGTATAGCTAAGGAAGTTGGCAAGGATCTTGAAGGCCAAGCCAAGGAACTTGAACTTGGTTCTGAGGGCACTGGAGAGTCACAGGTTTCTGAGCAGAGAAGGAGTAAGATTGATGTGTGGGCTAGGAAGAGGTAGCCTGTCAGCCACAGCGTACTAAATGAACTAGAGATTCTAAAAGGATAAAGACCAGGGAAGAGGCACAATAATAACCATCCATAAGCCAAGGAACATTGGCTATTGGACCACAAGTGCCACCCGTGGTGAGGATGTTGGCACGCAACATGCCCAGACCACACGGGGCAACATGAACAAGGATGGGGAGTGAGCCCTGCCGCCGCCCTTGCTGGAAGCTCTTGAATACAACACGCTGCAGGCACCACGGCCTCATTCATTCCTTCATTTAACAAACCTTCACCGCGTACCTCCTACGTGTCACTCTCCTGATGTCGGGGATTCAGCAATGAACAAGACAGAGAAGGTCCCTGCTCTTACCAAGCTCACGTTTTGATGGGCGATGGATGTCCAATAAGTGAATAAATAAATGTGGAAGTCAGGAGCACATCCGCAAAAGGAATGGTGATTGCTACAACCCAGCTGAACTGGGAAAATGGGCTCCCAATACCCACCTAGACGGAGGGCCCAGATCCAAACTAGACACTGTACAGCTTCGAGCCCGGTCTTCCAGCTCCTGGCAGCGGCCGCTTCGAGAGTGTGTATGTAAACCGCACCCTCCAGTTCCTGGTATCCTCCCTTGAACCACAAGGTGCCTTCGGTGTTGTTGTTTGCTTAATTTAATTTTTTATTTTTTATAAACATATATTTTTATCCCCAGGGGTACAGGTCTGTGAATCGCCAGGTTTACACACGTCACAGCACTCACCAAAGCACATACCCTCCCTCGTTGTTGTTTTTTAATTTAAATTCTAGTGAGTTGATATATAGTTCAGTATTGGTTTCAGGAGTACAGCTCAGCGATTCGTCACTTACATGGAATGCCCAGGGCTCATTATAACACATGCCCTCCCTAATACCCGTCTCTCTCCATCAACCCTCAGTTTGTTCTCTCTCATGAGCTGCTTCCCACAAGGTCCCTTCATTCATACTGATTGCACCATAGGCTTGTTCTAGATGCTGTGGATGCAACAATGATCTGGACGGGCACAATTTACAGACTGGCAGGGAAGACTGATGCCAAGCAAATCCACGCAGTTACAATCCAGTCACAATTGCTAGGAGAGCAGGGGCTATGAACTAGTCTGGAAGGAATTCTAAACCTGGTTGGCCAGAGGAAGTGACCGTTAACTGGAGACCTAAAGTCTCAAGAATTTAGCAGGCCAAGAGTAAGGGAAGAGATTGTCAGGTCAAGGGAACATGTTGAAAGGCTTGGACAGGGGCACCTGGGTAGTTCAGTAGGTTAAGCGTCTGCCTTCGGCTGGGGTCATAATCCCAGATCTTGGGACAGAGTCCCACATCAGTGGGGAGTCCACTTCTCCCGCTGCCTGTCTACCACTATGGTCTCTCTCTCTGAAGTAAAATCTTTAAAAAACAAAACCAAAAAAAGGCTTGGAGAAGCAAAGTAGTGTTGCACGTTTGAGGAACTGAGAGGCCAGTGTGGTTGAAACTCAGAGATGGGGGAGGGCAGGGTGTGGCACAAGACGAGGCTGCTGAGGTTCACCAGGGGCCAGACCAGCAGGGCCTTCCCACCATGCCAAAGGCAAGTTAAGGATTCTGGGCACAGCTTGGGCTCCAATGACTACTCTTGCCGCCTTCACTTGCTCTTCTACATCAAGCCCTCTGGGCCCAGAGTGGATCCAGAACTTTCCCTCCAGTCAAGAAGTTTCACAAGCGTCTCATCACCATTTCCCCAGAAATTCAGCTGCTGGGACCAAATCCTGGTTGTCCCAGGAAGTATCTAGCAAGGTTTCAGAAGCCACCAGGTACCCCACGTTATGCTGGAATACTAAGAATATTAAGTGGGTGTTATGATACCATTTCACAGATAAGGAAACCAAGGCAGAGAAAGGACACAACTTGGGCGCCTGGCTGGCTCAGTTGGTTAAACAACTGCCTTCAGCTCAGGTCATGATCCCGGAGTCCCAGAATCGAATCGTACACCAGGCTCCCAGCTCCACAGAGAGTTTGCTTCTCCCTCCGACCACCCCCTCCGCCTCTCATGCTCTCTCTAATGAATACACAAAATCTTAAAAAAAAAAAAAAGTTGTGAAAGGTTTTGAGAGCGAGAGAGAGCGAGCGAGCGAGCATGCATGAGCAAGGGTAAGGGGCAGAGGGAGAGGGGTAAGCAGATTCCTTGCTTATCCCTTTTTGCTGGGAGCCCAGCCCAGAGTCCCGGGATCATGACCTGAGCTGAAGGCAGACCTTTAACCAACGGAGCCGCCCAGGTGCCCCCCTACCCTTTTTTTTACATCTCTTTTCTTCCCACTATGTGGAATTTGGTAAGCTACACGGTTCTGGCTGTTAGAATTTTATGATTCTAAGATTCTTTGACTTGTGAGAGTGCTAAGGTTCAAGGAAATGTGGACATTATAGTGTTCTAGAACTTCAAGATTCTAACCTTGGCACTTGAATAAACCAGGCTCCCCAGGTCTGTGGTAATTACTGCAAGCCTGGAGATGCAGGCACTACCCTGGAAGTCCCTCTGTGGCATCGCCCTGGTCCCACCCTACACATCCGCTGCAGGATGCAATCTGGGCGCCCCCCGATGGCCAGGCTATGGAGTCTGGAGACCTTGGTGGGTGGGAACCAATGGGATCATCAGGGTTCCCTCTGCCACAGGGCACTGGGCTGGGGCAAAGGCAGGAATCAGGAGAAGGCGGGGAGTTCCAGGTCCCGCCCCAGAGCAGACTTCCTGATCTGCACACATCCCGGTGAGCGAGAGCAGCAGAGGACCCCAGCGCCATGGGGTGCACGCGCGACGCCATCCTGGACGCACTGGAGAACCTGACTGCAGACGAGTTCAAGAAGTTCAAGCTGAAGCTACTTTCAGTGCCCCTTCGCGAAGGCTATGGGCGCATCCCACGGGGGACACTGATGTCCATGGATGCCATAGACCTCACAGACAAGCTCGTCTCTTCCTATCTGGAAGAGTACAGCACAGAGCTCACCGTGATCGTGCTGCGGGAGATGGGCATGCAGGAGACAGCAGAGCACCTGCAGATCAAGTGCGCAGGTGAGCACGCCCCTACACACACTCTGCAGGGGCCACCTCCTATACCCCCTCACTGCATCAGCCCCCCAACACTTGCCCCTCGGGCTCTTTCACTTCCTGTTCCTCCTACCCTCTAAAATTACAAAAGCTTCTCCTGCTGGGAAGGGAGGTTTCCTGTGCTTGGCCCTGCACTTAGCTTCCACACCAAGGGGCCCCTAACCCCAGAGAGACCAAAGCTACGGGATGACCAGAAGGCGACCACTTGACTCATTTCCTTATAGGCCCCGCTCCAGGGCCTGCTGGGATCCAGGATCACCGGACTGGAACCTCGCCAGGTGAGGCCTCCACTCCCAACCGCTCAGCCGCACCCCATCACGCCCCATCAGCCTGAAGCAAAGCAGCTGCGTCCCACAGCCGGGAGCAAGGGGAGCAAGATCGGGCCCAGCCTTCCCGCCCACCTCCACTCCGTGGGCCACACCGGCGGGCGGCAGGGGCCGGGCAGGGGGGCTGATCGGAGGGAAAGAGAAACCAAGTTCTGCTCGTCCCACTATCTGTAGTGTGGGTGGGCTGCCCACCTGGAGCCCCACCCCGTGAGTTAGAGCAACTTCTGAAGCAAGCAGTGCTGGAACACAGGCCTGCACCCACCCTGGGAACTGGCTCACGGCTCTCTGCTCTGCCCACAGCACCGCACTTCGTGGACCGGCACCGGGCCGCGCTCATCACCCGCGTCACCGACGTGGAAGGGGTGCTGGACGCCCTGTACGGGACGGTCCTGGCAGACGGGCAGTATGAGGCCGTGCGGGCGGAGCCCACCAACACCATGAAGATGAGGAAGCTCCTCAGCTTTGCCCCGGCCTGGGACAAGACGTGCAAAGACCTGCTCCTTCAGGCCCTGAGGAACACCCACCCCTACCTGGTGGCGGACCTGGAGAAAAGCTGAGGGGTCTCCCGCAGCGGCAGCCCCACCCAGAATCTGGGGCAGGTCCAGTGCATTCGCCCAAACCTGATTTTTTTATATACAATATATGAAAAGCCAGCTTGTACTTGTGTGTTTTTCCTACTTGGAGCCTGGAAGCACAGGCAGAGCTAAGCTAGAGATGACCAGCGCAGAGGCCAAGCAAAGCTCTACTGTCACTGCCTGTTCCCAGGGCAGCCGGTCCCCCCCTTACCCTCACGGTCACCCCAGGCTGGCCCCTCTCATTTACCATCTGGCACCTCCTCCAGTGCCCCCCTAGTTAGCCCTGGGGCCAAGGTCTAAAACATATGTGCAAAGGGTCTGGAACAGACAGGCCAGCTTTGTCGGGTATTTGACAACAGACGGGTCTCCGCGGCTTCCCTTTCACTTCTTCCTTAGGGAAAAAAAATTGTAAAATTAGAGAACTTTTCCGAGGGACAGAGAGTACCCTCTAAATAAAGAAGAGGACAAGACATCAAGTACCCTTCCAGGGCTTCTTCTGGCCCCGGCACAGCCGTGGGCAAGCCTCACCGCTCCCTCTGCACCCTGCCAGCCACCTGGAGGAAGGGGTTATAGGTTATACTTTGCCCACAAAACAGACCATTCTAGGAGCCATTTATTCTCTTGGTTGAATTTTTGCCTCAAGGGATATAGATTTTTCTCCAGAACAGCACTTCAGGAGCCTTTGCAAAGGCTGCTGGGGAGCCAGGATCCTAGGATTACATCCCCCAGACCCTTGGCACCCAAAATTCTTCCTGGCTTTGAAGCAAGATAGGGTTTGGTAGGCAAAGCAACGGGCAGGCACACCAGCCCAGCTGTCCAAGTCTTAGGGGGTCAGATCATCAGACAGAGGATTCAGATATGTGGGCACATGAGTGGTTCTGTGCCACTCACAAGGACACCCCGGGTCACAATGAACAAAGCTGTGTGGACTCCCTCACCCAGAGGACACAAAAACTAGAAATGTGGTGTTTATGCTTCCCCTACACTCCCTTAGGGGTGGACACACAATACTGTGAGTCTGTAAGAAATTTCCCTGTCTTCATCTACGGGATCACCTGAGCAACCGGAGAAAACAGGTAATTTGCTACGAGAGAAAGCATCAAGGTAAGACAAGGTCGCCCACTCATCACATGGTAGGAACTGCTCCTAATGCTAGCCAGCCACCCAGGTGCCCCTCGGCCCAACCTGTCCTTTAACATATCCCATGATTCCAGCAATATTTGCTCACACCCCATTCCCTAGAACATGAAGGTCCCTAACTCTGGACACCTTGAAACGTTTATCTGGGTTCCAGTGCTATTTCCCAGGATTGCTGTGGTAAAGCAAACCTTTTTGGGTCTCTTACATAGGGCTGAGCCCTAATAAAAAGGCAGTTTTTCAACCTCTTGTGTCTTGCATGCAAAAAGTAATAAATGGGGGCGCCTGGGTGGCTCCGTGGGTTAAAGCCTCTGCCTTCGGCTCAGGTCATGATCTCAGGGTCCTGGGATCGAGCCCTGCATTGGGCTCTCTGCTCAGCAGGGAGCCTGCTTCCCCCTCTCTACTTGCCTCGATGCCTACTTGTGATCTGTCAAATAAATAGAATCTTTTTAAAGAAAGAACAAATGGTAGCTGTGTATCTCCAATATCTTAACAACTTTTCTTAAAAACTCCACACGAAGGGGCCCCTGGGTGACACAGACAGTTAAGCCTCCCTTCGGGTCCTGGGAGAGAGGCCCGCTTCAGACGGGAGCCTGCTTCTCCTCCCCGTGCTCGTGCTCTCTCTTGCTCTCAAATAAATAAAATCTCTAAAAAATAAGACTTCACATAAAACTAATGATTCTCAGATGAGGAGGCCTTAGCTAAAACTTTCTTGCCAAGTTATCCTTAAAAAGAGCAGTTACAGGGACACCTGGGTGGCTCAGTCAGTTAAGAGTCATGATCCCAGGGTGTTGGGATTGAGTCCCTAAGCAGGCTCTTTGATCAGAAAGCTCCTAGCTCTCTCTGCCTGCTGCTACCCCTTCTTATTCTGACAAATAAAATCTTAAAAAAAAAAAAAAAAAGGTCCGTTACAAAACCAATGCAGTCCTGAAGCAAAAGAAATGGCTCTAATAAACTGTTCCCTAGGTTAAAATTTTGGGGGGTCTTTTTCCCTTGGGGAGATGATTGGGGGAAGGGGAGCACAGGAGAACAGAGTTTCTTTTTTGTAGTATTTCTTTAATTTTTTTAAGAGCACAAGCAGGGGGACAGAGACAAAGCAAGAGAGAGAACCTGAAGCAGACTCCACACTACGCACGAAGCCTGACACAGGGCTCAGCTGGGGGCTCGATCCCAGATCGCCACCTGAGCAGAAAGCAAGAGCCGGATGCTTAACCAACGACACCACCCGAGGTACCCCCAGGAAGGCTGAATTCTACCGAAGTCTTTAAGCACAGCACAACACAGTGGTCGAAGATCGTTCTCCCCCAAAGGATATCAACTCAAATCCCTGCTCCACTTCACATCAGTTATGAGGCCTTAAGGCCAGTCTGTGCCTCAGCATCTCCATCTGTAACGTAGGGATAACAGCAACTGGTCCACAACTAGTACACTTCAGTCCATGTATCTCCACCAGCATGTTTTTGATCTTGAGCTCTCCAATGGCTTAACATAAATAACACTGGAATCAAACTTTTCTCTCATCTCCAAGTATCGTTAAGACTGAAAAAAGAGGGGCGACTGGGTGGCTCCATGGGTTAAAGCCTCTGCCTTCGGCTCAGGTCATGATCCCAGGTTCCTGGGATCAAGCGCGCGTTGGGCTCTCTGCACAGCGGGGAGCCTGCTCCCTCCTCTCTCTGCCTGCCTCTCTGCCTGTGATCTCTGTCAAATAAATAAATAAAATATTAAAAAAAAAAAAAAAAGACTGAAAAAAGAACAAGAACAGGGGTGGGTACCTGGCTGGCTCAGCTGGTGGAAAATGTGCCTCTTGATCTCAAGAGTTTTAAGTTTGAGCTCCATGTTGGGTGTAATTAAAGATCTTATTAAAAAGGGGGGCAGGGGGATGTCTCAGTGGCGCAGTTGGTTAAGCATCTGCCTTCCACTCCGGTCAGGATCCCAGGACCCTGGGATGGAGCCCCGCGTCGGGCTCCCTGCTCCAGCCTGCTTCTCCCTCTGCCTGCCACTCCCCTGGCTTGTGCACGCTCTCTTGTTCTGACAAATAAAAACCTTTTAAAAAAAAATGTATTATTGACCCCCTTGCAAATTTGAATATGCCCTACCCAGCACCATGCCTGCTATTCTATCACCAGAACAAAGAATTTTTAAAAAGAACAAGAGGGGCGCCCGGGGGGCTCCGTGGGTTAAGCCTCTGCCTTCAGCTCAGGTCATGATCTCAGGGTCCTGGGATCCAGCCCCGCATCAGGCGGTCTGCTTGGCCGGGAGCCTGCTTCCCCTCTCTGTCTCTCCACCTACTTGTGATCTCTCTCTGTCAAATAAAAATCTTTAAAAAAATAAAAAAGTTTAAAAAGAACAAGAACCAAGGAGCCACTTCTCTGCCTGCTGCTCCCCCTGCTTGTGTCCCCCCAACTCTGACAACTGAAATCTTTTAAAGAGATTTTATTTATTGGGCACCTGGGTGACTCAGTCCTTAAGCATCTGCCTTCAGCTCAGGTCATGATCCCGGGGTCCTGGGATCAAGCCCCACATCGGGCTCCCTGCTCAGTGGGAAGCCTGCTTCTCCTCCCATTCCCCCTGCTTGTGCTCCCTCTCTGTGTCAATTACAGAAAATCTTTATTAAAAATTTTTTTTTTTTTACTTGAGAGCAGCAGCTGTGGGGAGAGGCAGGAGAGCAGCAGACTCCCTCTGCCAAGCAGGAAGCCCAACGTGGGGCTGGATCCCAGGACCCAGAGATCATGTCCTGAGCCAAAGGCAAGCGCTTCCCACTGAGCCACCCAGGTGCCCCATAGATCTTTCTAGAAAAATAAAGGGGGAAAATAAGAACAAGAGCTAATGTTGGCTAAGACTGTGCTAATCTGAACAAAAATCTGTAAGCAGGACCCAACCTTTCGTAAGGTGACATTTAGCTTCGCTCCTAACTAGCACCATTTATACAGAAAGTTTTACAGAGCCAAGCTCTTCACAGGAAAGGTACAGGGAAACAGCAGAAAAGGAATCTCTGCGAAACTTAGAAGGTATGATCTTAGCGTACAGTTGAAGCAGCAACATAAACGGCCAGAGAACGTGTGTCCCACCTGGATGGACACAGTGAATAGAATCCAGATGTTAACAAAATTCCCAAATGATTCCCGTGTTCAGCTTAAGACACACTGCTGGAGGGGATCTGGCTCCACCATGTGAGGTCGGCTGAGGCCTTCCCTGATCAGGATGTGCATGTGCTTCTTTACTCAGGGAGACAGTAAAGAGAATAGGCCATCCTCCTCTCAAACTCTGGGAAAAAAAGAAAAAGAAAAAAAATACACAGAAGCCCCGTCCATCTAGACCTGGCAGAACCTCACTCCCTTAAGGGGTGGCAGCTGAACCCTAGGGTCCCGGGCAGTGTGCGAGCTACAGGGTGTTAGCGGTGTAGCTGGGCAACACTGCCACCCGGAGGCGTGCGCGCGGAACGCCACCCGGAAGGCTGCCGCGCTCTTCCTCTTCCCACACCCATCCCGCTCACCCTCCTTGCTCACGTGAACCATCTAATTTGGGTCCCACTGCAGGACAGAGAATCCAAAACCCTTAACCCAAGGATAGTCTCAGCTCCTCTCCGGCCTTTACTCCTCACACTAGTGGCTCTCAACTGTTCTGTTAGAGGACCCTTCTCTCTGGGTCCCTACGTGACACACTCAGTTGGGCATCAGCATCATCAAACTGATTTTGGCTCAGGTCTCACTCTCAGGGTAATGGCCTCCATGCTCTGAGCAGGTTCAATGAGATTCCCTTTCTCTCTGCCCCTCCCCCCAAAATTTGCACTCTAAAAATAATCAAAAAAAAAAAAAAAAGCCCTTCTCTCTGGCACTACAGCCCCAAAATTTAGGGACAGAAGCCACTGTCCAACAGCAAAGAGCACTATCGGCAGGGAGCACTATTTCCAGACCCAAACTCCTGCTCATAAGTACTTTCCTCAACTATTCCTGCTTTGTACCAGGAACTTTCAGACTGAACACCCTCCAAAAGCTTTTCTAGGGGTGCCTGGGTGGCTCAGTCATTAGGCGTCTGCCTTTGGCTCAGGTCATGATCCTGGCATCGTGCCCTGCATCGGGCTCCCTGCTCGGCAGGAAACCTGCTTTCCCTCTCATACTCCCCCTGCTCGTGTTCCTGCTCTCCCTGTCAAATAACTTTAAAAAAATTTTTTTTAATTTAAAAAAAGCTTTTCTATTAACACCATGAGTTTTAGGACCCAATAATTTCTACAAGCCCAGAAAGTCGAAAGTGTTGGCAAGATCCACCCGACTCAACTTCTTTGGCTCTTATGTATCAGCACCAGGAATACTGCATTTCAGGGGCGCCTGGGTGGCTCAGTGGGTTAAGCCTCTGCCTTCGGCTAAGGTCATGATCTCAGGGTCCTAGGATCGAGCCCTGCATCAGGCTCACTGCTCAATAGGGCTCCTACTTCCCTCTCTCTCTCCCTGCCTCTCTGCCTACTTGTGAGCTCTGTCAAATAAAATCTTTAGGGGCGCCTGGGTGGCTCAGTGGGTTAAGCCGCTGCCTTCGGCTCAGGTCATGATCTCAGGGTCCTGCTTACTCCTCTCTCTCTGCCTGCCTCTCTGCCTACTTGTGATCTCTGTCTGTCAAATAAATAAAATCTTAAAAAAAAAAAATTCACAGAGGTGAAACAACTTCTAATGAATTTAATACAGGTCTGGGTGGCTCAGTTGGTTAAGCGACTGCCCTCGGCTCAGGTCATGATCCTGGAGTCCCAGAGAGTAGAGTCCCACCATCAGGATCTTGCTCAGCAGGGAGTCTGCTTCTCCCTCTGACCTTCCCCCTTCTCATGCTCGCTTTCTGTCAAATAAAGTCTTTTAAAAAATAAATTTAATAATTCTTCCTCTGAGTCTAAAATTATTTCAAGATACTATGTTAAAAATGAGAAGGGCACCTGAGCTAGTTCAATGAGAAGAGCATGTGACTCCTGATGCATGGGGACTCAAGCGCCCCACTGGGTGTAGAGATTTCTTAAAAATAAAATTTTAAGGGGCACCTGGGTGACTCAGTGGATTAAAGCCTCTGCCTTCAGCTCAAGTTATGATCTGAGTCCTGGGATCGAGCCCCGCATCAGGCTCTCTGCTCAGCAGGGAGCCTGCTTCCCCCTTTCTTTCTGCCTGCCTCTCTGCCTACTTGTGATCTCTGTCAAATAAGTAAATAAAATATTTAAATAAATAAAATAGCATAAAATTTTAAAATAACAAAGAAGGGACACCAGGGTGGCTCAGTCACTAAGGGTCTGCCTTCAACTCAGGTCATGAGCCCAGGGCCCTGAGACTGAGCTCCACATCCGGCTCCCTGCTCATCGAGAAGCCTGCTTTTCCCTCTCCCACTCCCCCCTGCTTATACTTACTTCCTCTCTCATTCTCACGATGTCAAATAAAATTTTTAAAAAATTAAATAAATAAAATAAAATAATAAAGATTAGAGGAAGCCGACCAAGTACTGAGGACTCAAAGGAAGTTCTGGAAAAACTGGGCAGGAATGGTTGCTGATGGGATCCTTCAGCTAATACTTAAGCGTAGGTTCTCTTGCATTCTAGTGTGGAAACGAGATCTGGTGACAAAATCCATAGCACATCACCAAGGAACAAAAGAGAATCCAGTGGAGTGTGAAGAAATACACAAAAATAAAATGTATTGTCTCATGGGGTCTGGACCCTAGCCAAGAACTAAATCAAAGGAGGCAGTGAACAGACCTCTCCCCACCCACCACCATACTCCCTCCTCTCTTAGCCTGATCATCTCTATCCAAAATTGTTCCTAGTGCTTTCAAGACAGGAGGCTGTTTTCAATACTTCAGTAAGATTAATGTATTCGTTAGAAAACAAAGGATTCAAAATCTAAAATGCTCACCCATGAAAGAAAACAGAACTAGCTACTGCTTACCCCTGGCCAGGATATCATTACAAGGCAACCCAACAAACAGAGAATTCCACAAGCCCACAGGTCTCGTGTTTTTCTCACCAATGAGCTGGAGACCGGAACAAGCTGCTCAGAACCAGACCAACTCCCTCTGCTGGTCTTTCCACCTTTGTCCACTGTCCTGGAAAAGCCCCCAGACCCATTCACCCGTAAGTCAGACACCTGACCCTACTTCCTTTCTCTGCTCAGCTCAGCTTGGGAACGGGGGCCTGCTCCCACCCGACCCCACCCCCCCCCCCCCGCCTACTTGTGATCTCTGTCAAATAAATAAATAAAATCTTAAAAAAGAAAAAAGCAAGGCCAATCACTAGGCGCCTGGGTGGCTCAGTCAGTTGAAGGATTTTGGCTCAGGTCATGATCCTAAGACCATGCCCCACATCAGGCTCCCCACATCAGGCTCCCCACATCAGGCGCCCCACATCAGGCGCCCCACATCAGACGCCCCACATCAGACGCCCCACATCAGGCGCCCCACATCAGGCGCCCCACATCAGGCTCCTCACATCAGGCGCCCCACATCAGGCGCCCCACATCAGGCGCCCCACATCAGGCGCCCCACATCAGGCGCCCCACTCGGGAATCTGCTGGCCTCCCTCTCCCTCAGCCCCTCCTCCCGCTCGTGGCTCTCCTGCTCTCAAATAAAGAGCTTTAAAAATTTAGGGAAAAAAAAAAAGCAATCAAGGCCAATCACTAAGCCCTTTCAAGGATGTTAAAAATTGTAGTACTAACAGTGCCAAGTCAGTAATCAAATTCACAAGGAGCTCCTTCACCCCCTGGGGCAGGGATCCAGGAACCGCAACTGAACCCTAACACTAGAACTCTATTAGGTGAAGCAGAAACAAACTTCTCAGAGATATGTCATCCAAACCAATCATTTAAGCAAAGAGATCAAAGAAATAGTAAAGGCGGGACACCTGGGTGGCTCAGTGGGTTAAAGCCTCTGCCTTCAGCTCAGGTCATGATCCCAGGGTCCTGGGACTGAGCCCGCATGGGGGTCTCTGCTTGGGGCTCTCTGCTCAGCAGGGAGGTTTCTCTTTCTCTCTTTCTGCCTGCCTCTGTGCCTACCTGTGATCTCTGTCAAATAAATAAATAAAATCTTAAAAAAGAAAAAGAAAAAGAAAAAGAAAAAAGCAACAGTAAAGGCAGCCTGATCACACTAAGAACTGCCACACCCTTGGCTCTGAATGAGGGTTTCTCACTTGTACCCAATTCAACAGCCGAACCAAAGGATTGCTTGGAAGAACTTCAGCCATTCTCAACCTACTCTTGGTTACTAAGCATCCTTACTCAGGACAAAATAACTACTACGTTTTACAAGGAACTCACTCCCCTGCCTTGTCACAGATTTAAGCATCCTTCTCTACACACCTGACAACTTTCAACAGAGAGGAAGCACCTCCCAAAGAAGAGTCCCAGGAACTCCACAAGCTAGGCTTCTGACAGGTCAAAGAAAGTCTTCGAAACTCAAGACTCTTAGCTGAGGGGGAAAGAGAGAATTGGGGAGTCAGGAAGGCCATATGGTAAAGCAGAGGGGAAATGTCTAAGGTTTTAACTCATTAGCCCTACCCTTTATCTCCAACACCCTCCCTAAACCTCAAAATACCATGATTTCAGCCCTAAGTCTAGGCAGGATATGAAGCAACAGTCTCCTTATAGCTCCTACCCAAGCCCCATCTTCAGGAAAATGGGCAGAGGAGCACTCCCCTTCAACTGCAAGGAGCTACCTACCTCCACTTTCCTTTCCCAGCTAACCTTATCAACTCATTCCCAACCCTCTTCCCTCAAACTTAGCAACCTCTTTAAGACCTAAGCAAATGACAGTCATTACCAAGGCTTTGAAAACACAGTTTCTCATTTGCTGTGGACACAACCATAAAAACAACTTCCCACTAGGTTTTCTCCTCCTTGCTAGCACTCAGCCTATTGGGAACATTTTATCAACTGTTCTACTTCCATGGCCTAGATCAGCACCGTCCAGTATAAACTTAACACAAGCCATACGTGATTTGGTAATGGTCGTATTTCATATTCTCATCTGACCATACACAGCTAGTATATGGAACAGTACACACCTAGATCTCTACTTGCAGATGTCCTTTGCTAAATCCTTCTATGTTGCTAACAACCATGCAACTTGTAATACTACAGATTTAGTAGAGGGAGGCTGGCTTCAGTTTACATAATCGTCTCCGGAAATGAAACCTTACTTTATGTTCAGTGACAACTGTGTATTGATCAAGACCTTTTAAAAAGGGTTATTTTGGGGACAGCTGGATGGCTCAGTTGGTTAAGCGGCTGCTTACAGCTCGGGTCATGATCCCAGCATCCTGGGATCAAGTCCCACATTGGGCTCCTTACTCGGTGGGGAGTCTGCTTCTCCTGCCTCTGCTCTCACTCTGCCTGCCTGTGCTCGCTCACTCTCTGGCAAATAAATAAAATCTTTAAAAAAAA
Organism: Mustela nivalis; assembly: GCF_964662115.1. NCBI lineage: Eukaryota > Metazoa > Chordata > Mammalia > Carnivora > Mustelidae > Mustela > Mustela nivalis. Next base: position 16,241,729 of record NC_139038.1, read on the forward strand.
AAAAAGGATTATTTTGAAGATTATGATTCTGACTTTGGAGGAACTATGGTGACTGACAGCGACTGGCAGCAGAAAAGAATCACATGTAAAAACTCCTTAAATAAAAATTTACTGGCTTTAAAATTAAAAAAAAAAAAAAAAGACCTAAGCAAATGAAGGTTTTGGAATAGCATTTTGTCCCCTTTAAGAACAGTGATCTCAGAACCAAATGCTAAGGAATGAAAATTCCTAAAACTAGGCCTCAATCCTGGCTCTACCATCTTCTGATTCTGAGAGCCAAATACCCATGCACTCCATCTCCTGCCTCTCCTGTCTCCTGAGGCCACAGAACCTCTGCCATGAAATAGGTACACACTCCATCCTAAAGGTCCCAAAAATCCAACTTAGCTAGCTATGCGCTGGCGAATCTGAAAACTGTCCATCTGAATACTGCCCCAAAAGCCAATCTAATTTGAGCCCCACCCTTAGAAAAGTGTCAAAAGAGCCAAGAACCTTAAAAAGGGTATCAAACTGACAGAGTAGTAAGCGAAGACCAGCATGTAAATAAATGCGGTAAAAGACAAACTCGCACATAGTAGAACATACAGGGCCACAGTCATGACACCGTGTGTTCTTCACTTACCCCAGTCACACATCCAATTTTTGCCATTAGAGCAAAGTTTTAATCTCTACTTTGAAAGATGCCACTTGACTTTTTCTCCCCTGGACCAAGTATCAAACACTTTATTCCAGTTCCTGCTAAGCAGAAACAAATTATCCCAGTGCCTGCTAGGCAGGACCATCTGAACGAGAAAGCTCCCCGCATTCCTGACCCAGATACCAATTCTCCAGTGGAGTGAAGAGGGGGAAGAGGAAAAAAATTTAACTAAAACGATGGTTTTTAATGGGAACCAGAGGTACGGTTACAATGACATAGTCCGACACAAAAAACCCGTGGGTGATCAGGAGTTGGAAGGTTACAAAATAATGAGGGGACACTGGGTACGAGAAGGAAAGCTGCTGCAGAACGTCAGGAGCCGAGCTAGTACGGCCGCTCCCTGCGATCCTGTCTGTGCTCACCCCTGCAAAAAAGAGCATCTGTTAGGTCTGAGTTGCCAGCCTCTCCATCCACCCAACCCCCCAAACCCCTGCGAACCCACTCCCAAGAAAGGCCTCACCTGGACGAGTAAAGAATGTAAGCGTCACCTACAGACTAGTTCCCCCAGGTCATTCTCTCACCCTCCCTCCATACCGCACTTCGGTTTAACAAATTTCCAGTCAAGCCCTCATTTAATTTAGAGTCTTACCTGGAGTCCATCTTGCCAGGGCCAAAGCCACCTCTGTCCCCACCACCCCGGCCCCCTCGGAAGCCCCCACGGTCCCCGCCTCGGCCTCGGTAGCCGCCCCGATCATAGCCTCCTCTTCCACCACGACGATCATCTCCATAGTTACCCCCTAGGACAAAAGAAACAAGATAAACCACATGCCCCCCAAATCCTTTCTACATTTCCTGTAACCTCCCTGCTTCAAGTGAAGGGCTTTCTGGGGCACCTGGGTGGCTCAGCCAGTTAAAAGCATCTGACTTTTGGTTTTAGCTCAGGTCAGGCAAGGTTGTGGGATTGAGCCTTGCTTCAAGCTCCACACTGAGCACAGACACTAAGCGTAGAGCTGGCTTGCTTCCCCTACCCTCCCGCCTATAATAAATAATCTTCACGGGGGTGGGGAGGCTTTGTGATCCCAACTCCTCATTATCAGCTCTGTCCCTTCTTACCCATATGAGAGCCTCCTGGTCCCCCTCCTGGGCCATCTGGTTTAGGGGCCTTACACTGGTTGCATTCATTCCTCCAGGAGAAGTTCATGTTCTCACATATACTGAGAAAAAGACAGAAAATTAGTTTGCAAGGGCGGGAGTAAACAAGACCAGGAATCAGGAAGAGTCCAGTGACCTTAGAGCGAACAGTGAATAAACAGGGGCCTCCAAAAAGGCAAAAAAGGCTTCTCAGGAGCAGAACCAGGAACAAAAACTACAGACTGAACCCAGTCTAGTAGCTTTCCCACTCTAACAACCTTAATTAGTAAGCTCTCAGCCAAATCCATCCCCCTCGCTGTGACCTTGACGTCTGTCTAGAAAACATCCCAACTCTAATATCAAATGGCACACATTTACAGGACTAAGAAAAAAAAGGTTTTACTCACGGATTTGGACACTTCCAGTCACCAGCTCGCTGCTGGCCACCGCCACCACCACCTCCACTAGGGAATCCTCCCCGGCCACCGCCACCACTGCCACCACCTCCGTAGCCTCCACGGCCCATAGGTCCTAGTAAAGACAGAAACATGGGTCTGCTCCCCTTCCGAGTTTCATCAGCCGAACCTCCTTTCCCTCTCCTTCCTCTATCCACCACCTCTCCCACCAGCAGCAAGCAGCAGCTCACCTCCTCGCCCTCGGCCTCCACGACCATTGCCACCGCCCCGATTGAAGTCTGCTCGCCGAGTAGCAAATGAGACCTTGATAGGATTCCCAGAGAATTCTTTACCTAATGAGGTAAAGATATAAAAAGAGACCTTTTGTTAAGATTTGTGGATCCAAAAGCAAGTGTAGTACAATCCCAGACTCTACACCTTCCTGTAAAGATTTACAATCAGATGACATATAAACCAAAGACAACAGTTTACCCTTGAACATGCGTTAGAACTTACATGCAGAGTTGTTTCAATACAGCACAGTACATTGAATGAATTTTCTCTTTATACCTGTCTCAAGTTCAATATTCAATACACAAAGTATGTGTTTATCAACTAATTACTAAGGCTTCCAGTCAAAAGGAGGCAAATGATTGGAGTTTTGAGTAAGTCAAGTTATATACAGATTTGTTAACTGCACAGGAGTCAGGCAGCCCTACACCTGTGTTATGGTCAAGTGTAGAGACACTAAAGGAGCAGAAAGGAAGTGCTGGGAGACATAAAAGGAACCTTCAAAATGTAACCTGGTTCCCAAGGCTAGTTGCCCTATCCCTCCACCCCCGCCCCCAGCCTCCTCATACGCACCATCAAACCAGTCAATAGCCGCTTTAGCAGACGGTGGGTCATCAAACGACACTGTTGCCTCTCCCTTCAGCTTGCCCGTTTCCCTGTCTGTGTACAGATTAATCATGGGCTGTCCTGTCTTCTTATTTGTCTGAAAAAAGCAGCATGAGAGAATGTGAGTCTCAGATGATGGGACAACCCACCTTCCACCTTCCTTCTCAAGAACCTGAGGTTTATCATGACCGTATTTCGACTCCTCCCTGCCCGGTTACTGTCTCCTACCTCACATGTACCTTGAATTCAAGTCATTACAACAATCTCTCACTTTATGTTTACCAATGAAACTACAAAGTTTAGGGAACTTTTTTAATAACTACGTTTTCCTGTGTGAAGTGTGCTTTCCTTTTAGAAAATGGCAACATCTAATATTCTTTCCTCACCAAGTTGAGAGGACAACAATTAAGACTTTTATTTTTACTAATGTGTGGGATCTAAAAGCCTGCAGAACCAACAGAAAAGCACCCGCCATGTTCTACAGTACCTTAATAATACCAATCTGCTTGAAGTAATCAGCCACAGACTCAATTGTAACATTTTCGCCCAAGCCCTGCACGAAGATGGTGTTGTTGTCTGAATTATCCTGTTCTGCTTGAACAAAAAAAAAAAAACAAAATGTGAATTTGAAGAAAACCAGCAAAGGTAAAACGAGTCAGTGACTCTTAACCCAACTCTAATACCGGATATTAAACTTTCAAAGAAAAACATTCTGAAGAAACCCATCTGATTTAAGGTAAGACAAAGAAGGGGAAAAACCCACTACCCTTCTATTATTTAAGTGGCTATATGCTAAGCCATTTCACAAATTTAAATGTGATTTTTAAGAACTATCCCTTGAAATGTGTTAATATCCATAGAAGAAACCCAGGGCTCAGGAGGTTCACTGCAAGATCACACACTAAGTATAACAGTGTTTGTGATTTTCAAAAGAAGACCCCAGATAAGAAACCTTTTTTACACTAAAAGCCAACACACCACCAAGAGACTAAATCCTTCCCTTTATGGGTCTTTTGCGTTTACTAGTTTGGTCACGATCCACATTTTTAAAATCCACTGCTCTAAATCAGCAGTACCAGAACATGGTCTACACACAAATATATCACCATCTCCTGGGACTTTTTAGAAATGCAGATTATCAGGATCCTCCCAGACCTACTAAGTTGCTGGGGAAAGAAACCACTGAGGAGATCCTTCCGATCCTCGTTTAAAGATCAGTCCTGATCATGACGACACCTGAACTCCCTTCCCTTCATTTTCCTCCTTCTCCACCTGTTCCTTTTTTTTTTTTTTTAAGATTTTATCCATTCATTCTGACAAAGAACACACTCAAGGACAGGAGCAGGCAGAGGGCAAGGGAGCAGCAGACTCCCAGATGAGCAAAGAGCTCAACCCTGGGTTCTATATCAAGGACCCCAGGATCATGACATAAGCTAAAGACAGATGCTTAACCGACTGGGCCACCCAGGCGCCCCTCTTTTTTAAAGACTGTGTTTATTTGACAGAGACAGTGCACACAAATGGGGCATGGCAGGCAGAGACGGAGGGAGAAGCAGACTCCCCCCACCCCACCCCACCCCAGAGCAAGGAGCCCAATGTGGGGCTGACGCCACGACCCTGGATCAGGACCTGAGCAGAAGGCAGTTTAACAACCAAGCCACCTGGGCACCCCTCTACCTCTGCTTTTTCAGATTTCTGAAGTGTCCAAGAACAGCCCAGGAAAGTCCCAATACCACACTAGCTCTTCTTTCATGCCAGCTATGGACTCACCGGAGTCATGACGTGATCCTTGGTCCCGGGGGCCTTAAGTGACATGAAAAAAAAAAAAAACAAACAAACAAGAGAAGCTGTTAGTCAACAGGAAGAGACAGATAAGGAAAAAAATTAACACCAATTCACATTCTTGCAAAATTATCAGGTAAGTGCTCATAGCCTCATCCACACCCTGTCCTGGGTTGCCTACCCAGAGAAAATCCTAGACAGGGCTGGGGAAGACACAAGCCCCTTTTCTTAAGATCTGTATGTAATTGAATCCCCACAGGAACAACTCCACACTTCAGAAAATTCTGCCTCCCCCAGCTCAGGCTGGGAAATGTCCTCAGCACAGACTGGGGGGGTCAGGAGGGAGACGACCCATTGCAGTTAACAAAACCAACTCATAGCCTGGCCCTATTCTCTCGCCCCAGAGAGAAACGGGCTCACCACCAGCAATGTGATATGCATCCGTCCAGTTTCTCCAAAACTTTAACACCAAAGACACTTATCCCTTGTGGAACAATTTTTAATTTCAGCTTTACAAACCATTCTTAAAACCGTGTTGTTTCCCCAACCACATGAAAATAAAAAAACATACATAATAACTATTGTATTTTAAAAGCATGTCCCAGGGAACAGACCAGAAATCTTATTTCCATAATGCAGCCTCTATTTTTTTTCCAGAGACCATCTTTGACCGAAGTTTATCTGAATCCACCATATATAGTGTACCCACACTCAATGGACACCTAAATCGTGAACCCGAGCCTTTGGCTTTAAATGTTGAGACAAATCAAGAAACCTTTTTGTTAGTTAACCAAACCAGAAAAGTTCCAGCTTACTGGGAGACTTCTCAAATTTGCCATTTTTCCATGAATTCAGTTTGTGCTGTTAAGACCTGGTTATTTCCCATGAGCCACACATGCTCCCAAACCTTTCTTGTCGTACAGTAGTCCACACCTTCCTTCCCAGAGCTAGTTTCTATTTGCCCGTCTTAGTCGAGTTTAAGCACGGAGATGTAGAGTTGCATCGACACCATTCAGCATTTAATATATAATGAATATACACCCACTTCACCATCCTCAGAGCAGGACAGCATTTCACATCCCCCTTCCAGAATTAAAACATTTGTTGGAGGTTGTTACACACACACACACACACACACACACACACACACACTAACCTTGGACACACTGATCAAAAAGATCCTAAAGCCAAGTTGGCACCATGTGTTCCAGCACACACTCTCCAGTTTTTCGTAATGGTGGTCACTAAGTGCCAGAGGTGGCAACACTCCTGTCAGAGGCCTACTGAACACCTCTTTTTAACCTGGGTCAAACCAATTTGGCACCAGACGACTGCGGAGTCTTCCCCCGCCTGCCTCCAGGGTTAGCACACATCTGGCAGCAGGTGGCAATCTACCCCACCCCTTTCTGGAGGTGGTTCTGGACACTTCAAAACCTTTTGACACTTAAAACACGCTAAGACATCTGCAAATGAACAATCAGACAAAGCATTGCTGGGAGTTGGGAATTTTGGAAACTCTGTTCACTTACCACCAAATTTATTGAAGCCACCACGGTCACTTCCGCTGGAGAAGACAAGTTAGAAGAAAGGACATGAAGCTTCCAACGGCTACAAAAGGGCGGTTTTTGTTTTGTTTTGGTTTTGTTTTTGTTTAACATTCCCCAAACATGGGTAGGTGTTTTGGGAAAAAAGATACAAGTGGCTACTAAAATACATTCCCCTTCCTGACCACCCCTTGTCTGACCTTTGAGCATGTCACACACACGTGTGCAATTTCTCAGACACAGTTTTTAAGGATTTTGCTTTTAAAAGGTTATGTATCTATTTCCTCTGGAAAAAAAAATGACCCATTTTCCTTGGTTGTTCTTCCGACGTAGCAGATGTTTATTCCTCTTGTCGTGAGTGGTTGACAACCCAGTAGTTGATTTAAAAACCCTACCCCAATTCACCCAGAAGACATTTCACACCAGGCTGGGGTAGCCCTGAACACATTTTTGTGGTTTTTGCTTTGAAAGCAGCAAGCAGACCCAACCCCATTCCATAAAAAGTCAAAACCAAAGGCAATGTCCCCTAAAGCAAGACAAACTCAGCTAAGCCCTACCCTAACTACTGAGCTGGTTTTGATCTGCCCCCCACCCCCGGGGTCACCCCTTCTACACTGTGAGAAGAGCGGAGTATTTTGCAATGTCACCTTTCATACCTGTGGCACATAAAATGCAGAGCAAGTTAACAGTCACATAACAGTTGTTTTTCTTTTTAAAGTTTTGCATTAAACACACGCACACAACAGAGTTTTCCTTATTTTTGTACGGTTTTTGAGACTGCCCCCACCCACCTCTGAATACTTACCACATACCACCTCATTTAAAAAACCTACTTTTTCCAAAAAAGGAGTTAACACACTGACATTCCCCCCCTTTTCAAAGGGAGACACAGGAGGGTCCTTCCAATCATATTTACCAACAGATTTGACCAATGCTTTAACATCAAATCTAAGGTTTTACTTCAAAATCAACTACAGCGGGAAGGGGAAGAAAGAGAAGGTCCAGCTGGACAAGTAACCAGGGAAGGGGACAGTGGAGCGAATAGATCAGACACCACTGTCAAGCGTTATTTTGTCCAGAAAGTCTGCACACTTCAGACAGCCCCATAACCGAGTCACACACAAAATCATTACTGCCAGTCAAAATTACTACAAATCAAGCTCATGGATTCAAATGACTACAGAATACGGGAAGAGAAGCCAACTCCTGGAAGCTGAAGTCATCACGTTAAGCATTAACAACTCCTTTAGAGGACACATGGGAATACATGTAACGAGTTTCCCTATTACCAGGAGTGGGATCATCGGTTTCCTTTGCAGAAAAAGTAGACTTTACTTCCATGTTTCTTGCCTAGGATATCAATGACTCCCAATCCATATACGCTGATGTATTTTTTGCCCTTTTCTTTGGATATCCAAGTGTCAGTACTCAAATCTCTATGCAGAGGTGTGGGTGATACAAGTTCGGGCTCCCAAATGCTCTCCAAAAAATGGGGATGTACAAAGAAACCACCAATGCCCCCAACTCCAAACCCTCATAGATCCCTAGAATAAAACTAATCATGCACTAAGAAACTGAGCTTCAAGGGAGATTCATGCAACCCTCCACACTCCCCACTGATGTTAGTTACTCCCTGGCTCACAAGAACACCTACCCCATGCCGCCTCTGCCTCCACGGCCACCTCCACGACCTCTGGGTTCATAGCCACCGCTGCTACGGTTGTAACCACCGCCACCGCCCCGGCCGCGGCCCCCACGGTCCTGCTGGCCTCCCCCGTAGCCACCGCCACCACCACTCTGGTCCTGATTGCCATAACCGCCGCCGCCACCACTCATGGAGGACTGATCTTGGCCGTAGTTACCTGTCAGGAGAGAAAGGATTCTTTAAACAAAAAAATGCACATTGCCATTAAACACTGCCAAAAGATATAAGACAATGAAAATAAAGCCAGATGAGAAACAAGAATGCAAAAATTTTAAGAACCTTTAAGGGCAAGGGACCAAGCAGTGCATATAAACCTCTACAGAAAATAGAGAGGAGACAAAGCTAAAGACCCCTCACCTCCACCACCCCCTCCGCCACCACCTCCACTGCTACTGTTGTACTGGTTCTGCTGTCCATAGCCTTGAGGGGGATTATAGGAGCTTTGCTGCTGTCCATAGCCTTGCTGCTGTCCACTATAGCCAGACTGCTGGCCATAGCCCCCACTCTGGGGCTGCCCGTAGCCGCTGCTCTGAGAACCACTACCATAACTAAGGAAAAAGAAAAAAAAAAACAGAATCGTAATGCCAGCAGATCTACAACTTTATGTTTTGCACACCCCACCTCTGTACCCAACCCCCATTTCAAAGATTCCTACCCCTTCCCCCGACAATTACTTCTACTTGCTCCTTTTGCTGATGTACCATTCCTAATCAATTCAGCCCTAAGCCTTCCCCTCAAAATTTCTTACCTTCCCGAGGTGCTGCTAGGAGCTGGCTGCTGGCCATAGCCAGGATAAGAGGACTGTTGCCCATAAGATGACTGAGAACTCTGGCTACTGCCATAGCCACCAGTTGAGCCATATCCCTGGGGAGCTGACTGAGTGCCATAGCCTGCTATGAGGAAAAGAAAAGTCACAAAGACTATGAGAAAAGCGAGAAAACAGGCTGAAGAAAACATACATCCTAATGCTCCCCGTACTTGGAAAGTCAGCCTTTTAAAAGCCGCTTGGAAATCCTTCCTATCTTGGTGGAGGATGCCCTTCCCTTCCACCGTAAAGCTAATACTAACTTATCAGTATTAATTAGTGCCACTCGCATCCCACCCAGCCCAAAGCCAGTCTTCAGGACCGCTACTAATCATGACCCAAGAAAGTCCTATTCATTAACATTTTAACCTGCTTACACATGTGTAGTAACAAATGCAACCCACATTATTTACATATCAGGACCTCAGGGCAAATTCTACCCCTTGTATATCACCACGATACATAGTAGCCTAAACTCAAACATCTTAATGAAAATCACCCCCTCCCTCCATGAAAAGCCTAAAACTCTTTCTCTCCCCCACGTTTCACTGCAGAGGGGAAATGGGGAAAAGGGGTGCATAAACAGGAAGATTAAAAAGTCAAAAATAAAAGGAACCAGAATTACACACCCATTAAGTGTCTGTCTGCAAAGATGCAGACTCCACAAACTTAAGGGTTACAGACTAAGTGGAGAGAAACTCCACATCTCAGCACTGCCCTGGATTAAGAGGAGCCGCGTTCACAAAGAACAGGAAGAGGCGGGTAGCCCACCGCAGCAGACTCACTGTTCTGGGTCTGTCCGTAGGAAGAACCGTAGCTGCTCTGGCCATAGCCTGAAGTGTCTGACTGGCCGTAGCCACTGTAACTCTGCTGTCCGTAGGGCTGGTTGCTCTGCTGCGAGTAGCCCTGCCCAGGCTGGGTGGGGTAGGCCCCATAGCTAGAGGGAGAGTAGCGGTTCCATCAGGAAAAGATCTGACCTCGGCCACCCCTTGCCACTCGACCACCTGCAGACCCCGGCATGACACTCACCTTTGGGTTGCTTGCTGGGTATAGTCTGCAAGAGAAAACACAACTTCGTTACCTCCAGCCATCCCTAGGGTCCAACAGAACTAAGTTCTCAACCCACGCCGGGGCCCGGCCGGGAGACAGTGTCAACCGTGTTGCAAGAAAGGCAACAACTTCCTGGGAGAGGAAGGACAGGCTGGCAGGTCATCGCCAAGGAAGTGGAAAGGAACGAAATGAAAGGAAAACCAAACCTTCACAAACCGTAAGTCCCACCACTAGCGGAAGAAACCATGGAATCGGGTCAGAAAACTACGATTCTCTGAAACTTTAACTCGGGTGAGAAGTGCACAAATGCACGCGGATTTCCTTTTCCTGCCCACTCTGCAGGGTCACCGCCGGTCCCGCCGCCGTCGCACACGGAAGCGGGACGCTTCCCGCGAGCCGGAGGCCGCACTCGCGCCGATGTGGCCTCCGCCCTCTCGGCCACGGCCTGAGGAGAGGCACAGCCCCGTCCTGGGGACGGCCAAGCGGGCTTCGGCGCAAAGCCAGGGGCCGAGAGAACTCTCCCGACTCCGCAGGACAGGGGTCAGCGGCGGCCGGGGAAGGCCGGCCCACGGCCCCCCAGTCCCGAGCCCGACCTCCGAAGGGGCCCCCGGGGCTGTGCGGAGTCTCGGCAGCTACGACGGCCCGACCCCAGACCGGCCCGTCTCGGGACAGGAAGCGAAGCGCTTCCCCCGCAGGAAAGGGCCGCGGGCCGCGAGAGGGTGTGGCCTCGGGCGGCCGCTCCTTTCGGTTCCCACGTCAGGAAGCGGAAACTCGGGGGGCAGAACCGCGGGGCCCGTCCCAAGCCCGTTCGACGAGCCCCCGCGAGGGCTCCCGCAAACCGTTAGGCGGGCGCACGGCCCCGATCCCCGGCCTCCGCCCCCGGCCGCGCGGCCGCCGAGGCGGGAACCAGGCGGTCCCGCCCCTTCCCGAGGGAGCCCGCGGCGAGGCCCAGAGCGGACGCCGCCGCGGAGCCCCCGGCGGAGGCTATCGCGACAAAAAGCAGGACTACCGCGCGGCGGGAGGGGTTCGCGCCGCGAGAAAGGGGGCGGGGCCACAGGGCGCGTGCGCGCGCCGAGTGCCCGGATGCAGCACTGCGACAAAGCGGGCCGAGCTCGCGGCCGGGAGCGAGGGGAAGGCGGGCTCCGGGCCGAGCGTTTCCCTCCGTGTCTCCCGTTTCCAATCCCCCGGCAGCGTCCCTCGCAGATCCCACGTCAAGTGAAGCGACTGCGAAGGCAAGATGCCCCCCACCCCGCGCCCGGCGCCGGAGGAGCGAAACAAGATGGCGACACGGGCCTCCCCCTTCCACCCTGTCGCCGCCTCCCGCCAGGGCTGCGGGAAGACCCTCCACGCGACCGCCGCCCAGGTCCCACCGAAAAACTGGGAAAAACAAAAGCCCGGCTCAGAGGAAACGAAGCCCGGGCTGGCACGCCGCCGCCGCCTCGCGCCCTCGCCTACCGTTGGAGGCCATGTCCGCGCACGCGCGCACAGGCCGACCAGCAACGAGATTCCACCGCCGCCGAGCACCGCCGCCTCGAGGACTGAGCGGCCCCGCCTCCTGCGTCGGGCTTTAAGTACGCCTCCCGCCTACGCGCCGCGGCGGAACGCACCAAGTGTGGGGGGGCGGGGGGAGCACGGGCGGACTCCCGCCGCTCCTCAGGGATCGTGGAGGGCTCGAGCAGACCCAGGGGAAGCGTGCTACCGGACACCCTGCAGAGCAACCCGTGCAACCCTGCTCGTCCTGGCAAAGCCCTCCGACCCGCCCTGCGGGACTACCCCACGACGGCCCCACCCCTGTCAAGGTATGGTACGGTCTGATGAGCCTCGGGGGCGGGGCGAGGGGCCCAGGGCGTCCGCGGACGCCGCTGGAGGCGCAGCCGGGAGTCGCGGGGCGGGAACCGGGACGCTTCGGGCCCCTCTCCCTGGGCCCCACTTTCACTCGGGATGGCCCTTCCGCCGCCCCAGACGCTCGGGGCCTCCCGCTCCAGCCTCCCTTTCTGGCTCAAGCGTTCCTTCCCCGACCGCACACCCCTCGCGTCTCGGTTTCCACCTCGTCGTCCGCGGCGGTTGGGTCTCCCCGGCGCCCGCCCGGAGCAGCGGGTGGTGACGGTTGACCCGAAGGAAAACAGGGCGTTTGCGGGGACCCCCGAGTCCCGGTGCGGTCGAGCACTGACCCGCCCCCCCGAAGCCTCGCGCCCGGCGACGGGACGGGGGCGCCCGGGCCTTCTGGACCGCAGCGTGGAGATTGGGGGGGGGGGGGTCTCCCTTACTCCTTTTACTGGGAAGCCCTGCCAGGTGGCCGATGTGGAGACCCAGCAGTGCCTGTACTGACAGGGAGTCTCAGTGCTTTCAAAATCCCCCATCGGGGCGCCTGGCTGCCTTGGTCAGTGCAGCGTGTGACCCGACCTTGGGGTTAGGAGCTGCAGCCCCATGCTGGGTGCAGAGAGTACTTAAAATAAAATCTGTAGGGGCGCCTCTCTGGCTCAGCAGTTAAGCCCGGGACTCTCGGTTTCCACTCAGGTGGTGGGCTCAGGGTGGGCTCAGGGTGGCGGGACCCAGCCCCACATTGTCTCCGTGCTCAGCCAGAGTCCGCCTGAGGTTTCCTCTCTCCGGCTCCCGAGCCTGCTCATGTGCTCTCTCCCTCCCAAATAAACCAAACCTTTCAAAAAATAAACTCTTACGGGAAAAAAGGATAACTGATTGCTTTCCCATCACCATCTTGTGAAGAAAGTAAAGGTACAGGAAACGTCAGACTAAGGCCAAGTGCAGTCCAGACTGTAGAGTGATTGAGGGTTCAACCTGATTCCAGTCCAGGTCGGTGGGGCTGCAAAACACTGTTTTTGTTACGTGAACGCTTTGCAGTGTTCTGAAGCCTGTTCACTCCTTGTGAACAAGGACAAAAACTGAAATTCAAACTAACGTGCAACTTGCACTCTAATCAGCCTGGCCTAGAGAAAGAAATTTTAAAGTATTAAATAAAACAAGACAAATGAAATTAATCCTGTTACACTTGCCAAGCAGATTTTCCTTCTCAAATTACCTTTGACCTGGGTTCCAGAACTTCCTTTGTAGATTTGACACTTTATCCTAGAGAAACAATTGAGGACTATGCCCTAGGCCTGCCCACAACTTCTACAAAATTCCTGATTGAGGGGCATCTGGGTGGCTCAGTGGATTGAGCCTCTTCATTCAGCTCAGGTCATGGTCTCAGGGTCCTGGGATCGAGCCCCACGTCAGGCGCTCTGCACTGCGGAGAGCCTGCTTCCCCCTCTCTCTCTGCCTGCCTCTCTGCCTACTTGTGATCTCTGTCTGTCCAAATAAATAAATAAAAATCTTTTTAAAAAAATAAAATAAAGTTCCTGATTTAGGCCCTGTTGGTTCTTGAACACTTTGTCACCTATCCCACTGGAAGGACAAGGGAGTGGACAAAGGGAGTAAGACAAAAGGAAGTCAATGACTCATTACTTTATTCACTCAACAGATATTTACTAAACACCTACAGTGTTCCAGACACTGTTCTGGGCACTGAAGATGCATTAGTGTACAAAATAAGCAATTTAATGACATAACTAATATCTAATAATGATCATTTTATGTATATTATATATCTAACACATATTTTTAATAGAGTAATACTATGATAAGGCTTACTAACTAAACTATGACAGGGTGCCTGGGTGGCTCAGTGGGTTAAAGTCTCTGCATTTGGCTCAGGTCATGATCTCAGGGTCCTGGGATCGAGCCCCGCATCGGGCTCTCTGCTCTGCGGGGAGCCTGCTTCCTCCTCTCTCTCTGCCTGCCTCTCTGCCTACTTGTGATCTGTGTCTGTCAAATAAATAAATAAAATATTAATAAAAAAAAATAGATCCTCTTTTATATTTTAATTTCTTACTATGAATGTATATTGACCAATTCAAAAAAGAAACTGACTTACAGAACAGCCCAGCAAAGTTGCTGAAAGGGTGTTACAGGGGGACCACCAGGGCGGGAGGGGTAACCCGTTTTGCAGTGAGTAGGATGTGATGGGCCAGCCTTCCCTGAGGTGATGACATTTCACCGAGGAGTTTACCAGCTGAAAAAGGATTTGTCAGCCCAAGACCAGCAAGAACAGAAAAAGGGAGGAAACCACCTGACTGGGTTCTTGTCCTGGCCTTGCACTTAGGCTGGTGCCCTGTCTACAAAGCTCAGAAGGGAGAGCTGAAAATGCCCCTCTTCTCAGGAGCCTGAGGGGCAGTGAGGAGCGGTGGAGTTCTGGCATTGGGCCAGACCTGGACCACTTGCAGCCTGCAGTGCAAGTAGAGAAAAGCACCCCTTCCTCCAGGCCAGTGCAGCCAATGCAGGCCTCAAGGGTTGAGGAAAGGAGCAGGAGCTGAACTTCTTTCTTTCTTATTTTTTTCTCTCTTTTGTAAGTAATCTCTACTCCCAACCTGGGGCTCGAACTTACAACCCCAAGGTCACAAGTTGTGTGCTTTACCAACTGAGCCAGCCAGGCACCCCAAGACCTGAAGTTCACTCAGTCCCAACTAGCTATTCTGTAGGACGAAACCCACACCATCCTAAACAGAGGCCTCGAGGCATGAAAAGACTCCGCTACTTCATATCACTCAAAACAGGAATAGAAGAAAGTGACCTTGGAGACCAATTATAAATACCAAATGATATTCCCATTTACAAGTCATCTGTAACTTGGCTTGGAACATAGTAGGCGTGAGTAAAAGTCCTTTTCTCTCTCACCCATCCTTCAAGGTATATGGCTTCAAGAAAGAAATAAATGCTTTATTATTTCTTTGGGCAGGATAGGGAGGGCCTCTGTGTGTACCTCCCTCGGGTTTTGTGTCTCTAGGAGAGGTTGTCACAGTCAACAGAACTGGAAAGTAAATACTGAGCAGAAAATTGGGCTGCACTAAGAGAAAAGCTGCATGCACCAGCTGGTAAAGCGCCACACAGGTCACTGGGTCTGAGCAGGAAGGGCAGGGTCAGGAACCTGAACAGGCACCGGGTGAGGAGTCGGGGACCGTGGGAAAGTTTCCCATCATTGTGCCACAGTCACCCCCAAATGGGTTAGATGTCCCAGGGGAACGAATTAGGCAACCCTGAATCCTGGCACCTGGTTCATGAAAATTGTAATGTAAAAGACTCTGGTGGCATTCCAGCATCATCGCCTTTCTCAAAGACCCAGGACCCTAGGGTTTTCGATTCTAAAGACAAAGGAAAAGAAAAAAGGGCCTAGAAAGAGTAGCAGAGTAGGGGCTTCCTGACAAATATGCAGAAGAATCTGACAAAACTTGTTTATGCTTGACTTGTTCATGCAAAGATCTGAACCCTCGCATGCTAAAAATATATATCAGATTTATTGGCTTATTTTGACAAGAAGATACAAGTAAAACTATTAAGAAGAGTTCTGATTTCTCTGTGGGGCAACTAAAAGGAAATTTATAAATATGAAAACCTTTTTTTGAATGGATGTTTCAAGGAAACTATGATCCACCTATGTATTTTAACTTGCTAGGAATGACATTTTACTTATTTTAAAGATTTTATTTATTTGGAGAGAGAGTGTGTGAGGTCAGGGAGGCGGGGTCAGAGGAAAAGGGACAAGCAGACTCTGCGCTAAGTGCAGAGCCCAACTCAGAAGCTCGGTTCAACTCACCCCTAGGAGTGACATTTAAAGATTTTATTTATCTGGGACACCTGGGTGGCTCAGTTGGTTGGACGACTGCTTTCGGCTCAGGTCATGATCCTGGACTCCTGGGATCGAGTCCCACCTCGGGCTCCCGGCTCCACGGGGCGTCTGCTTTTCCCTCGGACCTTCTCCTCGCTCATGCTTTCTCTCACTGCCTCTCTCTCAAATAAATAAATAAAATCTTCTTTTATTTTAAAGATTTTATTTATTTATTTGAGAGAGAAAGAGAGCATGAGAAGGAAGAGGCAGAGGGAGAAGCAGACTCCCCGCCAAGCAGGGAGCCCAGTGTGGGACTCGATCCCAGACTCCAGGCTCATGACCTGAGCCAAAGGCATTCACTTAACCAACTGATCCACCCAGGCACCCCTAGGAGTGACATTTTAAAAAGTAAAACAAGGGGCACCTGGGTGGCTCAGTGGGTTAAAACCTCTGTCTTGGGCTCAGGTCATGATCTCAGGGTCCTGGGATTGAGCTCTGCATCAAGCCCTGCATCAAGCCCAAGTGGAGTCGGGCTCTCTGCTCAGCAGGGAGCCTGCTTCCCCCCCTCTCCCTCTCTGCCTGCCTCTCTGCCTACTCGTGATCTCGGTCTGTCAAATAAATAAATAAGTAAATTTTTAAAAACTTAAAAATAAAAATAATAAAAAGTAAAATAAATCGTGGTGCTTGGGTGGCTCCGTTGTTAAGCGTCTGCCTTTGGCTCAGGTTTTGATCCCAGGGTCCTGCATCAGGCTCCTTCCTCAGCAGGGAACCTGCTTCTGCCTCTACCTTTGCTTGTGCCCTCGATTTCAAATAAATTTTTAAAATTAAAAAAAAAAAAAAAAGGAAAACAAATCAGTGGGATAGTTTACATTATTTGCTTTCCCTACTAAGTTTTTGAAATCATATGGGCCACCAAGATGAGTCTGAAAAGGCTATATCCACCAAAAAGGGCTAGACAGATACATGCACACACCTAGAAGGACATCTCTAGTAATATCCATGACAGCTTTTGTTTCCCACTAAACAGTTGTTTTTCCAATGTTGTTAAGAATTTTGGGAAAAAAAGAAGAAGAAGAAAATAAAAATTAAAAAAGAATTTGGAAAAAAAGGGGTGCCTGAGTGGCTCAGTGGTGAAGGGTCTGCCTTGGGCTCAGGTCATGATGCGGGGGCCTGGGATGGAGCCCCGCATCCGGCTCCCTGCTCAGCGGGGAGCCTGCTTCTCCCTCTCCCACTCCCCCTGCTTGTGTTTCCTCTCTCACTGTGTCTCTGTCAGGAAAAAATAAATAAAATCTTAAAAAAAAAAAAAAGAATTTGTCCTAAGGCTTATACCTTTTAGCTGACTAGAAGCCAGAGAATTTAGCAACTCCTTTCTTTAGTGAAAGTTTCATATGAGATAACTTAGAAAATTTTTTTTGAGGGGCGCCTGGGTGGTTCAGTGGGTTAAGCCGCTGCCTTCGGCTCAGGCCATGATCTCAGGGTCCTGGGATCGAGTCCCGCATTGGGCTCTCTGCTCAGCAGGGAGCCTGCTTCCTCCTCTCTCTCTGCCTGCCTCTCTGCCTACTTGTGATCTCTGTCTGTCAAATAAATAAATAAAATCTTAAAAAAAAAATTTTTTTTTGAAAAAATAGGTCTGAAAAACATGGCAAAATAAACTGGAAGATTTTCTTCTCGTTTTAGACATTTTCTTTCCTGATGGTCCTTACTGAAATAAGAAGACATTTTTATGGGTAAATTTGGCCTTAGTAATTTTTAGCGGAAGATGTGTTTCTTCTCTGTGGTAAGAGGAGAAAGACATTATCCCAGAAGCCCAACCACTACTGAGTGTAAAATTGAAGATACAGGCATGGTTTATTTTAGTCCACAGAGAAAAATAACATAACTCCGCTCAATGTGATTATTGTTTGCTACTTTTCTATGACAATAGGCAAACCCTTCTGGGCCAGTACCAAAATCGTGTGGAAATTCGCTGATAATCATATCAAAATGTACCCAAATGTAGGGGAGTTATGGGCTTGTGATTGGCCGGAGTTTTCATATTTCACAGCCTCCTTCTACTGGTCTAAGACAACATGTAGTATTTACACTGAAATGGTTCAAGTAAACTCCCTGGGTGAGTCTTCCAGAATAATCTTGAATTAGTTTCCAGAACTCTTTTTCAGTGGTGTTACCTAAGGAATGTAATAAACACTTGAATACTCCCAAGTACTAGAGAGTAACTAGAGGATAGTTACACCCAACCTAGGGCTCAATCTTGTGACCCAGAGATCAAGAATCACATGCTCGGGGTGCCTGGGTGGCTCAGTGGGTTAAGCCCCTGCCTCCAGCTCAGGTCATGATCCCAGGGTTCTGGGATGGAGCCCCACGTCGGGCTCTCTGCTCAGCAGGGATCCTGCCTCCCCTCTCTCTCTCTGCCTCCTTGTGATCTCTGTCTGTCAAATAAAGAAAGAAAGAATCACAGGCTCTACTGACTGAACCAGCCAAGCACCCAAAGATATCTTTGTTCCAGCTTTGGTCTAAGCTATTTAATTATTATCAAAAGCAAATAGATGGACAGGCCTGCTTTACCTAGTAATTCTCAATAATTCAGACTTTAATTTTACCTTCTTTTTTAAATTTTTTTTATTTTTTTAAAATTTTATGTATTTATTTGAGAGAGGGAGAGAGAGCATGAGAGGAGAGAGGTCAGCAGAAGCAAGACTCCCTGCTGAGCAGGAAGCCTGATGCGGGAGTCCATCCAGGGACTCCAGGATCATACTGAGCCGAAGGCAGTCGATTAACCAACTGAGCCACCCAGGCGCCCCTTTTATTTTTATTTTTTTAAAGATTTTATTTATTTATTTGATAGACAGGGATCACCAGTAGACAGAGAGGCAGGCAAAGAGAGAGAGAGGGAAGCAAGCTGCCTGCAGAGCAGAGAGCTCGATGCAGGGCTCGATCCCAGGATCCTGGGATCATGACCTGAGCTGAAGGCACAGGTTTAACCCACTGAAGCACCCAGGCGCCCCTACATTCTTTTTTTTAAAGATTTTATTTATTTATTTATTTCATTTAAGAGAGAGCGAGAGTCGGAGGGAGAGAGAATCTCAAGCAGATTGCACTGAGCATGGAGCCTGAAACAAGGCTCGATCCCACATGAATTGAGCCAAAATCAAGAGTCAGAGGCTTGACCAACTGAGTCACCTAGGTGCCCTTTACTTTGCCTTATAAAATGTCTGAGTAATAAAACCTTTAATCTTTAATCTCTGTACTCAGGAAACAGAGGGCAGATGGGCAGAGGCCCGAAAACATGTTTTGATGTGGAACAGAAGAGGGAAGCAGAGATGCAAAAATAAAACACAAGGATGTAAGCTTTTCCCCCCTTAATGTAAGGAAAAGAATACCAAGGACAATTCCTGTAACAGAGAGGGCCTATGATTTTATAAATCCGATAATATAAAATCAGGTTCCAATAGCATTGATTCTAGTTGGTATGCTGGGGACCTTATGACTGGAAGTGTTCAACAGGCCAGCTGGGACCTGCACACTACAGAGGCTGTCTCGGGATGCCCAGGCCGCAGGGACCATTGCACCTGCTTCAACAGATGTGCTGGCCAGCTACTCTGTTTGTAAATTATGTTGGTATATCCGTAGCCCAAAGTGGACGGGCAAAGATGCTCCTTTATGGATAAAATACAAAGCTCTGGATAGTACAGTAATTTAAAGATATACTTTTGTGTGATAAGACATTTCATAAAACAAATATTTTGGAGAAATGTCAGTATGTATGAAAAGAAAGTAAGGAAACGAAGAAAGAAGAAAGTAACCCCAAAAAACTTTTCTTTAGGTAGGTTACAGCTATCTACAGCTACCATATTAGAAATTGATAAACTTTTAATTATCATTACATGTTATGTAGTCTCTGGAAAACTTCAGAGAGTGAAAAAGGCAAATGATCTCTTTGTATTATTATGAAAATAGGTTTGATGTTACAGCCCCTCTAAAAGTGTCTGGGAACCCAAAGAGTTCCCCGGACCTCACTTTAAGAACCGCTAAGCTAGATTATTATGCTATAGTAATAAAATAACACACATTAGTTTACTTCTTGCTTATGCTTCATGTCCACCGAGAGCTCTGCTCTGCATCATCCTCATAATGGGACCAAACTAGAACACTGGGAGTTTTGGGGGCGAGGGGGAAAAACAAGCGCCAGAGGTCTCCGAATTAAAGCTTTGGTCCAGTAGTTGTACATTCATTTCCATTTACAATTCACTGGGCAGAACTAGTCACGTGGCTTTCCTCAAGCACAGGGTGGGGCCAGGAAGGACAGTCCTGCCCTGTGAAAATGATTCTTTCTCCTTGAAAAAATTCTTCTTTCTCAGAAGTCCCAGCAGACTGTCCGCGGGTCAGAATTGGATCGATTTCTGATAAAGAGGAGCAGTGTTAACCCAAAGAGGCTCAGAACTTCAGGGCAGAGGGTAGGGCACCTTACCTCCACGAACATATTGCTGCCCATCCAGTGGCTGAACAAAATTGGGGTCTGATTAGCAAGAAAAAAGGGAAGGAATAGCTTTCACCGTCTTCCCCCTTCCTTTGGGTTTCAGTGGGCTCTCACGCTAGCAATCTCAAATAGTATAATGAAAGAGGCAGGAAACACACCTAGAATGTATCTCTTTTTTTTATTTTTTTAAGTAAACTCTATCCCCCTACATGGGGCTCAAACTCACAAAATCAAGAGTCACATGCTCTACCAACTGAGTCTGCCAGCGGCCCCAGAGTGTATCTCCTAAACCGGGAAGATGTCCATTGGAGCGATACTTGTTACAAGATAGCATAACTGAGTACTGTATTTCATCACAACTAGTTCCAGCCAGCTGAAACTAATAAATAGGCATGGACTTTGAGTGAGTTCCAGATGCCAGACCCTTATGGGACCGAACTGAAGACTCCTTCTTGACCAATGAACAATGGGCTTTTTTTTTTTTAAGATTTTTATTTATTTATTTGACATAAAGAGAGATCACAAGTAGGCAGAGAGGCAGGCAGAGAGAGGGGGGAAGCAGGCTCCCCGCCGAGCAGAGAGCTCGATGCGGGACTCGATCCCAGGCCCCTGGAATCATGACCTGAGCCGAAGGCAGAGGCTTAACCCACTGAGCCACCCAGGCGCCCAATGGGCCTTGTTTTAGCCACCTGGGTCGAACCTATGGATTCATTCCATTCTATCCAAAGTGTTCAGTTTTCATTCTTAATTAGCATATCACCATGAAAACCCCCTCTTAATATTCAGCTCTCTTGACCTCTCCCACTCAGCAACCCTCCCAGTGAATTTCTTCTTCTGTCAAACACATTCAGCTAAAAAAGCTATTTCAAACTTTGGTGATCTTTGTTTTATTCACTGATAGAAATGATACAATGTTAGAGGCACCTGGGTGGCTCAGTTGGATAAGCACCCAACTCTTGGTTTAGGTCGGGTCATGATCTCATGGTGACAGGATCAAGCCCTGAGTAGGGCTCTGCACTCAACGTAGAGTCTGCTTCAGATTCTCTTTCCCTCCAGCTCTCTCTCTCACAAATAAATAAATAAAATCTTTTAAATAATAAAAATGGGAATTTTGTCCACAAGTTGACCATCTAGAACAAGAGTCAATTAAACATTTTCCATAAAGCACAGACAGTAAATATTTTAGGCTTTGTAAAGGTCTCTGTAGCAAGTACTCGACCCTGTCTTCATAGCACTAAAGCAGCCCTAGACAACAGGTCAATGAATGGAAGTAGCTGTGGTACCATGAGACTTGACTTACAAAAAGAGGTTGATGGCTGGATTTGGCCAGAGGGCCAGTCTGCCAGCTCCTGAATTAGAATTAAAACCACTGAACTATGATCTATTATTAAAACCAATCTGAAAGCAAGGTAAAAATCAAGTTGCAGATCCATGGGTAAACCCAAGTCTCCTGAGAGATCTCCTCTGTGGAACAGTCCACAGCAGAAAAAGGATCAGAAAGCCACATGATTTCTTCTATGAGCTGATTGGGGCCAAGTATAAATCCGCCTGTCATACCTTAGACGGTTCGTGTACTAACCTAACCCAGGCAGTGGCCTGCAGTGATCAGAAATTTAAGATCACTTCTAGGGAGGGTCAACTACCAAAGGAGCTAACCCAATCCGAACCAAGATACAAAGCAGGTGCTCCTCTGTAAAGAACTATGAGAAATAATGATCTATCAGAGGGCAGGGCCAGGCAAGATCACCTGAAGACCACTGCCCATTCTAACACCCTGATCAGCCCAGCTTGAGTCCACGGTTCTGGACCAAGAACTTGCCAGGGAAGTAAGGTTGTGCCTTTCAAAATGACTAGTAGTATGATACTGGGAAAAGGCATCAAGGCCGTTTCTTGTGGGCATTGCTGGCCATACTAAGCAGCTTAATTTAATTATAAGAGCTTTGAGCAGCCACAGAAGATTTTTTAAAGTTTATTTGTCTTTTTAAGTTTTTTTTTTTTAAGTATTTATTATAGGGAGCAGGGAGAGGGACAAGCAGACTCCACACTGAGAACAGAGCCCTACATGCGGCTTCATCTCATGACCTGGAGATCACAACCTCAGCAGAAACCAAGAGTCAGACACTTAACCAACTGAGTCACCCAGCACCCCATAAAGTTAATTTTTTATTTAAGTAATCTCTACACCCAACATGGGGCTCAAAATCAGGAACCTGCTATCAAGAGTCACATCCTTTTCCAACTGGGACAACTAGGCACTCCATCCACAGAAAATTTTTTAAGCAGGGGCAAATAATTTCAAAATTTGATGTAATAGCAGCCAAGATCCCATTCCGGTGGACCATGGGAGCAGATAGGAGCAATAGTAAGCTGGATACGTAATCTAAAGCAGCTGTCCAATAGGACTTTCTGCAGTAAAGAAATGTTCTACATCTCTGCTGTCTAGTATGGGAACCACTAGCCACACACGGTATCGGGCATTTGAAATGCGGTTAGTGTGACTAAGGAAATGAATTTCAATTTCCACTTAATCAGTTTTAATTTTAATTTTAGCAGCCACATGTGACTAGTTACCTCTGTGTGGACAGAACTGGTCTAGAAGTCTAGCACATACAGCTTCAGTCCCGTGGGAGCTTCTGGGATTCAATGAGAAACCGTCGATACCCTGACAATAGCGCGCCAGTTTCTGTAGTAAGAGAATCCGAATGGGTTTCCGTTACCTATAGCTTTCTTCCTCATGCACCCATTTTATTAATTAATTAATTAGCTATACTTAATTTCTATATTTCTTTATTTGCAAGTAAGCGCTATGCCCAACGTGAGGTTTGAACTCACAACCCTGATATCAAGAGTTCCATGCTCTACCAACCAAGCCAGCCAGTTGAGACTCATTTTACTCATTTGGTAAATGAGCCCGTTGGTACCCATGTACTCATTTTAGATGTTTAGAATTCAGAGAACAAAACCCACCCCCAGGAGAAGTAACTGCTATGGTATGAATGCCCAAGATCCTACCCTGCCCCATGCCCCCTGTTGACCAGAGGAGTCCAGAAAGCTTCCTGGTTCAGCCTCCAAGTCAGGGCCCTATTGCTTCTAGCCACTTATCAAAAATCTTGCCCTCACCTCCATCCTCTTGGTCACCTGTCTCACCTGCAGGGACCACACTGACTCAGCCACGCTCTTCCGTTTTGCGCAGGAGAACCCCACAGCTGCTCTCCGCTGAGGCAGAGGGTGTCTATTCCAGACACAAGTCAGACCATTCCCTCTGTTTCTCAGGAACCACCCCCCGAATGGCGTGTAACAGCTCTCAATAAACTGAGGTACTCTTAGGGCACCTGCATGGCTCAGTCGGTTGGTTGGGCATCCGACTCTTGACTTTGTCCCAGGTCGTGATCTTGGGGTCATGGGATTGAGCCCACCATTGAGCCCTGTGCTCAGCATGAAGTCTACTTGGGATTCTCTCTCTCCCTCTTCCTTCTCCCCTGCCTGCAAAAATAAATAAGTCTTTAAAAAAAAATGGTGAGGTATTCTTAGTTAAAGTAGGACTGCTCATTTGAGACCAAAGTACTGAGTCCTGGGGCGATTTCTTTTTTCTTTTTTTTTTAAGAGTTTCTTTTTTTTTTTTTAATTTGGGGGCGCCTGGATGGCTCAGTCATCAAGCGTCTGCCTTCAGCTCAGGTCATGATCCCAAGGTCCTGGGATCGAGCCCTGCATGGGGCTCCCTCCTGGGCTGGAAGCCTGCTTCTCCCTCTCTCTCCCCTTCTTGTGTTCCCTCTCTCGCTCTCTCACTCTCTGTCAAATAAATAAATAAAATCTTTTTCTCAATATTTTCAATAAGAAATTAAGCGTTCTTCATCCAATAAATAAATAAATAAAATCTTTAAATATATATGTATATATATATTTTTTTAAATTTTTCATTCAAGCAGGGTGAGTGGCAGAGGCAGAGGGAGAAGCAGGCTCACTGTCGAGCCCGGAGCCCGGCGCTGGGCTCCATCCCAGGACCTGGAGATCTTGACCTGAGCCAAAGGTGGACTCTTAACCCTCTGAGCCACCCAGGCACCTCCTGGGGCAATTTCTGGCTCCAGTAGGCCTCAGCTGCTCAGGCACTACATTGAGAGAAAGGCTGGGGGACTCGACCCCTCTGGTCCCTGGAGACCAGGTGTTAGGGGCAGGTGGCGCTGGTGTCTCCAGTTACTCTTCCCCTCACAAGGGCGAGCACTAGAAGGCGGGGCGGAAACCGCTAACGAGCCTTCTGCAGAGTGGAGTCAGGAGGTCCTCAACTTTCATCAGGAATTTCTCAACTGTCCCCATTCAGAAGATCACCCCGTCAAGTAAGGTGGACCAGGCCCTTTAGACCGTCGCTCGGGTTATCCTGGAGCTCACTCCAGAAAGTCTCGTTCTTCCCGAGCAGAGGCAACAGCACAGTAACTTAGCGAGACAATATTATGGCCAAGGTAATAGGGTGGCCAGATTGAGCAAATAAAAATACAGGACACCCAATTAAATCTAAATCTCAGATAAACACAAATTATATTTTTTAGTATAACTATATCCCCAATATTGCAAGGGACATAGTGATACAAAAACAATTACTCATGGATCACCTGAGCTTTGACTGAACATCCTCTGTTTTCATCTAGGCAGACCCTAAGGGGCTTACATCTGCTTGAACGCTACCCAGACGGAAATGTTTGCAGGCTCACTCGGTAAGGGCACCCATTCTGGGGCGCATTAGAGCAGACACTCCCGATTCTTGTCTGAGGAGACACATGGTCCTGCCCACGAGCTCTTCGCCGGGCAGCCCTGACCAGAAGCAGAGCAACTTCACCTGAGTGGACCTTCTCTCCACAAGGAGACGCAGTGCCACCGGCCCGCCAGTAGCTTCTGTGATGCGTAGACGGCTCTGCCCTTAACCTGTTGAAACGGTCTCCTGCTCCCTCCACCCAGCACCTTTCAAAAGCTTGGCTGAGAGAAGCAATATTTTTCTTCCAGTTTTCTTGAGAAGTGACTGACCTACGAGAGAAACAATATTTTTAAAGGATTATCTGAAGGATGTCTTTTTTTTTTAGGTCAGTGATAACCTTCTTACTGAGAAGGCCAATTCAGAAAATAAGTAACCTGTTACCAAATTTTTTTTTTAAAGAAATGATCTTTTTTTTTATCAGGGAGGTGATGGCAACAACTTTGCTTAAGCATGCTTTTATTGCTTCTCCAATTGCTAAGGGCTTTGGCTGAACTTTCAGAAACTATATAACCCTTATTCCCTGGTGTATCTGAGGTAATATTCCACCTTCTACCAAAGCATGTGGTCTAGGAAAGCATTTTTGGATCTGGTTCAGTTCATTTATCCTTAACTGACCCTGGAATTCACTTACTTGCAAAATGTGTTTTGTCTCTCTTCATTCAGGTGTAAGAACCCTACAGTAAAGTGCATGAAGTGTACTAATCTTAAGGGTCGGCTTAATGAAATTTTGTTTGTGTACACCTGTGTGGCCACCACCCAGATCAAGATCTATAACTTTCCTGCACTCTAGCACGTTCCTTTTCATTCCTTCCTGGTCAATACTTCCACAGTGGTAACCACTATTCTGACTTCACCAATATCAATTAGTTTTGTTTGTTCTTTTTTTTTTTTTTAAGATTTTTTTTTTTTTTTGAGATAGAGAGTGCGGAAGAGAGCACAAGCTGGGGGGGTGGGTTGGGGAGGGACAGAGGGGCAGGGGGAAGCAGACTCCCCGCTGAGCAGAGAGCCCAACTCAGGGCTCAACCCAGGACCCTGAGATCATGACCTGAGCCAAATGCAGACGCTTAACAGGCTGAGCCATCCAGGTGCCCCTAGCTTTGTTTTTGATGTTGTTGTTGTTGTTGTTGTTTTATCAATAGACTTTTTTTTTAAGGATAAGAATTGGGTTTTTTTTTTTAATGATTTATTTGACCCAGAGAGAGAGAGGGAGAGAGAGAGCACAAGCAGTGTGGAGAGGCGGAGGCAGACGCAGACTCCCCGCTGAGCAGGGATCCTGATGGGGGACTCCATCCCAGGACCCTGGGGTTATGACCTGAACGGAAGGCAGACGCTTAGCTAAGTGAGCCACCCAGGAGCCATACTCTTAAGTTGCATATAATTGGAATCATAGAGTCTGAACCTTCTCTTTGGTGAACAAAAAACGGGTCATTCTTTTTTATTGCTACACAGAATTCCATTGTATCAAAGCACCACAATAATAAATTGTGGTATAAATTGTCAATTTTCTTGTTATGAGACATCTGTGCTGTTTCTAGGTTTCGACTTTTGTGAATAAAACTGCTATGGACCCTACATTATGCTCAAGTCTTTTGGCACACGTGTTTCTCTTGTCTAATCATAAGTATTTTGGAATCATAATACAAGTATGCATACAGCTTAAGTCAATACTGCCAATTTTCTTTTTTTTAACATTTTATTTATTTTTAAGGTATATTTTACCTTATATGGCAAAAAGGACTTTGGGCCCATTAATCATGTGGATCCTTAAACTCGAAGAACCCTTCCTGGTTTGGTCAGACAGAAAGATGTGAAGACAGATGAAGGGTCAGAGAGGGGCTCCTGGTCAGTAAAACGTCTGACTCCTGATCTCAGGGTCATAAGTTCAAGCCCCACATTGGGCTTTAGGCAAAAGAGAAGAAGTCAGAGAGATGCAGCCTTCTTGGCTCTGAAGATGGGGAAGGAGAGCCAGGACCCCATGACTGAGAGCAGCCTCTAGCAGCTGAAAAGGCAAGGCAATGGCTTCTCCCTTAGCGGCTCCAGGAAGGAACCCAGCCCTGCCTAGCAAGACTCTTGTCATATTTTTAACTCTCAGAAGTATAGGGTAACAAACTGTTATAGCTTTAAGCCATCGATTGTATGATTGTTTGTTCTATGGGTGACAGAAAACGAGTATGGTAGCTGATCTGACAGTTCTCCTTCCACGGACCAGACCCGCAGAGAACGGTGTGTCTGTATGGTTTCTGCTACCCAGAGGCAACCACCACATCATTATTTTATTGACTTGTGGTTTGACTGTAGGGTTATTGGCTGCCAGTAAGCAGCACAATAAAAACCAACCTCATGACACTCTTTGTTGCATTTGCCATAATGGTGCTATTGAAGAAGAGTTCATTACCCAGAAGTTTCCTCCCCATCAGAACCTGCAGGAGAAAATGAGTTTCCGGCCTAGGACCTGGAGGAGACTTTGCTTGGGTTTCCCTCTCTGTGTTTGTTGGTTGTTAGGAAGCTTAGAACAGCGATTCTCAAGCAAACACATCTTGGGCTGGAAGAACCAGAATTCCCAGAGGCAGCTTTTGCAAACTGTCCTTGCAACCCAGAAATTTCAATCTGTCTCCCTAAAGCAAAGTGTTCCCCCTTCCCCCCACAAGAACCTTTGCTTTGGTGAGCCACTCTTTGATGATAGACAAAACTCTCTAAAGGCCTGATATATAAGGGAAATCATTTTAGACTTCTTTTTAAAAAATATTTAATTTATTTATTTGAGAGGGCGAGCGCGAGCTCACGCGCATGCGGGCTGGAGTGCAGGGGAGGCCAGAGGGAAAGGGATAACCAGCCTCCCCACTGAGCAGGGAGCCGGACCCCACGTGTCTCCGTCCCAGGACCCCAAGACCGTGACATGAACCAAAGGCATACACTCAACCACCCGAGCTACCCAGGTGCCCCTACATTTCTTTCTAACTCAGCATGACTACATAAACTTTGTTTAAACTAAAAGCTGGGGAGTGCTTGGCTGGCTCAGTCAGTAGAAGACGCGACTCTTTTTTTTTTTTTTTAAGATTTATTTGTTGGGGCGCCTGGGTGGCTCAGTGGGTTAAGCCTCTGCCTTCAGCTCAGGTCATGATCTCAGGGTCCTGGGATCGAGCCCCGCATCGGGCTCTCTACTCAGCAGGGAGCCTGCTTCCCCCTCTCTCTCTGCCTGCCTCTCTGCCTACTTGTGATCTCTGTCTGTCAAATAAGTAAATAAAATCTTTTTTTAAAAAACATTTATTTATTTATTTACTTGCTTACTTACTTACTTACTTATTTATTTGAGAGAATCAGAGAGAGAGAGCAAGAGACAACAGGGGGATGAGACTGTCCAGCAGACTCCACTGAGCACAGAGCCTAATGTGGGGCTCGATCTCAGGACTCCGAAATTGTGACAGACCGGAGCTGAAATCAAGAGTGGGAAACATAACTGACTGAGCCACCCAGGCACCCTGAGCATGGAACCCTTGATTTCAGGGTGTGAGTTCATGCCTTGCATTGGGTGTAAAGATTACTTAAAAAATAAAATCCTTTTTTTAAAGATTTTATTTATTTGACAGAGAGAGACACAGCGAGAGAGGGAACACAAGCATGGGGAGTGGCCGAGGGAGAAGCAGGGTCCCCACTGAGCAGGGAGCCTGATGCAGGGGCTCGGTTCCAGGGCTCTGGGATCATGACCTGAGACAAAGGCAGACACTTAACAACTGAGCCACCCAGGCACCCCCCAAAATAAAATCTTTATAAAGATTAAAACAAAAAACCAAAAGCCCGATTTATGGCCTACCAAGCATACATTGTAAATGAGTAGCGTAAAGGAAAGCCTTCTCGTCCTTAATGTAAGGTTGATGCTCCTGCTCCCTGAATTCCTTGACATTAAAACTTGTGATTCCTGCCTATATGTTAACCTATAATCTTTTGACTTTTGTAAGATACAAAAAAGTATATAATCCTGTAAATAACCCTGTAAGAACCGTTCATTCTTTGGAGCACTTTCTTCCCTGTGAAGACTGTGTTTCCCAGGCAGCTTTTCCTACCTTGGGCTCCAATAAAACTTTCTTAACTTTTAGGGATTCCAAAATTTTTTTTTCATTTTGCATCAGCACATTTAAAGGAGCAAGTCGTATTCCTCAAATCTGTTGAGTTGGAGAAAGGATTAAGACTTCCTTGGGGCACCTGGGTGGCTCGGTGGGTTAAGCCGCTGCCTTCAGCTCAGGTCATGATCAGGGTCCTGGGATCGAGCCCTGCATCGGGCTCCTTGCTCAGCGGGGAGCCTGCTTCTCTCTCTGCCTCTGCCTGCCTCTCTGCCTGCTTGTGATCTCTGTCTCTCTCTCTCTCTGTCAAAAAAATAAATAAAAAACGTTAAAAAAAAAAAAAAGACTTCCTGCCTTTGGAGTTCCTGACTGACTAAATCAATAGATCATGTGAGGGCGCCTGGGTGGCTCAGTGGTTAAGCCGCTGCCTTCGGCTCAGGTCATGATCTCAGGGTCCTGGGATCGAGCCCCGCATCGGGCTCTCTGCTCAGCGGGGAGCCTGCTTCCTCCTCTCTCTCTCTCTGCCTGCCTCTCTGCCTACTTGTGATCTCTCCCTGGCAAATAAATAAAATCTTTAAAAAAAAAAAAAAAAAAAGAAATGCTCTTCTCTGGGCACCTGGGTGGCTCGGTGGATTAAGCCTCTGCCTTTGACTTGGGTCATGGTCTCAGGGTCCTGAGATGGAGCCCCTTATCAGGCTCTCTGCTCAGTGGGGAGCCTGATTCCCCCTCTCTCCCTGCCTGCCTCTCTGCCTACTTGTGATCTCTCTCTCTGTGTCAAATAAATAAATAAAATCTTAAAAAAAAAAGGAAAGAAAGAACTGCTCTTCTCATGCGTGGCAGGGAAACCTGGGGGTGGCTCTACTGTGACTCTCCTCCACCGCTTCTCCATCCTGATCTGCTTCCCCAGAGCGATCTTTATGGGCCACATCATGGGCTCCGGATCCCTCCAGCTTCGGGGAAGTTTCAGAGCTTGGAGGAGCTAGCAGGTGAGCAGAGGGAAGGAGGAACGGGAGATGGAGACTTACTTCCAGCTTCCTCCCTGCTGAGCCACGCGCTGAAGAAGGCCGCACTGCTCCACTGAAGGGGCTCCTGTCCGGAGCCTCTCTCTCCTTCTGCCGCTCTTCCTTTCTGTTTCGGGTCTGTGCTCCCTCTCTTTGCCTCTCCCAGCAGCGCAGGGCAGAGTTCTCCATTACTGCTAGCCCCAGGGTTGCTTCACCAGCCCTTGGTGGTTTCCCTTAACCCTGCCTGTGCCTCTGTAAATGGTTCCTTCACTAAACTCCCCACAATTCCTCTTTGAGGCACCACATGTTTCTTAGTGGCCTCCTATTGATATACACTGAAGGGTTGAGTGACTTTCCCAGGGTCACACAAAGAATAACAACACAATGGAGACGACTCTTAACATAAAAAAGGGTGGTGTCCGTCTTGGTTTTGCCAGGCTGCCCAGCGCACCCCCCCCCCCGGCCCCCCCAGAATCCTCGGCCCTGCCCAACCAGAGGAATCTGTGATCCCTTTGTTGGGTGGGATTGAATTCCCTAGAGCTCCCTTCCCAGACCTGGCCAGCAACTCCAGTAACCAGAGCTGTGTGAGAAGAGAAGGCCAGGCCACTGGGGTAATCAGCCACACCCTGAACAGAGGTGAGGTCTCAGGTAAGTCACGCCACTGAGGGGCCACCTCCTCTGTCCCAAGGGCCTGGGCTCCCCTACAGCCATGCCTCACCGAGGACCCAGGGCCTCAGCCTCCCAGCACTGGCCGCCCTCTCCTTCCTCCCCGGCCCACAGGGTTCCCACCCAGCCGTGTCCTGGGGCTGGGACATGTGCCTCCCACCCCCACCTTGGGCCTCCAGAGATGTGAGATGCTCACAGTGCTCTGGGTGGGGCCTTAGGCTCCCTACTTCCCCCTTCCAGCCCCAGATCCTCTCAGATTGCCAGAGATGGGCTCCAGCCAGGGAGGGTGGGGCTGGTCCTGGGACCATCGGGTGTCACGGGCTGCCTAGGCAGGGACAGAGCTGTGGCGGGGAGCAGACCTTCACTCATCTCCGTGCCTCCGGCTGACTCAAATGTGCCATGTCCCAGCACCTGCTCCTTCCACTTCTGATCCTCGGTAACTTCAGGGGACAGGAGATGGCTTTGATGGGCCTGGGTCCTGAGTCCGAAAGCAGGACTTCTGGGTCCTGTGTGGGTAGTGGGGGTGTCAGAGGAAGGGAAGGAGAAGGTCAGAAACAGGACGGAGTAAGGCGTCAGAAGGGAGAGGAATGGTGTACGAGGGGGGTGGGGCCCGAGCGTCCGGGGAGACCCAGCAGCCGGAAAGCTTGTGGGGGAGGGGAGTCGCGGAGGCCGCTCAGTGTCGGTCCCCAGCCTCTTCCTGCTTCCCTCTTTCCAGCCTTCAGCCCCATCCCAGGAGCTTTCCAGGACTCAGGTAAGGCAGTCAGACTGGGGGAATCACGTGGGAGGCCTTAAAGGCAGGAGGACGCTGGAAAAGGGGACTGGGGGAGGGGCAGGTGGGGGGAGGGGCGGGGAACAGGACGCTGGAGGCTGGCAGCGACGGGCTGGGGTCCCAGCACCTTCCCCTCTTTCCCCTCCAACCCCCAGCTCTCAGTCCCGCCCAGGAAGAACCTGATGATCTAGGTAAGGAAGAACGGGGGCTCCTCAGACCTTAAAAAAAAAAAAAAGAAAGAAAGAAAAAGAAAGTCTGGTTAGGTGAGGAGGGAGGTGCCAGTGCCGGGAAGTCAACAGTCCCTAGTCCTCTTGATTCCTGTTCAAGGGGCAAATTAACGTCGGTGGGAGCCAGGCTTTGTCTTGGGTTGCGCGGGCCTCCGGGCCGGCGTCAGACACCCGGCAGGCTGACCTCCATGGTCCTCCATCGCAGACTGCGGTCGCCCCGAGCCCTCTGCCCGAATCGTGGGGGGCTCCGACGCGCCGCCAGGCCGCTGGCCGTGGCAGGTGAGCCTGCAGCAGCGTGGGGGCCACGTCTGCGGGGGCTCCCTCGTCGCCCCGTCCTGGGTGCTCTCGGCGGCTCACTGCTTCCTGACGTGAGTACTCGCCCGCGCCCCGACCCTCTGCCAAAGCCAGGCCCGCCCCGCAGCTGGACCCGGAGTCTCCGACCGCTAACCTGGAACCGAGCTCCGCGCGGCCCTGAATGCGGGTGGCACCGCCGGGTCACTCGCCCCACCACTCCCCGCAGTACCCGAATCGGAATCCCCTCTGCCCCGGGTCCTCCTCCCACCGCCTCAAAATCGGATCCTCCCGCTTCGGGGAACCTAACTCAGCCTGGATCGCCGCAGCCCAGATCTAGATCCGGCTCCGCCCCCCGGGTTCCCACTAACCCCACCTGCTCCCCGGCCTCTGAGCCGCGACCCCACGGCTGTCGGGCGCCCCGTCTTCGCGTCCGCCTAATCGCCTCCCGCCTGGGCCTCGGCGCAGGAACGGGACCTTGGAGCCCGCGGCCGAGTGGTCGGTGCTGCTGGGCGCGCACTCCCAGGACGGGCCCCTGGACGGCGCGCACGTCCGCGCGGTGGCCGCCATCCTCGTGCCGGACAACTTCACCCGCGTGGACCTGGGCGCAGACCTGGCCCTGCTGCGCCTGGCCTCGCCCGCCCGGCTGGGCCCCGCCGTCCGGCCCGTCTGCCTGCCGCGCGCCTCGCACCGCTTCGCCCACGGCGCGGCCTGCTGGGCCACCGGCTGGGGGGACATTCAGGAAGACGGTAAGTGGGAGGCGGGGGGTCGGGGAGTGCGGAACCGGAGAGCGGGAGCCTCCGGAGCGGGCCCCGGGGCGGCACCTCGGGGCGAGTGGGAGAAGCCGCGGCGCGCGGTGCGTGGGTCCTCGGGGCGGCAGCTCGGGAGGTGGAACCCGCGGCGCGGGGCCCTGGGCGGGGGCCCGGAGCGCGGATTTCCGCCCGGCGGCTGCGAGGGCCGCTCCCCGGGGCCGCCAGTCCTCCTCCCTCTGGGCCCGCAAACTGAGACTCCGCACTCATCCACCCCATTCCCTCCTCGCCTTTCCTTCCAGATTTTTCTTTCCTCCATTTAGGATCTGACTAGGGTTCCCACCCTAGCTCTTCACCCAGTCCATTCCCTCCTCTGAAAACGGAGGAAAATAGTGCCCAGTCCGTGGGGTTGTTGGGTGGATTAAATGAGAAAACCCACGTCAGGGTTATAGCCCGCTGCCTCACATCGCAGTAACTCGTGCGCGGTAGATAGTCTTGCCCGAGGCAATCGGGCACTAGAGCACAGCGCCCGGAGTCCTGCAAGCTCATTCGGCAGATGGCAGCCCCTGCCCTCTTACCCCCGTTCCTCTTCCTCCCCCACCCCCCAATCCGCGTCTACGCGCCCACCTCCTGTCTTCTCCCAAGTCACTCTCCTCCATTCAGTTCATCTTTCATTCACTCGACAGGTCACGTCTTGAGCCCCTTCTTGGGCCAGGCACCGACTAGGGCATTAGAGATGTATCAGCGAACATAAGCAAAACTTCCCTGCCTTCTCAGAGCTTAAGCTCCAGTAGGCAGACAAGCTAGAAATTCAGTAGATAAGCAAACGCTGTGTTGGAAGGTGTGGGGGGAAATAGACCACTTTCCCGTTCCTCACCATCCTACAGTCCATGCTAGCAAAGCCCCACAATTATTGTGCATGTGCCGTGATCAGTCCTGTGTAGTGCCCAGGGCTTTGGCAAGGATGAGGAAGGTGCCACAGCCTGTACTTGGAGGGGCCCCCATCAAGGGGAGAGAAGACAAGAAAAGGTAATTCTGAGCACCGGGGAAGTCTGGTGATGGCCCCAGACCATCCTGATAAAGGGCACCCAGAACAGGAGATTGATCTTTTCTTCTTTTTCTTTTTTTTTAGATTTTATGAATTTGACAGAGAAAGAGAGTACAAGCAGGGGGAGCAGCGGGCAGAGAAAGAGAGGGACAGGCAAACTCCCTGCTCGGCAGGGAGCCTGATGCGGGGCTCAATCCCAGGACCCCAGGATGCTGGGATCACAGTCTGAGCGAAAGGCAGATGCTTAACCATCTGAGCCACCCAGGCGTCCCCAGAACAGGGGATTTCTGGGGAGGCTTTGTAAAGAGGACCTAAGTTAGCATTACAGGAAAGTGGGGGCACATGGAGGCCACTCTGGGAACCCACATGAGACATATTAATTGGAGAAGGTCCAGGTTGGGAAGCCGGAGTGGAAGGGGAAGAGGCAACAGAGGCCACAGAAGCTGCTCGGGCTGGACCGTGAAAGCCTTAAGGTCAAACTGAGGGCCAGAGCACCCCACCAGCTCCCAGGATCCCCAGGACAATCCCCAAACCTCCCTGGCTGACCCTCAGGTACAGCTTCACCATCACGGGACCTTGCAGGAAGCCCGGTGTGGAGGGAAGAAGCTGGGTCCACAGCTCCCCCCACATTCCTGGAATCTGAGACTTTGTTTCCATCAAAGGTAGGTTCACCCCAGGAGAGGGCGGAGGGCTCAGATGTAAACAGTGGGGTCCATTGATGGTTTTTGGTAAGATCAGAGCTGAGTTTTAGAAACATTCCTCTGTCATGGGGCGCCTGGCCGGCTCAGTCAGTTAAGCGTCCGCCTCTTGATCTCCGCTCAGGTCCCGATCTCAGGGTCATGGGTTTAAGCTCCAAGTTGGGCTCCACATTGGGCGTGGAACCTATTTAAATTTTTTTTAATTTAATAATTTAAAAAAAAGAACATTTCTCTGTCAGCAATAAGTGAAGGGTGGGTTGGGGAATGGACCAGTCGAAGCCTAGGCCAGTCATCTAGGCCCAAAGTTGTGCCTCCTGAACTAGGGCAGTTGTAGTGAAAATTCCAAGAAGTCATAAACGAGAGGTTTTCAGGACTTGGGAACTGAGGCGAGGCCAAGGATGATGTACAGACGCCATGCTTGCCAACTTGTCAACTTAGCGTGGGACCACGCTAGGCTATATGGCGTCTTTGTTGAAAAGGTCACCCTCTCAAGACTATACAACCTACACTGGGGCTCAGAGCTTAGTGATTTTAGCCCCGACATGCATCTTGTGCCGTCTAGATAACTTTCTCCACTGCACAACCATCTGTGGAAGCTCTCACTGGGTTCTGGGTGAGGCGATTCCCGAGGTAAGAGAAGAGCGGGAGGTGACAATGACTGGTTTTGAACACAGCGGGTGCGGGTGTCACGGGGCATCTAGACAGAGATGTCCAGGAGGCACCTCAAGGGCACAACGCTGAGCTGGGGACCAGGGGACTTCACATCTGCCTCACAGCATTTGCTCTCTGGTTCGACCTGCAGACCGCCTGCCTCTCCCATGGGTGCTACAGGAAGTGGAGCTGAGGCTGCTGGGAGAGGCCGCCTGTCAGTGTCTCTACAGCCGGCCTGGCCCCTTCAACCTCACTTTCCAGCTCTTGCCAGGGATGCTGTGTGCTGGCTACCCGGAGGGCCGCAGGGACACCTGCCAGGTGAGGGGAGGTCGCCGCAGCTGCCCCGCGGGGCCAGGCAGAGCCCTGACCATTGGGAAACAAGAGGAATAGGGCAATCTCATCTCTCTCGTGTCTGCAAAAAGAGGGCAAGATGGCCAGTGAATGGGATGGATGAGATTAGAACTTGGAGCTCAACAAGAGGCCATTGTTCCTTACGGCGGTACCAGAGGGAGTCAGTCTGCTGACAAGTCCAGCGCCACCGCTTATTAGCTGTGTGACCTTGGCCAAATTACTTAACCTCCATATGTCCAGACTTTCTCGTCTGGAAGACGGAGGTGATAGCACTACTTACCTCATAGGGTGGTTACGACGACAGCAGGAATATGTAATACGCCAGTGCCTTGGTCTTTAATCAGAGCTACAATAAGTATTTAGCTATTATTATCATCATCCCATATCCCAGGCCACAGCACAGCACCTGTTACTTAGTAGATATTCAGCAAATAGTTATTTTTTTCAAAAACGAATTAATCTGGAGTGCCTGGCTGGCTCAGTCCATAGAGTGGGGGACTCTCGATCTCAGGGCTGTGAGTTTAAGCCCCACGTTGGGTGTAGAGATTACTTAAAAATAAAATTGTAAAAAGTAGAAGAAGGATTAATCCTTTATAGAAGTTTCCAGTTATCTTGCTGAAAGCCAGCACATAGTATATTTTAACCATCTTCCCCAGAAACTTTCCTCCAATGGCACATATTTCTTTTTAAGATTTATCTATTTATTTAAGAGAGTACGGGCAGCAGGAGGGGGAGGGAGAAGCAGACTCCATACTCGATCCCACCATCCTGAGATCGTCACCTGAGCCAAAATCGAGAGTCAGATGCTTTGGAGTGTCTGGGCAGCTCAGTAAGTTGAGCGTCCTACTCTTGGTTTGGGCTCAGTTCATGATCTCCTGCTTGGGAGATCACCCCGAATCTGGGCTCCCTACTCAGCTGGGAGTCTGCTTCCTCATACCCTCTCCCTGCTCCTCCCTGAGAGTGTTTCTCTCCCTCAAATAAATAAATAGGGGCACCTACGTGGCTTAGTCAGATAAGCCTCTGCCTTGGGCTCAGGTCATGATCCCAGGTCCTGGGATGGAGCCCCGCATCCGGCTCCCTGCTCAGCGGGGGGGTCTGCTGCTCCCACTCCCTGTGCTCCTCCCCCCCACCCCACTCATGCTCTCTCTTTCTCTCTCTCAAATAAGCAAATAGAATCTTTAAATAAATGAGGTTGTTTTATTCTCTAAAATAAGAAAGAGTCAGATGTTTAACTGACTGAGCCACCCAGGTGCTCCCAATGGCACACTTTCTTTTTTTGGCGCCGAATGGCACACATTTTTGAGGATGCTCAAGCATGCATGGTGGTGAAGGGAATTTGAGCTACATTGTCTTCAGGATCCCTCCCCATTATGAGGTTCCAGAACCTATGGACGTAATCCCCTGCCTTCTTGAACAGGATTGCCAGGGATGGCAGTTTAGATTGCTCTAAACCATGCACTGTCCAGGGGCGCCTGGGTGGCTCAGTGGGTTAAAGCCGCTGCCTTCGGCTTGGGTCATGATCCCAGGGTCCTGGGATGGAGCCCCGCATCGGGCTCCCTGCTCGGCGGAGAGCCTGCTTCCTTCTCTCTCTCTGCCTGCCTCTCTGCCTACTTGTGATCTCTGTCAAATAAATAAATAAAATCTTAAAAGAAAAAGAAAACCATGCACTGTCCAGTACACCAGTCACTAGCCACAGTGGCTACTGAATATTTGAAACATTTTCAGTGTGACTGAAAAATTGAATTGTAAATGCTTAGCTTAAATTTAGATTCAGATAGCCACATGTGGGTGGCATCTACCACACTGCACAGCACAGTTCTCAATGATTCCAAGCCTTTTCTGGGGCCTCCTCAGGTCACAGAGATGCCTGACCCAGACTACGGAAGATGCCTTAGGAACAAGGCTAATTTAGTGTTTGTTAATTGTAGTTATCTCTGCTTACTCGCTTTCAAACTAACCCTTCTTGCTTTTAAAAAAATTTTTATTTATTTATTTTAGAGATAGTGACAAAGAGAGAGTGAGTGTGCAAGCAAGGTGAGGAGCAGAGGGAGAGGGACAAGCAGACTCCCCACAGAGCACAAGTCAGATCTCATGGCCCCAAGATCATGACCTGAGCCAAAAACAAGAGCTGGGCGCTCAAACAACTGAGGTGCCCCCTTGCTGTTTTTCTAACGGCTTATTTCTAGAAGCCTCTTCCTCCTGAAGTTGGCGTCTCTGATTTACCTTAACAATTGGGTGCACTTAGGAACCCAAAACAGTGTTTATTTGAGCCATTTATTGAACAAGAATCATTTGGCTCTGAACAAGACCTGCAGATCTCTGTGGAGTGGCCTTTGGTGCATTAACTTGGTGCCCGTGGCTTTGGCTGCTCATCAGCCTTTCTGCCTCACAAGGCTTTCTTCTGTTTAAAGTTGTAGGGAATGCAGAGGACAAGGCTCAGACAGGACAGATTTCTAGGAAGTGGCTCTGTATTGGGCAAGAAGAGGCGCAGAACCTTGGTGAGGTGACCCAGTATACACTGGTGGGTCCCTGCGTTGATCGTGTAACACTGAACTGTCCATCACCAGGGAGACTCTGGGGGTCCGCTGGTCTGTGAGGAAGGCGGCCGATGGTTCCAGGCGGGAATCACCAGCTTTGGCTTTGGCTGTGGACGAAGGAACCGTCCTGGAGTCTTCACCGCTGTGGCTCCCTACGAGGCCTGGATACGGGAACGGGTCATGGGCTCCGAGCCTGGGCCCGCCTTTCCCAGCCGTTCCGGGGAGCCCCAGTCGGATCCGCGGGAGCCCAGGGAAGGGAACTGCACCATCGCCCTGCCAGGTGCGGGAGCAGGACGCCTCGGTGGTGGCTGGGCGGACACTGCTGGGGGTCCGGGAGGCCCCCTGACTCCGGCCTCTCACCCCTCAGAGTGCGGGAAGGCCCCAAGGCCAGGGGCCTGGCCCTGGGAGGCCCAGGTGATGGTGCCGGGATCCAGACCCTGCCGTGGGGCGCTGGTGTCCGAGAGCTGGGTCTTGGCACCCGCCAGCTGCTTTCTGGAGTGAGTGAAAACCCAGCCTGACATACTCTGGCCGCCCCCGCCTCGGGCCCGAGACACTATTTCCCTGACCCTGGCCCTTCCCCGGTGTGGGGTGGGAGTCGAGCGGAGGGGCGCCGTGGTCTGGGGCCCGGGGTCTCCCTGGCAGGAGTGGGACCAGCGTGCAAGCAGGGTCGGTGTCTAGGGGACGAGCGGGAGGGGGTTCGGGTTCGCCGCAGGGCGCCGGGGTCTCGGCACACGGTGCTCCGCAAGCCCAAGGTCCAGGCCGGACGCGCGTGGCTTTGGGGCTGCGTGTGCGGGATCCAGCCCAGGCCCCCGTGCCCCCGCCCCGCAGCCCCGCCCGCCCCGACGGCGCGCCCGGCGGCCTGGACAGCTGGCGCGTGCTGCTGCCCTCGCGTCCGCGCGCCGAGCGGGTGGCGCGCCTCGTGCCGCACGACAACGCCTCGTGGGACGCCGCGGCCGACCTGGCGCTGCTGCGGCTGCGCGCGCCCGTGGACCTCCGCGCGGCCCCGCGGCCGGTGTGCCTCCCGCGCCCAGACCACTACTTCCTGCCCGGGAGCCGCTGCCGCCTGGCCCTCTGGGGTCGCGGGGGTGAGCGGGGGGCCCGCGCGCGGCCGGACGGAGCCGGGCGGGACGCCTCCGCAGCGCGGGCTCCCTCGCTCCTCCCTTGCAGAGCCCGCGGCCGGCCCCCACGCCCAGCTCGAGGCCGAGCTGTCGAGCGGCTGGTGGTGTCACTGCCTGTACGGCCGCCAGGGGGCGCCGGTGCCGCCGCCGGGAGACCCGCCGCACGCGCTGTGCCCCGCCTACCAGGAGGAGGAGGAGGCGGGCCGCTGCTGGGTGAGTGACGGGGGCGGGGCCGGAGGGGCGGGGCCTGAGGGGCCTGGGCGGGAGGCGGCGAGCTCCGGGGCGGGGCGGAGATTAAGGCGGGTCCTGCAGGCTCTGGGGGCGGAGTCTGGCCGTCGAGGACTCCAGGCAGGGCCCTGGGCTGGGCCCTGGGGGATGTCCGGCCTTCTGGCTACCCCTAGTTTAAAGAGGAGCCTAACGTGAGGGCCGACTTAGACAGATGGGTCCTGGCGCCCGGCTGGGAGGAGGGGGCTTGTTACGGGGACACAGTGGAGGACGAAAAAGCCCCAGCACCTCCGCGAGCCGCGTGCTTCCCGTCGCCCCCACACTCTTGCTGCAGAACGACTCGCGCTGGAGCCTTCTGTGTCAGGAGGAGGGGACCTGGTTCCTGGCCGGAACCGGCCCCCTCTCCAGGGGCTGCCTACGTCCCAGAGCCTTCTACCCGCTGCAGACCCACGGCCCTTGGATCAGCCATGTGACTCGGGGAGCCTACCTCGAAGACCAGCTGACCTGGGACTGGGGCCCTGAGGGGGAGGAGACTGAGACACAGACGTGTCCCCCCACCACAGAACACGGGGGTGAGGGCTCAAAGTCTCCTTAGGGCTTTGGGACTTAGAGGCTCCTACGTGGGCTGAGATCCATGAGAGTGTCTTCAGGGTGCAGCTGTGGAGCCCCCACTCCAGCGGACATCTCCTCTCCCTAGCCTGTGGCCTGAGACCAGAGCCCGCTGCGATGGGGGTCCTGTGGCCCTGGCTGGCAGAGGTGCACGTAGCTGGAGGTCGAGTCTGCACGGGGATCCTCGTGGCCCCAGGCTGGGTCCTGGCAGCCACTCACTGTGTCCTCAGGTGGGTCTCACCCATCTCTTGGACAAGAGGGGAAAATTGAGATGGGCAAAAGGAATCTTAAAATAGTGGGATATTCTCCCTTTAAGGTTCTGACAGTACAGGGAATTACAACAAGTGTTTTGAGATTGAAGAGAGATTTGGAACGAGGAATCATGAATGGAGTGACCTTGGAGTTCATTCTGCCCTGTCCCCTACACTACAGGACTGGGGGAGGAGGTGGTGACGTTGGGCTTTTTTTTCCAACAGGCCAGGCTCTACAACCGTCCCTTATATTGAAGTACACCTGGGCCGGGCAGGGGCCACCCCCCTCCCACAGGGCCACCAGGTATCCCGGTTGGTCATCAGCATCCGCCTGCCCCGGCACCTGGGACTTCGGCCCCCCTTGGCCCTCCTGGAGCTGAGCTCCCGGGTGGAGCCCTCCCCATCAGCCTTGCCCATCTGCCTTCACCCAGGGGGTGTCCCCCTGGGGGCCAGCTGTTGGGTCCTGGGCTGGAAGAGCTCCCGGGACCGAGGTGAGAGCCCAGGGTCCTCTGGGGTGAGAAGTGACTGAAGGCCAGCAATCCTGTGACAACTCTCTCTCCCCTTAGTCCCTGTGGCTGCAGCTGTCTCCATCTTGATGCCTCGACTCTGTCACTGTCTCTATCAGGGCGTTCTGCCCTCTGGGACTCTCTGTGTTCTGTACTCAGAAGGTCAGGAGGACACATGTGAGGTAAAGGGAGCGGAGGCGTGGTGCTGGGCAGCCAGGTCCTCGAGAGAGAACAGGACTGCAATTCTTGAGTGCTGGGCGCCAAGTGGGAAGGAGCAGCGCTTCCTTGCCGGACTTCAGAGAGAGACTGGGGCCAGGAAGCCTAAGGGTGGGGACAAGCAGTGCTCTGTAGCTGGACTCTAAGAAGGGGCAGGGAATCAGGAGGAAGAAAGAGTAAGAGACCCTTTGGGATTTGACTCTGATACCGCAGGTGACCTCAGCACCTCCACTCCTGTGCCAGACCGAGGAGGGCTCCTGGGTCCTCGTGGGCGTGGCTGTGCGAGGGAGCCGGGAGCTGTTTGCTGCCATCGCCCCTGAAGAGGCCTGGATCTCCCAGACAGTGGAGGAGGCCCATTTTCTGCCTCCCAGTGGCTACCCCTACTGGACCCCAGAAGGCAGCGATCTCTGTCCCCCCGACATGGCCAGGGCCTCAGGCTCCCCTCAGGCTGCTCTGTTCCTGCTGCTACTAACGCCCCTGATCCAGGGCTGAGGGAGCCGGGGTCTCTGGCTCAACCTTCCCTACCCCCCACTCCCTCCTGCCTTGCACTTCCCGCCCAGCAGGGCTGGAATGTGGCCCAACCGGCTTTGTTCCCTGCCGGAACCTCTGGAGCGCCTCACCCACCTGGGCTGCAGCGGCTTTGGACAATTGGGTCCCAGTGCCCGGCTATTTCGGGCACGGGAATCCTTGGGGGCAGCGGGAAGCGGATAATAAAGGTGTAAACACAGACACGTGGCCTTGTGGCATGGCCAGGGGCAGGCCGAGGGGCTGGGGGAAGCCCAGGAATCGGGCCCATCCCTTCTGGGCCTCTGTGAGTCAGGCCTTGGGCTCCCAGGAAATGTGTCCCTGATAACGTGGCAGCTGCCCCTCATTCCTGCCCCAGGGCGGGGGAGGTGGGGTGGCAGCTGGGTGTGTGTCACCTCCCCAGTGGAATCAGCAACCCTAGCACCTGCCGGACACCTCAGCCCCAGCTCAGCCCCTACTGCCCTTGCCCTGCCTCCCAGAGCAAGGGGTGAGGGTGAGGGCTGAGGAAGGGTCGCAGCTTGGGAGTCCAGGGTCTCCCGTAGTCTATATCCGCAGACTGCTGCTCTCCTATGCACCCCAGAGTGTACACCCTCCGGGGTCCCCAGTTCACACATGACATGTCCTTCAGTGGTCCCCCATTTTTACATCCTGCCCAGTGTCCCCAGAGTTAGGGCGCCGTCAAGCAACCTTGGGGGTACATCGCACTCCCTCTCCCTTCATTTTTTTGAAAGATTTTATTTATTTATTGGAGAGAAAGAGCCAGGGAAGTGGGGGCAGAGGCAGAGAGAGAAGCAGGGAGCCGGATGCGGGGCTCCACCCCAGGATCATGACCAGAGCCAAAGCCAGGCGCCTAACCGACCTAGCCTCCCAGGCGCCCCCCTCCCCCACCATCTATTAGTGCCCCTCCCTGTGTGAATTCAACCACATTCCCTGCTAATTGCGAAGTCAGGGGGTCTGGGGTCTGATCGATCAGCCCCTGAAGTGCTCCCAAGGCAAAAGGGGCACATGTGGACACCCCTAGCTGGGGATTCGGAAAGGGTCACAGAAGAGGTGAGGTCTGAGTACAGAAAAGGGACAAATGGAGACCTGGGGAAAGAGGAGTGCTTGGCCTGGAAACCAGATGGTGAGGGTAGCAGAGGGGTCCCCTCTGGGGCTGCAGTCACCATCTCTTGGTTGAGTGGGCAGAGAATAGCGGAGGGGAAGTAGGAAGTTCTTGGGAGATTAAGGAGCTGGACAGAGGTTCTTAAAGAACCGGGCTTAACATCAGCTGCCGGACCCCAAAGGGACTGTTACCCGCCAGCCGGTCCTGTACCCAGACAGTCCCCCATCTGCCGTCCCTCACAAACATTTCATACACCCACCGTCCACCCAAACCCACCACAGTGTCCAATGTTGCCCCTCCTCCCCAGCAATTAGCCTCTAGCCCCTCACCCACCCCAGGAATTCCCTGCCCTCCTGGAGAGGCTCTGAAGTTTTGGCTAAGAGGTCCCATATAGAAAGTAGGTGGGGGAGTGGGGCTCTATTTTTCTGAGGCTTGAAGCCAACATACATGCTCAGTTGCCCACAGACCCATACAGGGTCAGAGGATGAACCTGACCCCCAAACTGGTCCCATGGACCTCTGTCCCGTGAGCCCTTGCCACCTGCTTGCTCCACCGGAGAATCCCTGGATTCTTCCCTGGACCGCCCTTCTCCTCGACCTGCCTTGACACCTTCCCAGAGCCCCTCCAGTCTTCCTGAGGAGCCCTTCCTGATGGGAACCTATGTCAGACTTCCGTGGACAGGCCCCCAGAGCCCCCATCTTCTTTACCATAGTGCCTGGCTCGCAAGTACTCCATAATCTCTGTGTGACGCTTTGATTCAGACCTGTCACGCTATTTCACCGGGAGCTCAGCGAAGGCAGAGATGGTGTCTGTGTTTGTGTCCTGTGCCTGGAACATAGTAGGCACTCGGGAAATGTCTGTGAGGTGGCCGGCACTGCCATGCCCCTCGGCACACCTCACCGCGCACAGGCGACGCTGCAGACTCCACAGAGGGGCCTGAAATGGCCGGCCTGGAGCAGCCCCAGGTGTCCTGGGCTCGGCCGCCAGGCCTAAGGAGGGAAAAAAGGTCAGAACCACAACTGCCCCAGGACAGCCAAGGCTGGGCCAGGCCCTGGGGGACATAACTGGTCTGGGAGACTTGCAAGACCTGGGACAGAGGGCAGTGGGGTCACATTCTAGGGAGTCCAGCTATCAGGGATTTGCGAGCGGGCGCGCACATAAACACACACAGAGAGCCTGGGGGTCTGGGAGGGCTTAGGACTCTGTTAGCAGGAAAAGCTGGCGGAGCGAAGCGAGAAGGGCGGGGCTAGGGGAGGGGCAGGCAGGTAGGTGCCCTTCCCCCGGGATCCGCGCTCTGGAAGGTCTCTACGCAGCCAGGCCCCGCTGGAGACGTGTCCCCTCGGCGGGCTGCGCGGACCCCAGCGTCTCCCTTCGTGCCTTGTCCCTGACTTGGAAGCTACCCTCCGACGCCTCTTCCCCTTCGCGGCTCGGATTCCAAGATCCCTTCCGTCTGGGGCCGATACCTGGAACTCGTCTCTGAAACCAGCCCTAGGTACCTTCCCCTCCGGTGCCTGGTGTCTCTCCCCAGGGGCCCTGGTCCTGGGCCATGGCCCACCGGGCAGGCCTGGGGCCTGGGTGGCTGGGGGCTGTGGCCGTTCTGCTTTTTCTTGGATCATTCCGGTCCGGACTTGGTGAGTATTTGCATCGGTCAGAGTGTGGGGCTCGGGGGAGGGGTGGTGGACATAGGC
The DNA here is from genome assembly GCF_964662115.1 of Mustela nivalis. Taxonomy (NCBI): domain Eukaryota; kingdom Metazoa; phylum Chordata; class Mammalia; order Carnivora; family Mustelidae; genus Mustela; species Mustela nivalis. The sequence continues at coordinate 16,285,841 of NC_139038.1, forward strand.
AGAGGTTATATCCCTCTTCGGGGCACATCCCTTATCCGGGGCTCAACAACGCCCGGCTCCAACCTCCCTAGCTCTGGGCCTCCCCCTTCCCTTCAGCTTTGGCCTCCTGAGGGGCACAGGGTGAGAGACCGACCTCTAGTCTTTCCTGTTTCCTTCCCTTTTCCTCTCCTCCAGGGGCTGATGGGGACGAAGGTGAGGCTTGTGTGGGGGAGGGGAAAGGAAGGGGACTTGGATTCAGAGTCCAGTGGAAGGTTTCCGGAGTGCTGAGCCCTCTCGGGAGGGCCATGTACCCACCCCTGCTGCCTATGTAAATCCTCCCGTCAGTCCCGAGATGAGGATTACAGAGACAGAAACTGAGGTGCTGAGAGTGACTTGCCCAAGAGCACATAGCCAGTCGGAGGCGTAGCTGGGATTTTAAACCCAGGTCTGACTCCAAAGGTACGACCTTTGCGGGAAACCGACCAGGGTTACTTCCTGGCAAGGCGCACCACCCGACCCCGAGTCGGATTTTCACGCCCAGCCTCACCGCGTACTGCTGGCTGTGTATTCTTGGCCAGTCCTCTTGCCTCAAAAATGAAGATGTTGGTTGTCTCCCGCGGCCCAGGGAGGACTTAGGGACATAAAGGAAGTGAAAGCCCTCTCGCAGCCCAGCGAGGTGCTTGATCAGTCACTAGATGGTAGCTCTTGTCGTTACGATGAGGGCAGGAGGAGCTTGGCTGGACCGTTTCGCTGCACCAGGCAAGGTGACTTGGTGATGGGCTGTTGGGTCCGGCTCCAAACGGCCGCAGCCTCAGTGCGGGTGAGGCTGTCCTGGAAAGCAGATGTTCCGGGTGGGAGTCCTGTTGTTCGGTCAACACATGTCCTTGACTCCAGCTGTGTGTGCCCAACCCTGGACCAGGCCCCCGGGACAAGGAGATCCACTCCAGTCCCTGTCACTAGGGAATGCCCGGACTGGGGACAGCTGAAACAGAGTCGCAGACACCAGCAGCACCGTTGTGTGATGGGACAGTGTTGGGGAAAGCATGCACCCCCCCAACCCCCACCCATCTCCCCGCCAAGAGCCACCGGCATCGTCCAACTCAGCCTGCCCAGTCAGGAGAGGCTGACATTTGAAGCACCCCCAGAGGCAAAGAGGTTTGCTGAGCTGCGAAGGGATGCGGAATGCAGGCTCGAGCGCCAGAGTGACCTGGATACGCGAAGGTCTAGAGAACAAGTGTGTGGCCCGGTGTGCGTGGCAGGAAGTGTCCCGCGGGACGGCCAGAGTAGGTGGTAGCGTCACCGAAGGTCTGGAACGTATCTACGGGCAGTGAGGAGCCAGGAAAGGGTTTCAGCTGAGGTGTGACCGGGTCACATTCGTCGCGTATAAAGATCTTCTGACTAGTGAGGAGCGGACGGAAGGTGGGGCCTGAGAGAAGGCTGGACGAGACCCGGTCAGGTGACGGGACGGTGAGGGGGGAACTAACCGTGCCCACTGAGCAGGGGACGGGGACAGACAGGGGCTGCTCCTGTGAACCCCCTTCCCAAGCTCCAAGCCAGGTTGTCGCGACGTGGCAGGCCCAAGGAACCTGATGGAGGGGGTGCGCCCCAGAAGGACCTGACCCCTTCCCCTTCCTCTCTGGACAGCTTCCTGCGGTGTGACCTTCCAAGCCCGCATCACGGGTGGTAGTGGCGCAGTCGCTGGCCGGTGGCCCTGGCAGGTCAGCATCACCTACGACGGCACCCACGTGTGTGGCGGTTCTCTCGTGTCCGAGCAGTGGGTGCTCTCTGCCGCTCACTGCTTCCCAAGGTACCAGCGGGCGGGGGGCAGCGGGGCAGGCAGGCAAAGTGCAGGGATCAACGTAGGCCAGAGGCTGGGGTGCTTGGGCTGGGTCTGGGGTCGCAGGAATGAAGTCTGAAAGGAGGTGCCAGGAGTGAAAGTCAGGGGTCCCAGGTCACAGGATCAAACGAACGGACAGTTCAGATCTAAAAGGCCCTTCAATGGGGAACAGAACCTGGGGTTGGCTGGAACAGGGATCCCTGGCAGGGATCAGGGAACCGGAGAGAGCTCCTGGGTCCCAGTCTTGGCCCCTCTGCCTGCAGGGAGCACCTCAGAGAAGACTACGAAGTGAAGCTAGGGGCGCACCAGCTGGACTCCTACAGCCCTGAGGCCGAGGTCCGCACCGTGGCCCAGGTCATGCCCCACCCCAGCTACCGCCAGGAGGGCTCCCCGGGAGACATCGCACTCCTCCGGCTCAACAGGCCGGTCGCCTTCTCCCGCCACATCCGGCCCATCTGCCTCCCTGCGGCCAACGCCTCCTTCCCCAATGGCCTCGAGTGCACTGTCACTGGATGGGGCCATGTGGCGCCCTCAGGTGAGGTGGGCGCAGACCTCTAGCGGCCGGCGTGGGGGGGCCCTGACTCAGGGGTAGGAGGCCCCAGGCGAGCATCTCTTGCTCCACAGTGAGCCTCCTGGCGCCCCGGCAGCTACAGCAACTTGAGGTGCCACTGATCAGCCGTGAGACGTGCAGGTGCCTGTACAACATCGGCGCCAAGCCCGAGGAGCCCCACAACATCCAGCAGGACATGGTGTGTGCCGGCCACGTGAAGGGAGGCAAGGACGCCTGCCAGGTGAATCGGGGGTGCTGGGAGACCGAGGCCTCTTGGCCGTCGAGGGTCGGCGGGGCCGGCCTGAGGCCCTGGTGCTTCATCCTGACAGTCACTCTGTTTCTCTTCAGGGAGACTCTGGGGGCCCACTCTCCTGCCCTGTGGGGGGCCTCTGGTACCTGGCAGGCATCGTGAGCTGGGGGGATGCCTGTGGGGCCCCCAACAGGCCTGGCGTGTACACCCTGACCTCCAGCTATGCCTCCTGGATTCACTATCACGTGACAGAGCTCCAGCCTCGCTTGGTGCCCCACATGGAGTCCCAGCCTGACGGCCATCTCTGTGTCAACCATCAGGCCTTCAGCGCGGCCCCAGTCCGGGCCTTCCTGGGGCTCATCCTTCTGCTGCCATTAGGCCTGACCCTGGGCGTCATCTGCTAAGCGGGTCATCCTGCGAGCTGACCCTGCTTCTTGGACTTCCACACTGTACCCGAGGACGGACGCCTGGCCCGGGAACGGACCTGACCCTTTCCTTACATCTTCTGGGCCTGGGGACTGGCTGGAGCCGCTCCTTCCTCCCCAGACCTGCGGGAGCCCCCTCTTCTGGGTCTGTTCTTTGGGACTACAACCCCCAGTCAGGTTTCCCACCTGTGGTGTTGGCTAGAACCTCTGTCCACCTCCACCTGCTGGTTGGACTCCTATGGAGCCCGAGGACCCTTTACGATGAAAATGAGCCCCGACTCCCCACTTTGTTTCCAGAAGGCGGGGCACCTGCCTTGTTGCTGCCGGGAGGGCCGGCTCCAGACCCGGAGCGCTCCGTCCGCCTGAGGAGTCCCGTCTCGTCACCCTCTTCCTGTCTCCTGAGCCGGGGCTGCCCTGGGCGGCGTGTTCTCAAGAACAGAACAGGCCCCAATCTTGCCCCATTGGCTGCCATGCCCTCCTGACCTCGACTTCTAGACTCCGGAGGACTGAGCCCCCACCGGAACCGGACTTGGGGTGAGGGACAGAGAGAACAAGCGCGAGTGAACTGTTCTGACGCCACCGGCTGTGTGCGTGACGCGCAGCGAGAACGGCGGCTCCTGGCCTCTCCCTCCCACCTCCGAAGTCCAGAACCACTGGCAGAATTTACTTTATTAAAAAAAAAAAATGATGAAACAGGTCTGTACATATTTACAGGCAGGAAGGGGGTGGGGTGGGGAGGGAAGCAGGGTCCGGCAGCAGGGGTGCGGCCCGCTCACTTCTTGGAGAGTTTGACCTGCTTGTGCTTGGGGGGTGCCCACTTGAGACAGACTGAGTCCACTGTGGGGAGAGAGGCATGAGAGGCGGGGCTGGGCCCCGGGCCCCGGCCAGGTTTCACCTCCAGCCCGGGAGCGAGGAGCCTGCCAGGGCTTCCGTCCTGGGAGCTGGTCAGACTAGTTTGGGATCATGTAACAGCCAAAAGGTGGCTCTGGATCCCAGGAGATCTTAACACCTGCCCCCCACCACACACACCCTGGGCAGCCCCCCACCCACCTGTTATGGGTGGTTTCTTATACTGGGCGCTTTTGAGGTGCTCTTCCACCAGCTTGGGTGTGACACAGATCACGTGCTGGCCCTTCCAGTACTTGACCATGTTGAGGGACTGCAGGGTGCTGATGATGTCATTCTGGGTGATGCTGGTCATCTGGCTGCGGAAAGGGTTAGCACAGACGTTGCAGACAGTCCCCCCGTGGGGTCTGACCGGGACGGAAAAGGGGACGAGGACACAGGATCTCAGCGTCTCAGAGGATCCTTCCCTCTTTAAGGGTTCCGGGGCCCTCACCTAAGGTCCTTGATGGACAGGGTGCCCCGGAAGTCTCGCAGGATCTCCAGCAGGACCCAAGACCAGTAGCTGCGGTAGCTGAGCTTGCCCAGGTCGGACAGTGGCTTCTCTGGGGAGCCGACCGTGCTCTCCAGCTTGGAGAGCTCATAACCTGGTGGCAGAGCGAAAGAGGCTCCGGAGGACCCAGCCCTGCCCCGGCACCCCCGCCCTGGCTGCCCCTTCCTCCGCAGGCCAGGAACCACTCACTGAAAGCAATGAGGAATTTTCCGTAGCCGCGGCGCTGGTAGGGGGGCAGAGTCAGGATGCAGGCCACATTGTTGCCGTCCGGAGACTCTTTCTCCTAAGGTGGTGTGTGGTCAGGACCAGCGGGGAGGCTCAGCCTGACCTCCCCAGGTCCGAGTCCCCGCCCTCCCTCAACCTGGGCTTCCCAGTGCAGCACCTTAGAGAAGTAGCCAACGATGTGGGCCCCCTGCCTGTCCACCTCGGTCAAGATGTAAAAGACGAAGGGCTCCACGTCGAAGTACAAGGTCTTGTGGTCCAGGAAGAGCTTGGCCAGCAGACACAGGTTCTGACAGTAAATCTGAGGGGAGGGAAGGTGGAGGCTCAGGGAGCAGGCGGAGGCTGCCCCCCACCCCCAACTTCGGTGAGGCCTGGACAGCGGCTGTTACCCTGCTCCGCAAATGCCAGCCTTCGGAGAGCAGCCAGTGCCACGCTAGGGAGAAGTGGGCTCCTCCCCAGAATAGCAGTTTTTAGAACTGAGAGGAGTCTTGCAGTCACTTCCTAAGGGACAGGGAAACTAAAAACCAGACAGCTGGATTAATCAATGACAGCTTCTTTTTTTTTCTCCCCGGTGCAAAAAGGTGAGTTGTTTTGGCTTTTTTAGGATTTTATTTATTTATTCAGAGAGAATATGTGCAAGCGGGGGGGCGGGGGGGTGGTCAGAGGGAGACGGAGAATCCCAGGCCGACTCCACACTGAGCACAGAGCCTGACGCAGGGCTTGATCTCATGACCCTGAGGTCATGACCTGGGCCAAAATCAAGAGTCAGACATGCAACGGATCCCCTCAGGTGCCCCAAAGGCTTCTTTTTTTTTCTACTTAAAGCATGGGGATAGGACTCATGGGCAAAAGTTTTTTTGGTTTTGTTTGTTTGTTTGCTTGTTTTTTAAGATTTTATTCTTAAGTAATCTCTACACCAACATGGGGCAGGAAGTCACAACCCCAAGATCAGGGTCTTGCGCTCCACTGACTGAACCAGCCATGCATCCCAACCAGTTACCACTTCTGAGTGCTAAGCAGGAGTTGAATCTTCAGGGACATTAACTCTTACACTTCAAATCAGGAAACGGAGGCTCAGAGGAGATAAGTGGCTGATGTAAGGCTAGTGAGTGCTAGGGCAGGATTCAAACTGGTATACGAGTTCTGTCTTGTTCATAGCTGTATCCTCAACAGCCAGCACATGGCTAAGCGGGAAGCTTGGTGCCTGGTAAATACTTGTGGAATGGACGGCTCTGAGCCATCTGCCCACCTGGCCATACTCCTCTGCTGGGCCTCGGCAGCCTCCTTATGCACCCAGGCTAAAGACCAACATCAGGACGGAGAATGGTTGGCTTCATGGCACAGACCAAGAGGCCCTCTGGTTTATGACACCTTTTACATCCACTCTTATTTGATCCAACGATTGTGAAGTCCAGCATTGCTAGCCCATTTTACCTAGGAGGAAACTGAGGTTCTGGAAAGGGGAAGTCCTTGGCTGGGACTTCAAAGTTCCCAGGGTAGAGCTAGAAAGAACACCCACACCTCCTGCTGGAGCCCATTCTGCCACTCCCCTGTTCATGCTCAGAAAGGCAAACCAGGGGACCCAGGCCAGGCCAACAGCAAATACTTCCCATTGGGCTCTTTATCTCAAGGCTGGCTGAACGCAGGAGGTCACCAGTAATAAGAAAGGCCCATGTTTACTAAGCACCCTCTGGATCCCAGACACTGTGTTAAGCACTTGACATTGCCGGCTCATTTGCTCCACCAACAATCCTACCGGGTAAACACTATCATGACTCCTATCTTACAGATGAGGAAACAGGAACAAACAGCGTTAAGTAACTTGTCCAAGGTCAGCCAATCAACCACAGCACAGCTGGAAGCAGGAACCACTCCGCAGCCTGCTCACTTTGCCCTGCCCTCTACTGTCCCCTGCCCTGGAAAACAGGGACATATGGTGAGAGCTTCCCAGACTGACCAGGCAAAGGCCAGGTGCTCTACGGCAGCAAAGCAGGCGGCAAACGCCGCACCCTGCCCCCGAGGTCCTGCTGCCACGAACCAGGAACTCGGCTCTCGGAGCTACACAGCTCTTGGGCAGCGAGTCCCACACAAAGCCGTCCCTCCCGGGGAAGACAGCTTTCCTTCCGGCAGAAAGAGAAAGCTCTTATAGAAGCAGCCTCTGGCACAACAATCTTCACTCTGGGTGCCAGAAATGCCCCAAGCTAAGCCACCCCATCAGGAGAAAAGTCTTCAGGGACAGAACAAAAACCTGGTCCCCAAGGCTGGTACCCCGCGGTCGGGTGTTTACCGCGCCCCACCACGGGCCCCTCACCAGGCTAAGCCTGATCTCACGGGCCTTTCCCAGGTTGGAGCTGGTCCTCAGGCCGGCCTCTACCCTTTGGTGAGAACGAAGACCACCCCGGAGGTGCTTGCCCCCAGCTCCCCTCAGCGCCCGGGCCCCCCACTCACCTTGTGGTCTTTGCCGTCAACCTCGTACACAGAGATGTTGCTCTTGCGATAGATCTCCTTCCCGGGGGGCTGCCGCCACTGACACTGGCCCTGGGGGTGTGGAGGAGGAGACGAGGCCTGAGACCTTCGGCTTCCTGCTGGGAGCCCCCATCCACCCTGCGTGGCTTGCAACAGGCCTCCACTTCTGTTTCCCCCTCTGCAGACCCTGGGCTCCATACTTAACCTCTGTCAAGTAATCTGAGTCAAACTACCTGACACAGAGCCCATTTTACAGATGAAGAAACCAAGGCGCAGAGAGGCTAAGTAACTGGGTTGAATATCACACAGCTAGATGGTCTCAAGTTCGGGTCAGCCTGGCTCTGGAGGACTCTGGAGGGCTCTCATCCACGACAGTGGCCATCCCTAAACCGCATACATTTGCCTCAGGTCACGCCCTGCACGACCCGCCCTGCTGCGCTAGTACTGTGAGCCCCCAGCCCCCCACACCCTGTTCCGCCTCTGCCAACGTTTCCCATCTGGTCCACACCTTCCACTGCTCGGGGCTATGCTCCCTTGCTCTCTCTCCCTGAGGAATCTGGCACTGGGCTGGCCTTGAGGAACACGTGGGGTCTGGGGGGACCTGAGAGACAGTAAGGGCTGGGTAAGTTAGCAACCCCATTCCACGGACGAGGACGCTCAGGCCTGGGCGAAGGCAGCAAACTGGCCACAGTCACTCCAGGCAAGGCAAGGCCAGGCCTAGAACCCAGGGCTCTTGAGCCGCGGGCAGCTTTTCCTCGCACTCAACTCCTCTGGACCTGTCTCTTCCCTATGGCTGCTGCCTCAGCCCCTCAGCCTGGTCCAGCCAGCCCCGTCTCACCAGGTGGAAGCGGTAGCTCTTCTCAAATTTCATGTACTTGAGGCAGTACTCGCAGAGCCACAGTTTGGGCTGTTTCCCATAGTCTTCGGGGAACGGCGAGAAGTACCAGGCGTCGATTTCGTAGTTCCCGATGTGGATCTTGTCCACATACTTGACCTTGGTGATCTGTGGGTAAGGTGGGAGCGCAGGGCGGTGTTTGGCTCAGGGCCAAGGACAGCAGGCGAGGGAGGGCCCCAGTCAGGAGCCCGGCCCCTGCTTACCGCTTCGTGCTCCTTCTCCAAGGCTGCTGTGGTGGGGTCCATCTCGGCGTAGGTCTGCGCAAGGACAGAGCCGTGAACAGAGGTAAACAGAAGTGGTGGTCAAGTGGCGTCCACTGCACCAGAACCCAGTGCTTCCCTCCGGGCTTCCAGATCTCATCCCCTGGATGACACTAACAACCACATGAACAGCTAACCTGTCTGACGTGGCTCTGAAGCTGGGCCAAGCTCCTCTCCTGCCCAAGGTTGGACCTTTTGCCAGATGAACAGGGCTAGGATCAGGAGGTCTGGTTCCAGCCCTTGGGCTGGTAAGAGCTTCAGCTACACAAAAGGATCAATCCAGCTCTGCTCAAACTGTCATGAGACAGAGGAATACCGGATCTCACCTTCTGAGCAGGAACTGGTGCCGGACTTCCCAGTGAGACCGGGCCTCTTTCCTGGGCACCATATCCAGGGGGCTGCCGGCTCCCTCTCGCAGCCACATCAGACTCTAGGTGTCCAGAAAGAAACTCAACCCCGTCCTCCCCGCAAACCTCTTAATCCTCCCGGGCTCCCTCTCTCACTGGGAGCAGCACCTTCAGTCCAGCTGCCCAAGACCAATAGGTCTGCTCTTCGGACTCCTCCTCCTCTTAGCCTGGCATCTGATGAAGGGCCAAGGTCTGTCAATTCTACCTCCTTGAGGTCTCTGCCATCGGTCCGTCTCTGAAACTCTTCTCTGGCCAACTCCGAAGAGCTACTGCCACCATCTCCAGTCTGGACCCCTAACTAAGCTTCCGCAGATTCCCAGCCTCCAGGCACAGCCCCTTCAGCTCTATGCTCTCAACACCCCGCTTTCTGTGGCCTTCATGCTCTGCGCATGCAGTTCCCTCTCCCCGACCTCCAAAAACTGCTTATTCAGCCTCGCATGGAGCGTGAGCCAGGGGAGTGTGAAGTGAGGCCGTGTTGCGAGCCATCGTGTGGAACTGTTTTTACTGTGCTCTTCCCTGTCCTTCAAGGCCTTGCGCGCTGCCCACCCCCTCCGGGAGACCTGACTGAATCCTTCCGCCACAGAACACACCCTCTCCTTTCCAAGTTTTGTAATGCATTGTTAACAACAATCCACTCTGCCTGCTGCCACTTAGTTTCCCCAATTTTCCAAGTCCTTAGAAATCAGGGACTGAAAGTCATGTCACCCTCATAGCACATCCTATTCCTAAGTCAGACTCTGTAGGAGGAACCAAGCACACAGACTGATAATGGAAAGGGACCCCAGGAAGGCCTATGACCTACACCAGGGGAGACGGCAGCCTTGCCCTGTGGCTGGGGAGGCAGGAGGGGGTCAGCATTTTCCCCAGATCCCTTCCCAATAAGCACCTGGCCTGTGTTGGCCTGTGTGGCCTCATGAAACCTTTTCAACCACGCTGAGCCATAGCCTTTTTATTTCTGTTTTAGAGAAGTAAAGAGGCAGGGAGAGGGAGGTCACTTGCCGTTGGGGACTAGCTAACTGCCATTTATTTCAAGTGCCAAACACTCCACAGGCATTATTTTCTTTAGCCCTCACAAAGACCCTGAGACAGGAGTGCTCATCATCCACATGGCACAAAGAGGAAACTGAGGTACAGAGAGGTCAGGTTACAGAACTGGTACCCAGCAGCGCTGAACACGGGCCCCTGGCTGGCCCAACTCCAAGCCTGACCCCTGCAAAGATGAGGAAGAAGGATTTTTCTCCTTACATGTTTCTTTAAAAACCCACTTCCCCACTCTCACAAAAGACAATCCTCTTCTGCATGGGTGTTAAAGAACTACAAAAACAGTACTTGTCTTAAATGCTGCAATTTATTTAGAATTAAACATTAATTTGGCTCTATTAACTCCGATATTATTAACTCCGATTATCCATCACCCTTTGGTTTTATCACCACCGGCCCACTGGCACCCCTGCTGACTACCAGCTTCCAGGTACACTTTTGAGACTTTAATGTGCCAGCACAACCTGTTCGAGGAACTAAGAGAAACTGAGACCTGGCCACAGGTGGCTATTTGAATTCATTAAATTTAACACAAATTTAATTTTTAGCCACATGAAACACATCCCAAGTGCTCGGTCACCACGTATGGTTAGCGGCACTACTCTACCGGACGGTACAGACACATTTCCACTTATCACAGGAAGGTCAGTAGGTCGCTGCTGCCTTAGACCTTGCAGGGTCTTTGCAGCTTAGGGTATTTCAAAACTTTTTTTACCATGATCCACAGCAGGAAATGGTTAGCATTGCAACCCAGCTGACCTGTCAGTGCATACACATTACATGTATTTGTACGTGAAATAAAAGCTTCTCAAAAACAATATATAACGTTTAATAAAGTGCAACGTACTCTGACATTTCCTATCTTACCCTATTTTTCTTTTCTTTTCTTTTTTTAACCAGGTTCCACACTCAACGTGGAACCCAACGCGGGGCTGGAACCCATGAACCTGAGATCAAGACCTGACCTGGGATCAGAGACTTGACCTACTGACTGAGCCAGCCAAGTGCCCCATATTTTCATTTTAAGTCATCTCTCCACCCAGCATGGGGCTCGAACTCACAACCCCAAGATCAAGAGTCACATGCTCCACCAACCGAACCAGTCAGACACCCCTCTTTCTTTCATTTTTCAATTTAAAAGCCTGTTACAACCCACTGAACTAATTTGGCCGTGCCCCCACGCTGGAAAAACATTGCCACAATGAGCACTCAGAAGGAAGCACGGAGAACATGCACACAATGAGCACTCAGAAGGAAATCACAGTGGCTGAAACTAATGAATGTCTAAGTGCCTGAGAACTCAATAAACCCTGGTTTCATCTGCGCTCCCCACTTTACAAATCAGGAAACTGAGGCTCAGGGTCAGGGAAAAGCAACCCCCACGGGTGGCATGGATTGGGGATAAAAATACCCAGCTTTTGGATCAAGAAGGATCCTTCCAGGTTTTGGATCAAGTAGCCTGAGTTTCTAAGGACGTGGTGAAGTCATGGTTAAAGGCTCTGGTGCCCTGAAGCCAGACAATCCAGAAGCTGGCAAATCTAATTCCTGACCAGATTCTTAAAACTTATCTGTTCCTCCCTGTAAACTGGAGATAATAACGCTGCTTACCTCACAAGGCTGCTGTGAAACTTCAGTGAGATCATATATTAAAATACTAAGCCTATAACTTCGGCTCACAAGCCAATAAATGTCTGCCATTATTATTCTAATTCCAGCCCACCCTTTTACTAGCTGTGCAACCTTGGGCATGTTACCTAACCTCTCTGATGCTGCTTCCTCATCTACAGAAACCATGATCGCCATGGCACTGGATGGTTAGGAAGGATATGATGAGCTTATATATGTGTAGGAGTCAGCACAGTGCTGGGCAGCAGCAGTGCCCAAAATCATTCATTCTCTTCCTTCCTTTTGGACTTCAAACCTTTGTCTAAGATGGTGTGGCAAATAGGAGACAAAGAAGCCTACTGCTGCAGGAAGCCCTGAGTTCCAATCCCAGCTGCGCCACTTCCTTGCTGCGAGACTGTAGCCAAGTGCTTGCCCTCTCTGAGCCTCACTTTTCTTCTCTGCGAAGACTGTCTGACAAAACATGGGCTAAGTTCCTGACACACTACAGAAGCCTAAGAAACAGAAGCTGTTGCGGTTCTAGCCCCAGGACTCAAGGGAGTTGGCAGAGGCAGCTGAGCCTCCTGGGGCCTCGGAGAAGGGGAGGGGGCCCGGACCTTCTGCACATGATTGATCTCATCGTGCTTGCGCTTCTGGTTGCGAGTGATCTTGCGCTCGGGCTGCTCAGCCAGCTCACTCAGGTACTTCTCGGAGTTCTTCTGCACGGCATCTTTGACCGTCTTGGTCAACGCCAGCCGGTTCTTGTCGACCCATTCGTCCAGGCGCCGGTTAACTGTGAGGATGGGCCATGAGTGGGCTGCCCTTCCACCCCTCTGCCCCACCCCAGGCCCGAACACCCCCAAGTCACTCACAGCCTACGTAGTGTACATAGAATTCCTCTCGGCCCTCCTGATCATTCACTCGAGACTGGATCACTTCAGCAGAATCTGTGGAAGAGAAAGGCCAGGATCATCAGGAAGGCCGGCAGGAATGGGACAAGGAGGATCCTTCGACCGAGGAGCAGTTTCCAGATGCCAGGGCACACATGAGCTAACCGGCCCTGGCCGCATCTGCCATTCCCTTGATCACTGCCTGTTCAGTGGGCCAGGCTGGAGCTGCTGCTCTTTCTCTGCAGGTGACACACGGAGGCTAACCGAAGCTCACATATGTACAAAGTGCCAAGAAGTTAACACTCCACTGAGCTTACGTCTGGCTCCAAACTCCATGTTTGTCTTGTACTCAGGCGTTCATTTGTTCAGGAGTCATGAGGGCTGGCTGCGCGTTTATGCGGAACCCTAGCTCCCCACGTCCTTTATTTAACTGCAAATTATTTGGGGTGAGCTTCAGTTTCTTCGTGTACAAAACAGGGATAATAGTGCCCGTCTCAGAGGGCGACTTAATGCTTCTAAAGGCTTTAGCACAGCACTGCCAACTAGCAGACCATTCGGCAGGTGAGCAAGACCACCACGGCCGGTCTGGTCCTAGCTGTGCTACTGCCGGGCAGAGAAGGCACAGCACTGAGTCACAAGCGGTCCCGCCCTGCAGAAGCTCCCCCGTGGCCAGAGGAAGGCGCAGCCAGACAGTGACAGCAGGTGTCACACACACCGCAGCCGAGGTATGAAGAGAATGCCGCGGGCACGTACGGAAGGGCACGACTCGCTCGGCCGGAAGGGAGCCGGGAATGGCATCACAGGACTTAGGGCACGTTAAGAGGCTGAGTAAGCGCTGCCAGCCGAGCCCGGAGAAAGGGCAGGAGGGCCCCTCGGAGCAGCGGGCACAGGGTGCAAGGCACACCGCGCTCTGCTCTGCTCGGGGCCTTCGCGAGGGGCGGCTAGGAACCAGAGAGGTCGCGCGGACGCCCGCCCCTGCACGGAACCTGGGGAGGGGAGGGCAGGGGGGCCCGGTGGCGTCTGCCTCCGCGGCGCCGAAGAGGAAGCCGCGCAGGCGGGAGACACCCGCAAGGAGCCGAGGTGTTGTCGGAAAGGCGACGAAGCCCGAGACCGGACAAGCGGCGGGACGAAGCCGCCGACTGCCGAGACCCGTGGGGCTTGCAGGCGGCGCCCGGGACCGCCCGAAGCTCCGCGCGCCTCCCTCAGAGCCCGCCCCCGTGACCCCAGCGCCTCCGAGAACCCGCCCCCGTGACCCCAGCCCCTCCGAGAACCCGCCCTCGTGACCCCAGCGCCTCCGAGAACCCGCCCTCGTGACCCCAGCCCCTCCGAGAACCCGCCCTCAGACCCCGCCCTCGTGACCCCAGCCCCTCCGAGAACCCGCCCTCAGACCCCGCCCTGGTGACCCCAGCGCCTTCGAGAACCCGCCCTCGTGACCCCAGCCCCTCCGAGAACCCGCCCTCGTGACCCCAGCCCCTCCGAGAACCCGCCCTCAGACCCCGCCCTCGTGACCCCAGCGCCTTCGAGAACCCGCCCTCGTGACCCCAGCCCCTCCGAGAACCCGCCCTCGTGACCCCAGCCCCTCCGAGAACCCGCCCTCGTGACCCCGCCCTCAGACCCCGCCCCCTGGCCTTTCGGGCCCCGCCCTCACGCCAGGTGCTGTCCGGGCGTCGGCACAGGTACGTTTCTCCGATCTCCACGGTGACTTCGGGCTCGCCGCGCGCCGGGGTCGGGGGAGAGACGCGGCCCGGGGACGGGGCGGTCCCCTCGACCGCCGCATTCTCCCCGGGCCCGGGCTCGCCCTCCCCCGCGACCCCTGAAGTCGCCGCCGCAACCGCAGCAGCTGCTCCCTGCGCCGCCATCGCTGTAGTGGAGATGACGCCAGAATCCGGCGCCGCGCAGCCCTTTAGTTCCGGGTCAGCGACGCGTGGCGGAGGCCGCTGCCGGCTTGAGGGCGGGGTCTGTGACGTGGCAAGAGCTCATTGGTTAGTGCGGCCTGCCCCCGCCCCGGCCCAAGTTTGACCTTTCTGTGCCAAGGGCCCTGGCCCTTTCTTCCGTCTGGAAATACGGCTGGACCCCGAGTTGAAAGAGGAGATTTTCCTGGTGTGATGACTCAGCCCGGCCTTTTTAAAGGGCCTGGTACCCGAGGAAGCGAGGGTGTGCCCCTGGGCACAGGTGCTGCCCCCACTTTACCCGGCAGCGGGGCGAGCTAGAGCGGCCCCCGGGGTCCTGGCACTGAGGCTTTGAGCCCAGAATTCACACCCGCCTTTGCGCCGCCCATCCCCGCCCCACTGATCCAGATCGCCCCTTTCGTAAAGGTCGGAGGAGCCGCCTTCCTTCAGTCAGGGCGAGGGAAACAGATGGCCGTGTCCGGGGGCGGCCAGTAAACTGCTCTCGCAGAATGAAACCCTTTTTTCCTTTTTTGAATGAAACCGCAGACAAGAACCAGGCGCGCACAGCAGACATCCCCTAAACAAACTAGTCAAAGGCAGTGGCCATAGTGGAGCATCTTGAGCTTCGTGAGGCATCTTGGGTTCTGACCCTGCTCTGGGTAAATTGTGCAAGGGTTCAGCCTCAGAGTGCCGTGAAGGTTATCATATATCAGTGGATAGCCCATATAGCTATATAAAGGGCACGCCATATATTTACCTATCTCTTTGGTATATAAAGTGTGTTGCACAGTGTCAAACAGGGTAGGTACGCAATAGACATTCTTTTTGGCCATTCTCTGAATTTTCTTTGACTTACAGATTGGTTATTGGGATTAAAAGCAGTTCTAAAGGAGTGGAATGCTCAGTTCTAACGGAGTCGGGACTCGGGTTTCAGATCAAGAAGTAGAGGAGTGAGCAGTGGGAAGCACTAGGGACTTGGGGAAGTTAGAGAATTGGTGGGCGCCTGAGCAGTGAATGCCAGGTGTTTGGCTGCCTAATAAGCCAAAGAAACAAGTCAGGCAAGAAAGAAAAACATTGTAATGCCTTAGGGCACTTGGGTAGCGCGCAATCAGTTAAGCTTTGGACTCTTGGTTTCCGCTCAGGTCATGAGATAGAGCCCCTCGTGAGGCTCCGTGCTCAGCACGGTATCTGCCTAGGATGGTTTCCCTCTCTCCCTTTGCCCCTCCCCACCCTCTAAAACAAATCTTTAAAAGAAACCACAGTGCCTTCTCCCACTCCTCATCCTACCCCCACCCCCATCTTCAAGACTGTTGTTCTCTCCACCCATGGTCCTGATGCCTCACTTTTGACTGCACCCAACATCTTGTTACAGGGCTGCTGTCCTTTCTAGTTGAGGATTAGCCTAGGCTTTATAAACCCCTGATCCAGGTTACTACACCAACCTCTTCACTAGTCTCCCTCTAATCATCCTTCTAATGTGCAAATCTGTTATTTCTAGAACTGGGTGGATGCTTCACCCAGACCCTCTGGAATCTCTTTTTGTTGCTTCTTCAGATCCAGATTACTTCTGTTGTGCCTTCAAAAGCCAGAGGCTCTTTATCAAACTATCCCTTGGGCCAATAAAGCTGTTTTGCCTGAGTAAAGCTGAAAAGGCAGTGGGGGGGCTGGGAGGAGTGAGGGGGGTGGGGACACGCCTGGGCGGCTCAGCCTGGGTGGCTCAGTTGGTTTCATATCCATCCGACTCCCACTTTTGGCTCAGGTCATGATCTCAGGGTCAGGAGATCAAGCCCTGTGGTGGGGTCTGGGCTCAGTACAGATTCTGCTTGGGATTCTCTGTCCTCTCCTCTCTCTCAAATAAGTAAATAAAATCTTAAAAAAGCAAAGGAAGTTTTCAGTTTGGAAGTTTAAGTACCTATCCACCCCTACTTTCCAATACAGACATTAACCAATGATTATCAAGAAGAGTTCATCAATGACTGTGCAACTTAGCTCTCCTGCCTCCAATTCTAAGGCAGAACTTACTAGCTAGCCCTGACCTTTTGCCTGAGATGATGTCCTTGTCTGGCCTCCGGCCCTTCCCTTTTGTGCCTCTCCTACTCCCTAACTGGAGCACTTTCCCAACAAATCACAGAGACACAAAGCCTCCTTTCAGCGTCCGCTTCCCAGGAAACCCAACCGGAAACATCCCTGCCCTGCTGAAAATCTGTCCATGGATTCGTGCTGCCTACAGGATAAAAGCCCGTATTTCCTGGCCAGACTCCAGCCACGTCCCCTGCGCCACAGCCAGCAGGATCTTTAGCCTGGGATGTCACTACGGTTTCCACCACCTGGCATGTGACATCAGATAGAATTCCTGTCTTCCTCAACCCCCACTTCTCTCACCAGTCCCACCAAGCAGGGCTTCCGGCCCTTCTTCCCTCCCTTGGGCCCCACCTGCTGTCTGGAGCCCTTTCCTTCTGCCCCTCCCCCACCAGGGCCCCACTGCCCCTGGGGCCTGCCAGGATATAATTTTATGTGTTCCTTTTTCTTGGCAGAAGCAGGCACAGCTGGCAGGCAGTATTTTTAACCTTACTTAGGAATCAGGTGGCTCAAGGAGGTTGCCCAGTCTGGTAACCTTCACCTCCAGAACCTGTGACTGCCAGGAAAGGAGGTGTCAGAACTGAGGCCTGAGGCTAGGCCAACTTGGGCCTTCAGTATAGCCTGGGACACAGAAACATCTGTTAAATGAAATTTAACATTTGTTAAAGAGATTTGGGGGCAATTCTATACCTGGCCTGACAGGCTGTCTGGACAGTTCGAGACTGAGACACAAGCTACATAAACCCAACGGCCCAGGGAACCAGAACAGGGTGGCAACACACACCTGCCCTCCCCACACACGGGGCCCAAGAGGGCATTCAAAATGTGAACTTTAATAACAAACAGCAGGTCAAGGTCGGGGTTCCCCAGGAACGAGAATAAAGGAGCTGGTGCCGGAGGCCTCACGGGTCCCCACTTTCTCTCCTCCAAGGCCTGGAGGCAGCGAAGCAGTGGACCTCTGTAGAGGAGGCGTGGCACCGGGCTCCATGGAACTCCATCTATTTGGGGCCCGAAGACCCAAGATGCAGCAGCATGTGGACCAGGGTGGCACCCTGCCTCGCCCAAAAGGTCCTGGCAGGGTGTGGGGCCCAGGCGAGGCAGGCAAGTAGGCCAAGGGCTGTGGGGTCAGATGCGGAAGCTTTCCTCTCGACCATCAATGTGCCGGAGCCGCAAGTAGACGTCTGTGCCAATGCCCTGCAGAGACTGCAGTCGAAGGGAACCGCCGAGGTACTCCGCGTAGGCCCGTGAGGTGGGCAGCCCGAAGCCAAAGCTGGGATGGGCAGGGGGACAGGATAGCTTCAGAGGCTTGGGTTTCCTGGGGCCCCCCTCCCCCTCCATCCTGGCCAGGTGGGGCCTCACCCGTGCATGGGCCCTGATTGGCCGCCACTGTGCATGTCCAGGTGGCCAAAAAGGGGGCTGATCCGGGGGTCCTGGGTGCTGGCCTCAGCTGTAGTGAAGTGGTAGTCCATCACCCGGTCCAGGTCCTTGTGAGCGATGCCCCCACCCCGGTCTGAAATCCTGGCAAGATGTTGATAACATGGGCTTGGCTCCGCTTGGGTGGGAGCCTCACTACCTCCCAAATAAACAGTGCCAAGTCTGCCTTCCTGCCCCTTCCACCCAAGGATGGGACGGGCTCCACCCAGACCCTGGCCCTTGTTTTTATAAGCACCACCCTTCCATCCTCACTTCTGCCTGGGCCACTGGCTGCGTACACCTTCTCGCGGGACTTCACACTTACCACCAGCCCGACGCCGTGGACTGGTTACTCCTAACTCCCCACTCCAGGACCCTCAGCTGCTGACAAGGATAGGACTTGGCACCTGCAGCCAGCCCCAGATCCGTTCCTCTCTAGCTCACAGCACTCAAAACCAGAGAGCATTCTGTCTGACCAGGGACCGAGTCTCAGAGTAGAGCAGCTGCCGGCTCAAGGTCATGCAGCCAGGCAGAAATCGCGACCCCCGCGTTTCCAGCCTAACTCCCACTCAGGCCAAACCTGATGACGAGATCAATATCATTGTTGGCGATGGTGATGACCACATCTGGGACATTGTAGGGAGTGTCGAGGTGACTCTCCATCGTGGCTCTATGTGGGGAAGAAACACCAGTAGGCGGTGGTGCCCCAGCCTCACCCCAGTTCCTGTCTGCTCCCTTCCAACGTATCCAGCCAGCCTACCTCATGGCATTCTTGAGGAGCTCAGGCAGGATGTAGTCCAACGGCATAGGGATGAAGGGGAAACGGGCGGCCACGTGTCCATTGATGCGGACGCGGGGGGCATTGCCATACTTGTGTTCACACAGGCGTCTGTGGATAGGAGCCGACCTAGCCAGTGATTCTCAGACAGAAATGGTTCTGCCTCCACCAACCCCAGATGCAATTTCTAGAGAGATTTTTCCTTGCCACACTGCGAGTTGTACTGAATAGAAGCCAGGATTCCTTCTAAAGATCCGAATAAGCACAGGACAGCCCCTGAGATTTATCTGACCCAAAATGTCAATAGTGCCACATTTGAGAAACCCTGTCCCAGGCAAGGGCTCAGGCCCAACCCTTCCCAGCCAGAAGCCCTCCACCCCCTTAGCTGTTCTAGCCTCACCTGGCGAAGTCCACCCACTTCTCAATAATTTTCTTTGGCGACAAGCGAGTGCAGATGATGCCAACAAAGTCGGGCTGGCAGGAGAAAGAAAGTCAGGACTAAGCAGTACCTTGACCCACACCTTACCATCTCTGGACCCCTGAAGCAGCCCCAAGCCCCTTCCAGGCCCTTGGCCCAGCCCCTAGCCCCAGGGAACCCTGGCTTGGTCCCGTCTGTCCCACCTGGAAGGTCTCAGATCCCAGCACCCCACCTTGTCCTCATGCAGCGCCAAGTGATGTGTGGCCAACATGCGGATCCCAAGCCTCGAGGTCAGCGTCTTGTCCAAGAAGTAGCGGACAAGTTTCTCATCCTGTGAAGAGTGGGTCCTCAGAAACCCCGTGCCTTTCGCAGACCCCCCAACAGGCCCGGGTGCCCACTGTGCTGCCCCTGACCTCTATGTGCTTCCGGCTCTCGCGCAGGCCCTCCGCTAAGAGGGTCACCACATCCTTGTGGTCGTCCAGCAGCTGTCGCACCAGCTGGCAGTACTGAGCCTCGTCCGCCTGGTCCTTGATCTACAGGCCACAGAGTCATGAGCTTGGATATTTCGGCCCTGACCTCTCAGCCCCTCACCCTGCCCTGGCCCAGCCCTCACCGGAGGGAAGTCGGTCAGCTTCTGGAAGGCCCGGATGTACAACTCGTGCTGCAAGGAAGAGGTGTGGAAGTTCACAGGGATGCTGTGGGCACTGGGTAGAGAACAGCCACCCGTGCTTACCCATGGGGATTGCCATCCACCCCAATGCACTTGGTTTACACCTACACTGTGGCCTTTTAAGCCTCAGTAAATATGCAGCTTTGGCCTCCGAGGGCTTGGGTCTGAGCCCTCTGGCCCTGAAACCTTTTGGCAGACAAGGTTCTCCCACTCTGGTCCCGTCTCCCAACACGCCCCATGGGCAGTGGGCACACTGATCTACAGTGCCCTCTAGAAAAACTCACACCCCCTGAGGCCATCTTACCACGTGCAGTATGGTGGGGTTGCAGCCAATGATAAAAGGAAGGCTCCGGAAACCCTTGATGCGGTGAGCAATCCTCACTGGCAGCTCTTGATGCAAGTACCTGGCACTTTTCTAGGAAAAATGAGGGCAGTCAGGGCCAGGGCCGGACAGGCTGTGCCCGGGCTGCAGGAACCCGGAACCAAGCAAGGGGGCTGGAATCTTACCAGAAGGTGGCTGCCATCCTGAGAGCGGCCAGCATAGAGCATCATGGTCGGAGTGAGGCGGACTGAGGGCTGGAGGGGTGAGGGGACTTTGAGGCCTGGATCTGCAGCACCGCCCCACCACATTAGCTCCACCCCTTCCCTGAACACCGTCCCCAGCTCCAGACCGGACCTCTGCCCAGCTGCGCACCTTCTCCGCGGCCACATCGAT
This sequence comes from Mustela nivalis, assembly GCF_964662115.1. Classification (NCBI taxonomy): domain Eukaryota; kingdom Metazoa; phylum Chordata; class Mammalia; order Carnivora; family Mustelidae; genus Mustela; species Mustela nivalis. The sequence goes on from NC_139038.1 coordinate 16,306,023, forward strand.
GGCCGACTGGTTGTAAAAGGAGGTGACAGTCTTGGAGCGCTCCCGCGCCATCTCCATGTGGTGCGTATCGGTGGCTGATGTGGAGCGGGCCCGGAGTGAGAGTGCAGGCCGCAGTAAGGGCCGGAGTGGAGGTCCGCTCCGGGGACCACTCCCCAGCACGGACGCCAGTATCATTGTCCTGCTCCGCTCCTTTGTTTCTTTTCAGACTAGGCGACTGCTAGGGCAGAGCAGCGGATACACCAAGCCGACCCCAGAGCGGGGCAGGGGCTTTTCTCTGACTTCAGGAGCCACGACGGCAGGTCCGGGACGCTGACAAGCTCAGCCCCCGGGGAGCAGCTCCCATCTGCCGGGGAAAGGAAGGAGGAATTGTAAGGATCCGAATGCAGACGATCTGCACCAGCTCTCCACGTGGACCCCGGTATCATCAGACCTGGGCAATCTCTATCCGCACCCGTGCAACCACCTCCCCAAACACACAGGGGCCGGGCCCGTACAACCTTGTTTTGCGGGCCTGTTCTTCAGCTTGAGGCTCTTGCTGGTGCCTGGAGGGGAGGGGAATCTCAGACGCGTCCAGCCGGAAAACAACACCCCTCCCGGTGGTCCTGGGCACCCTCGTTCAGGGGGCGGGGCTGACCCCTACCCGGCGCCTTCAGACCCGGGCCCCCCACGAGAGTGGCCTGCCTGTGTGTGGCACACCGCTCTGTGCCCCCGGGGGCCGGCGGCATCGGAGTAGCGGCCCCGGAGTCGCCGCCTGGGTTCCCCCTCCGCAGGGTCGCTTGGTTCCGCCCGATCCCCCCTCTACGGTAGATGCCACCCCGGTGGGCGCGCACCCCGCGGTCCAGCTCAACGCCGGAGGCTCCGAGCACGCGCCGCGAGCCCCGGCAGGCAGGGTCCGCGCCGGCTGCTCCACTTACCGCGGGGCCGGGGCCGGGGCCGGGGCCGGGGCCGGGGCCAGGGCCGAGGTCCGAGCGGAACGGCCCGACAGTCGACGGGCCGGGAGAGCCGAGCCGCCTGCGCCGTCTGCCGCCGTGACGTCGCGGGGCTTCGGGGGCCCGGTGCCTCCTGGGAGTTGTAGTTTGGAGCCGGACCAGGTCAGCCACGCCCCTGCTCCTGGACCCCCAGATGAATTTCCACGGCTCCTTCCTGGGTCTCCCTGGGTCTCCGTCTCCTGTTCTATAAAACAGGCTTCCTGGTATGGGAAGAGGGACAGGGCGAGAAGACCCTTAGACGTGAAGCGCGCAGGCCGAACCCCGCGTCCCTTTCCTGCGGTCCCATCCGTCCCCACCAGTGTTTCCTGACTCACCTGTGGAAACGCAGACTGCTGGCTCAAACCCTAGTTCAGCCACTTTTACCATCCGGAATGACTTAACTTAAACTGCCTCATGCTTTAATGTCTGTGTTCGTAAAATTAGGATGTACCAAACTTGCGATTGTGTGGGTATATGAGTTTATAGGTGTCAAGTGCCTAGAACAGTGCCAGGCATGAAATTAGCACGGTGTGAGTGAGTTATTATTATTCATTCAGGCCTGATACGCTCATTGGGGGACTTTTCCGTGCCAGAAGAGGAGCTGGGGTATTGAATCAAATAAGTGGACCCTCCCCTGACCCACAGAGGAAGGAAGTTTCAGGGTCATAAATCCTGATGAAGGCTGCGCAGGAAGGAAGCATCAGATGGGGTCTGGGACATTGGTACAGGCACAGCATGAGTAGGATGTGGTCAGGTACCCAAGCCTTAGTGGGAAGGGCATGACAAGACAGAGAATAGTCTGGATCATCTGAGGATATGCCTGCAGCCATGTGGAGTCTAGGAAGGAGAAGGGCTGAATGGGGTGAGTAGAGCCTGATGGTGAAGGGCGAGGAGGCTGCATTCGTCCTGAGATAGCAAGAAGTCATTGAAGAGTTTTAATTCGATCTGCTCCTTAGATACACTCCTGTGGCTATAGTGTTTGGAAGATTGGATGTTGGTGAGACCAACTGCAGAGACCAGTGAAAAAACGATTTACTTTTCCTAGGCAGGAGGTGATGGAGAGACTTTCCTCTGTGTGTGTGTGTATGTGTGTGTACTTGTATTTGTACTAATCGGATCTTTCTTTCTTTCTTTCTTTCTTGTTTTTTAGACATTTATTTATTTATTTGACAGAGAGAGAGAGAGAGATCGCAAGTAGGCAGAGAGGCAAGCCGAGCAGAGAGCCAAACGCGGGGCTGGATCCCAAGACCCTGAGATCATGACCTGAGCCGAAGGCAGTGGCCCAACCCACTGAGCCTCCCAGGCGCCCCTGATCGGATTTTTCTTTACCATAGTTATGTATTTTCTAAATATTTTTTTTAATTTCACTTTTTAAATTTTTTTGATGTAAGTTTTCTTTTTAATATTTTATTTACTTATTTATGTGCCAGAGAGAGCAGAAGCAGGGGGAATGGCAGGCAGAGGGAGAAGGAGACTCCCCCGGAGCAAGGAGCCCGATGCGGGACTCCATCCCAGCATCCCCGGGCTGTTATGACCTGAGTGGAAGGCAGACACTTAACTGACTGAGACCACCAGGCATCCCCCCTTTTTTTTTTAATTTTTTTTTTTTTATTAAAAAGGGATTAAATGAAGCCCAAAGGCTGTCTTTAAACTTCAGCAGAGGTGGGACCCTTTAGCACGGCTGAGGGCCCGAGGAACCGGAGGAAGGTCTGCGTGTACCACGAGGCTAGAGCCCCGAGTCTCTGGATGTCCCCTGCGCCCCTCATCGCACACCCCTCCCGCCCTTTCTTGTCCAGCTGCCGGGCAGAATCCTGGAGCGCGGCCACGAGGCCTCTGAGCTCTGGGCGCGGGAAGGCTGGTTCGGATGCGGAGCACAGCGTGCGCGGAGAGGCGAAGGACTCGGCGCTCACGCGGCCGCGGCGTGGCCCGGGCAGCGGTGCTGTAGCGGCCCAGCGGCGGGAGGCGTCTGGGCAGGACTTCGCCCCGGTTGACCCGGCCGGCTTGGCCCCTGCGCGGCCCGAGCTCGTTGCTGACACCGGGCGGCGGCGGGTGGACATGCACCGGGCGTTTCGTAGCACTCGCGCCCAGTCCGCCCCTGCGGGGGCACCCTTGGAGGAGTCGTGTGTTGTGTTAATGTAGTCTTCATAGCAACCCTATGAGGCAGCAACTGTTCTTATTATCACTCTACAGATCGACTAAAAGACTCGCCCCGCTCTGTCCTCTCCGCCCTCACCCCCCGCGCGCGATGGCTCCAGCCACACGGCCCTCCCTGCTGCTCCCGAAGCAAAGCAGGTGCCTCTGCCTCGCACCTCTCCCGGCTGTTCCCTCCGTCTGGAGCGCCCTTCCTGGATGCGCGCCAGCTGACTCACCTCCTTCAAGCCTTCGCCCAAATGACAGCTGAATGAAGCCCACCCTGACCTTCCTGTTTAAACTTGCGGTCACCTCCATTCCCGTCACTCTCTCGTGTTTTTTTTATTTGTAGCATTTGTCACCAGCAAGATCCTATATACTTTATGTATTGATTGTGCACTTTTTCATCTTTTTTAAAGGATTTACTTATTTATTTGTTTGAGAGATTAGGGGGGAAGGAGAGAGAGAATCTCAGGCAGACTGAGCATGAAGCCCTGAGCCCTGAGCCCTGAGCCCCACCCTGGTGCTCCATCCTATGACCCTGAGGTCATGACCTGAGCCCAAATCAAAAGGCGGATGCTCAATCAACTGAACCACCCAGGTGCCCCTTTTACCTTCTCTTCTAAAATATAAGACCAGGTGTGCCTGGGTGGTTCAACTGGTTAAGCATCTGACTTCCGCTCAGGTCATGATCCCAAGGTCCTAGAACTGAGCCCCGTGTGGGGCTCCCCACCCAGTAGGGAGCCTGCTTCTCTCTGCCCTCTCCCACTTGTGCTCGCTCTCTCCTTCTCGCAGATCACATTTTAATAAAATAAAATGTAACACCAGAGCATGAATATTTGTCTGCTTTCCTGATTTATCCCAAGCTCCTAACACAATCTCGGGCACATAACATGGGCTCCATAAACATTTGTTAAATAATGTTCTCCTGAAGGATTTTGATAGATTCCTGCCTCAAGTTGAGGTCTTTTATCCATCTCAAGTTTATCTTTGTGTATGGTGTAAGAAAATAGTCAAGTTTCATTCTTCTATACATAGCTGTCCAATTTTCCCAGCACCGTTTATTGAAGAGACCGTCTTTTTTCCACTGGATATTTTTTCCTGCGTTGTCGAAAATTATTTGACCACAGAGTTGAGGGTCCATATCTGGGCTCTCTACTCTGCTCTACTGGTCTATGTGTCTGTTTTTGTGTCAGTACTGTGCTGTCTTGGTGATCACAGCTTTGTAGTAAAGCTTGGAATTGGGCAATGTGATGTCCCCGGTTTTGTTTTTCTTTTTGAACCTTTCCTTAGCAATTCAGGGTCTCTTCTGGTTCCATACAAATTTTAGAATTGTTTGTTCTAGCTCTTTGAAAAATGCTGGTGGAATTTTGATCAGGATGGCATTGAAAGTATAGATTGCTCTATGCAGTATAAACATTTTAACAATGTTTATTCCTCCAATCCGTGAGCATGGAGTGCTTTTCCATCTTTTTCTGTCTTCTTCAATTTCTTTTATGAGTGTTCTGTAGTTCCTTGAGTACAGATCCTTTATCTCTTTGGTTAGCTTTATTCCAAGGTATCTTGTGGTTCTCGGTGTTATAGTAAATGAAATCTATTCTCGAATTTCCCTTTCTGTATTTTTCTTGTTAGTGCATAAGAAAGCAACTGATTTCTGTACATTGATTTTGTATCCTGTCACATTACTGAATTGCTGTATGAGTTCTGATAGTTTGGGGGTGGAGTCTTTTGGGTTCTCCTTGTAAAGTGTCATGTCATCTGCAAAGAGAAAGAGTTTAACTTCTTCTTTGCCCATTTGAATATCTTTTCTTTCTTTTTGTTGTCTGATTGCTGTTGCTAGGACTTCTTGTACTATTTTGAACAACAGTGGTGAGAGTTGGCATCCTTGTCGTGTTCCTGATCTCAAAGGAAATGCTTGTCAGTTTTTCCCCTGTTGAGAATGATATTTTCTGTGGGCTTCTCATACATAGATTTTATACAGTTGAGGAATGTTCCCTCTATCCCTGTACTTTGAAGCGTTTTAATCAGGAATGGATGCTGTATCTTGTCAAATGCTTGTTCTGCAGTAATTGAGAGGATGATGTGGTTCTTCTCTCTTCTCTTATTGATTTGTTCTATCACATTGATTGATTTTGAGAATGTTGAACCACCCTTGCATCTCAGGGATAAATCCCACCTGGTCATGGTGGATAATCTTTTTAATGTGCTGTTGGATCCTATTAGCTAGGATCTTATTGAGAATCTTGGCATCCATATTCATCAGGAATATTGGTCTGAAATTCTCCTTTTTGTTGGGGTCTTTGCCTGGCTTGGGGATCAGGGGAATGCTGGCTTCATAGATAGAGTCTGGAAGTTTTCCTTCTGTTTCTTTCTTTCTTATTTATTTATTTATTTTGAAACAGCTTCAGGAGAATAGGTATTATTTCTTCTTTGAATGTTTAGTAGAATTCCCCAGGGAATCTGTCAGGTCCTGGGCTCTTGTTTTTTTTGGAGGTTTTTGATCACTGCTTCAATCTCGTGACTAGATATCGGTCTATTCAGGTTGTCAATTTCTTCCTGATTCAGTTGGAAGTTTATAGGTTTCCAGGAATGCATATATTTCTTCTAGGTTGCTTAACTTACTGGCATATAACTGTTGATAATAATTTCTGATGATTGTTTCTATTTCCTTGGTGTTGGTTGTGATCTCTCCCCTTACATTCATAATTTTATTAATTTGTGTCCTCTCTCTTTTCTTTTGAATTGGTTTGGCCAGTGGTTTATCGATCTTATTGATTCTGTCAAAGAACCAGCTTCTAGTTTCGTTGATGTTTTCTACTGTATCTCTAGTTTCTAACTCATTGATCTCTGCTCTAATCTTGATTATTTCCCTTCTTGTGCATGGGGTTGGCTTAATTTGTTGTTTGTTTTCACTTTTGAAAGAGTCACTTTGATTGTGATGCAGAGAATCAGTCTGTGGATGAGAGACAGGGGTACCTGGGAGACCAGTGAGGAGACTACTGCATTTATCTGGGCAGGAGGTGAAGGTAGCCTGGACCAGGGTAGTGGTCTGCACAGATTACAGGGATTGAGAGAGTAATGGTGGAGGAGTGGCTTGGGTGGTCGGGAAAGCCCGAAGAGGAACAGGTTTGGGGAAGTTTAAGGAGCTCCTTTTGGGACGCATGGCATTGCATCTGAATGGCCTGGGAGGCACCCAGGTGGTGATGTCCAAGAGGTGATCCTACAATGGGGTTTGGAACCAGGAGAAAGATCTAGGCTTAGGGCAGAGGTTGGAAGCTGTGACCTGGAGGGAGTAAGAAAAGACAGAGGAGAAATAATGCCTTCCCATGTGGTGGTTTGTATTTCCAGAAATGGTCCACCCCACATGAACGTCTCAGAATATGACTTTGACCCTTCTCAAATCAAGAGACGGAGTCCTATGTTCCTCCCCTTGGAACAGAGGAGGCTTGTGTTACAGTGGAAGAGATACGTGTGACTTTTTAAAAAATTTTATTTTTAAGTGATCTCTATGCTCACCATAGGGCTCAAACTTACAACCCCAAGATCAAGAGTCACATTCTCCACCAACTGAGCTGGGGCACTACCATGTAACTTTTAAAGCTACATCATAAGAGATGATACAGCTTCCCCCTCGCTCCCTGAAGCGCTTGTCCTAGCATCCAGAGCTGCCTTGCTAAGCAAGCAGTCTGACTGTCCAGTATTCATCATCTATGGCAGTGTAGAAGATTACTCCCAGAGCATCGCAGTGCTCAAAACAATAAACCTTTGGTATCTCACAGTTTCTTTGGGTCAGGGATCTGGAAGCAGCTAAGCTAGGTGGTTCTGGCTCAGGATTTCTCACGAAGTTCCAGTCAAGATGTTGACTAAAACTACAGGCATCTAAAGGCTTGACTGGTGCTGGAGAATCCAATTCCATGGTGGCTCTCCCACATGCCTAACAAGGTCATACTGGTTGTTGGCAAAAAGCCTCAGTTCCTTACTAAGTGGTCCATTCCCTAGGGCTGCCTGAGTGTCCTCATAACATCGCTACTGGCTTCACACAGAGCCAGTGATCTAAGAAGGAGCAAGATGGAAGCCACAATATCTTTATGACCTACCATGAACGTGACACACCATAATTTCTGGACTAGCTTATGGGCCCAGGTTGGCCCCTATCTAGTGTGGAAAGAGACTGCACACTGAATGATATGAATACTAGAAAACGGAAATCCTTTAGGACAATTTTCAAAGCTGACTATTGTAGCCTGGAGACTGCCATGCTGTGAGGAAGCCCAGACTAGTCCCTACAGAGAGACTACATGGATCCTGAGACTACAAGAGAAGGAGAAAGAATCGCTATGTTAGCCCTCAGCTACTTCAATCTCCCATTGTTCCAGCATTAGCCATCACTGGACTGCAACTATGGGACCCAGGATTCTGAGCCAAAATTCTCTTCCCAAATTCCCAACCTATAAAATCTGTAAGAGAAAATAAAATGACCATTTTTGTTTCATGCCATTCTTTGTTGAGATGATTTGTTGACCAGCAGTATGTGCTCAACAATTCCCACCTTCTGGTATTCACACCACTCTGCAGTATCTTCCAGCACTGCCTAGGGCTAATGTGACCCCACAGGATACTGGAGACAAGACATAGGACTAAGGCTACCATAACAAGTTATCACAAATTTAGTGGCTTAAAGCAACATAAATCTGTTCTCTTACAGTTCTGCAGTTCAGAAGCCCGACAAGGCTCTCACTGGGCTAAAATCAAGATCTCAATAGTGCCTTTCCAGACACTTTGGGGCAGAATCCATTTCCTTGCCTTTCCTTCTTCTAGAGGCCACCCCACATTCCTCAGTTCATGGCCCCCTTCTTCCATCTTCAAAGCCAGCACCACTGCATTCTCTCTGTACCTTCCTTCCACAGTCACACCTCCCTCTGACTCTCCGCTGCTGCTGCTTCTCATTTTCCCCCTGCCCCTGTTCACTTTTAAGTGATTATATTGGTTCCACAGGATAATCTGTTTTAAAGCCAGCAGATTCGTAACCTTAATTCCATCTGCAGTCGTAATGCCTGTTTGCCATGGAAACTCACACATGCATAGGTCGCTGGGAATGGGCATCTTTGGGGGCCATTATTCTGGGGACCATGCCGCCTGAAAGAATGGGTTTGAGAAGGAGCATGCACAGAGAGAGGAGCCAGAAGGAGAGTGAAATATCACAGAATCCAGAGAAAAAGAATTCCTGTGCAGGAGTGACTGCCACTGTTGGAGGTCAAGCACTGTTCATGCACCATACCCAGTGTGGAGCTGGGAATTTAGGGGCAAGAAGGAGAGGTGCGGGGGGGGGGGGCTGGCCTGCAGGCGGCGCTGATGAGATAGAAGGGAAAAGCTGAGCAAGACAAGACGATTGGAGACAGAGTCCTAAGAGTATCCGAAATAATAATTTCAGTGAAAATGCTGGGTTTTGATCGGATCGCAGTATTCTCTGGGTTCCGTGGTCCGCCGGTCCCTAGTCCCCGGATGTTCCAAAGTGTGGAACAGAGCTTGGCACACCGTCAACGCTGCACGGTGAGCCGCATTAATAGAATTTTAAAACTCGGAGACTCCATTTCCCTCAAGGCATTGCGGCCACTCCGACTACAACTCCCATGATGCCCGGCAGGCCGCGCGCTCCCGCCATTCCCCCGGTCCCTAACCTGGTTTTCCCAGCCCAGCCTCCCTCCCGGGTTTCCTCCCCGGCCACGCCCATCAAAGCCGCAGGAACAACCAATGGGATCAGGGAGTGCGAGGCCAAGAAGGCCAATCGCCCCGTCCGAGGGGCGGGAGAAGGCGTGGCCACATCCTGTCCTGCCCCCAGCGCCGTGGCCGGCTGCCTGCGGGCTAGGGCCTCCGGGCGGGATCGGAGGACATGGGCGCTCCCTGGGGGAACCCCGGATGGGCGCGGCTGGCGCTGTGCCTCGCGGGTCTGGGGCTCTCCCTCTACGCGCTGCACGTGAAGGCGGCGCGCGCCCGGGACCGGGATTACCGCGCGCTCTGCGACGTGGGCGCGGCCGTCAGCTGTTCGCGCGTCTTCTCCTCCAGGTGCGCCCGGGAGCGGAGGGCTCGCGGGGCCGGGCTGCTGGTCCGGGGTCGTCCGGGGCCGGGCTGCTCGTCCGGGGTCGTCCGGGGCCGGGCTGCTGGTCCGGGGTCGTCCGGGGCCGGGCTGCTCGTCCGGGGTCGTCCGGGGCCGGGCTGCTGGTCCGGGGTCGTCCGGGGCCGGGCTGCTCGTCCGGGGTCGTCCGGGGCCGGGCTGCTGGTCCGGGGTCGTCCGGGGCCGGGCTGCTCGTCCGGGGTCGTCCGGGGCCGGGCTGCTGGTCCGGGGTCGTCCGGGGCCGGGCTGCTCGTCCGCGGCCGGGTTGCCGGCGGCTTCTGGAGTTTGGGATCGGACACTTGGGGGCGGGGCTGCTCCAGGGGGCGTCGCCTGGGGAGACCCGGTTCCTAGAGAGGAGTGTGGGGCCTCGGGCGGGGGCCGGGTGGTGCGGGTAGTGCTGGGCACTGCGGTGGTTCTGGGGAGTGGCACGGAGATCCGGATGCCAAGGAATAACCGTAACCACGTAGAAGGGGGGCATGGGTGAGCGTCTGGGGACCGGTGATGGGCTTGAGGTCTTGGGGATGGCCGTGACTCGGGTAAAGTGGCCAGCTCTGACGGTGCTTGAGGGCCTGGGGTTGACAGCATACAGAAGAGGGGAGTGGGCGGGAAGGAGCTGGAGATTAGAGGTCCAGGGCGGAGAGATTCTGCACCTGATTCCCAGGAAAGCAAGGTCAACCGTTCTACCTACCTGGCCATCTTAAGAATTACCGAAGGCCTAGGATGAAAAGAGGGGCATATGGTGGAGCCCTGGCCAGCCCTGGCCGGGGGTAGGGAACACAGGGGCGGGGACAGGGAGTCCCGACGTAGCCAAAGGGAGGGTAGCCAGGAGTTCATCGACCCTTGGACTCAGGAGGGCGTGGGGGAGGGAAGGGGAAGTACAACCTAGGTGGCTTTTTGGAAATCACCCCTCCAGACAGGACAGGGCCAAGGCACTGGATTGCCACTCCTAACCGGGGTCCTGCCCTCCACCAGGTGGGGCCGGGGCTTCGGGCTGGTGGAACCTGTGCTCGGCGAGGACAGCATCCTCAATCAATCCAATAGCATATTCGGGTGCATCTTCTACACTTTACAGCTGTTGTTAGGTGAGTGACCCCGCCCCTTCCCTGCAGGCTCCACCTCTTCCTGATGGGCCCCTCCCCCTTGGCCCGCCCAGCCCCATCCCGCGCAATCTCCGCGACCCAGACAGCCTAGAGCCCGACGCACATCAGCGAGCCCCCTGGAGGGGGCAGGAACTCCCAAGTCTTTCACTTGGTTAAGGTCCTCTCAGAGCCAGAAGGGCCCTTAAAGACCTCCTAGGTCTCACTCCACTTTGTGGAAAAGACTCAGGAGTTACTCTCGGGGGGACTCCAAGGCCAGCATCTCTTTCATCACATGCAGAGCTCAACAGGGACATTCGCCATTTGGTTTCTAGGGCTCAATGAACAAATAGGAGAACCAAGGCCTTGGTGAGGCCCATCTAGTCTCTCACTTTAGAGACTCTTCCCAAGCAGATCCTGAGGTCTGGGTGGTACCCTGAAGTCAAGGCAGTGTTCTAGAGATGGCCAGTCCCTGAAGCCCTGCCTGAGCTTTGTTGTCTGCCTTGCAGGTTGCCTCCGGGCCCGCTGGGCATCTATCCTGCTGGTGCTGAGTTCCCTGGTGTCTCTTGTCGGTTCTGTCTACCTGGCCTGGATCCTGTTCTTCATACTCTATGATTTCTGCATCGTTTGCATCACTACCTATGCCATCAATGTGGGCCTGGTGGTGCTCAGCTTCCGGAAGGTCTGGGAACCGCAGGGCAAGGTCAAGGGGCACTGAGCCCTCAGCCAAGGCAGAGCGTGACGTCAGCTGACGTCACGCTCTGCCTTGGCATGGGAGCCTTCCCTAGGGGGGCCCATGTCTGGGTCCTTAGAAGAGTCTGCAGCCTTACCCCACCATACTCCCACGCAGGACAATGGACCAAATGTGCCACATTCTTTCCTCCACGCCAGTGCCTCTGGCTCTGTCCCCAAGGGCTGGGTTCCAAAGCTTCTGCCATTGCACAAAAAGGGAAGGTTCTGAGCAATAAAATTTCTTAAATGATCTGGCTAAGTCTGAGCCATCTGTCTGTGAGGGACCCTAGTGTTGGGCCTCCCCCAGTCTTGTCTCCTCTGGATTAGAAGCAAATGAGTCAGAGGGAGAGTGTAGGGCATGCCTGGAAAGGATGATTGGTCCCTTCTCCAGTGTATGGAGTTGGTAAGACTTTGAGCGCCATCGGCCCCACCTCCAAAAAACAGGCTGGCAGCTTGCCCTTGCTGCCCAATGGAGGGTTTCTCTTCTGGGGTACCAAGCACACACTAGCAGGGGCAAACCTACCTTTCTCCTTCTGTGCGTGCTAGCCGGGAAGTTCTTCCTGTAGTCCAACCTTCACCCCTCCAGATGCCTTATCTACCACCCCACACCAGTCTTGGCCACCCTGAGGACCAGGAACACATTTTGAGTATTTCTGTCTTAGTTTTCCTAATATGTACTAAGCACCTATCCACATGCTAAGCACTGCATAAGAACATGACATATTCTGGGTGGCTCAGTGGGTTAAGGCTTCTGCCTTCAGCTCGGGTCATGGTCTCAGGATCCTGGGATCGAGCCCCGAGTAGGGCTCTCTGCTCAGTGGGGAGCCTGCTTCCTCCTTTCTCTCTGCCTGCCTTTCTACTTGTGATCTCTGTCTATGAAGTAAATAAATAAAAATCTTTTTTTAAAAAGAACATATGTTAACTCCTCTAACCCTTACATATCCAATTGTACGAGGTAGATGTTCTTACCCTATCTTGATGAGGAAACTGTGATACAGAGAGGGTAAGTAATTTACCTAAGACCACACAGCTGGCGCCAGGGAGGAGGTTAAGGGCCCCTGGGGATTCAGATCCACTGGGGCCGTGTGGCTCATGTCTGCCCTTACCACAGCTGCCTGTGTTGGGGGTCAGGCTTCCTGAGTAGTTTGGGCTGGCCTGAGTTAGAAGTGGGGAGGAGAAAACGGGTGCCCCCTGAGTGTTCCTCCTTCCCAACTGAGTCTTCCATCACCTGCCAGAAGGGTGGGCGCCTCTGTAACCCTGGTCCCTGGGAAGGTGGCAGAGAGGTCCACCTCGCTGCAGCGAGTGAAAGAGAGTCCTGGGCCTGCACACGCGGCCTCTGAAGCAAGGTGGGAGAAGGTACGGGAGACCATCTGCTCGTGGGCCTGGGGAGAGCTAGGGAGCCGAAACATCCCGACCTCGGGGGCTCTGCCCAGTGCCCCTCCCAGTTCCCAGTTCCCCATTCCCAGAGGACAGCCTCCACGCTGGGAGCAAGTCTTCTCCGTGTCAGACTCTGGCCCAAGCATTTTCACTTTCAGCAATTCTGAGTCCACAGACAGGCTACTTGTCCAAGGTCACTTAGGCAATAACGGGGAATGAGGACTTGAACCCATGCAGTCTGGCCATGGTGGAGCCCCACGGAGGGGTGGTGGAGAGCCCAGGGTAACATAGTCACAGCCTCAGAGCTAGGAGCTGCGGCTCCCTTCCAGCCGGAGGAAAAGCAAGGACGCCTGACTCGTAGCCAGCCGGGGGCGGAGCAGAGGTGGAGCTAGGGAGACCCAGGTGGCCTCCGAAAACCCGAGCAGAGGCGGCAGAGTGCCCTGGAGCAGCATGCAGCAGAGCTGGGGGCCAGCACTGCTCATCCTGGCGGCGGTGGTCCTCGTGGAGGGTGAGCCACCGCGGGTGAGCGGGCAGGGGAGTGGTGTGGCGGCCCCCCCCCCCCCGCTGTCCCAGCAGGCTTGCAGCTCGGGGGGGGGGGGGGGGGGCGTGAGGGTGAGAGCCCGTGGGGCGACAGTCGGCCGGTGCTGGTGTGACCGCGTCTGCCTGCGGAGCAGCCGCCTCTGTCAGAACAGGTGGGATTTTCCCCGGCCAGATGACGGTCTGTGTCTGCTGTCGCTGAGCCTGTGCGTGTACCCTGTGCCCCTCTCTGCCTCTCTCCTTCTCTGCTTCCAGAACGACCTTCAGCAGGCTCTGGGAGCCCTCGGGCTCTGTGCCCTCATCTGTCTGTCCCATCCCTCCTGGCCTCTCCCGGCCCAGATACCGATGTGCCTGTGATGGGAAAGAGGCAGGGCGGGGGATCCTTTGGTAGAGTTTCTGGCGGATTCTGGAAAGGTGGGGGGGACTCTGAGTCGTCAGAACAGGGGTGGGGTGAGTCTTCTCCATCTCCTGGTGCCCTCCCCAACTTGGACATGATGTCTGCCTCTAATCCTTCCTCTTAGGCATCACGGCTGAGGGCACAATTAAGCTAATGCTCTCCACATACGCAGGCCGCCTCCGTGACTCAGTGGCGGGGGCTGGAGTTGGGGGTTCTGAAGCCTGGAGGAGGCTGAACCCTGTTCCTCCTTCACGGGCTTAGGAGTGCTGAGCACAGCTGAAGGAGGAGAATTAATTACCGAGTGTGAGCTCTGAATAGGTTCCAATAAAAGCTGTTTCCTGACCTCATATATTTTCATTCTGGGAGAGGCTGGGGAGGTAGCTACACAGTCATAGGCAAGGATCCAGGGCCAGTCCCCCAAAACGTCTGTCTTCCACCAAGGCTGGGCCGGGCAGGTAAGGTTCCCTCAAGTCTCACCCCTGTCTCTTTTCGCAGGTCTTCAAGCAGCTCGGCCCGGTAAGCTCTGGGGACATGGACTCAGGCCTGTGGGGAGGGCAGGACAGGGGCCTTCTGTCAGTCTGACCTACGCCCTTCCCCTTTACAGTTTGTGGGCAGCGTGGCCCTGGCCCCCCTGAGCCTCAGGAGGGCATCACAGTACCTGGCGAGTGGCCATGGCAAGCGAGTGTGAGGCGGCAGGGGGTCCACCTCTGCAGCGGGACCCTGGTGGCAGATACCTGGGTCCTCACTGCTGCGCACTGCTTTGAAAAGTGAGTCCTGGCTGGGGTCAAGCAGAGTTTCTGGCCTTTGGGGGGGCGTGGGTGCTATGTCCCCAAACTCCATAAAACTGACCCACGCTGTGCCCCTAGAGTAACACGGTGCCATGTCCTGAGAGCAGGCCATGTGCTAGGCACACATTATCAGGTTAATCTGCACCTTTCGTGCTGGAAGGCTTAGAAGCAAGCAAATGGAGGGTGGGCAAGGGGAGGACCCGGCTTAAGGCTCCGGGCTGACTTCTGTCCGTCCTTCCCCTACCCGTGCTGTCTCTCATGGTGTCACTGTCCCCTCTTGGGTTCAGTGCCCCAGCTTTATCCCTCCCCTTCCAGGGCAGCAATGACAGAACTGAACTCCTGGTCCGTTGTCCTGGGTTCTCTGCAACGTGAGGGGCTGAGCCCAGGGGCCGAGGCGGTGGGGGTGACAGCTCTGCAGCTGCCAAGGGCCTATAACCACTACAGCCAGGGCTCGGACTTGGCCCTGCTGCGGCTCGCCCGGCCCACGGCCCGCACACCCCTCTGCCTGCCCCAGCCCACCCATCGATTCCCTTTCGGGACCTCCTGCTGGGCCACAGGCTGGGATCAGGACACTAATGGTGGTAAGTGCCGGCCCGGCCTGAAGCCCGGAGGGGCACTGTGCTTGCCCCCCAGGGTCACACAGCCTCAGCTGCCGACCGTCCCTCTGCGCCACCTCCCTTGCTCCCCACCAAGCCCCTTTCTTCTGGCAGCTCCCAGGACTCTGCGGAATCTGCGCCTGCGTCTAATCAGCCGCCCTACCTGTAACTGTCTCTACAACCGGCTGCACCAGCGGCTGCTGGCCAGCCCAGCTCGACCTGGGATGCTGTGTGGGGGTGCCCAGCCTGGGGTGCAGGGTCCCTGTCAGGTCTGATGGGGGAGATGAGGGAGGGGAACAGAAGGGGAAGGGGCCTAGCCCCGGGCTCGGTACTCCGTTCCTAAGGACAGGTGGACGTGCCACTGTTAGAGGGGGTCTGCCTGTGGCTGGGGCTCAAGTGTCCACCCTTGACTCCCTTGCCTGGCTCCAGGGAGATTCTGGGGGCCCCGTGCTGTGCCGTGAGCCTGATGGACACTGGGTTCAGGCTGGGATCATCAGCTTTGCATCAAGCTGTGCCCAAGAAGACACCCCTGTGCTGCTGACCAGCACGGCTGCTCACAGCTCCTGGCTGCGCGCTCGAGCTCAGGGGGCGGCCTTCCTGTCCCAGAACCCGGGGACCCCGGAGATGAGCGACGAGGACAGCTGTGTAGGTATGAGCGAGGGGCGTCGGGAGTGGGACAGGTGGGGACAACCGGGCCTGGCTAAGGGCCTCTGGGGAGCAGATAGAAGCATCGTGAGCCAGTGTCAGCTCAGAACAGAGAACTGGGACAAGGCATTCACACACTGCCAGGGGCGAATTAGGCGGCTTTTAAGAGCCCTTTCAGCCCTTAAGAGAGGAACAGCCCTACTGAGGGCTGAGAGGCATAGATACCTAAGAACTCCGGGCATTTGGAGCTTAGGTAAGAAGAGGGACCTGACGTCTAACATAAGGTGGTGCGGGTAAGCTCCAAGTTTCTAAGCAGGGACCCAGGAAGATGGGACAGGGCAGGGCTCCCACTCAAAATTTACCATGACCCTGGGACGCCAGGCTGACTAACATGCAAAAGAGTTCCTAGGGCGGAAGCTGTGTCTTGATGGTGAGAGAAGTACTAGTGAGCCGGCAATTCTGGGGCCAGTCCAAGCCCTGGGGGTGCAGACAGGTGGCGTGGAGTGTGATGAGCTTGGCCGCTCCCCCTAGACCATCAGGGTTTAAAAGCTTGGGCCCTGGCTTTTGAGTCTCAAGTTGGCTCCCTGCCTGTGGTTACTGAGTTCAAAAGTCACTTAACCTCGCTGGGACTTGGTTACTTTGGTAATGAGGGTAACAACATCCAGCTTAAAAGCATATCGCGAGGATCTGAGGTTAGAGGGAAGTGCTTTGCGCAGGGCCAGACATGCAGTGCGCACTTAGCAAGAAGCCGGTGAGGTCATCCCATCTGTTCCAGCCTGTGGATCCTTGAGGAGAGGCGGCCCCCAGGCAGGAGCCCCCTCCCCATGGCCCTGGGACGCCAGGCTGATGCACCAGGGGAAGCTGGCCTGTGGAGGAGCCCTGGTGTCGGAGGAGGTCGTGCTGACGGCCGCCCACTGCTTCATCGGGTGAGCCCGGTCTCTTGCTTTCGTGCCCTTTGCCCTTGCCGGCAGCCCTGCCACCCGTGGCTGTCAATGCTGCCTCTGCTCAGGCGCCAGACCCCAGGAGAATGGAGCATCGGGCTGGGGTCCGGACTGGAGGAGCGGGGCCTGAAGCAGCTCACCCTGCATGGGGCCTACACCCACCCAGAGGGGGGCTACGATGTAGCCCTCCTGTTGCTGGCCCAACCCGTGACACTGGGCCCCAGCCTTCGGCCGCTCTGCCTGCCCTATTCCGACCACCACCTGCCTGATGGGGAGCGCGGATGGGTCCTGGGGCTGCCCCGCCCGGAAGCAGGTACGTAGCACAGGCCCGCCAGCAGCCATCCATCCAGCCTAGAGGCTGCTGGGCAGCTGGGTCTTGTCCCCTGCCCTACAGGCACCAGCTCCCCTCAGACAGTGCCTGTGACCCTCTTGGGACCCAGGGCCTGCAGCCGGCTGCGCACGACTCTCAGGAGCGACAGTGCCCCCGTTCTGCCAGGCATGGTGTGTTCCAGTGTCGTGGGTGAGCCGCCCCGCTGTGAGGTAAGCCCCGGTCCCCCAGACCTTACCCCCCAGAGGGCTGACAGCTTTACTCTAATTCATGAACGAACCTTAGCCAGGATAGACTTGCCTCTCCCTCGAAATTGGGTCTTTCTGTGGGACTAGCTCCCAAACGGCCAGAGCCTCAGCCCCCACAGTTGCCTAGGGAGAAGAGAGAGTCACCCACTGTCACCTGACCCCTGACAGGGCCTGTCTGGGGCACCACTGGTGCACGAGGTGAGGGGCACATGGTTCCTGGCTGGGCTACACAGCTTTGGAGATGCGTGCCAGGGCCCCGCGAGCCCTGCAGTGTTTGTGGCGCTTCCCGCCTATGAGAACTGGGTCAGCAGTTTGGACTGGCAGGTCTACTTTGCGGAGGAGCCGGAGCCCGAGGCCGAGACTGGAAGCTGCTCGGCCAACACAAGTATGTGGCCCTAGGGCCTCTGGGCTGACACTTCTCTCTCTAGATGCGGGCTCTCTCCACCGGGGAAGTATCAGTTCTGGCCCACCTCGAGCTGCCCTGGGCGGGGCCATGGGCATAACACTGGTTCTTCATCACTGTGCCTGGGAGCAGGCCTCCCAACTTCTTCAAACCTGCATTTTCTTATCTGTCCTGGGGCTTAAATAGTACCTTCCAGGGAGGGAGGGAGAGGATCGAGGATGAGGTCCACCCTGCTCTCCTTCCTCTGACAGGCAAACCAGCCGGCTGTTGACAGGTGGCTCTGGGATGCTGCTGCAGACACAGTCAGACAATTTCTGAGTCACCACCCATGTCCCTCTCCTGGAGTCCCTGCCTGCACAGGATTCCAGGCACCGGGGCAGGCCCACCGGTCCCGTGAGCTCAGCGCTGGAGCCCTCCTGGACCGGCGGCTGCCCTCACTCCCAACCCCTGCAGGACAGGGAGATGTCGCCTGCAGGATGCCCCCCCCACACTCAGCCCTGCTGTCCCGCGCAGGCGTCCCCAGCCTTCCCTATTCTGCAGACCCAGATAGGATCACACCAGTCACTTACTTTGAAAATTCGAGGTTTTTTGGGGGGTGGGGCAATTTTCCTTTTTTTTTTTCTAAACTTAAATAAATTGTTACAAAATAGACTTTAGAAAATAAGTTACAAATTGTAGTAAAGGCTCCCCTTCCACAGGCAACATTCCCGCCTGTGGCTCTCTGATTCTGCCTCTCCCTGGCGTTGGAATCTGGCTGGTAACGGTGGCCCCCATTTCTGGCAGAGCCTGGCACCGGATTTCTTGCAGGGCTCGTCATAGGGAAGAGCATAGTGACCAAGGCTGGGAAAAGGAGGGTCTCCAAGGACAGGGACGTGAGGAAAACCGTACCCCCTCCTTGGGCAAGAAGCCAGATCCGGGTCCTCTGCACAGCGGGAGAAGGAAATGAGAGACGGGACGCCTAACTACTCCTGAGCAAAACCCGGAGATCCGGCCTTTCCCTGCAGCCCGCCCGCCCCACGCCCGTATTCTGATCTTTGGAGACTTGGAGTTTAGAGGGAGAAGCTGAGGTCTGCAGGCCACTGGGGTGACGGATCCAGAAGTGAGGTCGTGCCGGTGGGAGGAGGGGGCAATGCCATGTCCCCTCTCCCCGCCGCTGGTGCCTTTGGGGCTCCTGGGGACAAAGAGAGGAGGTCACTGAGGGCAGCGAACAGCACACAGCTTGCACCCTGTTCCCAAGCCCTGCAGGCCATCCGGCTGCCCCCCCCCCACTCCCACCGCGGCCCTAGAAGCCTGCATGAGAAACTCCCAATTATTTTTCCAGGCCTGATTAACTGGCTTCTCGCTCATTCCCTTGAGGTCACAAGACCTCTTTTATCCTGAAAGCGATCTCGTCGGCTCTCAGGGGACTCTCGGCCACCATGCCCTCCTTCCCTGACAATCTCTGGTCAAAGACCTGCCATCTTAGGGACACCCACCCTCGGTAGCCACTTAATGGAATGGGTCCTGGGAGAAGGCCTAGAGACCTCGAGGGGGAGGCTGAAGGCGTGAGCCCAGGGCTCAGAAACAGGCTGCCCCACTCCCCGGCAGGTTCATCCTCCAGCCGGGCTGGGTGGGGTGACTTTCCATGGAGATTCCCCTGATAGAGGACGCGAGATAGGGGCTAATGACTGCGGTTACTACGGCTGGGCCTGGCTTCAAAGAAACAATTATCTGTGACTCAGTCCTCCAGTTAAAGGTGCGCTGCGGGTAGAGTGGTTTGGTCGGCTCCTGAAGAGGAGATCACAGCAGAGAGAAGAAAGGGTTCAGTGAGGGGAAGAGGAGACATGCGGCAGTACCACTCGCAAAGGACCGAAGGCCTCGATTCCAAGACAAGAGGAGGGGCACGAGACGCAGGGAAGAGGGACAGGGAGCTGGGGGCCAGCCGGTGGCCTGCTTTCCCTGGCCAAGTCCGCGCAGAAGCCACAGAGCAGTCTAGTCTGGGGGTGGCTCCCACGCCCTTCCTCCCTCTCCTGCTCCCCGCCTCAAGGAAAGAGCACCGCCTAGACCATTTCTTTCTCTGGAAATCATTCCGTTTCTGGCTAGATCCGGGAAGTAGCGAGATGTCATAGGTGCTCCCTTCCCCAAATAAAAAGCCCCTTCCTCTTTGGCTCAGCAGCTGCCCAGGTGCCCACCCCACCCCACACACCATGCTGCTGACCTCAACCTCAGCCCTCACAAGGCAGCATCCTCAAACTAGTTTTCCTCCTATCGAAGCTCCCCCCACCCGCCTCACACCCCCTGGAAGCCCCATGACCCTCTCCTCTCATTCCGTGCCCCCCACCCCGACTCTGTGCCCACCTCTGTCCTCTGCCCAAGCCATTCAGGCCCCCGTACCAGAGCCGGCCACCGGCCACTCTTCCTGGTGCTGCTGCTGGTGCTGCTGAAAGCTGATTCGGCGGCGGAAGTGGCGGGGGCACTGAGGGCAGGGGAAGGGCCCCTCCCGAGGCGCATGGACCCGCCCGTGACCCTCCAGCCGGGCAGCTGTCCGGAAGGCCTTGCCACAGATGCTGCAGCGGTGGCGCTTGGGGTCTGTGTGGGTCCTGCCGTGGTTCTTAAGGGACAGCAGGTTGGGTAGAAGTTTGGGGCAGAGGGAGCAGGGGTAGAGTCCAGTGGTGTGGGCCTTTTGGTGGTTCAGCAGGCTCCCAGCATGGCGGTAGGACCGCCCACACTGGGCACAGCGGAAGGGCCGTTCCTCTTCGGCCAGAGTGGACTTTACTCCTTGCCCCCCATTAGCACTCCCAGCATCCTCTCCTGGGGCCCTGGGGGCTTCTGATGGGGACGTCCGGGTTCCCCCTTGGCCAGGGGCATCTACCTCATCCTCCATGGTCCCACCGTCAGGACCTGTGGCCTCCTGTATCTGCGGTAGCACCTGACTGAGGCCACTGGCATGTGTGTGCAGGTGACTGGCTAGTTCATGATGGGCCTGAAAGGCCTTGTCACAGTCAGAGCAGGCAAAGGTCTGGGCAGCTACGTGGTTGTGGCTGTGGCTCTTAGTGGCCACAGGATTCGCGAACTCCTCAGGGCAGGGCAGGCAACGGTGGCAGTCCGTCTCAGGGGTGCTGGGGCGGTTCAAAGGGCCTTCCGACGACGGGCAGTACGTCTCGCCACGACGGGTGCAGGCAGAGGGGGGACTCTCTGGCTGGACCTGAAGTCCGCTGTCTCCACTGCGCCAGCTGTCCACAGGACTCAGACTGGGTCCATTGGGCTGGGTGTTGCCGTGACAACAAGGGCTCTTGGGGACAGTGTCCTCCAACTGATCTGCTGGCTTGGTCAGCACATGGCCCTGAGGAACCCAATCTCCACCATGACTCACGGGTCCCCCCTCTCCTTGCCTCCCTTCGGCCCGGCCCACGTCCCGGAATCCCGGCTCCGCCGCGGGGACGGGGCTCAGACTCGGCTCCCCCAGCCTCCTGGCTCCACCCTCCAGCCGGAGAACGGATTCAGGACCATCCGCTCTGGCCTCCGGTCGCTGGTCCCTGGCCAGGTTCCCCTCACGGCCCTCCGTGTCTGCCGGACTTCGGGGCTCCTCGTGCTCCCGCAGGTGCTGCTCCAGAGAGCCCCGGCCAGGGAAGCCCCGGCCACACAGGGCACAGCGCACGGCTGCCCGCCGGGACAAGCCCGCTCGCCGCCGCCGGCTCTCGGAGTGCAGCCGCTGGTGGTCCTTCAGGGCCATGCTGTTGGAGTAGGTCTTGGGGCACGTGGGGCACCTGTACTGGCCCGTCTCGTGGCTGCGCCGGTGGTTCAGGAGGCTGCCCGCGTGGCGGTAGCTGCGCCCGCACTGCCCGCACCTGAAGGGCCGGTCCTCCCGCCGCAGCTTCCGCGCGCCCCCGGCCCCGGCCCGCTCGGCATGGACCCGCTGGTGGCTGGCCAGCTGCTTCCGCAGCCGGAAGGCCTTGCCGCACTCGCCGCAGCCGAAACGCCGGGGGTCGGCGTGGATGCGCCGGTGGTTCTTCAGGGACATGAGGTTCGAGAAGCCTTTGGAGCAGGCCTGGCAGCCAAAGTGGCCAGTCTGGTGGCTCTGGCGGTGGTTGATAAGGCTGCCGGCGTGCTTGTACGACCGGCCACACACCTCGCAGCTGAAGGGCCGCTCGGGGCTGGCCTCGGTCTGGCAGCTCTTCTCCGCCGTCTCCAGCCTCGGCTCCTCCTCCTCCCGCCTCCCGGTGGCCTCCCGCCACTCCTCCTCCACGGGCTCCGCTTTCTCTTCCTGGAACCTGCCCCCATCTGCAGGACCCAGCCCTTCTTCGGCCGCGTCCTGAGCCTCGCCGCTGCCCCCCGCCTCCGGGACGGGCCCCACGTGGGGCTCAGAGCCCTTGCAGCGCGGGTGGTTCCGCAGGTGGTTCCGGTAGGCGGCCAGGTTTGGGTAGCGGCGGGAGCAGACAGGACAGGTGAAGTCACCCGTCTGGTGGATCTTGCGGTGGTTCACCAGGCTGCCCCCGTGGCGATAGGTCTTGCCGCACTGGTTGCAGCGGAAGGGGCGGGGCTGGGCCTCTGGCGCGCTGTCCTCGCCGGGCCTGCAAAGGCTGTCCACAGCCACAGCACCGGCTCCCTCTCCAGACTTTGTGTCCTCGCCCTCCCCAGACAGAGGGGTCCCTGCGCCCTCAAAGACGCGGTCACCACCTGCAGCCCTTCCCATGGCATCACTGGGCTCTCCTAAGTGGCTGGGAGCTTCATCTGTGGCGTTCCCAGAACTCTGACTTTGGTGGTGACGCTCCAGGCTCCCTAGGTCGTCATAGGTGTGACCACAGCAGCCACAGATGTGCCCATAACCGGCTCCGCCCAGTGCCTCCACCTCCCGCTGCAGCTGATTCAACAGCTCTGCTTCCGAGAGCTGCAGCGGAGGGCTCTGGGTAGAGGCTGCCCCTGTGGCTCCTTCCTCTTCTCCCTCCTCCTCTGAGCCCTCCGTCAGGCCAGAGGAGTCGTGAGCCTGGCGCCGGTGAAGCCTGTAGCCAGCCCGACCCGGGAAGATCATGCCACAGAGGCAGCAGAGGAAAGGCTGTGCAGGGGCTGCCTCCCCAGGCCCGTGGTTCTGGAAGTGGCTGCGCAGGGCAGGCAGAGAGTCAAACTCCTTCGGGCAGAGGGAGCACTGATAGATGCCTGGCGGGTGACAGGGCCGGTGGCTCAGCAGCCCAGAGGCATGAGGGAAAGAATGCCCACAGTCAGAACACGTGTGCGAGACCTCAGCCTGCCAGCCAGGGCCAGCTTCGGGAGACTGGGGAGGGGAGCTGGCCTGGCCAGGAGCTGCCGTGGGGTCTCCATCCAGCCTGGTGAGACCATCACAGACGCGAGGCCCACCGCGTTCCTCATCGCCCGCGATCTCCAAGTTGTCCGGCAAACAGGCCTCCTTCCTTTCCAACCCCGCCTCGGTCTGCCTGCTCTCCTTCGCACCCTGGACATGGGCCTCCGCTTGCTCAAGCCCACATTCGGTCCTTTCGGCTTCAGCCTGCAAACAGCCCCCATCACTTCCCAAGCTGCCTTCGGTTCCATTAGGGGCCCCCCCAGAAGGGTCTTGCAGGCAGTCCGGGCCCTCACTTTCCACCAACTCTTGGGCCCAGGTCCTGCCCAACGGGAGTCTGGCCTCTCCACCGCTGCCAGCACTGCTAGCCCGCCTCCGGTGCTGCCTGCTCCACCGCCCGCTGTGGCGTCGCAAATGGTTCTTCATGGCGGCCATGGTGTGGAAGTGCTTGGCGCAGGCCCCACAGCTGAAGTCCCCCGTCTGGTGGGTCTGCCTGTGGTTGATAAGGCTGCCCGAGTGGCGATAGCTCTTTCCACAATCTTTGCAGGCAAATGCCCGAGGAGGGGACACCCTGGTCTCTGTCCTGCTGTCTTCCCCTTCCCCGTGGGTCTGGCCGTGACGTTCGAGGCTCTCAGGGTCTTCAAAGAGCATCCCACTCGTGCTACGGATCTGGGGTGCTGTCCTAGTTGTTGCTGGTGGGACATCAGCTGCCTCCTCTTCATGTCTGCACCCATGCCCCTGATCTGTATGTGGGGCTGCCTCTGCTGCTTCCACCTGGTCACGAGGGAGCTCTACCTTGAGGTGGCTGGGGGGCCCCTCGGCCCCTGGGCCTGCACTGCGGCGAGCAGCTTTGCAATGTACCCGCACGTGATTACGCAGGGCCATAAGGTTGGGGTACTTGCGGGGACAGAGTGAGCACTGGTACTCTCCTGTCCGATGACTGTGGCGGTGGTTCACCAGGCTCCCCCGGTGGCGGTAAGCCCGACCACACTCATCACACTTATAGGGCCGGTGGTCCAGGGTGGTGGTGGGGACCTCTTCCTCTTTGTGGCTGGTATCAGCCGTGGGCAGGGGAGCTGCTGGCACTGATGGCTGCCCATCCTCCCCAGCTCCTTGCCGGGGCCTGTGATGAGCCCGCACGTGGTTTTTGAGGGCAGCTGCGTTGAACAGCTGTTTGGAACAGATGGAGCAGGGGTAGACTCCTGTCTGGTGGCTCTTGCGATGGTTGATGAGGCTCCCAGCATGGCGGTAAGTACGGCCACAGTCCCCACAGCGGAAAGGCCGGTACTCCTCTAGGCCACCGTCCTCCAGCTCCCCAGAGGTGCTGAGCTCCCCGGAGCAGTTCAGCATCTGAGCAGTCGGGAGCTGGTCCTGGCTGCTCTCATCTGTGTGCCCGTTGGCGGTGGGCATCCCTTTCTCTTCCCATAGCTGCTCCTGCCTTTCACCCTCATGGGTCTGTTGGTGGTCCAGCAGCTCTCGGGGGAGCCGGAAGGCACGGGGACAGTGGGGACACTGGTAAGGCTGATATTGGGCATGGAGTCGGGAGTGGTTCTTCAGAGCCATGAGGTTAGAGAACTCCTTGAAGCAGACGGCACAAGGGTAGATGCCAAGGGTGTGGCTCTGGCGGTGGTTGGTGAGGCTCCCAGCATGCTTGTAAGTCTTGCCACATTGACTACACTTGTACCGCCGTTCCTCCTCCGCAGGAGGTGACTGAGTGGGCTCCTGGCCCCCCGTGAAGTTCACTACTGATTCCGCTAAATACTGTTCCAAATTACTAAGGAGACTGCTCGCTGGGGTGGGGAGCGGGGTGGCTCTGGCAGAGTCAGTAGTGGGCCCCCAGCTCTCTGCACCCCCCTTGGAATCTGGCTGGCTTTGCCAGCCTTCTCTTTGTCTGGTGGGTCGATCTTCCCAAGTGCTCAGAGCTGCCCTGGGGTCAGGCCCAGACTCACAGCCAGATGTCTCTTCAGCCTGTTTTTTCTGGCTCATCCAGCTTTCCCCAGGGCTGGGCCTCTGGTCCCTAGAGTCAGAGGAGACTGGTTCCCCCTGCAGGTGTGGAGTGACTTCCCTGGATCGGGGAGGCCTGTGCCTACGGCGGCCCTCAGGAGCATGAGTCCTCATATGGCTCTTGAGGGCCACGGGATTGGTGAAGTCCTTGCCACAGGTGGTACAGGGGTAGAGGCCAGTCTCGTGGGTCCGACGGTGGTTGACCAAGCTCCCTGGGTGACGGTAGCCCCGCCCACACTGCTGACAGCGGTAGGGCCGAGGGATGCCGTCTGCCTCCTCACTGTCCTGCGTGGATG
Organism: Mustela nivalis; assembly: GCF_964662115.1. NCBI lineage: Eukaryota > Metazoa > Chordata > Mammalia > Carnivora > Mustelidae > Mustela > Mustela nivalis. The sequence continues at coordinate 16,330,873 of NC_139038.1, forward strand.
GATGGAGCAGCTCTCGGTGCCGGGACAGTTCCGGGAGACTAGGAAAGTGGCGCTGACAGTCAGAGCAGCTGAGTGAGGTGGGCGTGTCCTCCATGAGGCCCCGTGGCAAACCCTGGAGGTTCAGGAAAAGCAGGCAGGTGGCAGCAGCATCCTCCTCTAGTGGCAGGGCAACGGCCTAGGAAGAGGGGGCAGTGGTCAGAAGGCAGGCCTGAGTTCACACTGCCTCATGGCTCTACAAGCAACCAGCTCATGAGCTCACGGAAGTGCTCCCCAAGCACTAATGCCCAGGGACCTGCTTTCTGTTAGGTCTACTCTGGAAGCACCCGTCCTTTAAGGCCTCCCGCAAGCTCCCCAAAGATGGAAGCTCCCCTAGGCCTAACTCATCCCTAGAGATTTAGATAAGAAAACGAGCGTCTAGAGGGACGCAACGGATCTGTGACCACAGACCCGCCTACCTCGGCCCATCCGGCCAAATCCAAGCAAACCGCCCGTTCCTAACCTTCACTGCTGTAGGATCCCCAACCGACCAACCAGCCTATCTCCTGGGCACTCTGCATAGGAGACCCGCACCTCTTCTGGGCCCTCCGGGGTGAGAAGTCCAAGCCTCTGCCCTTGGCCCCCGGCTAAGCAGAGCGAACAGGCACCGCTCCGCAGCCCTTTTCTCCAGCTCCAGCGCGGACCGGAGAGCTGGGGTCAGCACCAAGCCCTGGCTTGTCCCCCCACCGCCCCTGTTCCTTTCAGCGTCACCAGGTCTCCTTCGTCAGAGGCTCTCTTGGCCGCGTCCTTCGCGACTCCCCCGGATCGGGGAAGCCCGCGACGTGCTCGTCACAGCGCATCCGCACGCGCTGCTCGCCTGGCCTCCAGCTCGTCCCCCGGCATCTCCGGCGACGGCGGCCCCACCGTGAGCTCAGAGCGGACACCCGTCGGCCCCGGAGGCTCCAGGCGCGCCGCTTCCCGAAGCCCGCTCTGTCCGCAGCAGGCCTCGGGCCGTCCGGGGGCCTCGCTCCCGTGGGACCCCCGCGCAGCTCGCGCCTCCGGACCCAAAGCCCGCACCGACGCGGCTCCCCGACTCCTCACCTCACAAAGCCCCGTCGCTCGAGCCCCGTCTCCGGGTCAGCCGCCCGTCGGGGCCGCTCGCCTCTCTCATGTCCTCGGCCCGGCGCCCCCCGGGACCCCACCTCGCGCGCGCGGCCTCCGTCGTTCCCGCCGCGGGGGCGTCCGTTGGGGACGGCGCACGGGAGCGCGCCTGCGCACTGGGACCCTCCCCCTGACTGCAGCCGCGCGCCCCGGGGGATGGCCGTGGGGGGCCCTCGCGCTCCCACGCACGCGCCCTTCGCCAGGGCTCCCGGGAGGCGGGGAGCGAGGGACAGAAGGAAAGGAGAAGAGGGAGAGGGCGCAGCTGGCCGGCGCCAGGGTCTACCCCAGCTCCGCGGACACTTCCTATTGTTACTAGGAAACAGGAAGTGTCCTGGCCGCAAAAGGTTCCCCTCGAAACCTCTGCCTCGAGAGCACTTCCTGCGCCGCCTCCGAGACAGCGGCTCTCCACAGACACACTTCCGGGGTTGCGGGAGAGGGAGCTGCAGCGCGACTCTGACCCCGCCCAGGAGGGTCGAGCCGTAGGTAGTGTCGCGCCGCCGCCAGCCACACTTCCGGCACGAGCTGCGCAAATGGTTCCGGGGCAGAGAGGACGGCAGCACAAGGGAAAAAAAAGGCGTCCTGCGGCTCTGGCCCCGATACTTGAGCGACACTTTCCGTGGGGTCCCCTGAGAAACTTCCCAAGGCAAATGGACGGAATCTCGTCACTCCGTGATACCGAGAGAAATCTGGTGGAAGGGAAGCGGGCTGGGGCACTGCACATCTTGCCAGGACCCTTCTCTCCTCCCGCCCTCCAGCTCTTGGCGACCTGTCCCCAAGCTCGCAGTGGCCCGGCAGATACCGTACCGCTGTCTGGCGTCCCCTGTCATGAGCACCCAAAGAGAACCCCGGCGAGATGTTTCTCCGCCACCCGCGCCCGCAGTGCCGGAGAAACTTCGCCTTCCTCCCGGGCGGGCAAAGCTCCCGCCCACTTCCGCTTGCCGCCCCGCCTCCCCTCCCCCCCGCTGGGTCCTAGCGCCGGCCCCTCCCTGGCAGTGTCCCGGACTCCGCCGGCGAGAGCAGCTGCCGCGGACGCCACGGACCCGACCCAAGTTCGCGGAGGTACGAGATGCCGGCGGGAAGCCGCGGGGACCCCCGGGCCGCCCCAGCGCGGACGCAGTCCTTGAGGCCTCGGTTTCCCGCGGGTGCAGAGGGCGGATGGGGTTGGCCTGGCGCGAGCAGCGCGGGCGGGGCAGGAGGAGTGCAGCCCGGGGAGGGCGCCGGCGGGCTCCGGCCCAGCGGGTCCTAGAACCCGCCGGTTGTCCCCGCGGGCCGGCTGCTGCGGACTCCAGGGCTCGGCCGGCGCGGCTGCCCGCCTCGTGCGGTGCGGGCCTCGGGGGTCCTAGAGCCCGCCATGTTGCGGGCTTTTGTCCCGGGCGCGCGGCCCGCCTAACGAGGCCCCCGGCGCCCGCGCGCCCCTCCCCGGCCGAGGCCCGGCCGCCCCGCCCGCGGTCCTAGAGCCCGCCATCTTGCGGGCCTTTGTCCGGCGTGCGGCCCTCCGCCCATTCATTTGTTGGTGCTGCGGGTCTCCGTCCGCTCCTCCTGACTCCATCTCCACGGCCGCGTTTCCCGGCCTCGGACCCGAGTCCGCCCCGGCTTCGGGCCCGCGGGGTGGCCTGGCGGGGGCGCCGACGCGTCGATCGTTGCTGGGAGCGGGAGGCACCGGGTCTCCGCAGCTTTAGGCCCTTCTCGGCGCTGCCCCTCGGCCCGAGGCCCTTCAAACTCCCGCGGGCCTCGAGGCCCCATTTTCCTGTGGGGAAGCCCGAGGCCGGAGCGCCCCTGGCCCTGGCCCTGGCCCTGCCCCTGCCGCCGGTTCGGTAGTCGTGAGGGCTCCGGGGAAGCGCGCGTTTGAAGGGGGCCGGGTTTTTCCCGGGGGAGGCGGCGGCCGAGGGCTCCGGGGCGGGGAGCTCACGCGGAGATGCATTTCGGGGGCAAAGCTGGAGGACTGAGGCCGGGGTGCGCGCGCTCTCAGGAGGGGAGCCCCGCGCTGGAGCCGAGGCTGGGAAAGTGCGTTGGGAGTGGGCTGGGAGCTGCCCAGCGTGGACGCTTCGGAGAGCGTCAGCCCTCACTCTGCGCGGCTCCTGGGTCCGCACTCGGCTCCTGGGGCCTCCTGCCTGCCGGCTGCGTATGGACACCCGGGGAGACCGAGGCGCAGAGGGACAAAAACGGATTCCGTTCTGCTTCATCCCCGCGGGCAGGGCCCTAGCCTAAGCTGTCTGGGAAGTAAATCAAGGCCTCTAGCATTTACAGCCTGTTGGGGCAGCAGCCCCGCATCTCCCTCCTCAACCAGTGAAGCAAAGACCAGCCTCCCTCACCAGAGCAGTGAACGCACCGTGGGGTGCTGGCTGGTATTTGGACGTTGTGAACTTGGAAAGGCAGAGAAATTCAGTTAATAAATAGTCGTTGACAGTCTCACAAACCCCCAGTATGGGGGAGGCCGTAGACCTGGGTTTGACTTCTGTCTCACTTTGTTTTGGGGCATCAGCCACAGTTCTAGGTGTACAGGAGACAAAAAATAATAATAATAATAATTAATAAATAAAGGTTCCTGGCTCTTTGCCAGCCTGGAGACAGAGGATTAATAATCCAGCCATAAAATGTGCAAGTGCAACATAAAATGTATAAGCAACAATCAGCACAGAAAGCAGAAGTTTTTTGTTTTCTGGATTTTTAAAAAGATTTTATTTATTTATTTGAGAGAGAGAGAGCACAAGCAAGGGAGGGGCAGAGAGAGACAAAGCAGGCTTTCCACTGAGGACAGAGGCCAATGCAGGGCTCAATCCCAGGACCCTGGGATCATGACCTGAGCCGAAGGCAGCCACTCAACAAACTGAGCCACCCCGGCACCCCAGAAAGCAGAAGTTTGAGAGCCAGACCACTTGGCTTTAAATATTAGCTGTGGCTAACGAGTTCATATCTGTTCCCCTCAGTATCCTTGTCTGTAAAACGGGGGAAATAATACTGTTTAACTTAGTCTGTTCAGGCTAAGCATAACAACAACAACAAAAAAACCCACACAGACTGAAGGGGCTTAAACAACAGAAATTTATTTCTTACAGTTCTGGAGGCTGGGAAGTCCAAGATGCTGGCCAATTCACTTCCTGGTGAGGACCCTTTTCCTGGCCTATAGGTGTCCTCCCTCTGGTTATAGCCTCACAGGGCCTTCTCCATGCATGCGCTCATTCATAAATGTCACAAGATATTTCTAAGCAGTCGCGAGGCTTAGCCTGAGTAGCACCTACAAAATGCATAGAACGATACCTGGCCAGTGGTAAGCTTGCAAGGAATTGTTACCCAGATGACACCATATGGGAAACTGAAGAGGAGGGACTAGTGATTAGCAAGAATCCAAAACTGCATTAAGGAAGGTGGTAGTCAGGGAAAGCCTTCTTTGAGGAGGTGACAGGGGACTGAGGCCCAAATGAAATCAAAGCGTTAGCTACACAGTGATCCTTGGGGAACAGTGGTTCTGGCAGAGGGAGCTACTGGTACAGAGGCCTTGGGGTGGAAAGGAATTTAGCTCTTTTTGGGAAAGAAAGGGAAGAGTGAGCGGGTAGAGAAGAGTGGGAGGTGGAGTAGCCTCCACAAGGGAAAGATGCAGGTCTGTCCTAGGAGCAGTGGAAAGCCTCCGGATGCGGCGCATAACCCTGAAGTAAATACAGACTGGTGGAGAAAGAACCCCGCCCGGGGGCCTGAAAACTTGGATTGGAGTCTGGGCCTCTTGACAAGCTAGGTGTCCTTGTAAAGTGCTTACGGGGGCCTTCCTCTCTGAAAGAGAGGCCTGGTAGCAATGCCCCTCTTCTAGAAGCTTTGTGAAGACCTAAGGATGTGTCTTTGGTTCTTACGTGTTAAGTGTTGGCTGAGGTGACCCCAAGAGCATGTGTCCGAGTCCCATACTCCCTGGATGGTGACTGTCGCACAGGGGTTCACGGACCTGACCTGGAGAAATCCCAGTCTAGGGGGTGGTGGGTGGAAGGTCCTTGGTAAATAAATAATGAAGCGAGGAGCGAGTGGTGGATTTTAAGGTTTCTTTGTTTTGTTTTTAGATTTTATTTATTCATTTGAGAGACAGAGTGTTTGAGAGACAAAGAGAGAGCATGAGTGGTCAGAGGGGCAGTGGGAAAGGGAGCAGCAGGCTGCCTACTGAGCAGGGAGTCCGAAGCAGGGCTGGATCCCAGGACCCCAAGGTAATGACTTGAGCTGAAAGCAGATGCTTAACCAACTGAGCCACCCAGGCGCCCTAATGGTGGGATTTTAGCGTACATAGTCCCCTGCTCTTCGTGGATGGGCTCTTGGTGCAACCAACCTGATGCTTCCCTACCTCCCCCCCCTCCCCCAGGAAGTGCTTTAGGAGGACAGGTGTACACCTCCAGATAGGAACACTGAAGCCCAGAGCTTGGAACCCAGGCAGGGGTCAAACTCTCGGAGAGGGACACAGCCGCAAAAAGGGTGCTGGTTTTGGTCTCAAGGTGTTCCACAGGGATGAGAGAGCATGAAGATGTGGCTTGAACTCTGGGTTCTGATCAGCGTAGGGAGGGCCCAGACAACTGATGCAAGAGCCCAGTAACTCAAGGCAAATTAAACACCTCGATTCAAGCTCCAGCTGTGAGTCTATCTCTGTGACCATGGGCTAGTCTCTAAACCTCTGGGAACCTCAGTTCATTTTTTTGTGAATGAGGACAAGCATCCCTAGCTCAGGAAGCTCTGAGAGAGTGACCCAAGGGAGCATGCTCCGCGAAGTGACTGGCTCTAAGAAGACTCTCGATACTTGAGGGCAGTTATTCACAGAATTCAACCAACACTAGGAAGTACTATTATATATTTTTTAAAGATTTTATTTATTTATCTGACAGACAGAGATCACAAGTAGGCAGAGAGAGGAAGGGAAGCAGGCTCCCTGCTGAGCAGGGAGCCAGATGCAGGACTCGATCCCAGGACCCTGGGATCATGACCTGAGCCGAAGGCAGAGGCTTTAACCCACTGAGCCACCCAGGCGCCCAGGGAAGTACTATTCTTATCTCCATTTTTCAGATGAGAAAATCGAGGTGCCATGACATGAAGTAAATGGCACAGGGTCATAGCTAGGAAGTGAGTGAGGCAAGACTGGAAGCCAGACAGTTTGGCTTCAGAGATGGGACACTTAGCCACAATGCTACACTGATTGTCTGAGCCTCAGGTTCCTTTTCTGTAAAAAAGGAATATATATAACAGAACACGCCTCACAGTGTTGACGTGAAGTTTGAGTTAACACATGTAAAGAGCTTAGGATACTGCCTTTTACTGAGGCAAGTCCTCAGTAAACAGGAACTATCATTTTTATTTAAGGGAAACCTTATCAGTCAGACTGTCCAGAGATGGTCTAGAAAGGAGTTAGTGACTGCCTAATCCAGAGATAGGGAAGAATCCCCTGGAAATTCTAGGGAGAATTCAAGCCACGGGGAAGGTTAGGCCTCATGCCCTTTAACTCACCTTCCAGCCCCAGCACTTAGTGGGAAAAGTGAGGGGGGGTTGGGAACCAAACCAAAACAAGCTGAGACTGGAACAGAGCTGTGCGGGGTTGGGGCCAAAAACCATAGGGGAGATACAGGAAGAGCTTCCTGGGGGAAGTGGGGCTCAAAGAAAGGCTTGGTGGGCTTTGTAATAGCCAGGAGGAACCTGGGAGCTTGCATGGTGTGCTGGAAGTCATGAGAAGTTACTGAGCAGGGGACAAAGTATGACATGATACCTAAAGAAGATTCTGGCTGCCTGTAACATGGCGTTTTTTTTTGTGTCTAGGGGCGGGAGACTGGGGAAGGGTCACTAGGCAGAAAGGTACTGTCCAAGATTCAGCCCGTGCCATTTACCCCAAGGGCTCCTGTGGGTCCTGACTTGGAAGCCACCAACCCCTGAGGTATACAGATGAGGAAGCAGGCCTAGAAAGGAGCACTCGACTCAGGCTCCTTCTGCCCAGACTAGCTTCAGGACACACCTGGCTCCCACCACGGCCTACAGCAGCATCCTTACCCCGCACACTGGCGGCCCCTGCAGCTGCTGCCGAGTGCTCCCTAAGTGGATCTGCCCATAATCCTCTTCTTTTCATCCCCTTGGGAGGATGAGCTGGTGTTAAGACTAATGCAGCCATTAATCCTATTTCCTCCCAGCCGTGAGCCCCAGGAGCCGCTGGGTGGAATGAAAAAGAAGGGGCCTTAGCTAGAGCGGGTGCCCTGGGACGCCAGGCTAAATCAGATGTATTGATTGTGACTGAGACACATCTAACTGCTAGCAGCTGCAGCTGCCCGGAGGGTAGTGAGTTCCCCGTTACCAGAGCTATGGGAACAGGAGCCCAACAGTGATTCCGGAGCAGAGGGCGGACCAGGATTCCTGGCTGGGGTGGAGTCCCTTACAGCTGTGCAAGGCCAGAATTCTGTGAAAAGTTGCTGCCTCTGACTAACCAGAGGGGAAAGACCGAGTACATGCGCTGGGGACTGGGGACCTGTCACTTCAGACAGACGGTGCCCGTCGCCACTTAGCCCACTAATTCTGCCTTCTTCGGGACCTGCCTCTGCCTTCCCTGGGAACTTGGCCGCCTTCAGGCCGGCCCACATCCGGGTAACCTCTGTGTCTGCAGCCCTGCACGGGACCCTGTGCCCTGGCACAGGCCTTAGCCGCTGAGCTGCAGGAGGATGGGGAGATGGACGGAGCCTGGGCCTTCTGGGATGCTTCAGCCTTTGGAGAAGCTCAGGGGCTGGGGAAGAAAGTACCGGTGGACATTTGATGACGCCAGCTCCCTCTCTCGGCCCCTCCAAGGTTACCTGGTCCAACTTCTTCATCAATGAACAGCCCAGAGAGGAAACGCCAGTTCAGAGCGTGAGAGCCAGGAATGTTTGGAAGGAGAGATAGGACCCTCCCTGGTGAGACAAATGCAGATAAGACAGAGTCCCCTTGAGGCTTTAGAGAACGCCAAAGGGACGCGGCTGGTGTCTTAACTCTGCTTCTTTCCTAGAGAAGCTCCAGCCTTGGAAGCCATGGAGGTGGAGTCTGCGGAGGCCCGGTCCCCCGCGCCCGCCGCCGCCCCCGCCCCCGCGCCGGGCTACAAGCGCTCCGGCCGCCGCTACAAATGCCTGTCCTGCACGAAGACATTCCCAAATGCGCCTCGGGCCGCGCGTCACGCGGCCACACACGGCCCCGTAGACTGCGCAGAAGAGGTGGCGGAAGCCAAGCTGAAGCCAGAGACAGAACCCAAGGCCGAGGATGCTGGCGGGGACAAGGGGTCAGGCGCATCGGCCAAGCCTCGGCCTTACGCGTGCCCGCTGTGCCCCAAGGCCTACAAAACGGCACCCGAGCTGCGCAGTCATGGCCGCAGCCACACTGGCGAAAAGCCCTTCCCTTGCCCCGAGTGTGGCCGCCGCTTCATGCAGCCCGTGTGCCTGCGTGTGCACCTGGCCTCCCATGCCGGCGAGCTGCCCTTCCGCTGCGCTCACTGCCCCAAGGCCTACGGCGCGCTCTCCAAGCTCAAGATCCACCAGCGCGGTCACACGGGCGAGCGGCCCTACGCTTGCACCGACTGCGGCAAAAGCTTCGCCGACCCCTCGGTGTTCCGCAAGCACCGGCGCACGCACGCCGGCCTGCGGCCCTACGGCTGCGAGCGCTGCGGCAAGGCCTACGCGGAGCTCAAGGACCTTCGCAACCACGAGCGGTGAGGGCGTGGTGCGGGGGCCCCGTCGGGGAGAGCTAGGGAAGGGCCGGCCCGGGGAGCCCGTGGGAAGGCGAGCGGGCGGGCTGCGGGGAGAGCCGAGCGCCGGGGAGTTGGGTGCGGCGGGGCGGACCGCGCGCGCGGGGCTGGAAGTGGTGCCCAGAGGATCCCTGGCAGACGCTGGCGGGCGGGAGTGGAGCCGGCCTGGGCGCGCGGGGCCAGGTCTTCCCCGGGGTCTGGAGCCGGCCGGAAGGTTCCCGCCCCGGGGCGCAGCCGCTGGTCCCCGGGGACACCAGGAGGCGCCGCGGTCCAGCGCGGCCACCACAGGGGCCGGGTGCCAGGCCTGCCGCCTCATGCCGCGTCCCCTGCTCCGCAGGTCCCACACCGGTGAGCGCCCCTTTCTCTGCTCCGAGTGCGGGAAGAGCTTCTCCCGCTCGTCCTCGCTCACGTGCCACCAGCGCATCCACGCGGCGCAGAAGCCGTACCGCTGCCCGGCCTGCGGCAAGGGCTTCACGCAGCTCAGCTCCTACCAGAGCCACGAGCGCACGCACTCGGGCGAGAAGCCCTTCCTGTGCCCGCGCTGCGGCCGCATGTTCTCCGACCCGTCGAGCTTCCGGCGCCACCAGCGCGCGCACGAGGGCGTGAAGCCGCACCGCTGCGAGAAGTGCGGCAAAGACTTCCGACAGCCGGCCGACCTGGCCATGCACCGGCGGGTGCACACGGGGGACCGGCCCTTCAAGTGCCTGCAGTGCGACAAGACGTTCGTGGCGTCCTGGGACCTCAAGCGCCACGCGCTGGTGCACTCAGGCCAGCGGCCGTTCCGCTGCGAGGAGTGCGGGCGGGCCTTCGCCGAGCGCGCCAGCCTCACCAAGCACAGCCGCGTGCACTCGGGCGAGCGCCCCTTCCACTGCACGGCCTGCGGGAAGTCCTTCGTGGTCTCGTCCAGCCTCCGGAAGCACGAGCGCACCCACCGAAGCAGCGAAGCCGCAGGGGCGCCCCCACCGCAGGAGCTGGTCGTGGGGCTGGCCCTGCCCGTCGGCGTGGCGGGCGAGGGCTCCACCGGCCCCGCCGCGGGCGCCGCGCTAGGGGACCCCCCAGCAGGGCTGCTCGGGCTGCCCCCGGAATCGGGCGGGGTGATGGCCACCCAGTGGCAGGTGGTGGGCATGACGGTGGAACACGTGGAGTGCCAAGATGCTGGGGTTGGGGAGGCTCCTGGTCACCTGGCGGGGGCAGGCGAGGTGGGGGCAGAGGAGGTGGACGAGAAGCCGCCGCAGTTTGCCTGCCGCGAGTGCAAGGAGACCTTCTCCACGCTGACGTTGCTGCGGCGGCACGAGCGCTCGCACCCGGAGCTCCGACCCTTTCCCTGCACCCAGTGTGGCAAGAGCTTCTCTGACCGGGCAGGGCTGCGCAAACACAGCCGCACCCACAGCTCTGTGCGCCCCTACACCTGCCCCCACTGCCCCAAGGCCTTCTTGAGTGCTAGTGACCTGCGCAAGCACGAGCGCACCCACCCTGTGCCCATCGGGACCCCCACGCCCCTGGAGCCCCTTGTGGCTTTGCTAGGAATGCCTGAGGAGGGACCAGCTTGAGGCCCATGCCCCCTCCACCTCACGGCCAGGAGCCCAGACTTCACAGGGTGCCTCCTGAACCTCTCTGCCCCTGCTTTTTAGACTCCAGATTCCTGTCCCCCGGGCAGCTAGCTTTCCTTGCCAGCAAAGAGTTGGGGGACAGAGACACGTGTCCTCTGAGCAACACTCATTAAAACATTCACTTTGACACTGGGTTGTCTTCTGTTTTGGCTGGGGGAAACGGAATGGGAGTTTGGGCATCACATAAGGTTCACTGGAGACCCCTGGATTGACAGATTAGAAACCAGAAGTGTCTTTGGCTGGCTTGTTTCCCAGTGTATATTTTCAGAATGTCTTGACAAAAGGTTCCCTGGTCAAGGAAGTACAGAAAATACCCTGTGCCCCTCTTGGGGATTTTTGGTGATCAAAAGTGTATTAAAGTCACTGATACAACAATGAACAAATCTACTTACATTTGTTTAGCCCAATGTTATTTCATCATGGAAACTTTTTACTGAGTAGTTCCATCCTTTTATAGATAATCCACTGAGGTCCAAAACTAGTGTATTTCGTATACTGCAATAACAAACCAGAAAACCCACGTAGGGGATGAAGGGGTTCCCCTCACAGTAGCAACAAAACCCATAAACTATAAAGGAATAAGCCTCACAAGAAACATGCAAAACCCATATGAAGAAAATGGTATCCCCGTTCTGAAGGTTGTAACCCCTAAGTGAAAGGAGACGTACCAAGTACCTGAATGGAAAGACATTAAAAATGATTATTCAGGTGTCTGGGTGGCTCAGTTGGTTAAGCAACTGCCTTCAGCTCAGGTCGTGATCCTGGAGTCCCAGGATCAAGTCCCACATCGGGCTCCCAGCTCAACGGGGAGTCTGCTTCTCCTGACCCCCCTTCTCATGCTTTCTCTTGCTCACGCTCTCTCAAATAAATAAATAAAATCTTTAGAAAATATAAAATAAAAATGTTTATTCTAGTTTAATCCTTAGATTCACTCTCATCCAAAAAGTTTTTTTTAATTTTTATTTTTTCAAAGATTTTATTTATTTATTTGACAGAGACAGAGATCACAAGTAGCAGAGAGGCAGAGAGAGGGAGGGGGAAGCAGGCTCCCTGCTGAGCAGAGAGCCCGATGTGGGCTGGATCCCAGGACCCTGGGATCATGACCCGAGTTGAAGGCAGACACTTAACCCACTGAGCCACCCAGGCGCCCCAAAAAAGGTTTTTTGTCGTTTTTGTATTTATTTATTTCAGAGAGGGCACGTGTGAGTGGGGCGGGGGCAGAGCAGCCGAGGGGTGAGGATCTCCACCCAACTTCACACTGACTCTGAAGCCTGACTTGGGACTCGATCCTATAACCCTGAGATTGTGACCTGAGCCTAAATCAAATGAAGGCTTAACAGACTAAGCCCCCATGCAACCCCCCAAAAGGGGCCTGAAAACCCAAATTTTGAAAACTCAAAATGCTACATAATACATTTTTAAGAACGAATGGAGGTGAGGTATTTGACAGATAAACAGCAACACACTGATGTTAAAACGGGTTATTATTAGCACAAGAATAAGTTAGCCAGTGGCGTGGGGGCAAAGGTTTAGAAACAGCCCCATTTCTGGGAATTTAGTTTACAATAAATGTGGTTATTCTAATCAGTGGAAAAAGATAGGCTGTTAAATTATAGTCATATCCGTACTCTGGAAGCCTACACAACTTTTCAAAGAAAAGAAACAAAGCCCCACATTTAGTGTGAATTGGAATAATCTTTTGGGAAGATGATTTGGTCATGGTTATTAAAAAGTTAAGTGCAGGGGTGCCTGGGTGGCCCAGTGGGTTAAGCCTCTACCTTTGGCTCAGGTCATGATCCCAGGGCCCTAGGATCGAGCCCTGCTCTGCTCAGTGGGGAGCCTGCTTCCCCCCCCCACTCTCTCTCTTTCTGCCCGCCTCTCTGCCTACTTGTGATCTCTCTCTCTCTCTCTGTCAAATAAATAAATAAATCTTTAAAAAAAAAATAAAAGTTAAGTGCATATACCCCATGGCTGGGCAAGCACATGTCAAAGAACTTACACCACGAGTTTTTTCTATGTCCACAGCAAAACTGAAGATAAGAATGTTTGGTGCGGCAAAATCTGTGATAACCGGGAATACCTTAAAAGTCTACTAGCAAGGCCCCTTGCTGGCTCAGTTGGTTAAGCAACTGCTTTCAACTCAGACCAAAACCACAGAAGTTGTGTTTTATTTTTGTTTGTTTGTTTGTTTTAAGCAGACAGGAGGGTGCCTGGGTGGCTCAGTTGGTTAAGCAACTGCCTTCAGCTCAGGTCATGATCCCAGAGTCCTGGGATCAAGTCTTGCATCAGGCTCCCAACTCCACAGGGAGTCTGCTTCTCCCTCTGACCTTCTCCTCTCTCATACTCTCTCTCACTGTCTCTCTCAAATAAATAAATAAAATCTTTTTTTAAAAAGTCCATTAGCAAAGGACTAATTAAGTAAGGCTAGCCACTGTAAAATATATTATGCAGCTATTTTTTAAAATGACATTTATTAACCCAGGTTGTTGAAAGATCTCCCAAAAATATGTCAAGTGAAAAAAATAAGATGCAAAGCAGTATGGTTATACTCCCATCTGGGTCTAATCACACATTCATACTCAAATTCCTATAGAATATTCTTAGAAGGAGGAGTGCCTGGGTGGCTCAGTGGGTAAAGGCTCTGCCTTCTGCTTGGGTCATGATTCCAGGGTCTGGGGATCGAGCCCCGCATGGGGCTCTCTGCTCAGCAGGGAGCCTGCTTCCTCCTCTCTCTCTGCCTGCCTCTCTGCTCTGCCTACTTGTGATCTCTGTCAAATAAATTAATAAAATCTTTAAAAAAAATATTCTTAGAAGGACACTCCAGAACTGATTTTGGATTATTATGAAGTCCAGCCGCTAGGGCCCTCCCGATTTATAAGCCAAAATGAAGCCAAAGTTCAGGGAACCAGATCCTCCTTTCCATGCTCTTATCATCTCTAGACTTATTCTTACCAACTCTAGACCAAGCTGGCAGCCTCAGGAAGTGACCAATGTGCAGCCCCTCTCTAGGCCCACATGCCAGTCAAAGGGGACTTGGGCAGCACCAGGTAGCTTCAGGAACAGAAGTATCAAGTGTCCCCTGATGTCATGGACCTCACTTACAGTCGTCATGACCAATCCTCAGAAATTAGTTTTAAAAAGGTTCTCATTCCTGCTCTCCATCAAGGACAAGGAGGCCACATGGCACCAGCAAGGACCAGGGTGTCGTGGTTGCAGGAGAAGACACCAGTTTGGCCAAGGACACTCACTGCCCAAAGCAGGATAAGCACTGACCCCAGGCTTTCTGCCTGTCCAGGCTGGAACCAAATACTGACAGGGTCCAGGAAAGAAACAGACTTGGACTGGGGTGTTGGAAACAGGGGGATTTGGGTTATTCCCAACTAGCTTTGTGACGTTGCCCAAGATGATTTATGTTGGGAATGACGAGGCATCTTTTAAAAATTGGTACAAAGATACCATATTCCCTAATCGACAGATACCCATGGGTATCTGTCTATAGTGAAGGATGAAGTGGTCCCCTGGATGTTTGGGAGGAATCCACAGCCTCCGCTCCCTTTCTGAGCCCCGACAGTGCACCATCTCTTGGTCTCCCTTCTCTGATACCGCAGGCACCCTATACCCCAGTGCCTGCTCCCTAAGGACTCCGATGGTCTGACCTTTTTAAAAAAGTATTTTAACAGCTTCATTAAGATATAAATTACATGCTGTACAATTAACCTGTTTAGATTATCTCTGAATTGGATTCCAATTCAGTGGATTTTAGGATATCCACAGGGTCCTCGAAATCTAATTTTCATCTGCTTGAAAGCAACTCCACACCCATTAGCTGTCCCTTCCTATTGCCCCCAACCCCAACTTCTTTCCCTTAGCCCTGGTCAATCACTAATCTACTTTCTATCTTTCTGGAGTTGCCCTTGTGGATAATTCATGCAGACAGAATCACACCATATGTGCTGTTTGTAACTGGCCTCTTTCACTTCCAACAGCATTTTCAAGGTTCAGCTGTGCTGTCAGTACTCCAGTCCTCTTCATTGTCAATAATCTTCCAGTGTATGGAGATAAATTTCATTTACTTTTTTGAGAGGAAGGGAGGGAGAGGGGGGAGGGGCAAAAAGAGGGGGAGAGAGAATCTTAAGCAGGCTCCAAGCCCAGTGCATGAGCCTAAAACTGGGCTTGATCTCACAACTCTGAGATATAACATGAGCCAAAATCAAGAGTCTGACAACCTACTAAGCCACTCAGGTGCCCCTTGGAGATACATTTTCTTTTCTTTTTTCTTTTTTTTTTTTTTTAAGATTTTATTTATTTGACAGAGAGAGATCACGAGTAGGCAGAGAGGCAGACAGAGAGAGAGAGGAGGAAGCAGGCTCCTGCTGAGCAGAGAGCCCGATGCGGGGCTCGATCCCAGGACCCCGAGATCATGACCTGAGCCGAAGGCAGTGGCTTAACCCACTGAGCCACCCAGGCGCCCTTCTTTTTTCTTTTTTAAAAGGTTTTATTTATTTGACAGAGACAGTAAGAGCAGGAACACAAGCCGGGGGTGCGGGAGAGGGAAAGCCAGCTTCCCCAGGAGGAGGAAGCCTGGTGCGGGGCTTGATCCCAGGACCCTGGGATCCTGACCTGAACCGGAGGCAGACACTTAACGACTGAGTCACCCAAGCACCCAGAAATACATTTTATAATCCTTTCATCACTTGATGAATATTTGGGTTTTCCATTGTTTGGCTACTGTGAATAAAGCTGCTATGAACATTCATGTAAAATTTTTTGTTGTAAGATTTTATTTATTTATTTATTTATTTATTTATTTGAGAGAGAGAGAGAAAGAGAGAGTGAGAGAGGCGGGAAGGTCAGAGGGAGAAGCAGACTCCTTGCAGAGCTGGGAGCCCTGTGCGGGACTTGGTCCCAGGACTCCGAGACCATGACCTGAGCCAAAGGCAGTGGCTTAACCAGCTGAGCCACCCAGGCGCCCCATGTAAAAGTTTTTATGTGGACATGTTCTTCTTATTTATTTATTTCTTTATTTATCTATCAGAGAGACAGAGAGCACCACAAGCAGCAGGAGAAGCAGGCAGAGGGAGAGGGAGAGGCAGGCTCCCCTCTGAGCAGGGAACAGGATGTGGGACTCCATCCTAGTATCTTGGGATGCTGACTGGAGCTAAAGGCAGATGCTTATCTGACTGAGCCACCCAGGCGTCCCTGGACATGTTTTTCAATTCTCTTGTTTGCAGAACTGTCAGAATGTTTTCTAAAGTGGCTGGACCATTTTACATTCCTACCAACAGGGTATGACTGTTCCAATTTCTTCATACCTTTACCAACAGCTGCCATTATCTTTTGATTATAGCCATCCTGGTGGGTGTGAGTTTGTGGTTGTGATTTGGATTCCCTGGGTGGAAACTGATGTTGAACGTCTTGGGGCACCTGGGTGGCTCAGTGGGTTTTAACTCTGCCTTCGGCTCAGGTCATGATCTCAGGGTCCTGGGACCAAGCCCCACATCGGGCTCTCTGCTCAGTGGGGAGACTGTCTCCCCTTCTCTCTCTGCCTG
Organism: Mustela nivalis; assembly: GCF_964662115.1. NCBI lineage: Eukaryota > Metazoa > Chordata > Mammalia > Carnivora > Mustelidae > Mustela > Mustela nivalis. Next base: position 16,346,877 of record NC_139038.1, read on the forward strand.
CCTCTCTGCCTACTTAAAATCTCTCTGTCAAATAAATAAATAAAATGTTAATTAAAAAAAAAAGAAACTGATGTTGAACATCTTTTTGTTTGCTTATTGGCCATTTGTACCTCATCTTCGGAAAAATGTCTATTGAAGTTCTTTGCGTGTTTTTTAATTGGGCTGTTTGGCTTTTTGCTGTTGAGGGGCAAAAGTTGTTTCTGTATTCCAGATAAAAGTTTCTTATGATTTCCAAAAATTCTCTCCTACTGTGTGGATTGTCCTCTTACTTTCTGGGTGCCCTTTGGAGCACAAAAGAAAAAAATTTTAATTTTGAAGATATCTCATTTATCTTTTTTTCTTTTTTAGTTGCTTGTGCTTCGTGAGCCATATATAAGAAACCATTTTCCTAATCCAAGGTCATGAAGAATTATGCCTATGTTTTTATCTACAAGTGTTAGAAACCTTATATACAAAGTTTACAACCTAGTTTTAAACTTATAAGGCTTAAAATTTATAAAAGTTGTGAGCACCTGGGTGGCTGAGTCGGTTAAGCATCTGACTCTTGGTTTTGGCTCAGGTCATGACCACAGGTCCTAGGATGGAGCTGTGCAACTGGCTTCACGTTCCGCAGGGAGTCTGCTTGAGGGTTCTCTCCCTCCGCTCCCCCCCCCATCTCAGGTGCACTCTCTCTCTCTCTCTCAACATAAATTCTCTTAAAAAATTTGTAACCTCGGGGCACCTGCGTGGTTCAATCATTGGATGTCTGCCTTCGGCTCAGGTCATGATCCTGGAGTCCTGGCATCGAGTGCCACATCAGGTTCCCTGATTGGCAGGAAGCCTGCTTCTCCCTCTCCCACTCCCCCTGCTTGTGTTCCCTCTCTCGCTGTGTCTCTCTCTGTCAAATGAATAAATAAAATCTTTTAAAAAAATTTATAACTTTTTTTCGGTAAACTTTGAACATTTTATTATTTTTATAATTGTTTTAAAAGATTTTATTTATTTATTTGACAGACAGAGATCACAAGTAGGCAGAGACACAGGCAGAGATGGGGGGAGGCGGGCTCCCCGCTGAGCAGAGAGCCCGACATGGGGCTCCATCCCAGGACTCTGGGATCATGACCTGAGCCGAAGGCAGAGGCTTTATTTTTTTTTCTTTTTTTAAGATTTTATTTATTTATTTGACAGAGAGAGAGAGATCACAATTAGGCAGAGAGGCAGGCAGAGAGAGCAGAAAGCAGGCTCCCTGCTGAGCAGAGAGCCTGATGTGGACTTGATCCCAGGACCCTGAGATCATGACGCAAGCCGAAAGCAGCAGCTTAACCCACTGAGCCACCCAGGTGCCCCTATAAACATTTTATAGCTAAAACTCTTACATTTGGATACTTGATCCATTTTGGGCTAATCTTTATATGTGATTTCATTCTTTTGCACATGCTTATCCAAACACTATTAGTTAAAAAGAATGTTCCTTCTCCACTGAATCCTCTTGATATCCTTGTTGGAAATAACCTAACTGTACACATAGTTTATCTCTAGAATCTCCATGTGTTCCATGTAGGTGTATCTATCTATCATCTACCTATCATCTCTCTCTTTATTTTCTTTTTGCTAGTACCATACTTTATTTTCGTTTTGCTAGCTACCATATTGTAGCTTTGTAGTAAGTTTTACCAAGACTTGTAATTCCTCCAACTTATTCTTCTATTTCAAATTTTTCTGGATTCCCTACATTTCCATACGAATTTTAGGATCTGCTTTACAATTTTTGTGAAAAGTAAGGAGCAGCTGGGGTTCTGATGGGCACTGCATTGAATCTGCAGATCAGTTTGAGAAATACTACCATCTTAACATGAAATCTTCTGACCCATGAACTTGGGATTTAAAGAATCTATTTCACGACACCTGGGTGGCTCAGTCAGTTCTGTTAGCCTTTGGCCAGACACAGAGTCCTGGAATCCCGGTCCTGGAATCCAGTCCAGCATCAGACTCCTTGCTCAGTGCGGAGCCTGCTTCTCCCTCTACCTCGTGCTCTTTCTCTCTTTGATAAATAAATAAATAAAATATTTTAAAAAATATATTTAGATTTTAAATTTCTTTTCAGTGTTTTTGTCACTTTCAGCATATAAATCTTACTCTTCTTTTGTTAAATTTATATCTAAGTATTTTATTCTCTTTGCTTCTATTATAAATGGCATTGTTCTTAGTTCATTTTTGGATTGCTTCATTGCCAGCAATGAGAAATACAATAAATTTTTGTGCATTATTCTTATATTTTGCAACCTTGCTAAACTGGTTTATTAGCTCTAATAATTTGTGTGTGTATATCCCTAAGGGTTTTCTATATACAAGATCATGTCATCTGGATAATTTACTTCTTCTTTTGTAATCTGGATACCTTTTACTTATTTTTCTTGCCTAGTTGCCTGAGCTAGAACTTTCAGTACATTGTTGAAGAGAACAGACATCCTGATCTCAGGGGGGAAACATCCAGTCTTTCACCATTTAAGTATATTAACTGTGAATTTTTTTATAGATGCCTTTTGATACTTAGCAAGTTAAGGAAGTTTCATTTTATTCATAGTTTCTCAAGCTTTTTTAATTGTTGTAATTAAAGGGTGTTGGAGTCCTCAAATGTATTTTCTATTGAGATGATTATATGGTTCTTCTTCTTTATTAATATTCAGAATTAGGGGCGCCTGGGTGGCTTAGTCAGTTAAGCATCTCTCTTCAGCTCAACCCATGATCTCAAGGTCTTGGCAACCCCTGGGTCTGGTTCCCTGCTCAGAGCAGAGTCTGCTTCTCCTGCTCCCTTTGTCCCTATACCCCACCCGCTCAGGCTCTCTCTCTCAAATAAGCAAATAAAATTTTAAAAATATATTCAGAATTACATTAATTGAAGGGCGCCTGACTGGCTCCAGTTGAAAGAGCATTCAACTCTTGATCTCAGGATCATGACTTCAAGCTCCATCTTGGGTTTAGAGGTTACTTAAATAAACTTTAAAAAATTACATTGATTTTTGGATGTTAAACCAACCTTGCATTCCGGGAAAAAATTATGCTGTATAATAATTTTCATATATTGATAGATCTGGTTTGTAATTTTCTTTTTTTGTGATGTCTATGTCCAGTTTTATTATCTGGATAATGTCCAATCTAACTTCTGGCCTTCACTTTTCTTCTGCCCTCACTTCCTTTGCCCCCTGGCTATCTACCACGACTGTCCAAGGGGGAGCACATCGCAGGAATGCCAAATCACACACCCTGCTGCTGGTACAAGCAGCAGCTGTATCACTGCTCTGTCCGTACTGTGGATGACAGTCATCACCCACTTCCCAGCCAAATGGCTGGATGAATTATGGGCTTCTCCCAGGAGAATGCTCCAGGGCCAGGGCTGTGGAGGAGATAATGGGAAGTCAGCAAGCTTAATAGGTGGAGCAGTGATTCTGAATTCAACCAAGATCTGGAAGCCAGTTCTCAATTCCCTACACATAGTCCCCTCTCAATAGAAATCCCTCCAGCTGGGGCCTGCCTTCATTCAGTCCCTATCCTGCTCTGATCTCATCTACCTACTCCTACAGAGCAGGCCCCAGCAAATAAACAAATTTGTTTCTTCCCAGGCTTGGGGCCATTACACTTGCGAAAAGCTGGGGATGGAAAACACTGCCCAGGATTTGCCCATCCATGATGCTCTTTCTCTTCGTTCAAGTCCTGGCTCCAGTATTAGGTTTCTGTCCCTGCGTACTAAAAAACCACAAATTCAGCCTCTTAAAAACAACACCCATTTTTTTAAAGATTTATTTATTTATTTGAGAGAGAGCGAGCGCACCAGCCAAGGGTGGGGCGCAGAGAGAGAAATAGTCTCCCACTGAGCACGATCCCAGGACCCAGAGATCATGACCTAAGCTGAAATCAAGAGTCGAATACTTGGGTGCCTGGGTGGCTCAGTGGGTTAAAGCCTCTGCCTTCTGCTCAGCAGGGAGCCTTCCTCCCCCTCTGTCTCTGTCTGCCTCTCTGCCTACTTGTGATCTCTGTCTGTCCAAAAAAAAAAAAAAAAAGAGTCGACTGCTTAACTAACTGAGCCATCCAGGCGCCCCACTCATTTCTTATTTCACAGTTCTATAGGTCCAAAGTCCAGTCTGACTCAGCTGGGTCCTCTACTTAGGGTCTCACAAAATGGAAGTCAAGGTCTTGGCCAGTCTGGGCTCTTATCTGGAGGTTCTCCCCTAGAGACCACTTCCAGACTTAGCCAGGTGATTAACAGAATTCGGTTCCATTTGGCTGTAGAACTCAGGTCCCTGTTTTCTTTGCTGGGTGTCAGTCAGAGGTTGATCTCAGCTTCTAAAGGCCATCTACATTCCTTGGCTGGGGGCCCTTCAAAACTGGCCATTGGCACATCAAATCCTCCTGTTTCAAATTTCTCTGACTTCTGTTTTCCTCTTCTGTTGCTAGCTGGAGAAGCATCTCTGCTTTTCAGAGTTCATGTAATTACATTGGTTCACCTGAATAATTCAGGATACTCTGCCTATCTTAAGGTCAACCAATTAGTAAACTTAATTACATGTGCAAAGTCTCTTTTGTCATGTAAGGTAACATATTCATAGAGATTAGGGGTTGGAATCTTCGGGGGCCATTTTTCTCATTACTATAGTTCACCCTTTAGCCCTCAAATATTTATGTCTGTTCCACATGCAAAATACATTCACTTCCTCCCAAGGTCCCTAAAAGTCTCATCCCATTAGAGCATCAAGTCAGAGTCCAAAAAACCTCATACAAATCTTATCAAGTCCAGAGTCCTAAATCTCATTATCCAAAAGTAGATGCAGATGAGGCTCTGGTTCTAATTCTTCCTAGAACACAACTCCTGCCATCTGTGGTCTATAGAACTGAAGAAACAAGTCAGGTACTCCCAACTTGCATGGTGGGAAATGCATAGGGTAAGAGTTGATAGACGTTCTGGTTCAAATGGGGAGAAATGGAAGGTAGAAAGGAGTCACTAATCCAAAGCAATTCCAACAACCAGCTGAGCAGATTCCCTTAGGTTTCCAGACTAGAAGTAATCCTCCATGGCTCTGTTCTGGCCTGAGCACCCGGGTCTGTCCTTGGGATTAGTTACCTTCTCTAAGAAGCCATTCCTAACTACCTATTAACATGGCCATCTCCAATCCTTTGTCATTTTTTGTCATAGAATGCTGCTTAATTTTTAATAATACATGTCATGGTTTGGGAATGTCTTAGTTATTTCTTTACTTGTCCTTTCCACTAAAATATAACTCCATGAAAGGCAGAAGTATTTTTACTTCTATTTCTCCGGCACTTTCTAAAACACTGAGTATGTGACTCTTGCTCAAGAGATATTTCATGAGTAAATACATTTCTAAAAACCCCACTTGGGTGGCTCCGTGGGTTAAAGCCTCTGCCTTCGCCTCAGGTCATGGTCTCAGGTCCTGGGATTGAGTCCCTGCATCGGGCTCTCTGCTCAGCAGGGAGCCTGCTTCCCCTCTCTCCCTGCCTGCCTGTCTGCCTACTTGTGATCTCTGTCTGTCAAATAAATAAATTATATATATGTAATTTATTATTTTTTAAAAATTCCACTTACACGTGAAATGAGGCTAAGCAATTGCCCCCAACCATGTCCACATGCTCATCCCTGGAATCTGAGAATGTTGCCTTATATGACAAAAGGGACTTTGCAAATGAAATTTGGAGTTGTAAGACGGAAGATTATCCTGGAGTATCTGGGTGGGCTCAAAGTAATCATAAGCATCCTTATAAGGGGGAGACAGGAAGGTCAGAATCACAGCAGAAGGTGATAAGACAATGGAAGCTTTGGAGGACGAGGCCGCTGGTCAGGGAAGGCCGGCATCCAACAGACGCTGGAAAAGGCAAACGATCCCTCCAGAAGGAGTCAGCCCTACCGACTCCCTGACGGGTTAGCCCACTGAAACTAGTTGTGGATTTCTGATCTCTGGAGCTGTAAAATAATAAATGCATGTTGTTTTACCACTACGTGTGTGGGACTTTGTAACAGGAGTAACAGGAGGCTAATACAATTGGGAGGGGTGAGCGCTGGTAGTATGTGCTGTAACTGTGGACTGTCCCCCAATAGTCATCCTTCCCAAGTTAGCTTGTTTCCTGGGAATAATTTCCCAGTTCCCCTAGAACTTTTGGCTGGACAAAAAGCTTGCCCAGGGGAAGAGTCTATTTCTTGGCCATGTGACTACATTCTAGCCAATAGGATTAGAGCAGAAATTCTGGGTCTGCAATTTAGGGTAAAGGGCAAGCCATCCCCTTCACTTTCCTGCTTCACAAGGGCTCAGCTGTGGAAGTGCTGGTGGACCCTCTTAGACTACGTGGGGGAGGGCAGTATCCCAGGGAGGGAACAGCAACAAGACAAATAAAAGAATTTATTACTGCAGCATGCGGGTGGCTCAGTCACTGAAACATCTGCCTTTGGCTGGGGTCACAATTCCAGGGTCCTGGGATCAAGCTCCATATGGGGCCCCTGAGCAGGGAGCCTGCTTCTCCCTCTGCCTCCGCGGCCATGCCCCTGCTTGTTCTCTCTCTGTCAAATAAACAAGTAAAATCTTAAACAAATAATTTGTTATTATTTTTTAATTATTATGCTTTGGTCCTGATAACTTCACGCAAAGACCCACCATACTAATCTGGACTTTTATACAAGAGAGAAATAAACTCCTACCTTGCATAAGCCATGGTTAGTTTGGTTCTCTGTTCCATGCAGATGTACCCATAAGCAAAAGTACAAATTGCCACTTACTATCCATTATGTTGGGGCTTCCTGGAAGGGCAGACATCTTTGTAATTAAGGCAAGTTTCGGTTTTACTTTTTTTTCCTTTTGGACAAGTCCATTGTAATAGCACCATTGTGGTCTCAGGATATATATGGTATATCCTAAGATATGTCTTGGGATATATGTGAGGTTGACATTTGCCAGGCACCAAGCTGATGGTGGAAGGTCTGAGCCCCATCGCCCAGACGTTTTTCTAGGTCACATAAGCAGCTGCCACAGGCTGCCAAGAACCAGCAAGGCTCACTGCATCGGAGGGTAAATACCCCTAAACAAGGAGCAAGCCTCAGACCTCAGAGAACTACCTCAGCTCAGTTTGGTATGCTGACTGTCTCCACGACAGGGAAGGAGAACTACGGGGCGCCGGGGGGCTCAGTGGGTTAGGCATCAGCCTTCCGCTCAGGTCACGATGTCAGGGTTCTGGGATCGAGCCCTGTGTAAGGCTCTCTGTTCAGCGGGGAGCCTGCTTCTTCCTCACACTCTCCTGTGCGCTCGCTCGCTCTCTCTCCCTCTCTCTCAAATAAATAAATACATAAATAAAATATTTCTTCAAAAAAAGGTTAGGATGGGGCGCCTGGGTGGCTCCAGAGGGTTAAGCCTCTGCCTTCAGCTCAGGTCATGATCCCAGGGTCCTGGGATCGAGCCCCAAGTCAGGCTCTCTGCTCAGCCGGGAGCCTGCTTCTCCCTCTCTCTCTGCCTGCCTCTCTGCCTACTTGTGATATCTCTCTCTCTCTGTCAAATAAATAAATAAAATATTTTTTAAAAAATTAAAAATTAAAAAAGGAAAGGAGAACTGAATAGAGTCTCTGCAACATGGAGAGCTTTTATCCATCAACTAGGATCAAATTATGCGGCAGTAACAACCATCCCAAAATTTCAGTGGTTCACAACAAATGTGTTTTTCTCACTGATATTCCATGTCCTCTGTTGGGGGAGCTCATCAGGTCATCAAAAGGATATGACTGCCAGTTGACCTGTGAGCAGCACCCCCCTCCCCTGTAATCAAAGGTTCCTCATACCCCTCCCTTGTCCTTGGAATGTCCATTTGGCTTGACTTCTCTGCTCCCAGACGCTGCCCCAAGGATGCAGCCTTGAGAGAGTACTGTGTTATTGAGACCATCTGCATGGTAGACATGACTGAACCCAGTGAAGGCCTCTACAAAAACTTTTTTTTAAAGTAGGCTCCATGCCCAACATGGAGCTTGAACTCATGACCCTGAGATCAGAAGTCACACGCTCTACTGCCTAAGCCAGCCAGGCACCCCAAGCCCTCTATATAGATTTTTAAGATTTGGTGGGAGGTGCAGAGATCTACGTGTCTGGTGGCATGTAGGTCCCCTTGCTTCTTAACCCCACCATGTACTGATCTGCGGTGGCCTGCCTCTTTGTTCAGTCTCTCCCTGTGCTCTGTGTACAGGGGCTGGTTTCAGGTTTTACTTGGGAAGCTTCTGAGGATGTTGTGAACCAATGTCCTCCATGGGACAGCTGTGGCTCTGTTTTACTTCATCTTCATCCCAGAATCGGAATCTAGTCTGAAGGAACGGCCTCAATCTGGAATTCTTCAATCTCAAGACAAAGAAGAGAAGAAAGGCGTCAGGCCCTGTGATGGCTCTTAAACCTTCCTCTTGGAAGTGGTACAGTTACTCCTACTCGAGTTCCTTGGCCTGAAGCAAGCCACATCCCCAAAGCTGATGTCTGTGGGGTAGGGAAATATAATCTCATATGGTGGGGCCCCACAGCAAGGGTTAATGAACGATGGGTTTTGAACAATTGTGAAATCTTCCTAGTCTGCCTTCTTTGTCACAAATATGGCCTTTGTGTTTTTTCTACATGCAAGATATATACATATCCTTCCCCAGGGAGACCACCCAAATGACCCATCTAATCATGGCATCATGCTTAAGTCCAGGACCACTAGTAGTGTCATAGCAGGTCCAGAGGTAGCTTCTCTTGATCCAGAGACCTATGAACCAAAATCACCACCACCACCACCACCATCACCACCACCACCACCACCACCACCACCACCATCATCATCATCACCAGTTATCTCTGCCCCCACTTCCTCATGCACATCCAACATCTGGAGCGGAACAGGGAAGGGATACTAGCAGTAAACACTATTTGGGAGTGTTTGGGAGACACACAGCAACTTACTGATCCATGGTAACTGCAGCATCCTGCTGGGCAGATGTTCAAGGCCCCCCACCTTTACCTGGGGGTGGGATTGCTTCCTGGAGCTAGTTCCCTGGTTCCCATAGAGTAGCTCATTCTTTCCCATTTATTCTCCTTGGCCACATCTGAGAAAACATTGGAGGTTATGCCCTTCAGAGGCAAAGTAGCTTTCTGTCTCCTTCATGTCCATAGAAATTTGGGAGCTCTCAAGATCTTGAACACTCATGGTCTTTTGAAAATCCAAGCTAGTGGCTTTTGTGAGGAGGGAAAGAAGCTTCTTATCTATTTGATTCCAGTCAGTTCTATGGGCTAACTGCCAAACCCACAATTCTTTTCAGACCTGCCTCTCTCTTTAGAGTTAATTGTAAGCAAATGAAGCCTACTAACTCCTCTGGGAGAGTTGTACTCTTAATCTCTCTTTTCTGAATCACCTCCACTAACTGAAAGCCTTTATTTGGAACCACTTTGATCAATTCAGAGGTTTCTACAAAAGGCATGAAAGCCATACACTTGATTAAGACCCTTGCCACAAAGATGGATTTCACTCAAACTTTTCAGCTTAAGGGCTTTGTCAACTCTATCTTTCATTGCTTAAAAATATAGATCACCTGCCTGGACCTTCTATACTCTCTTCCATTTCTGCTTAAAAACTGGCCCATTATTTTCAGAGTTCTTTCTTTCTTACCGTAATCTGTCAAATGCGTCCCCAAAGCAATCAAGTCATGCTGCTGATATTCTTTCTCAAATTCCTTTTTCCCTAAAGGCCCAAGCTCATTTGGACATGATTTATATTCTTACTTATTTCCAGCTTACAGTTTAACCAAATGCTTCACCACAGCCTAACACATCACCATCTTTCCAACTTCTGCTGATGGTTTCCTCATCAGCTGCTGTCCAGCTCCAAAGCCAATGGCACATAATTCAGGTTCATTTATTAATGTGGTAGCGCCCCACTTCTGGGTACTAGCTCTGTGACAGTTGGTTTAGACTTATTCTGATGTGGCAACAACTAGTCTCCAAATATCGGTGGTTTGCAGCAAACGGGAAAAGAAAAGGCAAACTGCCAGCCTACTCACTGATACTTAAAGCTTCTATCTGAAAGTGACACTTGACATTTCTACTCACAATCCATTGGCCAAAGCAAGACATAGAGCCAACCCTGCTCTAAGTGGGGCACGAATGGATACAACCCTATAGTGAGTGGTCCAGTAGGAAGGGCAGTATATATTGGGAACAATAATACAGTCTATCACAGGGTTGCACAAGAAATGTCGGTCATTGAGCCCGTCCACTCCCCCTTTATGGACACTCTGCTGCAGTGTTTTGTGCCACATAAACACTTCACATACATCATGGTCAAGGGTAAAGTCTTGACCCGGCTAGACAGTTTGTATGTTATTTTTCCTGGTAATTTGAACCATAAAATACGGAGTGAATGAGGCAATAAGCAGGGAGAGCTACAGCTGAAAAGTTATGATGCAAGATGGATTTGGAAAAACCACATCCAAACAAGACCCTGTTCTCTGAAAGTTGGGCTGACAGCCCCCAAGAGAAGATTTCAGTGCAAAACCTGCCCTTAACCCCTCATTCAGGTCAGTTCCCCCCAGGGAAAGGGTATATGCGGGAGAGGCTGTGAAATGTCCAGTGCACGGGTCCACCTGACTGCTAAGTCTGCCCCAAACTTGCCACTCACCTGTTCAAAAACCTTCCATGTGTCCCCTAGCCCACAGGAAAAGTTCAAACTACTGGGCCTGGCATCCAAGGCCTCACTCGGCCATCTAGTTATGTTTGTCAGGAGGTTCTGGACCACTTCCTGGGGGAGACAGACACGTAGGCGGGCTTTCAGGGGGGGGGGGGGCGTCCAGCAAAGCCAATCCCAAGTCACATACCACACACTGACCCTCAGGTGCGTCGATGTGACTCTGTCTCGTCACAGATCCGATCGTCTCTGTCAGGTCCCAGTAGGTGCCGACGGGTTGTGCAGTTTTCCTCCGAAGGAGAAAGATGAGGGGTGGACAAAGGCGACCGCGAGGACAGGATTCCGAGGAAGATGCAGGCCACAGGGGAAGAGATGGAGAATTAGGGAAGCCCGGAGGCCCCGTATCCAGATTGGTCTTCTACTGGGCCAGGATCCGTCTGGCCCCGCGGTTTCGCACCGAGTGGACATCCAGGTCGTGCTTGCACACCGGCGAGAACGGGGAGCTCTTGCTGATGTGTCTAGGGCTTCACCTGGATTCAGGACCCACGATCTCGGGCAGGACCAAGGCGTGGCTACCCTCCCAGACCCGAGCAGCTGCCAAGTCCGGGGGCTGGGGAGAGGGACCCGACTCGCCCATCCTGGTCAGCCTCTCTCAAGCCTGCGCCCCTCCCCTCATTCAGAGGTTTGGTCAAGCCCCGCCCCATGACCCAATCACTTTAGAGGGTGACCGAGGACTCACTGAGGCCCCGCCCACATCTGCCGTAGGCTTGTTGTGGTTTGATCCCTCCCCCGGGCGGTCCCTGGGCGTCCTCCTAACCAATCCCAATGCTCCTTAGGAAAAACATTTAGTTCCGCGGGCCAATCGTTTTCCAGTTGCGGCCAGGCCACGCCCCCACGCCCGGGGCCCAGCCGAGGCTGGAACCCGGCGCACGCGCCTTGCAACGGCCAAGCCGGAGTCTGTCTAGGGCCACTGGGGGGCGCTGCAGGCGGGTACCCAGGTGGACCGAGGCACAGCCGGCCGGGGTCCTGGGGGCCTAGTCCCGCCCCCCGGCTCCTCCCCAGGCCGGGTCCCGGGGCAGGGTCCGGGACTGCACCAGGACAAGACCAAGGGCAAGACCGCCCTTCTCGGGCTCGCGTTACCCCCGCCCCAGAAGCGAGCGGTCCTGCAGGCCACACGGGCTGCGCAAGGGCCGGTTGGAGCCGCAGCGACGCAGCAGCAGCAGGGACCTGAGGGCTGGAAGTGGGATGGGTCGGGGTGGCTGGCCCCCACACCGAGGCTTGGGGTCAGCGCCGCCCCACTCCAGCCGGACTTCAGGGCTGGGAGCTCGCTTTCCCCTGAAATCCGGCGTCTGGGAAGGGACGCCCAGCTCTGGACACGAGGCTTCGGGACTTGGAACTCTTCGACAGGGAGAGTTGGGGTCTGGAGCTTAGGTGCCTCAGAGAAACCAGGGCTCAGGCTCTTCAGGCTCCTCTGCTGCTTCAGCCAGATAGCCGCTTAGTAACGAGGGCTTGATCCGGAGTCCCTGGCTCTCCAGGCCACACTCTGATGTGGCCTTTCTCTGGGTACAGGGCGGTTCTCCTCTGCCTGGTAACTCTCCCATGCTTCTTCCTTGTAACTGGCTCCTCCTCAGTACTCCGTCCAAATGTCTCCCATTCTGAGATGGGCCTTTCCCTGTTGACTGTATCAGCCTCCATGACTCACGGTGCCTCTCCCTGGTCTCCGATGCCCACCAGTGCCCACACATATCTCCCCTGGCCCAGGCTGGCTTGGCCCAGCTTCACTGCTCTGGGCTTAGGGACTCCCAGTAGTCTTTACCCAAGGGCAGTGTAAGTCAGACAGGGGCATGTGTCCCTGCCTGTCCCACCTGCTCCCGTGGGAGAGTAGAAGGGCCGGGCCAGTTTCTGCGGTCACAGCACCTACCAGTCTGGGCTGGGCCTGGCTCCAAGGATGGCCAGGAAAAGGGGAGCTAGACACCTGAAGGCCGTGGGCCGCCCCTTCCAGGAACACACAAGCACAGGGCAGGCTCCAAGCACTTTTTTTTTTTTTTAATTTCTTACAAAACCGTGTGTCCCAGCCGAACAGGATGCCGCAGGTCTTCCCGCAGGCATGGTGGCCCGACTCGGGAAGCCCCCAAGAATGAGTGGCTGCCGACCCCAGGAGAACCATCTGCCCCTCTGCACAGGCCCAGTGGGAGGAAGGGGTCCAGCTGGAGGCTCTGTCCTGCCGTCCCCCCTCAGCTGCGCGGAGCGAGGGCAGACCGGGGTCTCTGGGCTGTAGCGAGGGCAGACCCGGGTCTCTGGGCTGTTAGCGCCTGCAAGGCAAGGAGGGAGAAGAGGGTCTGAGGGAAGGAGGCGAGGCCGGGGCCGGGGATGCGGCAGGCCGGGGGCAGCCCACAGGAGCTCACCAAGAATGTGCGACGCGCTCACACCAATGTGGCGATACCAATGATGACCGCCAGAATGAGGACAGTGACAGAAACACAGATGGCGATCAAGACTTTCTTCTGTGGGAGAGGAGTTGAGGGACACTCACTGGAGGGGGGGAGGCTAGCAGGGTCGGGGATGAGGGGAGGGAAGAGGAGGGGAGGGGCGGGAGGGGAGGGGAAGGGAGGGGAGGGGAGGGGTGGGGAGGGGAGGGGTGGGGCGGGAGGGGAGGCTCGCCTTCCGGGCCTTCTTCTGGTTCTCCAGGGCAATCTTGACGTGCTCCTGCCCGCGTTCCACATAGTCCGCGGAGCTCAGGATGTTCTTCTCGATCCGGTCGATCATCTCCCCCTGCTCAGAGGGGCGCGTGCTTCAGGCAGGAAGGCATGACTGGGGGCCGAGGGCCGGCACCTCCTCGGCTTGTGCGCCCCAGCCGCCTGAAGGCCATTTTCTGGCAGCAAACAGCACTAACAAGGTGCGGGGCAGGACCACAAAAGTTCACGTGCCTGAGGGGGGCTTCCGGGCTCCCTCTTATCCTGTGGCCCCTTCTGCCCTGCTCCCTTACCTGCTACAACCTTCCTTTGTGACTTAGGGCCAAGTGCCTTAAGAGGCCCATACGTTTTCACAGAGTGTGGACTCTTGTCCCCTCGGACATCTGTCTGAATTTGCCCATTCTTCTAGGCCTGCCTCTCAACAGCTGTGAAGCCCTCCCCACCCCTGCCTCCTCATGGCACCGCCAGCCTTCAGGTCCTGGTTCTCCTACTGAATGGAGTCCCTTCCCCGTGACTCGCAGCTGCACGAGGCTATTGGCTGAGGCACTGGCGAGTGAGCTCCCCCAAGACAGAGCCGGAAGCTTACCCTCAGCCATACAGCCAAGGGCCACAAAAGAACACCACCTCCCACCCGGCCTCATCCAGACCTGCGGAGGCAGGCGCTCAGGAGTGAGGGCCAGCCTGGGGGAGATGGGGGACGAAAGCTTCAGAGAGAGAGGCTTGAGGGTGGAGATGGCGGACAGTCACAGCAGGGCTTCTGACTGAACACGGTCTCAGGCCAAGCCCAGTCGGCTGTCTCGGGGGCCCACCTGCATCTCCACTTCGGTAGCCAGAAAAGTGAAGATCTCATGAAGTTCACGGATACTGCGTTCAAGCTGCTGGATCTCACTGTGTCGTGCCGAGATCTCATTGAGGGCCTGTCGAGTCACCTGTGTGTCCTTCAGTATCTGGGGAGTGGACAGCAATGGACAGACGGGTCACAGGGAACCTGGCAGCAGGTCCGAAGTTCCCGTTGAGCTCTCGGGCAGCCCTGGGACTTGGAACCGGGGCTGGGGCCCTGACACGTGACACTAAGCCTGCTAACTCATGCCCCTCTGGGCCTCCGTATTCCCTCAACCAGAAGGGGCCAGGCCTCGGAGAAGACAAGCGTCCCGAAGGGGGAGGCGAAGCTGTGGCCACTCACATTGGACACAAACACCTCGCTTTGCCCACTGTCCAGCATCTGCTCCAGCTCCTCATCCGACACCATCCTGGCATTTGCTGTGAAGGGGAAAAGCCAGGCTCAGAGCTGCATCGGGTGACCTGACTGCGGGCCACACACCCCGACTCACTGATCTTCAGCTGCCTCCGGATCCGCTCCACGTTCTTCTCCCGGTACTCGGACTGCGTCAGGTTGCACTTGTTGATGAGCTCCACGAATTGCTGGGACAGGACCCCATGCTGACGGGAGAGAATCGAGGCTGGGCACCCCGGAAGGATTTGGCTTCGACACCCCCACGAGGACAGCACAGGCTGTTCTAGGTGCCTGCTGCACGCAGCCACCATTCTCTCCAAGTGAAAAGCCAAAGCCCTTTCTGGGCCTACGTGACCCTCCCTTCCCCCACGTCCCCTCTGAACGGCGGGCTGCTCCTGCCTCCACGAAAGCCACCCCACCTCAGACTTTGCATTCGCTGCTCCCCGGGTCTAGCACGCTCACGCCCCGCGGAGATCACGGACGGAACGACCTCGTCTCTACCTTACTAACACTGCAGCCCGCCCTCTCCCGGCACGCTCCATCCCTCTTCTCCTCGTTTCTTTCCCGGAGTACTTAACTATGTTCTAAAATAATGTACATATTTATCAACGTGTTTGTCTCTCCCCACCAGAACAGAAGCTCCATGAGGATAGGGCTCCTGGGTTCACTGCTGTATCCCAAACAGCTAAAACAAACAGCTCATAAACACCTGTGAATACTTGCTGAACACCAGCCTCACTGCTCAGACCAAAGGTGGGCTAGTATACCCGGAGGGCAGTCCACTTGCTGCACTTGGGACAGGGTCCATCTGGGCCCTCAGCCTCTCGCACCAGGGACCGCCACAGGCTCCCTATGAGATGTTCTCTCATCTTGCCTTTCCCCGGCCACCTTCAATGTGTTCAATCTTTGGAGCACCTTCCCCAGAGACCTATCTGCTCTACTGCCCTCAGCTGCACCCCTGCAGGCTGCCCAAACGGCTCTATCTTCAGTCTAGGGGACTTGCTGAGCTCTGGGCCTTCCTGCTCCAACTCTGACCTCCAGGAAATCTGAGTAACTCCTCACTGTGAACCCAGAGCGGGGCAGTTGGATTGCCTCAAATCTCCTTGCTAAGATTTGAGTCCGTGACCTTCCTCCTCCAGGAAGTTCCTCTTGCTGACTTCTTGAATTCTGCCCATGGGGCAGAGGCTGTCCCTGTCACGTGGGCAGGAAACCCCCAGTTACTTATGACTGTTCCCCCTTCTTCCCCGGGCAGGGATATTAGCTACCAAACCCTATCTGAGTGATGTCTCTGTCACCTATTCAAGCCTGACCTCCCACCTTGGTTTCTAGAAAGCATGCGTTCCACAGTCAAGCTCAGATCATATCTGGGGACCCAGCAACTTGTCACCGAATGGCGAAGGTGACAGATTGTTAAGTAGACTGGGAGTCGGGAGTCTTGACCTTGGGTGAGTCCTTTCTCTCTTTCAACCTCAGTTTCCCCATTTGAAAACCAGCTAATGATCCATCTAATGATGTGAAATGTCTTAGTTCTGGGACTAACAACCCACCTGTGTCTTTCTCATCCTTGTGTTGACTGAGTTATAATTCTCATCAGCTTCCTCATTCTGGGGCTCTATGGCTGTGGGAAGACACAGGGTATTGGTGAGGAAGGGGATTTGAGCTGTGATTCCAAAAAATCATGAGACCAGCACACAGGGCCAGAGCCATACCCCATCCATCCAACAGAGAGGTGCATATCTCCATGGGATTCTTTTGGGAATTATAATTTATCATAAATGACTAATTCTGAGCCTCCGATGGGAGAACATGGATTTTTCTTTGCAGTACATCAGAGCATTCCCACCGGAATACAGAGGACTCTTGAGAAACCCCCATCTGCCCCTCCAAAGAATGCACATTAGGCAGCAAAAACTGTAGAAGTAAATGGTTTCCTTACAAATAAAGGAACTTAAGGGGCTGGCATGTGCTGTGGAAAACAATACGGACAGGAAGCCAGGACAGAGTGCTTCTAGGCCTAGGCCTGCTATGTGATCTGGATACATCACTGGCCTCTCTGGGCCACACACTCCTCAGACATACCAGGAGCCGGGCAGGACCACAGGGAAGGATCCGTCTGAGGTCCTAGGGAGCTCACCCTTCAGCTGCGATCGGATCTCCCTCCCCAGCTGTTTGATCTCCTCGCGCAGGTTCTGCAGGTCCTGCTTCATACCTGAGCAAGAGAAACCCAGGACTCCCCAACAGCAGCCCCTGCCTCAACCAACCTCCCCGGCCACCACCTTCACGGAACTACAAACCCCACAATCCCTCCGGCTGAGCGCGCGTTTGCACTTGGGGTTTCACTGACTTTCCTCGGGAAGAGGCGTGGCCAGGATGGTGACCTGCTGCTTCTCCAACTCTCGGACTTTATTCTCCAGCTTGACAATAGTCTGTCGAATGGTCCGGACCTGGGGAAGGTGACCGAGAGGGCTGAAGGAGCGATGGGGTTCTGCGGCCCCGCTGCACCTCGAGTCATCCAGCCCCTCGCGCAGAAGGCCGGACCGCAGTCTTACCTTGTGGAAGAACTCGTCGTCCGGGCTCCCCAGCCGCGCAGTGCCCGGGTGCACCACCAGCGCGACCCGCTCCTGGTCCTCGTCCGAACTGTCATCCCCCTACAGGGCCGGGGTCGGCGGCATCGTCTCCTCGCTGTGGCTCTCTCGCCGCAGGACTCGGGGACTTCCGGGTCTTCCCCCGCAGCCCGCAGCCCGCAGCCCGCAGCCCGCAGCCCGCAGCCCGCAGCCCGCAGCCCGCAGCCACCCCTCCCTGCCCCGGAGTCCAGGACTCCCGGGTCCGGCCAGACCCGGACCGGTCCGCCCGTCCGCAACCCGGCAGCCCCCACTGCTCACCTGCCTCAGCTCGCGGGTCCTGTCGCGCATGGCGGCCCGAGTTCCCTGTCCCCGGCGCCGGAGCCCCGAGGGCCTCAAGACGAAGTTTGGGAACTCGCGTACCCCACTCGTACTCGGACACGGACACTCCCCCCTCCCTCAGCCGGCGGACCCCCGAGCTCCCCCACGAGCCACCAGAGGCCCTGCCCCGGGCACCATCCACAGTCAGTGGGAAGAAGCCGACCTCGGGGACCCCCCCGAGGTCCCACAGGTTGGAATTCCCTTTTCTTTCCCCCCTCCCGCTCCTGCAGCCTCGGCCCCGCCCCTCTGGGATGATCGGGGCATGCGCGCGGGGTCGCGTCTCCTCCTCGCCCGGGGAGAGGCTGCGGGCGGAAGCCGCCGCGCCCCGAGCGGAAGCGGAGCTGCCAGGACGGGGGAGCCCGCCCCCTTCGCCGGAACTGTCGCGTCCTCGGACGGAAATGCCGTTGCCGACCCGGGCGGGAGTGCGTCACCGATCGTCATCGGACGGACCCTGCATCGCACATCACCCCATGGGCACCCCCCACGTCACGTGACCGGCCCGGTGCCACCGTCGCGGACCCCAGACCGAGACGAGCGAATGTCACGTGACCCGGCGCCGTCCCCTTGGTCTCCGGACACCCTTCTCCGCGCGAAGTCTGCGGCGGCCTCGCGCGCAGGCTGCGCCCCGACACCCCCGCGCGACCCTCCCCTAAGACCTCGCGAGGCCGTGGGTGGGAGGACCCTTGCTGGCACCGGCTCCGTCGCTTGGGGGTCCGGGGGTGCGGGCGCACAGAGAACTCAGGATTCGCGGCTGTCAGCGTCACGCGACCTTGAAATTTGGAAAATAATAAGATCCAGCGTCAGAGAATTGCAGGGTTTGTAGGCAGAGACTCTGGGGGTGGAAAGTGGCCTCACCCAAGGCAGAATCTCTTCTCCCGCAGACTGCTGGCGCGGCCTCCGCGGGTGGGCGGTTGGCGCCCTGCTTGAACACTGCAGTTCCGCTGCGCTCACCACCCGAGCATGAGACCATTTCAGGGCAGCTAAAGCTGAGAAAAGCGTCCGGACTCTCGAGCAGTCTGCCCCTTGCATCTAACTCCTGCCTAGCACCGGGGTCTACCCTCGGAAGCCCACCAAAAAATGTGCACGCGTTCCACACTAGAGTGGACTGGGAGCTCTTCGGGTCAGGGCATGGCCGTCTCGCTCTTACCTGAATACCCAGTCCCCAGCACATGCGGGCCCTCAATAAATACCCGTGGACAGAATTGAGCCCTTCATGTATCTGGAGATAAAGCTTGTGGCTCCCTAGTCTTGTCTTTCAGGCGTCAGCCTCTCATGGTGACACTGCCCTAGCCCTCTAGATGACCATTCAATGGATATTTATTGGGCACTTATAGAGCAGAGACCGTTCAAGGGGTCAGAGAAAAATCAGGGCCCGAGAGACAAAAGACCTTTCACTTATGAAACTTGCATTATGTAAGAGGAGTCCCCAAGGCCACTCAGTGAGTCTCAGCTTAGCCAGAGTAAAAATCAGGTCTCCTGGATTCCAAGGGCTCTTTCCAGGGAACTTACAGTGTCAACCAAAAGAAAGAATGGCTCCTGTCTAGTATGCCCTGGCAAGGAGAATATCGATTTCCTTTGAGTTGGTGTGGATTTCTGGAAGGGACTTCATTGTCTCCGGGCCTCCATCTCCCAACTATATCCAATGGGAGGCATAGAGGGACAGGGAGATCGTATTTATGGGTTTCCCCTGCTCTAAAGTTCATTGATGATGAGGTTGGAAACTGTAAAATGCTGTCTGATCCTTCTCTTCCCTTCAGAACCCAGCTTGCCTGGGGTTGGGAATGGAGAAGTGAAGATGGTGTGCTGCTCTGATCAACCTACAGGAGGGTTGGAGGGTTTTTCAGGAGGCTAAGCCCTGCCCCTTAGGGTCTCCTGGAGATCATGAAGGAGGATTTCTCCACTCTTGGGTCTTCTATATCAGCCTCTGCCTCCCTGCCTCCTGCCCCTCCTCTCTCTCTCTCTCTCTTCCTTTCTCTCTCTCCTACTCTGTCTCTCTGAGTGGGACAATGGAATGGCTTTTGGACATCTGACTCCCAGTCCTGCATGTGGTCTTAAATAACTCATCACTCTTCTCTGGGACTCAATTTCTCCATTTGATAACTTGGTCTCGCAAATTCTGCCTTGCCTAAGGTAAGAATTGAACAGTATCAAGTGAGGTAAGAAAGGCTGTGGAAAGGTCTTGCGAACTGTAGAGGGTTGCCCCCTCCGTGGAATTTTACGACTGTGGGTTCCAGCTCTCTCTAGGATCACCAGTCCCACCTGCCTCTCTGTTGGCCTCTTGATGGTTTGCCTTCTTGGTTCCCAGCTGGGTCTGGAGTTGTTGGTGCCTTTGGTAAGTTTCCCAGGCTTATGATATTTATTCATTCATATATTGTATTTGTGGTCTCTGGGTGGGATCCCAGGGCTTTGGAAAGGTGACTTAAGGTCACAGGAGGCTGGGCTTAAAGCCTCATGGAGTGGTCTGGAGAGAGGGTGGGGAGCAGGGACCGCATAAGGAGAATGGCTCTGGGGATGGAGTTCTCCAGAGCTGAGTCCTTATCTCTATTTCATGGTTTTGGGGTTATTCCTTTTGGGCCCTCTGAACAACCTTGAGCTGTGCATTAAGTATATTGGGTCTTGGATGTATAGGTATTAGGGCTCTGTTCGTGTGTTCCTTCCAGTGTGTGTGCCCCCCGCCCCACTGCAGGTCCAGCCTACCCACATCCTACCTATACTGGAACCAGATGACCTTGGGCTGGAATCCTAGCTTGTTCCCCTCATCATACAGCTCATGAAAGCAAGTTACAGAACTTTGCTATGCCTCAGTTCCCTCATTTGAAAAATGGGAATAATAATGGTACCAACCTTGTAGGATTAAATGAGGTGATATATGTAAAGTGAATAGAACAGGGCCTGGCACGGAATAAATGCTATAGAAGTGTTTGCTGCTTTTATATGGCACTGATGATGATGATGATTACCCCGAGGGGGTGAGCAGGGATTCCACTCTGCGGCCTGCCCAGGGTCTCCTCCTGCTTTCCAACTCCTGCACCCCGCTGTGCTTCGGGTGCAAGGCTGGAGGCCTCTCCATGGACATGAGGTCTCTTGTGTCTCCACCTGGATCTGACACACCATATATTTTCTTATACTTTCTATTTTTATTTTCTATATTGTCTGTTTTCACCTAACGCAGAATGGAAGCTCTCCTGCGCTGTTCACTGCTGTGTCTCCAGGGCCTCCAACAGTGCCTGGCAAACGGTAGCTGGACAATAAATATTCATGAATGAATGGACTTATTGTTTTTATTTTTTTTAAAGGTTTTATTTATTTATTTGACAGACAGAGATCTCAAGTAGGCAGAGAGACAGGCAGAGAGAGAGAGAGGAGGAAGCAGGCTCCCCACTGAGCAGAGAGCCTGATGCGGGGCTCGATCCCAGGACCCTGGGATCATGACCTGAGGAGAAGGCAGAGGCGTTAACCCACTGAGCCACCCAGGCGCCCCAGCACATTGTAAATATTAACTCATTTAATTTTCATAGCAGTTCTGTGAGGTAAGTACTATTGTTGTCCTCATTTTACAGAGGAGGAAACTGAGCCACGGCAGTATTAAGTAACTTGCCCAAGGGTACACCCTAGCAAAGGGGAGAGTCAGGATTTGAACCCAGAAAGTAGAGGTCTAGATTCTGGGCTCTTGTCTACTCCACTGTGGTCCAAGGAAAGCGTGGGCTAGGGGAGGCTCCCTGTGTCCACTTACCTTTGGGAACTTGCTGTCACCTGTTGAGGCCCTGCTTTAGATCATCTGTGGGGCGGAGAGGGGAGGACTTGACCTGCAAGATTGAGCTTTTTCCCCTCCCCATCACAGGGTCTCTCTCCCTTTTTTTTTTTTATATTTTATTTGTTTATTTACTTATTTGTCAGAGAGAGAGAGAGCACAAGCAGAGGGAGAGGCAGGCTCCCTGCTGAGCAAGGAGTCCGTGCGGGACTCTACCCGAGGACCCTGGCATCAGGACCTGAGCAGAAGGCAGACACGTAACCAACGAAGCCACCCAGGCGTCCCTCCCAAGTTCTCTCTTCCACACCTGCTGGGTAGGGCTGACTGCCCGGAAGTTGTTGGCCTTCCCACTCCCCAGGAGCAAAGACACCCGTGCATGTTTGGCATAAAGGGCCTCTGTTTATCCTACAAGTCTCTGAAGTGGGTTTTGTGCCAAGCCCCAAGGCCCACAGAGAGGAAGCCCCCACAGCTCTCTTTTCATGATTGTGTTTGTGGCCTGACCTTGACCACTCCCTAGAGTTCCATCTGAGAACCTCTCTTCAGACACTACACACATTCTTGTGGCTTTAACTGGCATGCATGGGCTGCCTCCCAAATCCCTATCTCCAGGCTCAAATTTTCTCTTGAGCTCCAGATCCCTGAATCCACTTGTCTCCTGGACATCCCTTCGTGGGGGTCCCATAGGCACCTTAAATTCAACATGTTTCAAACAGGAGGCATCGTCTCCCCCTGAGAATCTCCTAAGCTAGCTTCTGTTTCTCCTGTTGCTTCTCCATGTGGGATACTCCTGATCACATGTGCCATAACCTTGGCCTTGAATTTCATTTTAAAAGTGATGGGTCACACAACTTGTCAGCCCCCCTAAAAACACCAGAAGAAAATATGGGCAAAATCGTTTATAACTCTTGGAGCGAGGAAGCCTTTCCAACTCCAACTCAAAAGTCAGAAGCTATAAAAGATTAATAATATGTTTGTTGACATGGAAAAAATTCTGCATGGTTAAAAAATAAAGCAAAATCAAAAGACTAACAATAAACTAGGAAAAAATATTTGCAATTCTTATCATATACAAAGGGCAATCTTTGTACTATTTAAATGTCTTCCTCGTATTGATAAGACCAACAGTTCAATAAAAAATGGGCAAAGACTGGGGCACCTGGGTGGCTCAGTGGGTTGAAGCCTCTGCCTTCGGCTCAGGTCATGATCCCAGGGTCCTGGGATAGAACCCCACATCGGGCTCTCTGCTCATCGGGGAGCCTGCTTCTCTCTCTCTCTCTCTCTCTCTGCCTGCCTCTCTGCCTTCTTGTGATTTCTGTCAAATAAATAAATAAAATCTTTTTAAAAAATGGGCAAAGAACATGACAGATCACAAAAGAGAAAATACATAAGGCCTTAACACATATGCAGATATTCAACGTCACACATAATGAGAGAAATGAAAAGACGATACTGAAATGCCTTTTTTCCTTTATTGCATTAGCAATAACCCATATGTCTGATGAAACACTCTTTTGGCAAGACTGTGGGGAAGCAGGGACTTTCACCCATTGTTGGGAGGAATGCAAAATGATACAACCCAGACATTATTTATCAAAATTATAAATGTATACACACTTTGAGCCAGCATTCTCACTTGCAACAACCTATCTGAAAACCTACCTCTATCAATTAGCTATTGCTTCCCAAGGAACCACCTTAACACTTACTGGCGTAGAACAACGATTTATTGTTTCTCTAGATTCGGAGAGCGGCCAGGTGGTTTTTCTGCTGATCTGATCTAGATTACTCAAGTGATGGCAGTCAGCTGACGTCTAGCCTGGGCCTGGATGGCCCCTCGTGGCCGTCACAGGTCTGAGACCTTAGCCCTGATGGCTCGGTCAGCTAGAGGGGGGCTGAGCCGCTGTCTCCATGTGGTACGTCAGTTATCCTGAATTTGTTTAATTGTTTGTTTGTTTAAGCTCCCTGCCCAGTTTGGGGCTTGAACTCGCAGCCCTGAGATCAAGGGTTGCACGCTGTACTGACTGAGCCAGTCAGTGCCGCCAGCCCGAGTTTCTTCATAGCACAGCATCCTCATGGTTCCAAAAGGGTGAGAATAGAAGCTTCAGGGCCTCTTGAGGCCCTGCTCAGAAGTTGTTCGACATTATTTCTTCAATTAGTCTCTAAGCAAGTCACAAGTCCATACCAGCTGCAAAAGGTTGGGGGGGAGGAGAAACAGAATTTTAATGCCCTCTATCTGCCCATGAATGAAATGGCATATACATCAATGTTATTCATTGGATTTTGTTTGCAGACTTGTCCATCAGCAGGTAAGCAGCTGTGAAAAAGGATGAGGACGTTGATGTGAGAGTGCTTTAAGACACCTTGTTAGTCAAATATTAAGGTGTAGAATGAGTGGACCATGCTATTGAGGTATAAGAAAAAAAAGTGTGGGGGCACCTGGGTGGCTCAGTGGGTTAAGCCTCTGCCTCAGCTCAGGTCATGATCTCAGGGTCCTGGGACCGAGCCCCGTATCAGGCTGTCTGCTCAGCAGGGAGCTTGCTTCCTTCTCTCTCTGCCTGCCTCTCTGCCTACTTGTGATCTCTCTCTCCCTCTCTGTCAAATAAATAAATAAAATCTTTAAAAGAAAAACAGTGTGTGTGTGCGTGTGTGTATGTGCACATGTGTGTGCGCGTGTGCTTGTATCCTCAAAGAAATCCTGGAAAGTTACAGAAGAGAACAAGCTGGTAAGCACAGTTGTCAAGAGTAAGAATCTTCACTGTCAACCTTTAATGTTATTTAGATTTTTGAATCTGTGAAAGTACTACCTGTTTTAAATAACTGTATCAAAGAAAGAAGCTACCTTCAAATAATTTCCAACAAAGAAAAAGCTGTCTTAGGCAGCTTGGGCCGCTGTTACAAAATAGCACAGATTGCCCGCTTACCCAGTAGACATTTATTCCTCGCAGTTCTGGAAGCTGGGAGAAGATCACAGTGCCTGCAGATTTGGTTCTTGGTGAGGGCGCTCTTCCTGGATTGCAGATGGTTTGCTGCATCCTCGAAGAGCAAAAGGAGGAACCTCTGGTCTCTCTTCCTTAAGAGGTTGCCCGTTCCATCAGGGACGTCTCCCTGGTGGGTGGACGTCTCCACCCTTGTGACGGCTTCTCAACCTCATTGTATCCCAAAGGCCCCACCCCCCTGATACCATTACAGTGGGGGTTAGGGCCTCAGCGTGTGAATTTGGGGGGCACAAAGACTTTCAGCCCATAACAGAATACTGTGATCAAACTTTCACTTTTCAAGGATCCTGCCGGTGGCCATGTGCAGGGAGACCACAGATGGCTGTGCCCGTGGGCACGGTGGGAGCGATCACACAAGAGAGGCCCCGACCACATCGTGGACATCCGCATATCTGAACATTTATTCCAATTGTCTGACAGATGGAGATCAAGTATCCCGAGGAAGGGACACCTTTTTCTATTTACACAAAGGCGCAGTAAGGGTTGGCAGCGGCCCTGGCCAGGTGAAGGTTGATTGGGAAATCAGTTAACAGATAATGAGGCCTGAAGTTAGGGATGGAACACCCATTAAAGAGACAGAGTCTATCAGACGTGGCAGCAGACTGGAAGAATTGGTAAGGGAGCAGGAGGGTCCTAGACCACCCCTGGATATCTGCCTCTCGCTCTATGTGCAGGCAAATTTGCTGGAATCGGAGAAATTATTTAAAATAGATTGCCTTTATAAATCACAGCAACAGACTATTAGGAAATGGAAAATACCATTTATAGAAATATGTAGTACCTAAGGAAACCTTTTAAAAATATGTTCATGTCTTTTATGACAGAACATTTTACTTTTGGGCACCTGGGTGGCTCATTGCCTTCAGCTCAGCTTAGGATCCTGGAGTCTCAGGAGCCAGTCCCACATCAGGCTCATCAGGGAGAATGCTTCTCCCTCTGACACTCCCCTCTCATTCTCTCTCTCTCTCTCACACACACACACAAATAAATAAAATTATTATTTTTTTTTAAGAACACTTTACTTTTTTTTTTTAAAGATTTTATTTACTGGGGTTCCTGGTGGCTCAGTGGGTTAAGCCTCTGCCTTTGGCTCAGGTCATGATCTCAGGATCCTGGGATCGAGCCCTGCATTGGGCTCTGCTCGGCAGGGAGCCTGCTTCTCCTACCCCCTCTCTCTGCCTGCCTCTCTGCCTACTTGTGATCTTTGTCTGCCAAATAAATAAATAAAATCTTAAAAAAAGATTGTATTTACTTATTTTAGTGGGGGAGGGGCAGAGAGGGAGAGGGAGAATCTCAAGCAGACTCCTGCTGAGCACAGAGCCTGATGCCGGCCTTGATTGCAAAACCCTGAGATCATGACACGAGCCGAAATCAAGAGTCGGATGCTTGGGGCGCCTGGGTGGCTCAGTGGGTTAAAGCCTCTGCCTTCATCTCGGGTCATGGTCCCAGGATCCTGGGATCGAGCCCTGCATCGGGCTCTCTGCTCGGCAGGGAGCCTGCTTCCTCCTCTCTCTCTGCCTGCCTCTCTGCCTACTTGTGATCTCTGTCTGTCAAATGAATAAATAAAATCTTAAAAAAAAAAAAAAAGAGTCGGATGCTCAACCAGCCTAGCCACGCAGGCACCCCATGACGGAACATTTTCAATTTTATCAAAAGATTTTAAAGAAATCCAAAACTAATGGGTAGATATACCATGTAAATGAACAGGAAGATGTCAGTATTGCAATGACATCAGTTCTTCCAAAATAGATCTCCAAAGTCCGAGCCACGATCCAGTGTCTGCCGCGGGACGCGGACTCTGGTTCTGATGAAGAGAAGGGCCGAAATGAGCCCCCCGGCAGTCAGATACCAACCAGCAAAGAGAACGGTTCAATAGTCCAGATGTCTGCCGGGATTGGATCCCAGCTCCGACCTCGAATAAACTACTTAAACTCTTTGTGCTTCTGTTCCCTTGTCGGTGATAACCTCAGATGGTGTTTGTGAAGATTAACTAATACAAACAAAACACGTAAAGCAGGGCTTGGCACACGATCAGCACTAAGTAAGATCTAACTATTACCATCTCTACTGTTACCCACGCTATGGACATTCTGTTCATGTCACAGGTTCACAATGGTCTGAAGGGGCCTGAGCAGCACATTCCAGGGCCGTGAGAAATAGAACCGGGAAGCCTGATGGGAGGGGTGGAAGCACCGGACAACCGTGCTCTTTCACATCAGCTTGAACTGAGATTTTCGGGGCACCTGGGTGGCTCGGTTGTTAAGGGTCTGCCTTCAGCTCAGGTCATGATCCCGGGGTCGTGGCATGAGCACTCGGAGGGCTCCCCGCTCTGCAGGAACCTGCTTCTCCCTCTCCCACTCCCCCTGCTTATGTTCTTTCTCTCACTGTGTCTCTCTCTGTCAAATAAATAAAATCTGAAAAAAAAAAAAAAAGAAATTTCTCCACATGAAGTACTGAATCTTCCTTGAAGGACAGGAAGTAACCCAAGTGCGCTGCAAAAGTAAGCCTTGGTCGCATTAAATCACTGAGACCTGGGGGATGTTACATAGCATAACCTAGCCTCAGCCGGCACAGCCCAGATACCCTGTTGTTCCCAAACTTGACTAAACATAAGACTTTCCGGCAGTCATTGCTCAAAACCCAGATTTCTGGGCTGCAGCACAGCTCTCCCAAATCCGAATTTCCAGGGAAGTGCCTGGCAATCTGTATATTTAACGGGCTTTCCCCTCCATCTTCAGAAGGGTCAAGAAAGCCCGAGCAGCTAAACTTGAAGGTAGGGTAGAAGAGGGGCTTGGGGATGCGAGAGGGAAGGGTGTTCTGGGGTCAAGAGGAGCACGAGGAAAAGCACGGGGGGAAGTGCGGGGAAGCGTGCTCGGAATGGAATTGGGGTTCACGAGCGACGGTGGTGTGTGCTGAAGTGGGAAGTCAGGGTAGGAGGTCTGGGCTTTATCTTACCAATAGTGGGGACGTGGGGAGACCTTCCGAGCAGGTGCTGGCCTGCTTGTGCTGATGCTTTAGAAAGGCCAGTCGGGAGGAGGGGCGGCATGAGAGGCTGGGGCGTGGTCCGGGTCACCCATCTCACAGGGTTATTCGATGGACTTTAAGAATCCCTGAACGGGGGCGCCGGGGGGGCTCAGGTGGTTGGGCGTTTGCCTTTGGCTCGGGTCAGGATCCCAGGGTCCTGGGACCGAGCCCTGCGTCGGGCTCCCTGCTCGGCGGGGAACCTGCTTCTCCCTCTCCTTCTGCTTCTCCCCCTGCTCGTGCTCTTTCTCTGTCAGATAAATAAAATCTTAAAAAAAAAAAAAAATCCCTGAGCAACAAGAGGATTTACGATTGTCAACTCTTGTGTGTTCTTGTGTCCACCTTTAGAGTTGCAGCCAGATTTGAGACGTACATCTTTCACTCATCCCTTTATTTCACAAATATCTGGGCACCTTCTGTGTGCCGGGTGCCTTTAGTGCACTGGGAAACCAGCCACGAGTGAAACACACAAAGGTCCCCGCCTTATTTCCTTTGTCCTTTTGCCCGGCTAAGGGTGTGAAGGAATAGACCATGCATTCATTCATTAGTTCATTGAGATTTTTAGTGAACATCTGCTTTGCGCCTGACCTTGGTTGCTGGAGGGAAGCTAGGGAAGCAGACATGAGTCAGGCCCAGACTGGTCTGGTGGAGAAGCTGACTCAGCCCACACCTCATGAGGCTGTTTGCCTAGACTGCTGGGAAAGGCTTGAAGGATGGGAAGTCTGACTATCCAAGAAGGGGGCAAGACAGAGTGCTGGGCAGAGGAGAGACGGCATAGTGGAAGGGTATGGGGTGTCCGGGGTCTGGGATCCCGTGGTGTGGTTAAGGCTGGGGTTCTGCAGCCCAAGGAGGGGCAGTGGTAGGAGAGATGAGGTGAGGGCGGTGGCATTCAAAGGCCAGAGCAGCCACCGAGTGCCATCGGGGCGGTCATGGCGGGTAGAGTGGGGGGTAGAGTCGGTGGTGCAGGGGACGGATAGGACCCCATTTGTTCAGGGCACAATCCCACGGGGCACAAACACCTGGGGAGAAAACCGGACACACAGGGAAGGGGCTGCCGTTGGAGGACCAGAGGGGGACTGATGTGATGCTGCGGGGGAAGCCGACGAGGGCTCAGCCTGAGCCGCGGTGGTGAGAAGGGAGAGGACCCCGGAGACAGCTCTGGAGCTGGCAGCGGAGGGAGGAGGTACAACACTGTGGCTTTACGAGAACAGGCTTTGTAATCACAGGATGCCTGCGAGAGCCCCAGCCCTGTCCTTTACTAACCTTGTGAACTTAGGGCCACCATTTCAGCATTCTGAGCTTCAGTTTCCTGATCTGTGCACTTGGGATAAGCGCAGGAGCAGCTACGTGGTTGGGAAGATTCTAGGACCTACTCTGCATGACACCCGGGGTGGGGGGTGCGCTCAGAGCACGGCAGCATTATGGGGATGGGGGAGGGAGCCAAGGTCAGTCTTGTATCCGCTCTCAGTGACTGGCTGATGGAGATGCCACCTCCGATGGAGACACAGGCCTAGCGCGTTGGGAGGAGGAGGCGAGGCCGCCACAGTCCTGGAGGTTCCATCAAAGCTCTGGCCTCACTCGCTGCAGCTATGGACTTCCTCGAACCTCTGATGACATCTTTCGCCTCTCTGTTCTCAGTGCTCGGAGCAGGGGCTGTCTTTGAGGAGGAGGGTCTGCCTTGGAGCCACAGATGTGGGTACTGTGGGCAAGTGGGTGCAGTCGGCCCCGGGAAGTGAGAGGGAAAGAGAGCGGAGAAGCCCGGGTGGGGCCCGGGGAGCCCTGTGGGACGGATCTGGAAGGAAACTGGGGGTGGGGGAAGGCAGGCTGGAGTCAAGGAGCGGAGGGTTTCAAAAAGAGAGAGGTCATCAGGGTCATATGTCACCGAAAGATCATGATGGGTAAGGCCTGACCCGTGGCCGATGGACTTGGCATCAAGAAGGTCATCGGGTAAACTGGTAGAAGCTGGTTCGAGGCCTGTCAAGGGGCCAAAGCCCAGGGCAGGGGTGGAGGTGTTGATGTGATGTTAAACTATGGCGATGGGAGCAGGGAGGTGGGGTCAAGGGGCAGAGCGGCGGGCACCTGCATCTGCCGGGCACCAGCTTTCCCCTCCAAGAAGGACGGGTTTCCGTTTCAACATTCATGGAAGACAGGCCAAGAGGTCAGGAAAGGTAGTGAGCCCCCTGTCCCGGAGGTAGACAAGCAGACCTCTGAGACCCACGGCTGCCCAGAGATGGGCACAGACAGAGTGGGGAGGGCTGCGCAGAATAAACCCCCAAACACACGAGTCCTGCCCTTCTCAGGCTCGGCTGATTCCTTGCATCACAAAAGCCACCTAGAGGGTCACTTTGGCTATTTCCAGTGTCCAAAGCGCGTCCTGCGGGGCGAACGCGCAGAGGTGGTCGAGCCGGGCTCGCCCAGACTCGCAGACACCGAACCCCGAGTCTCCCTCATCCCCGCTGTAACGGGGTCCAGGGCGCCCCTCCCTGGGTGACCCCGAAATCACCCCCCTTGCCCCCCTTCTGCCGCGCCCCCCCGGCCAACAGCTCCCTCCGGCCGCCGCAGCTCCCGGCTCTGCGGAATCCCTCCCTGCGCCCCACCCGCCGCGCCTCTCCACTGCCCTCCCCGCCGGCCCCCTCCCCCGGACTACAACCCCCAGGCGCCCCCAGCCCCGGGCGCTGCGCATGCCCCCTGCTCCCCGCCCCCTCCCGGCTCCCCCCCTCCTCCTTGCCTCCCTCCGCCCCCCTCCCCCGCGCTTCGGCTCCCGCATCCATCCGAGCCTGTGCCGCAGCCGCATCGCCACCGCAGCCCCGGCAGAGCCGAGCCCGGCCCAGGCCCCTGCCCCTGCCCGGCCCTCGGCCCGCAGCCCCCGGCCCCGCCCCCGCCCGCGGGCCCCCCCCCCCACCAGCGGCTCGGG
Organism: Mustela nivalis; assembly: GCF_964662115.1. Taxonomy (NCBI): domain Eukaryota; kingdom Metazoa; phylum Chordata; class Mammalia; order Carnivora; family Mustelidae; genus Mustela; species Mustela nivalis. Next base: position 16,377,093 of record NC_139038.1, read on the forward strand.
TGCCCCCACCCCCCCGCCCCCGGCGCCCCCAGACTCCAGCCTCCAGCCCCGAGGCGGGAGGCAGGGAGCAGCGGCAGAGGCAGGAGGAGGACGAGGAGGAGGAGGAGGAGGAGGAGGAGCCGTCGCAGGATGAAGGATCGGACTCAGGAGCTGCGGAGTGTGAGCCGGGGGTGGGGAAAATGGGGGGGCGGGACCCCAATATTGGGGGGGCGCGTGGGGGTGGAGTGGGGGAGGTGCTGGGACATGGGGGCAGACGACCGGACTGGAGGAGGTGGGTGGTCGGGGCACCCCAGCATCTGGAGGCACCTGATGTCTCCAATGAACCTGCATTTTGGGGACGGCGGCAGGAAGAGAGGTTGGAGGCCATTAAGACTCAAGGGGGCAGGAGAGGTTCCAGGGGCTTTAGCCACCCACGTTCCCAGGAGGGCCGGGGGGTCTCCTCCGGGAGGGGAGAGAGTGAATGTCCGGGGAGAATGGGAGGGTACTGTCCTCCCCTGGGCAGGTTTGCGGAATTCGAAAGATGGGGGCGGTTACTGGGCCAGGCTGAGTCCAGCGGGACCGAGATTCGGGGGGTGCTGTGGGGAAGGACACAGGTTGGGACAGAGATGCCAACACTTGGCAGTGACGGAAGTGTCTGTGTGTGTGTGCACACGCGTGTGTTGCTCCCTGTGGGGAGGGGGCACGTCTCAGAGCCGAGGAGGGGAGGGGTGGCCTCAGCAGACAGCCAGAGGGCCAGGGCTGGGGATGCGGTGACCCCAGAGGCGGGAGAGGGCTTGCAGAGGAGACGAGGAGGAGGCTCCGTGCCCAGGGCCATGGAACTGGGTTGTGTGACACGGCCCGTGCTCTGCTGGGGGAACTGGGGCATCCTGAACAGGCAGGGGCTGGTTGGTGTGGGCCCCTGGTTTGCAGGCCTTGAAGAGGCCCAGCTTCAGGAGTCTGGCCAGGCAGTTTGGGTGACAGGGGAGGAGGGTGGCGCTGATGCCCGCAGTGGCGGCCTCCACTTGGAGAGGCTTGATGAGACCGGTTTCTAGGGTAGGGAGAACGTTGGGGGGTTTGTGGAAGTGACCCGGGGTCCGAGGAGGCAAAGCTGACAGCCTGCTGTGTGCTCGGGGCCTGTGCTGTTATGTTCAGAAAGTACTAGCCCCAGCCATGATGCAACCTGACGCCCTGGGTCTCTACCAGGGGGACCCTGTTGGTTGTTCCCTTCCACCGGGTGACTACCCCATTGGACAGATGAAGAAGCTGAGGTTCGGAGATAGCAAGAGCTCGCCCAAGGTCACCAAGCAAGTGGGTGGGAGAATCAGATGGGAATTTGGGTTTCAGTCTGGCAAGTTGACATGAGTCTCTGCTGTTTTTGAATCTTTGAAACAGAAGTCTCCACACTGGGGTTAAAAAGCTTTGTTTTGGGGAGACCCCGGGATAGGGGTGTGGGAAACCAGGCTACAGAAAGCTAGGAGGAAGGGGCTGGAAGATAAAATGACTGTTGCTGTCTCCGGGGAAAGATGTGTTGGCAAATCGGAAGGAAGGAGAAACTGCTGGTTGAAAGAGGGAATTTTGAAGGTTTCTGTATTCGACTTACACTGAATATGGGGCCGGGCATCCACTAAAGGACAGTATTAAAAATCATCAACCTTCTAGTGCCAGAAACTGTCCTAAGCATTTCATTCATGTTTATTCATTTTGGTCTCTGCCACAACCCTGGTACTAGTTTGGTCCCATTTTATGGGTAAGGAAATTGAGGCCCAGAGAGGTTAAGAGTCACGTAGCCAGGAAACGGCAGGCAGGCGGGCCGGCTCCCACACGGGCGCTCCGAGCTCCCTGCTTTCACGTTGCATTTTCCAAAGCAGTTTGCCGTCCATTATCTCATGAGACCCTCGCTGACCTCCCGGTGAGGTATGTAGATGACAGACTACCTCACCTTATAGCTGAGGAACCCGAGGCCCAGAGTGGTTAAATACCTGGCTCAAGGTCACACAGCTCTCAAGTGAGGAACGCAGATTGGAACCCAGATCCCCCGCCACCAACACTGTTCCATGACTCCAAAACCCAGAGAAATGGAAAGCGGTTGTTGAGGTGAGGTGCTGGCAAATTTGAGGTCTGATCAGAGAGAGGGAGGGAAAGTCCTAAGACACGGATGCAGGGGGAGGCAGAGCATGGCATCCTCATCCGAGTGGATCAGATAGGCCCCTGCCCAGAAGCGAGGAGTTCTGGCTGCTGGGGCTGCAGGGGTGGGCAGCCAGGTGGGGAGGTGGGAGGCGGCTTGGGGGGTAAAGGGGCCAACGGCTCTGGTGTTAGTCACAGCTCAGAGAGACTGGAGATTCGGGACGGGGGTGGCGGGTAGGGTGGAAAGAAGCTACCAGATGCAAGGAGCGCCAGGGTCTCCCCACCAGAGTTGGGAGCGAGGGAGACGGGGCAGGGGGGAGAGACGCCTGCCAAAGCAGTCTCTGTGATCCTGAGAGGGGTGGCGGGGGCCGGAGGGGGGTGTCACCTCAAGGGACCTGATCATCTTTCCAGCAGGGCCTAGCGTTCCCCAGGGGTTCTCAGATCTGTTTATCACATAGCGGGGGAGGGCGCAGAGTTGGGAGTCGGCCTGTCTGGGTTCATATCCTAGCTTTGCTACTTCCTGTGTGACCTTGGGTAGGTTTCTTAACCTCTCTGGTCCTCAGTTTCTTCACGTGTGAATTGGGGGTAACAATTGTACCTATTCGCTGGTTGTCCAAAGGATTGGAACTAGGTAATAGGCAAAAGGTGGCTAAGAAGGGCCGTGGGCACCCAGTGCTCTGTGGGTGTTTGTTATTCTACAGCTGACTTGCTTATTTCCCTTGAACCTCATCACACCAGCACCCTGGGATGGGCGGGATGTGACCCCTAATTTATTTTGGAGTAGAAAGGGCCAGAGAGGCAGCCTGACCGAGGTCAAACAGATGGTAAGCAGAGCTGGTGCCGAACCAGGGTTTTCTGTTTTCTAAATTCACCAGGCACCTCTGGGTGCGCGCTGGGAGCTGCTGGGCTGGAGGGGAGCTCGTCCGCCTGACCCTGACGCCTGCCGGGAGCTCCAGGTCCAAGGGGCGGGGCCAGGGATGGGGCTCAAGAGAGGAGAAAGAGGAGTAAGTGAGGTAGAGGGAGGACTGGGGAGAGAGAAGCCTGTGTGTGGGCGGGGTTGCCTTTGGACTTTGGAGAGACCTGGCAAGGCCTGCAGTGAGTGGGGGCTGTGATGGGACAAGCCACGCACCCTGAGGGCAGGGACGAGTCATCTGGGTAGCACTCAGGTATGGGCTAGGCACAGAGAGGGCCTTCGAAGGCACGCCTGAAAGACAGCGGGCAGGAGTGACCCCATGAGGGAGCAGGGCCCAGCAGAGCCCTGGTGATGGGCTGCCAATCCCCCGGCTGCACAGGGCTCCTTTCTGCCATGCAGACACACCAAATTCGCCCCTGCCTCAGGGCCTTGGCACTTGCTGTTCCCTCTGCTGGTCTCTGTTTTGAGTGCTGTTCCCTCCGCCTAAAATTCTGTGTCATCCTGAAAAAAGCCACCCCTGCTAGCCCCTGCTAGCTCGCACAGACCGAACCCGTCCTGTTCGATCTTCATCTCCCTCGATCTGTCGGAGGCAGGACCTCCTTCCTGTCTTATCCGCCGCGGTGCTCTCAGCAGCAGCCAGGGAATGTGGCTCAGCTCATACATGTGTGCTCGGTGAATGAGCGACTCAGAGGGGCAGAGGGAGGACTCGGGGGGAGCAGTTGGGGAAGGAGGGAGCGTCGAGTGGCACGGGGGGGGGGGCGGTGAGAGGGCCAGGCTGGGCTCTGGGAGGGCCGAGAGGCCCAGTCAGGGAGACGGACGGACAGGAGTGGGGGTGCGGCGGAGAGAGACAGCTGCCTCTAGATCGAGCCATGCTTGCACCCCGAGGAGCACGCGTGAGCACGTGTGTGCTGTGTGCAGGGGTACGCATGTGTGTTTACACACGCGCGCGCACGCTCTATGACTTTGCTGTCACCCAACACCGGGCTCTTTCCGCCTCTGTGTTAGTCACCTTCTCACCATCTGTCTCTGGTCCCTGACTTGCTCACTGTGTCCCTCTCCTCCCATCCACACATCTGTCTCTGTTGTCGCCCTGCCCGGGTGTGCCCCAGGGCCGCTGATCTCTCTGATGGGAAGACTGCGGCTGGAGGCTTGGATCTGATGCCCCAAGGCCCAAGGCGGAGCCACAGGGCGCCCAGGACCTCAGCAGTCCCTCATGGAATGCTCTGAAGCGCTGGTAGAGCTGGTGGGCAGGAAGGGCAGAGGGCCGGGTTCACACCTGGTGCCCCAGACGGTGCCTGCTGTGTCATCCTGAGCGAGTCCCTTCATCTCTCTACGCCTCAGTTTCCTCCTCTGTCAGATGGGTGTAAGAAAGGATCTGCTTCATGGAGTGCTTATAAGGGTTAAACGAAACGCACAAAACATGTATCCCAGGGCCCAGCTCACCATAATTAGTACACACGTGTTAGATTTCTTATCTCCTTCCTTTCGGACATGAGGAATCTGAGGCTGGAGTTGTCCGTCAAGCGGATCGGGTGCATATGAGCCTCTCTTCCCGCGTGATCTCATTTGCCCACAGCCTGCGTTCCCTCAGGCCGGCCAGCTCCTTCCGGAAGTGAGGCCTCAGTCGTTATTAGGCGCGCACCCCTCAGAGCGGGGAGGGGTGCACCAGCCTGCCCATTCCGCAGACCGACGGGTGCAGAGAAGGGCTGAGGTTTGCCTCGGATCACAGAGGAGGGGAGGTAGAGCGCCTGGCTTCCTACCTGGGCTCTTCCTGCAGCCTGGCCGGCCTTCCTCGATTTTTCTCCTGGCCCCAGGAGTTCAGCAGTGCTGGGGACAAGCAGAGCAGGACGGTGGAGTGGGATCCGGGGAAGCCTGGGATTAAGCACTTGGCGTTCAGGTCCCACCTCTGGGCTGTTTTGCTGTGAAGCCTTTGGAAGGTCAGGCAGCCTCTCTGAGCCTGCTTCCTTATCTGTAACACAGGAGCTGCAGGGGGTGCCAGCCAACCCGCACGAAACACTGCGGCCTTCGGGCAGCATGAGGCATTTTTCCTGCCTGGACTCATCGCCTCCACCTGCCCAGCATCTGGGGCAGATATTACTGCTGTTCAGCTACGGCGGAGGCTGAAGCCCAGAAGGCAGAAATCGTGTGGCCTTGTAGCTGCTAGCCTGGGCAAGTTCTTTGGCTTCTCTGTGCCTCAGTTCCCCTGTCTATAAAAGGGAGCTATAATAATACCGACCTCAAGAAAGGCTTTTGTAGGAATTAAATGGACAAATAGCCAAAGGGCGTAGAACCGTGCCCAGCTCCTCATCACATGCTATGGAAATGTTTGGCATTAATGATAATTACGCAGTCCAGGGGCCCTGATAGGGTTTAACGAAAGAGTCACGGAGATCACACGTTGTAAAGCCCAGGTAGAAGATGCCGGTAGAAGATACTCTTTCCCCAGGGTTTCAGGGTACAGAGCCCCATCAGACTGGGCCTTAGCAGGAGCTGAGCTGAGAGGGAAAATAGCTAGTGGCAGAGGCCCTGGAAGGAGGGGGCCTGGCCTCGAGCCTTCAAAGGGCTTGCGGGGAGTCTGTCTTAGGTGCTTATGATTGCCGGCCCATTCAGCCCAGGCGCCCTTGGACGAGTCCCTTCTGTTTCCCCCCCCCCCCGACCCCCGGCTCCCTCATCTGTGAACTGGGGACGATGATATTTGCTCGTGTGGTCAGGATCAAAAGGGATTACAGATGTGCAAGTGTTTGTGAGATGCAGAGGATTATTCGCTCTCGGCTCCCTGTAATTATTATAGCAGATAAGTCATCCTTGGGTCTCCACCTCTCTTCTCTCTCAAGGACAAGTAAACAGGCAACCAGGGATGCCCCAGGGCAGAATCGAGGGGAACTTGGCTCTGGGGACAAACAGGAGAGAGAGAAAGGGAAATCGGACTTTAGAAGGTCGAGAGTCAGCCTGGGGAAAAGGTGGAGAACAGGAAAGTTCCCAGGCCAGAGGGACGTCCCACGGCCTCTGGGCAGCTGGGAAGGGGCCCGAGTCGGAGAAAGGGCAGAGGAGTGGTTTTGGCTCTAGGGGAAGGAGACCCCATGCGACAGCTGGCTTGAGGGCAGGGCGTCAGGGGACGTTGCTGGGTCCTCCGAGAGGAGCTGGGCCTCCCGGAGCCTCTTGGGGCCAAGGTCTATCGGGGTGACCCCGGATCCGGTGGAGACCTGAGAAGCCAGGAGTCCTCTTGGAGTACCCAAGCCCCACCTGTGCCCCGTCTCCCTCCGAGGGCAGCTGTGCACAGAGACAAAGGAGCCTCCCTTTCCCAGGCGATGTTTGGGATCGTCTGGAAACTTATTGGAAGTGCTGGATACATCTTCTGACGTGGGGTGGGGCCCGTGTCAGTAGGGAGAGTTCTCTGCATTCTGTTTGGGCAGGAGCCTGGTGGGGGGCCTCGAGCGTGCAGCTGGAGGGCTCCCCCAGGCTCGCAGGCTCCTCCCGGGGCTGTCGGGGCTCGGCTGATTCCGAGTTCACTCGGCTGCCGCGATTGCATCTCGGCCCCATCTGGCTCTGTCTAGGTTCGATCGGAGCTGTCTGGGATCTGTCTGCCCCTAGTCTAGTTGGGTCTGAGCTTGTCTGGTTTCTGTCAGGTCTTGTCTGCGATCTGCTGGGACCCTGTCGGGGATCCACGGGATCCTGGGATCTCTCTGGATCCCAGCCGGCTGTGCTCCAGGTGGACACCTTCGGGTCCTGTCTTGACGCCATTCCGGCTCGGGTAGTGCGATGCTGTCCCGTTCGGGCGAGGTTGTTTCCAGAAGTCCGTCTGTTTAAATCTCCACTGGGGCTGATTAGGGCTCCGCGCGTAATTAAGCTTGACGGGCTCGGCTTTCTGTCCTCAGACTTCTGCCGGGGAGCCCGGCCCGCCCCGTCTTCCTTCCTGGCTCCGCCGGAGTGTGCAGGCCCGAGGCGGCAGGGCCTGGGGGACGAGGCCCGCACGGTGCCTCCGACGCCCCGGGGCTGCGGGTGCGCGTCTGTGCGGGCAGCTTCGCCGTGGGGCCGCGTGTGGGTGAACGTCAGCGTGTCAGAGTGTCTCCGCGTGGGTGTCGGGGGCCTATTTCTGTGTGCCTTGTGTGTCAGCCCTTCTGTCGGTGTCACTGGTCTGTCTGGCGGTGGCGGGGGCGGGGGCGCTGTGGGTGGGTGAATCCCTTTGTGTCTCTGAGCCCCGGGGGTGGAGGGCTGAGCCGCCGCAGGTTGCAACTGGGAAATCCAGGCAGGCAGAGTAGGTGGCTGTGAAGCGAGGCTACAAGGAAGCCGGCGAAGACGCCAGAGCCAGAGGGGCAGAGCCGCGGAGCCAGAAGCCAAGCGGGGGGGCGGGCGCGGGCAGCGGGCGGGGTCGGGGCTGGGGGCCGCGTGGGTCTCCTGCAGCTCTCCCTGGGCTTGTACGCTCACGCGGGCGCCCGCAGCTGGCAGTGACCTGACCGTGCCCGGGGGCGAGGCCGGCCGGGCGGAGGCCGGAGGGGAAGAGAAGGGGAGCAGCGTGACCCCCCACCCCCTCCCTCCCCACACAGGAGTGGCTGGGGGCGGCTCGAGTCAGCCCCCGGGGCGTCCGCTCCAGACCCCTTCCCGGAGCTCCTGCAAGGCTGCCGTTTAGCTGGTAGCTATGATACTGCTTAGTGGCAGCTGTCCTGGGTGTCACGCCCCCCCCCAGGGTGACTGCATTCTTGGGGTCACATCCACCCTTGAAAGGGTGCCTTCTGCGAATTCCCTCCAAGGTGTCCCTTGGGCTCTCAGCTACCTGGCTTCCCGGACCCTGTTCCACAATTTTTCCAGTGTTCATTCGGGCCGCTTGGGGCCCTTGCATTTGACCTGTGGACGACCTGCCCCCTGCAGATGACCCCTTCCCAGGCCTCTGCTCTGAACCCAGAGCTGGGAGCATCAGATCCAGGATAGGGACTGTTCATGGATTCTACCTTTCTTCGCCTCCCAGGCTAAAGACAGTGATGATGAAGAGGAGGTGGTCCACGTGGACCGCGACCACTTCATGGATGAGTTCTTTGAACAGGTAACTGAGCGCCTGATGCTCCAGACCCAGAAGCTGGCCCCCAGGCAATGACTTCCCTGGCCCTGTTCCCACCCCTGCTCTCCACTGCTACACCCTCTTGGCCTTTTTACCTGTCCCTCGACTCTGGATTACCCGAACCCCGACTAAGCCCCAGGGCCCCTTGCCTGGCTCAGCGACTTGGCTGGGCACAGCTCATCTGGTACCCCAGGTGGAAGAGATCCGGGGCTGCATTGAGAAACTGTCAGAGGATGTGGAGCAAGTGAAGAAACAGCACAGCGCCATCCTGGCCGCCCCCAATCCAGATGAGAGTGAGTATTGCTGCTGGGTGGCCGTCAGCGGGATGGGGGTGGACAGTGTTGAGGGGGGAGGAGGTGGGGGATGGGCTCCCCTCCAGACTTCTTACCCGCTCTGGCTCTCCCCTCAGAGACCAAACAGGAGCTGGAGGATCTCACCGCAGACATCAAGAAGACGGCCAACAAGGTTCGCTCCAAGTTGAAAGGTGAGGAATGCAATCCCCAGACTCAGGGGAGGAAACAGCTCCGCCCTCATTAGACCAAACATGCCTTTCTATAAGGAGTGCCCACAGGTTTCCAGCACCGCAGCTTCCTAAACAGTGAGAAAGCACAAAACCCCAGATCCAGATCTCTGGAGAAAGATAACATGACAAAGAAATGAGGGAGAGGAGGTTTCTGTCCCAGGTGCATCTGAGCGTGGCTGGATCCACCGGTGTGAAGGTCCACCAGAAAACAGAGGCTTTCAAGTGGCTTCAGTTTCATTAAATCCGTCTTTCTCCAGAACAGGTGCCGTGCATAGCGCTAAGCACCCAGTAGGTGGGCCCAGCAAATGCTTCTGAACTGGTATCCTCGGCTCAGGACAGATTGGATTGTGTGGCTGACATCAGGAGCTGGCAAGCTTTCAGGAGGGACCTGCCAAATGCTTATGTATTCACTCTAATTTAAGGACTTGGGTGCTGGTAATAACCACCTTCCCCCAAAGCATTGTGGGTTGGGAACCTCCTTGTCTGCCCGTGCCAGGGGGATAGGGGTGTTACCGTGACGGGGTAAATGCAGCCTCAGACAACGTTTGCCAGCCACCTACTTTGTCCGAGGCACCGTGCAGGGCATTGGGGAACAGGTGCCAGGCCAGGTGCCTGGCCTTGAACACACCTACCTGGGTCCAGAGAGAGAACAGGGACTCCATGTGTCCCGCGCTCAGTGGGAGGTCATGTGTGAGCCTCCAGTGCTGATCAGTAAAAATATCCCTTTTACACTTGCATCTTGGAAAGGAAAATGACTTAAACTGGGAGCACATTAAGTACAAAGCCAGGCGGAGGGGGTTCAACTTCCATCATCATCAACTCATTCCTGCCGTCGGCTGCCTCACTGGCTCAGTAAGAAAAACAGAAGGAATTTCAAAGCAGGCTTTTTTCCAGGGGGCAGTACTTTTTTTTTTTTTTCTTAATGAAATCTTACAAAGAATTCCAATATATACAATCCATAAAAGATAGGCTGTTCTGGCTGCACTGGCCTTGGGGGGCTCCGCGCCCACCCACCTGGCTCCCCGTTCCTCCGGCAATGGCTGCTGAGGTTCTTTCTCAGAAGCAGGGTTCTCTGGGACGCTGCTTTCAAATCCTTTGGGCCCACCGAGCTCTGACCTTAACACTCTCTATAAGACCACGAGGTAGGCTCCGTGGATTATGTGTGAGTTCAGAAACAGACCAAGAAAGAGCTAGGAAATGTAGCAGTGACGTAGAGAAGCTGCCCTTCCGGACCTCCAGAAGAAGACAGAGTCTCTTCTCCTGCATCTTTCTCCAGCTACTTGATGGCGGGAGCTCGGGCTTTGCGTGTGACCATAAGTGAGTCGCTTTACCTGGCTGAACCTCAGGTTCTACGTGACCCATGGGCGGATTATGACTGAGCTCGGGATTGTTGTAAGAAGTCAATGAGATCCTCTGCACGACCCTTCACTGTGGAGTTGGGCCCCAGACCCAAGTCTGACAACAGAGTCCCGGTAGGGGCCAGAGGTTCCGACCTCCCCGGCCGTGTCTGGCGCGCCTGTGCCTTTTCTGCGGCGGGCAGGCCAGGAGTGTCACTCAGTCCCTGTGCCCACCATTGGTGGCAGGAGAGCACTGGGGTGCTGTTTAGCCCCCAGCCTTTCCCGCCAGAGCAGAACAGAGGAGTGATGTTCTCAGGAATGGCCTGGGGGCCCTTCCAGGTCTGGAGGGCCTGGTGATTCGTCTCTGCCGCGTTTCAGAGCGCTGTAGATCTTGCCGCAGGCAAGCTCTTTTTGAGAAAATCTGAAGGACGGAAGTCAGGCGAGCCTGATCCGGAAGCAGGACTCCCCGTTCACCTGTGCGCTCTTCCAGAACACCCTTTAGAAGTGGGAATTCCGGAAACAGAGATCACCTTGCAGGGCTGGGGGAGAGCTAGTTTCTGTCGCAATATCCCTCCTTCCCCTTAGAATTTTCCAAGAAAAAGGCGGCCACTAGAACCTGACCCACCTGAAGTGCCAGCCTTCTGCTAGAAAAACCGCAGGACGGGTTCCTGCCCTCTTTCCAGAGGCTGGAGGAAGTGGAGAGCCCCCCACCTACTGAAGCCCCTCCTGGGGACAAGCAGGAGTTATACGGCTGGGGGACCCTTCAAGACCCAACCCTTCCGCCAGAACAAGTAGCCCCTTTCTGTCTGGTGACCCGGTGACCCTCAATCTTCCTTCCTCCCTGCCTTCCAGACCCTCCAATACGTCTGTCTTCTATTCATCCACCTCCTGTCCCCGCACCCGGACCCTTTATTGTCTGCCCTGGCCATGGGGGTGACATCTCTTCACAGGCCCGGGGCCTGCCTCGGGATGTCGACCCTTCCTACGTCCCAGACCCCGGCCCCACATGTCCCGGGCTGGTCACTGTACCCTCTCTCCCGCAGCAATCGAGCAAAGCATTGAACAAGAGGAGGGGCTGAACCGTTCCTCGGCGGACCTGCGCATCCGTAAGACCCAGGTGACCAGACCGGACCGGGCCGGACTGGGGAGGGAGCCCTGGTTGGAGCCGGGAAAGGAGAGTGGTCGGCCAGAGCGGAGCGGGGCAGGGACGCAGCTGGGCCACTGCAGGCGAGGGCGTTGGAGGAGGGCCCGGCGGCAGGTCGTCCCCGGACTGAGCACTTATCTGGGGTTGGGATCATGGCTGAGCTACAGAAGGGCGACCGGCCCGCTCAGCATCTTCCCGCTGCACCCCTGCCCCGGCCTCCTGATGTGTCTGTGCCCCTCCCCTAGCACTCCACACTCTCCCGGAAGTTCGTGGAGGTCATGACCGAATATAACGCGACCCAGTCCAAGTACCGGGACCGCTGCAAGGACCGGATCCAGCGGCAGCTGGAGATCAGTGCGTGCGCCCCGCTTCCGAGTCCCCGGCTTGCCCCGGCCCTCTTCCGTGGCTTCCCCAGGGCTTGCGTGGAGGCTGAAGGCTGGGTGGGGGGGGGCTCCTGGGTCTCTACCCCATCCCACCACCTCAGGCCCCGAGACTGGCCCAGTCCGTGAGCAGGGAGGCCTTTCTCCCCACAGCTGGAAGGACCACCACGAACGAGGAACTGGAAGACATGCTGGAGAGCGGGAAGCTGGCCATCTTCACCGACGATGTGAGCCCCGGGTGGGGGTGAGGTTGCGTTAAGGTCCTAAGTCCACCCTGGGATCACAGACAGCGGGAAGCCAGGTCCTGGAGCTGGGGAGCAGGGCAGCAAGACACCCCCATAAAAACGGGCAACGTGTTGAGTAGCCACACACTGTTCTAAAGCACCTTACATACTTGCATTCACCTGCTGTCTCGTCTGGTCCTCACCACCACCCTCTGAGGGAGCCACAGTTCACCAGTGAGGACATCGGACGCGGAGATTAACCAGAGAGGTTAAATAACACGCCCAGGGCCTTGGAGCCAGGATTCAGATACCGGGTCTCCTTCCTGCCAGTTAGGGCTTTGACGTCCTGAGAAGATACGCTACTCCCCGCCGAAGCGGGGCATTTCACCAAATGAGTAATGTGCCCACATTATGAGATTTTGAAAATACACCAGTTTTAGTTTTGCTAAAGTTTTACGCCCTGCCCTGCCTTTGTCATCTTGAATGCGAGTGGACAGGCTTCCCCCACTGTACTTCTCCTTTCTCTTTGTAGGTTTTGCCTTGGCCTGCCCAGTTCTGTCTCTGCTTCTGATGGCAGAACGGCTCTGGTTAAGATTTCTAGACCAGAACTCGAGTCTGTTCAGTGACTGTCTAGCAGTTTTCAGCAAATTGTTATTTAGAGAACTGATCTCGATTAAATTAGCTTTGGAGCAAATTGATTAGGGCCGGGTAGCAGCCTGGAGTCCTCCCAGACAGCTCTGCCCAGGCTTCCGTGGGAGAACAGAGGGGAGCCTGGTGGGTTCTAAGAGGACAGAGCTGATCCCTGCCAGTGAACCCGCCGTCACTGCAACGGAAACCCGTCAGTACAATGCAGGGTGCTCGGGGATCGTGCCCGAGGGATGTGCAACCCGCAGACAGGCCCTAAGGTAGCAGTTAACTCCTAGCGTCAGGGAAGGCTTCCTGGGGGAAGTGGCACGGAGCTGTGCTGTAAGAAACAAGGAGCATTTGGATGTGGTGAGGCGAAGAGCCCACCAGAGCAGGGGAGCAGACTGAACCAAGGTGGGGGCAGGGGGCCACTTGCCAAACAGCCACTGGGTGATTTTGGCTCGTAGAGGAGATGTAGGAGATTAGGGCAGAAAGGGAGACTGAGCCCTGGGTAGGGTGAAGGTATACAGACTGGGGGGGGCAGGGAGGAATTGTGGGGGGCCCTGGAGGGTTTCAGAGCAGGGGAGTGGCTTGATGGGGTCTGAACAGTAAGCAGTTGGGGAAGCGAGTGGCCCGGCTCAGGCCAGGGGTGTGGGGGGAGAGGGAATCCCTGCTTGTGGATGGGAGTGAATTTCTCTCCCCCCGACTCTTGAGGGCTGCGGGGCAATTCTTTATTTCTGCCCTCGCTCATGTCTTGGGGGCTCCAGAGCAGGCACACTGCCTTCTCTGCTTCTACTTGCTTTCTCTGCGGTGTCCTCTGCCTTTGACCAGACAGAGGCCCCCAATGCTAGTGGTGACTCTGCAACCCTATCGCTCTTCCCTGGTGTGTGTGTGTGTGTGTGTGTGTGTGTGTGTGTGTTAGAGGAAGCCCTGGGGAGGTGGCAGGTTCAAGCCAACTTTTATTTCTTGTAACTCAGACTTCTCTTTGGTGTTTACTGTGTGCCTGGCAGGTGCCGTTCTAATCGGTGGATATACAGTGACTCAAAGCACGGTGGGAGGTGGGCACTGCTATCATCCACCTTTTCTAGGTGTGGAAACTGAGGCCTGGGAAGGTTAAACAACTGGCCCACAGTCAGAGCTAGGAAAGGACGGTCAGATTTCAGCCCAGACACTCCGGCTGCAGAACCCACACTTACCAGGGTGCAGAGGGGTCTGCAGCTCCTCCCCTCGCGACCCCCACCCTGTCGCCCTAGATCAAAATGGACTCGCAGATGACGAAGCAGGCACTGAATGAGATCGAGACGAGGCACAACGAGATCATCAAACTGGAGACCAGCATCCGAGAGCTGCACGACATGTTTGTGGACATGGCCATGCTTGTGGAAAGCCAGGTACTACTGCCTTTCCCCCGCCTTCTGGGACCCTCCTGCGGGTCCCTGGCGTGCTCCTGCGGGTCCCTGGCGTGCTCCTGCGGGTCCCTGGCGTGCCCCCGCTTCAGCCCAGCCCCGACCCCATCCTCTGCAGGGCGAGATGATTGACCGCATTGAGTACAACGTGGAACATTCCGTGGACTATGTGGAGCGAGCCGTGTCCGACACCAAGAAAGCTGTGAAATACCAGAGCAAGGCCCGGAGGGTGAGCGGGGGTGGGGGGTGGGGGGCAGGGGGTGGGCCCCGGGGAGGGGCGAGGGGTGGGCAGCCAGGGCAGGTGGGCGGCAGCGGAGGAGGGCAGCGGAGGAGGGCTCCGTCGGCTCAGGCCGTGGCTGGCGGGTGTTGAAAGCCAGAGGGACGTCTTATCTCGGGCTCTGACCTCTTCCTTTTTCTGTTTTCTCCCCCTCCTCTTTTCCGCACACCTCCTCCCCGACCTGCGCCCCCTCTGTCCGTCTCTCTTCATCTGTCCGTCTCTCTCGGCCTTCCTCTCTGTCGACCTTTCCGCCTGCAGAAGAAAATCATGATCATCATTTGCTGTGTGGTGCTGGGGGTGGTCTTGGCGTCATCCATTGGGGGGACGCTGGGCTTGTAGGCCCCCCACCCCTGTCTCCCCCAGACCCTCCCCCCACATTGGGAGCAATACCCCCACCGCCCCTTTCACTCCATCCCCTGCTCCAGGCTCACCCCCAAGACAGACCCAGGCAGCCCCCCTTCCCCACTTCCTGTCGGACCCCAGAGTCCCCGGACCTGCCCCCCACCCGCCACGGACCACCCCCCGCACGTAGACAGCAGCAGGCGTGATTACACACGCACACCCACATGCGTGCCGCCAGAACATGCTCAAGACGTGTGGACACCCCAGCGTGTGTGTGTGCGCGTGCGACGTGTGTGTGGAAGCCCCCAACCCCCCTCAGCCGCCCCCTCCGTCTGTGTGTCATCTGAGCTCTACCCCTTCACTTGGGTTGTTGTGTGTGGACTGCGGCCAGGTGTAACACAGCAGCCCTGCTCTGTCTTCTGTGACAGGCGTGTGTGTGTGTGTGTGTGTGTGTGCGTGTGTGTGCGTGTCAAGGGTGTGCTTCCACGGTTGATCGCTGTTCTCCTCAGAGCGCTTCGTGTTGTGCGCGGACACCCGTGTTGGGTGGGCGCCAGAGCTGTATTTCTGGGCTGTGTACAATACGTCTGTGCGAGTGCGAGTGTGAGTGTGAGTGCGAGTGCGAGTGCGAGTGTGAGTGCGAGTGGAGAGGCTTTCTACGCAGTGTGCTTCTGCCCGCCGGTGTGTTAGACGCGCACACGCGTTCTTCAGAGACGGGCGCCCGGTCCGGGGTCGTGTCGCCGGCCGTGTCACCGGCCGTGTGTGCCGTCGGCCCCGCCCGCGCTCCCCCGACTGCCCACCGCCCTCTGGGGCGGCCCCACCCCCCGATGCACCCCGCGGCGGCGGCGGCGGCCTGCCCGGCCGGGTCTCCGAGCCCGTGCGCCCGCATGCCGGTCCTTCTCCGTGGCCCCGCGGGGGCGGCCTTCATCTGGGAACGCTGGCGGGCCTCGGTGCGCCCCCGGGCCAGGCCGCGAGTGGCCCCCGGGCCCGGCCTCTTCGCGGGCAGTGGCACCCAGGGGGCTGCCCCAGACAGGTGCCGAGGGAGGGCACCGCTGCCTTCCACACGTTTCCTCAGAACGGGGAGAGGCCCGCGTGGGTCTTGGCCGCCCCAGTTGACGCTCCGGGCTCTGCCTCAGGGACCCGAATGGCCCCCGTGGCGGCCTGCACGTGGTGGGGGCGGGGGCGCGTCCCGGGACCCTCCCCCGGGACACAGCCACCCCGAGGTGAGGCACGGGCCCAGGGCTGTGGGGCGACGGAAGGGCCAGCCCCTCCCTCGCTGGGTGCGCAGGGCACCGGCACTGGGCACGGCGGGTTTGCGGGGCTGGTGGCAGGCGCGGGGTGCGGGGGCGCGGGACCCGCGGGTACAGCCTGAACGCACGCGGGGCGCGCGCCGGGGCAGGGCCTGTGTGTGCACAGGGTGAGGGAGTCTGGCACGTGTGTTCACGGTGTTTCCCAGGGTCCCCCTTCGTGTGAGGCGTGTGTGTGTGTGTGTGTGAGACACAGAGACAGAGACAGGGAGACTCTGCACTTGTGGCCTTCCAGAACACAGTCCCCCTCCGGCCCCCACCCCAGCTCCCGTGGCTGGCCCCGTTGCTCCCCGAGCTGTCTGAGCCCCGTGTGAGGCCCATCTGTGTAACAGCCCCAGAGGTGGGCTCTGCTGTGGAGGGCAGCCCGCCCGTCCCTTCCAAGGGTGTCCTGCAGCGCGACGGGACGTCTGCCCCGGCCTCCGATCACAGCCCTCCTCCCATCTCGGGCTTCTCCGGGGACATCAGGACAGGCCCTCGCACCCCCACCCTTTTTCCTTCCTGCCTCCGGCGCCAGGACACCCCTGCAGCCCAGGTGTTTCCGGAATTCCCACCGCCTTCGGGGCCACCAGCAGGAGGGCGGAGCCGTGTCTGGAGGGATGCCGTGGCCTCCGGGAGCGGCAGTGGGCCCCTGGCTGCCCATCTCTGGGCAGCTGGACTGGAGGTTCATCAAGGGTCTGCTGGGCCCCAGCTTCTTCAAGTCCCGCACGTCGTGTGAGGGCAGCTTGTTGGCGGCTGTGTCTGTATGGGTCCCGGAACGTCGTCGTCTGGGGGCTGGTGTCTCGTGCATGTTCTCGGACAAGTGTGTGCTGCTCCCCCTCCACGCGCCTACAGCCACCAAGCCCCCGAGTGACCCGGGGTGGCCCTGGGCCTGGCCGGGGCTCGCTGCTTCCCCTCCCCCCAAGCCCTGCCTCTCTCAAAGCACACCGCGTGTTCATCCCATGTGCCTGTGGGCCGATGCACGCTCTTGCCACGCCTTGAGCGTGTGTACATGATGTGTTCTATGCATTCACCCTGTCCCCCAAGCCCGCCCCGCAGAGGACATGATGGGTGGCCCCCGGCTCCCTTCTCCCCCACCCCGCCCCCTGCCCGCTGTGCAGCCGTGTGCGTTGGCGTGTGTTTCCGTGTCGCTGGCGTGTCACGTGATGTAGCCGTGTTTGCTGACATGAGCCCTTGCCCCTTCTGTTTCTCTGTTGGTTTCTAGAGCTCTTTCCCTCTCCTCCCAGGAGGGGACAGGACTCCTGGGGCCTGGCTGGGGGCCCAGAGCCAGGCCACCCTCTCCTGTTAGCCCTCAGAGTCCATTTCTCTCTATTGGTGACCAAGTTGCAAATGGATAAAACACAGGAAAATTCTGCCCCCCCCACCCCGCCCTGCATGTCCTGTCCCCAGAGCCCCCCACCCCCACCCCGGGCCGGGTCGGGCCCCGTGGGACGGGAGAAATAGCAACCAATCCAACAGCGGGCATGCTGTGTGCTCACTTCCTTCTGTCCCCGCGGGGACAGGCGCCGTGGGGGACAGGGTGGGAGGCAGGAGGGGAACTGGAGAGGCAGACGGACACAGGCTGGGACTGGGAGCTTTAATCCAGGGCTCGGCTGGGTACAGCACAATTCTGTAGGAAGTCATTTGGGTGGAGAGGTGGGAAGAAGGGAAAACCTGCCGATTTGCTCAGGCGTCACTGAAGAGCAGAGAGAGCTGTCAAAAGGCGCTAAATGATTTTTGAAATAATGAAACTGTGACCCTCAGAGAGGGCCCCAGGTTGTAGGAGGAGCCAGAAAGGATCTTCAGGCCGAATCCAGGCCTGAATCCAGGCCCAGAGCTCAGAAGGCCAGCACGAAGCCCGTGGGACCCCTTCTCACTTCCTGCTTGAAAAGCCAGATGGGACAGGGCAGTTGAGAACAATCGGGCCATTGGACACTCCCCAGCCAGCCGTCAGGCCTGGGTCGAGAGTGAAGATGTGCCTGTGGCAAAACCCTGCCCCAGGACTTAAGAGGCGTGAGGATGCAGACTCACAGCTCGGCTCGTGGCTTAGAAGCATGGGGAGCTGCAAGGCAGGCGAGCTGGTGTAGCACCCGCCCCTCTGCCCCCAAGGGCTGGAGGGCCCTGGACCTGGACGGATGGACGTGCCACGCACCAGGCTCCAGGCCCCAGCTCCACCGTCACCGGGCTGAGCCCTCCATGGCCTGCACCCAGCGGATGGTGCGCGTCCGGCTGTCCTCCCAAGAGAACAGGGGTACATAGCCGAAGTGGCGCTGCGCCTTGTCGGTGCTCACGGTGAAGGTCGTGTTGGCCACAGCCAGTGTGTAGGGGTTGAGCAGGGGGGCGTAGAGAAACAGGGGCCGCAGCAGCCACTGCAGCAGGGCGTTGAGAGCGGCCAGAAGCACCAGCAGCCAGTAGGGCACCAGCAGGCGGGACTCCACGAGTCGCAGCCCGCAGGGGCCCAGGAACTCCATGTTGAAGTCCTCGTAGCTCTTATAGGGCGAGTCGTCGTAGCAGAAGTACACCTGGCCGCCCATGAGTGCCGCTCGCTGCTCCAGCTCCCGGGCCACCAGCACGTGCATCCAGGCCACATTGCCTGCCGGTGGGGGAAGGGGGCGGACGTGGTCCCGAGTGCCCTAGAGCCCACGGAGACGCTGCTCTCTCCTGGGCTGGCCCGTGTCCCAGGGGCCCCCGGAACTACCGCTCTTGGAAAGGCTGCTTTCTCCCCACTCGCCCTCCTGGGCCGGCCGGGGTGCGTGCTACTTCTTTGGGGGCTCCCGTACAGGGGCTGCCTCTCACCTCTCCTGGGGAGATGCCGCTCCCCTGACTGCTGTCCTGTCCTTGGCGGGTGACGTGTGTTTTACGTCAGCCTTCCCAACTCGCACGGATGCTGTTTCCTCTGGGGTTGGGCACACAAGGCCCACATATCCGGCCACTCTGGCCCATGTGTGGCTCACCCTTCGCTGGCCACGGCATACGCTGCCCACCCGGGACCACACGGGCCCCGCCCCGTCCTGAGCCCCCCCCTGCCGTGTAGCCGGGGCCTTACCCACGTAGACCCGACCGTGCTCCACGGAGGCTGGGATGGCCCGGAAGAGCCGACCCCCCAAGCGAAGGCCTTGGCGGTAGAAGTCCCTCATGATCTGGTGGCCTTCACCGTAGATGCCAGTGGGACGCAGGGCACACGTCACCAGGGGCAGCCCCCCATGGACCTGGGGGTGAAGGGCAGGCATAGCGAAGACCCAGTACCCAGCAGCCTGCCCTCTGGCCTGGCCTCCTCCCATGGGAGACGGAAGGGGGGAGGGGCCCAGGGCGGACTGCGAAGAAGTCCCGCCCGTGCCAGCTCTGCTGCGACAGGCGGCCCTCCCCGCTCCAGTTTCGGGTCTCTCCGCCTCCTGCCTCACCTCCCGACCGTTGGCTTCCAGGACCAGCTGCTCCGCTTGTGCCTTGCTGCAAGGATAGGGGTGGCTGTGCGCTGCTTCATACGGGGTGTCCTCGTCGCCCCTAGTTGAGGGACAGGGAAACTCTTAATGCTGAGGGGAGGTGGGTCTCTGAAAGGATTGAGGGGAACCTCCGCTTACCTGTAGAAGGGGTGGCCTTTGATGTTGGGCCCCACAACTTCCATGCTGCTCGTGTAGACCAGGAACCGTGTTCCAGTCTGCACACAAGCCTCAATCACGTTCTTTGTGCCTGGGAGAGGTGGTGGGGAGGGGAGGGTGGGCCTGAGCTAAAGCTTCCTCCCTCTCGGCGTCTCCGTTCTGGGTGAGGGCCCGGGGCTTCCTTCCCCAGGCCCGGGGGAGAACCACAGCAGGGCTGGGAGGGCTGCCGGGCGGCCGTGAGTGGGGCAGACGTGTCCAGAGGACAGGTTTCCACAGGAGAAGCCCAGAAATCAAGGTCAAAGAGGGGGTGGGGAGTAAACAGCCACCTCACCCTGTACGTTGACCTCGTAGATGGTCTCGGGGCTGGCCCTCCCGAACACATCCACCAGCCCGGCTGTGTGGATGACCACATGGGCTCCAGCCACAGCCGCTGCCACCTCGTGGGCCTGGGTCACATCCCCCTGGATGGCAGTCACCTGCACGGGCCCTGGGAGGGATGGGGGCAGCCAGAGGAGCATCAGAGCTGGGGCCGCCGCCAGCTTCTGGACTCAGCCCACACCCTTAGGAGCCACATGTTCCCAGTGTGACTCACTCATCCCATTTGTGCGCGCTGGACGATATAAACAGGCATGTTTTCCACCCTCGCGAAGGAGCCCACCCGCCCCCATATCCCTCCCCACCACAGTCACCTGTCTTCAGCTCCTCCAGCCAGGGACCCAGGTGCAGGTCAAAGACCCGCAGCTCCAAGAGCCGGGGTTCCCGCTGCAGAAGCATCCGCACCACATGCTCCCCCAGGAAGCCGCAGCCACCTGTGACCAGGTACACCAGCTCCCGGGCCTCTGGAGACTCGGCCATGCCTGGCCGGGGAAGAGAAGGGAGTTGCCTGCCGCCACCTACCCAGTGCCCGCAGCACACCTGTCGCTCCCAGCTGCGGCCTCCGGCCTAGTGGGCCGGAGTGGGGACGCCAGGGGCCCCGAGTGGCTCCGGAGCCTGGGCGTGGGCTGCAGCAGCTGCGCCACGGGCCGGCCCGCGACGGCGGTTACCGAGATAAGAAGGGTGAAGGCCTGGGGTTGAGCTGCAGGGGAGGTTCTGGGACAAAGTGGAGGAGGAGGTAAGGAGCGTTGGAAGGAAGGAGCCGGGAAGCGCGGTGAGGAGGGGAGGCCCCGGGCCGGCATCGCCTCCGCCTACCTGCAGCCAGTCCCGGGGCAGCCACACTGGCCACCGGAGGGGCTGTCTTCGCTGACTCCGGGGCTGGCCGGCCAACACACCGTCCCCTTCCGCCGCTCCTCCTCCCTCCTGGCCCATTCCAGGAACAGCGACCGGCCCGGCCTCCGCCCCGCCGCCCCCTTCCCGCCTGCCGTAGGGCGCCCCCTGGTGGCCACCCTGCACTCCGCGGGCGTCTGGTTCCAGCAAAGAACTTGAGGAACAGGGGGCTGGGGAAGCTGGAAGCTGCGGGGTGGCCCCTGAGGACGGGGCAGGTGCGGTGACCTCATCCCACCGCATGACATCAGTCCTCCCCTTTGGCTGGGTTTCCCGGGATGCCAGAGGCCCAGCGGCAGCTGCGGTTCTGGGAAGGGAAGGGGACGCCAACCTTGGCCCAGCTCTGGCTGACCCTGGTGGGGGATTTCTGGATGACCATTCCAGCCTGAGGGGCTGAGTCCGCACGTCCGCCCCCCAAACTTCGGTCCACCGCTGCCCTCTCTGGGCTTGACCAGTCCCCTGTCTTCAAACCCCGCCCCCCCCCACCTACTCTTCCCCAAAGATACTGACCAAGCACTTTTGTACAATAAAGTTTAATCACAATTATAAAAATGTGGCGTTGGGTTTGCACTATTAACATATGTACAATCCAGCCCCACAGGAAGGGCCCGCCTCCCACCATCCGGGCCTGGTGGAGCAGGAGCTTCCAGACGCCAGGGCGGGAGGGCGACCCACAGGGTCTGGCAGGAACAGAAGATGAGGCAGGGTTCCAGGCACGGAGTCCCTAGGACTGGGGGCACAGGGCCCCCCCCAGGGGGAGAACATGGCCACTGCCCCTAGAGACCCCTAAACTGGGGAGGGGTGCACGCAGGGCACAAAGGGGAAGTCCCCATTAACACAAAGCAAGGAGGCTATGCAGCCCCCCAAGAACAAGATCTGTACAGGCCGGCACCCCAGGTTTCCACAGGAAACAGCTGCTGGCAGCTACAAAACATTTACAGCTTCTTCTCCGCAAAGAAAAAAAAGTTAGGGGGTAGGTGGGTGGGGGCGACGGGGGAGGCAGAAGCTGCCTCAATGGACTGAGGCTCCCTCGCTGGGCTTGGGGCCCCCCAACCCCGTATCTGGAGACGGGGGCAGGTGGGGCCTGCAGAGCCCGCTAAGGCTGGGGCGCAGGGAGCTCAGGGCACCACGGGGAATAAATAGGGGCGCGGGCACCAGTCCTGCCCCACCTCAGTTGAGGGAGCCGCGGCAGCTCTCCGTGCCGCACAGACACGGGATCTTGTTGTCCTCCAGCGGGAACTTGTAGTCGTAGGTGATCTCCTCGTCCACGCCGATGGGCTGTTTGGAGTAAATCACAATCTTCTTCTGGGACTCGATGGTGATCACCTTGGCATAGCAGTTGGGCTGCGGGAGGGAAGGCGGAATGAGCGGCAGCCCCTGCCCTGGGCCGCCCCCCCGCCCCCGCAGACCCCCCCCACCATGCGCACCGTGCAGCAGTGGTTGATGAACCTCGCCAGGTTGCCGCACTTGGTGGCATCGATGATGGTGTCATGGTCCACCCGGAACAGGTAGCTGCTGCCGATGCCCTCCTGCACGTAGCGCTTCTCCCGCATGTCGGCCACCATCTGGTAGAACAGGGTGCTCCGCGGTCAGCTTCCTGCCAGACCACGCCGTGCCCCGGCAGCCCCCGTGAAGGGGCCCTGGACAGTCACCCGGCTACCACCCCTGGGGGCCACAGTGGCCTTTCCTGGACCTGCACCTCTCCTTCTGGCTCCCACCGACCCAAGGTGCTGACCGTCTGCTCCAGGAGCCCCCGTTCAGAGGGTCCCCCCAACCCCGACACCTCTGGCTGCCCTTCTGCATCTCCCAAAGAGAAGTCTGCAGGGCTCAGTGGGCAGGAGCCACAGCCCCTGCCTGGAGCCCCTGTCCGGCCCCCAGTGGGGCCCCCGGTCTACGGTGGGGCCAGGCCAGTTCCCAAGACAGCGTGGCCAGTTCAGAGGCTGAACCCCGACCTTCTCTTCTCCCAGGACCCTCCCCCCCAAACAGGCGCCCATGGGCTGCCACTCGCCACCTTCAGGGCCCACAGTCTTGTGCAAGGAGTGATTCCTTCTTCCCAGGAAATGGGACGCTCAGCCCTCTGCGCTCTCTCCTTCGGGGACCTCACTCTCTTCCGGCGCTTCAGCTGCCAGGTAAGTGCTGGGGACTCCTCCCAAGCTGCCCTCTCCAGCCAAAATCCACCTCGGTGGCGCTGCCGGGCGTCATCCTCTAAGTGTCCCCAGGGCCCGGCAACTTCACGGCCCGGAACCGAGCTCCTCGTGGCCACACAGCTGCTCCTTCTGCTCACTCCCCACCTCACTGGCAGCCGGAGATGCGTCTAGCTGCTCCAAGCAGCACAGAGAAATGACCACGTCCCCCCTTCCCTACTCGCCTGTCCAGTCCAGCCAGCGGCTTCGGACCCACAGACTCCTATTGGCTGCAACTGCCTCGTCTGGGCCACCTGGGCCCCTACGGGATCTCTGCGATGGCGCCCCACCGGTCTTCGCCTCTAGCTGTCCCCTCACGCTGTAGCTGAGGGGCCCACAGACTGACTGCGAAGCCTGTTACGGGGGAGCGCTTCGCCACAGCCTCCCTCCCCTTGCCGCTGGCCCCAGGTCACCCACACGGCTCCTAAGATCCGTGGAGTCCAGCCTCCACTGGCCTCCTTGGAGCTTGCGTTGTGGCCGTTGGCCCTGGTTTTTCCAACTGACCATGCTGACCTCCTTGCCCTCTTAAGACTATCCTGTCTCCGGGCCTTTGCACATGCTGTCTGGCAACGGGGAGCACTCTTCCCGTCACCTGAGTCTGGGAGTTCATCCTCCTTCAGCTCCTGGCTTCCACGTCACTGTGTGCCCACTGCCACTGCCCCCCCGAACTTCCCCTTCCTGATCGACCGAGTCACCTAGTTACCATCTAGTTTAGGAGCACCCCTTCCCGTCGATGGAAGGAAGGAAGCACAAGGAGGCAGGTTTCACCAACTACGCCGTGGAACCGGGAGGTCACGTGGAGCTTGACCCAGAGACGAGGTGCTTCTCAGGCCAGCATCCCGTGCTGCCACGTGACCGGGGGCTGGGTACAGGGCCTCACCTGGCGGATGTTCTGACCCACATACTCGATGACCATCTCGTCGGCCGCAATGGGCTCCATGGCAAACAGACCCCACTCGTGGATCCGGCTGCGGCCGAACCGGAGCTTCTTCTTCCGGAACTAGAGGGCGGAAGGCAGACTGTGCCGCTCAGTGCCTTGGCTGCTGTCCTCCGAGGGGAGGAGCATGCTTTCGGCCCCTCACCTCTGCACCCACCCCCAAGAGGCCAAGAGACTCTGTGGTGCAGAGGAGTCCCGCCTCCTCACCTTGAGCTGGTTCAGCTTCAGCAGGTCACTGTCCATGATGGCAGAGGTGCCAATAGCGCTCAGCAGCCGCCGCTGCTCAGACCGGCGCTCCGAAAGCACGCGGTTAGTCCCCTGCGACGCAAGCCAGGGAGCGGGGGTAAGTGACCGCAGGACCGTGGGAAGAGACGCCAGGGGGCCAGGCAGCAGGGCAGAGTCTTACCTGAGTGTCCGCTCCTTCCAGCTGCCGGGCCGAGACGGGGCACACGTCCAGGTACCTGTCCTTCTCCTTCTTGCTGATGGGGTAATAGCCTTCGCTGCGGGCGGAGCCTGTCTGGTGCTCGCGGGGCCCGTCCTGGGGCCGCCGCTTGCGTTTCGGAGTGCTCAGGTTGGTGAGTGCGGGTGTTAAGGAAGAAAATGGGTTCCTCGCCGGCCGGATCCCCGGGGCCCTCCCTTCTATCCTAGTCCCAGCCCAAGGAAAGGGTGACTGACCTTAGCCGGAGGTCCCAAGCGCTACTGAGTGTGAGCAGAGCAGACGGAGGAAGGACGCCCGAGACCTTACCTTTTCTGCCTGAAGAACTCTGCGAGGCAGAGAAGCGGCAGGAGGCAGGAAGGACAGAAGGGCCCGGGGGCCAGGGAGCTCCCCAGGCTGAGTGTAACAGAGAGCGCTGGACGGGGCAGAATAAACCAGAGGCTAGCGACAATCCGAGGGGGGCCACTACCCAGCTGTGCGACCCCAGGGAAGCCTGTCCCCGTCCCCAGGGCCTGCCCTCCTGTCCAGAGCAGGCCGGCCTCCAGGGCCCAGGATATTGGTGTGATGGACCCAGTGGGTGTCGTTAAGCCAGTCAGCGCCGCTCGTCTGCTGCAGCAGCCGCTCGTACGTGAGCCGTAGGTAGCCCATGTCCTCTAAGTCCAGGCCCGAGTTCCAAATGTCATACAAGATGGTCATCTGCTCAAACTCGCTGCGGGGCTCAAAGGTGGGGGGTGGCGGGGGCGGGGGCGGGGGCGGGGGCCGCCTGCGCCGGGCGTGGGAGCGGAGGCTGCGCCGCCGCACAGCACTCTCCCCCCCGCTGCTGCTGCTGCTGCTGCTTTCCGAAGACTCGGACTCCTCCTCCTCCTCCTCCTCCTCCTCCTGCTGCTGCTGCTGCTGCTGCTGCAGCGGTGGCGGCGGCTGCTTTGGCTCCTCCGCCTCAGCCACCACCACCTCGGGGGCCTCCAGGACTTCATCCGCTGGGGAGCTGAAGAGGGCCGCAGGGGCAGGAAGCGGCTCCAGGGGCCGAGGGGCCGGGGTGGAGGGCGGCGGCTTGAC
The DNA here is from genome assembly GCF_964662115.1 of Mustela nivalis. Taxonomy (NCBI): domain Eukaryota; kingdom Metazoa; phylum Chordata; class Mammalia; order Carnivora; family Mustelidae; genus Mustela; species Mustela nivalis. Next base: position 16,402,167 of record NC_139038.1, read on the forward strand.
GGCCAAGGCATAGTTGTGCTCCAGGAGAATGTGGCTGAGCAGGGGGCCTGGGCGGTCGGCCTCGTCTGATGTCTCAGTGGCCTCCGAGTCGTCACCAGGAGGCAGGGCAGGCAGCCCGCGACGGGCTGGAGTCAGGGCCAGGTCGGCCAGCACCGCCAGGTCCACTTCTGTCGCCGGCTCTGGCTCCTCCTCATCGGCAGCGCGGCCGCGGCCTCCAGTGCGACTCCGCCCTGACCGGGCCACATCCTCGGGCCAGCTCTTGACCAGAGACGCGTGGTCCAGGGGCAGGTTTCGAATGGTCCGCTCTGCAGCCCGGGGGGCTTTGCGGGAGGCGGGGCCGGGACACTTAATCTGCGCTGGGGTGACGGGGGCAGGCTCGGGCGCCGGCACCTCCTCCAGGGCAGAGAAGGAGACGGTTTTCCGGCGTTTCTTGGGGGGGGGCAGGAGGGGGATCGGAGAGGAGGGGCGCTCGTCCGGGCGGGGGGCCGGGGCCGGGGGCCCCACCGGCGGCTCGGTGGGTGGCTGCGGCACACTGGGAGGTGGTTCCTCGGTGGAACCTGGGGAAGGAAGCACACAGGAAGAAGGAAGAGGGTCACTGACTTGGGCCAATGTCATCAGAGCAGACTCCTGGCAGGCAGGGCACCGGCCGGCCTCACCGGGGAGGCCGCAGCCAGGCTGCTGGCTCGCCTCTGCTTCGGGCCGCCACCTGTGCCCGCTCAGCCAACAGCGCTGCTTCCCAGCGGCGACGTCCTCGGCACAGCGGGCTCCCGTGGCAGGAGAGGATTCCGCACCTGCTCGTTCATACACTCAACAAACACTCACTGAGCACCAAACAAGTCGAGTGGACACTTTCAAAACCCTCACAGAGCTTACAGTCCGATGGGGACAATGGCAGGAAACAAATGTACAGCCGACTGTGGAGAGTCGGGACAGGGGCCCTGGAGAAACACACGCTTAGGCTCTAACCTCTTCACCAAGACTGAACTACGTGCAAGGAGTAGGCCCCCAGGCCGCGACCGTTCGTACCGGTCACGCTGAGTGATGGGCACGCGGTTAACCCTCTCTGATTTACAGTATCCGTTATTTCAACTACAACAATGTTCTCTGTTTAGTGATGTGAGAAAGGTAACAATGTAAGCAGCTGAACCTCTGTACGAAAACACTGAGCAAAGTCGGCTTCCTTCCCACCACCTGCCAAGCGGTGGGAGGCTCCGGAAGACTCCCCTAAAGAAGCTAAGGGTGAAGGTGAGATCCCAAGGATGGGGGACAGCCCGGGGAAGGGACACACCCTCTTGAGCAGGGGGCGCTCTCTGTCCGGCCCCCCGGACAGGAAGCACATCCTCCCTCGGCTGGGACTCCCAAGTCTGCTGCTGAGTGCGGGGCTCTAAATACAGCTCGAGACGGACACCACCTCGTCTCTGGGGCAGACCCTGTCTTGCGGACTGACCCTCTCCGCTCCTGGGTTTCGGCCACCGGTACAGGCACAGCTTTGAAACCTCCCTCCCCCCTCCTGCCTACTGGGAAGGCCACATGCGGCTTTCGGCCCCAGCTCAACGCCATCTTTGTGAAGGTTACCCCAACTTCTCGAGATGCTGGTAGTAACTTCCTCTCGGAACCAGAAGGCCAGGGGTTCTCAAGTGCCAGGCTTCAGGGTGGCGGCAGACTGACCACTAGTATTTTGTGTCAAGCATCCATCCAAGACTTTCACATATGCTAAGTACTCCCTTCATTCCCCACAACCACCATGTGAGGTGGGCACGATTACTGGACCCCGCTTACCAGTAAGAAAACTGAGGCAGAGAGGGGTTAATAACTGGCCCAAGGTCCTAGAGCTCGCAAATGCCAGAACAGGGTCTACCCAGACGGCCTGGGCTGAATTTCGAGCTCTCTTCAACTGCCCCTCACGGCCCTGGCCACCCCTGGGGGTGGCCACGCTGTGGGACTCCGCGGTGTCCTGTCTGACACCGGGCCTGACCCAGGCAGGCGGTGACTGACCTGTGTCCAAGACCTCAGGAGACGGGACCCAGCCAGACGCCCCGAGCAAGGCCCTCAGCCTGCTGGCTCCTGACCGTGCGGACAGCAGCGGGGAGCCACTGCGAAGCTCGGGAGGTCCGGGTGCTCGTCCCAGGCTCTCCGGTTTCTCCAAGTCTCCCTCTGTCTTCTCCTCCTCTCTGTTTGGGGCGGCCCTGCCTTTGACCCATCCCCCACCTGAGCCACTGAGCCCGCTGGAAACCTGGCTCTTGAGGAGAACGGATTCCCCTCGTGGCTCGGCTTCTGGCAGATTTCTCCTTTGCTTCTTATTCTGAAAGAAACCCGTCCAGTCGATACGACTCCCCGAAGCCGAGGTTTCCGTGACATGACCTGCCCCACTCTGTGCGCAGCCTACATTAACGGATGACCTCCTGACCCAAGCCGGGCCAACCAGAAGCTTCCCTGAGAGTAAGGATCTGCGACAGGAGTGGCTTTCTCCGTGGGGGTGGGCAGAAGGGCAAACCCATCCGCAGGAGGAATCAGGCGAGAGAACGAATCAGACGGAAGACAGAAGAACAGCAAGTCCCCGAGGCGTCCGGGTCCCATCTTCGGGCTTCACCAGACAAGCGCCCTCTTGGCACGGGGCCACATCCCTCTACCCAGCTCCCGCTGGGAACTCGCACAACTTCACTGTTCCCTAAAAGCCAGGGGACTTGCCTTAACTTCCTCCTCCTCTGCCAACTCTGTCGTCTGGCCGGGACGGTCCTCCCCGTGGTGCCTCCTCCGGCGCTCTCCCTCACTCGTCTCAGCGGCCCGCCCTACGCGCGCACATGACCTTCGTAACCCCCGGAATGGCCCTGCCGGGGGCCCCTGCCCCCGACGCCCAGCCCTCCGGGCACAAGCCTCAGGTCCTTTCGGCTGACCCACCGGCGGTTCCATTTCCCCCCTTAGAGCCCCCCTGCCCTGTCACCTTCTCCTAAGCGAGCGGCTCCTTCCGTGCCTGCCCGCAGGGCCCTCGCCGTCCTCTCCTTCCACAGCACCTTCCGCAGCCTTCAGCCACTGCCGCCACCCTGGAGACCCCCCACCCTGACTTCGCCTGAACCCCTGTGTTTCTCCTCCCCCACCCGACTCTCAGTCTTCTCGAAGGAGTCGCAAGCCCCACCCACCTTCATCCTCCTCCCCGGTTCTCCTCCCTTCCCCGCGGCTACTCCTCCCCCGCTCCCTGTGCTCAGAAAATGCCCTTCCTTCCTACTGCGGGGTGAACCCGGGGGTCCCTGGGCACGAAAGCCCACATCTCTCTGTTCCCCAATTATGGGTGCGCCCGCCCACTCCCAGGAAGGCCACCCTAACAGGTGCTGTGCTCTCTCCTGGCCTGTCTACCTGCCCCTCTGCCGGCCCTGAATCTACATGCTTAAGTCTCACCTTTTGAGTTTTTGAAAAACGAACCCTCCACCAACCCTGCATTCTCTTTCGTTTCTCTGTTCCCAGCCAGGTGACCTCAAGCATGTCACTAAGCCTCAAAGTCCTCATCTGGAAAGTGGAGTAACAGACGGTGTGTGTCCTGGATGAGGAAGCAAACCCCCGGTGTGCCAGGCCGAGCGCCCGGCGCACCCGAGGCACCCGAGAAACGTTTGCTAATACCACTCATCACAGCCTCCCGGCTCTTCTTCACGGAGCGGTCTACCTTCCAGAAGACTGCTTATCTCTGTCGCCTGCTCACTCCTTTCACACCCTCTAGCTTGGCTCCAGTCTGACCCACTCTACTGAAGTGATAAGGTCACCAGTGACCCCGTAACTGCCAAACACAGCGGAAGCTCTTCCTATCTGACAACCTCTCCTTCGGCCTGCTGATACTCACCACTCCGGCCTTCGGAAAACCAAGCTGCCCCGTCTCCTTCCCGTGTCGCCGACCGCTCCTGCGGGGCCTCCCCCAGCTCCCCTTTGCCCACCAACCTCGCACAGGACCGGAAGGCGCTGGCCCCTCTCTCGTGCACACGGTGTTCCAGCGTGTAAATGCGCTCACACCCACAGCTGCCCTACTCTCCAACATCTACCTCGTTTCCAGCCTACTGCTCTCTCCAGACCCTCCGATCCCGTGATCCAACTGCCTGGTGGCTGTTTCTTACCAGAAGGTCCCGAAGGCACACCAAAGTCAAGCCCAAGGAAGCACATGAGCTTTCTTCTGAGTGCCGGTTCTCTGCCTTCTCTTCCCTTTCCTGGAAAGTTCTTTAACCAAGCAGTTCACCTCCTCCACTTCTCCCAAACCCTCATCTGCTCTTCAACTCCTCACACCTCGCTGTGACCAGCGCTGCTCTGGTTCACGCCCTCCGCTTACCTACATCTCTTCCAGCCTCACGTGGGTCACCCTACCTCCTTCCTCACCCTTCCAAATCCCCCCTTCCCACCAGGATAATCTTTCTGGAGAAATGCAAACCTGACCATGCCCCACTCTCTCTATCCGCCCCACTGACAGCGACACCCTCTGATCACCAGCTCTTCTGTGACCAGTGGGCTCAGGAAAGGCCGGGGGAGGCATCTGATTAATGAGACCCTCAACTTCTCTCATGAGGTCTACACCGGAGCAGAGTCCAAGAGCGCTGGGAGGTCTTTACGTGGGCACTGTTCATCTCAGATCACAGGTTCTCGGTAACATCTGAGAGGGGTCTGGAAGGCCAGCGCGAGTACACAGCCCATCTTGGAAACCGCCTTACTCAAACCTTCCCAACACCGTCCTAGTCCAAGCTACCACCACCGCTTGCCTTACTTACTAACCGGAACACAGACTCTGGCCCCTCTCCTAGTTCTCTCTGCACCGCATCTTTTCAAAACACAAGTAAGATCGCCTCACTCCTTCCACGGCATTCCACTGCCCTCAGGATAAAGACCCAATTCCTACCAGAGCGACTCCTCTTGTACAGCCCAGTCCTTGCTCACCTCTCCCGTTTCAGTCATTCGTTCCCCCTCACTCCCCACCATCCAGAAGGTTTTATGCTTTCTGACACGCTATTTCCTCCGCCCTCAGGGCTTCTGCACATGCTAACCAAGCCCGGCTGCCTGCTCTGCCTTGACTGCAGCCCAAGAACACTTCAGCAGAAGACACCAGCAAAGACATGCCCACAGATGTGCTCAGGTTCTCCGAGTGCCCTGTACCTCTCTCTCATGGGGCTTACCAGCTTGTCAGCACAGATTTTCTGAGATACTTATTACTCAACTAAACTGTCTCTAGCCCATAAGCTTCAGGAGGGTGGGAACAGGGCCCTTCGTGCCTACCGCTGCGCCCCTGCAGCTGCCCTAAAATACAGACAACCCTAGAACAACACAGGTGCAAACTGTGCGGGGCTACTTATACACATGCTTTTTCTGGAAAATGTGATAGAGTATAGTAAATATTAACTTCCTTATGACTTTAAAGATTTTTTTTCTCAAAAAAAATTTTTTTTGGGACGCCTGGGTGGCTCAGTTGGTTAAGCAGCTGCCTTCGGCTCAGGTCATGATCCCAGCGTCCTGGGATCGAGTCCCACATCGGGCTACTTGCTCCGCAGGGAGCCTGCTTCTCCCTCTGACTCTGCCTTCCACTCTGTCTGCCTGTGCTCGCTCTCACTCTCTCTCTCTCTTACAAATAAATAAATAAAAAATCTTTAAAAAAAAAAAAAAATTTTTTTTTCTCTTGCTTACTCTCTTCGCAAGAATACAGTACACGATACGTATCACATGCAGAAAATGTGTTAACTATCTGCATCATCAGTAAGACTTCTGGTCAACCGTAGACTATTAAGAGCTAAGTTTTTGGGGAGTCAAAAGTTACTGGTGGATTTTCAACTGCATAGGGGGCCAGCGCCCCGAACCCTGGCATCGTTCAAGGGTCAGTAAGTAAACTCCACTGCCGGAACACATCACTCAGAACATAAGTTAGGTGTCCGTGCTATAAAGGAACAATCAAACATACAAATCCACAAGGCAAAGTAAGGTGAAATTAGCTTCCAAGCCAATGCTGTTCAAGCTGTCTTCTACCTATCTGTCCATTGAATCGCCTGTAAGTACACAACACGTTAAGGCAAAAGCTCAAGAAAAATTAATAGGAAGAACTTGTTAAACTGGGGATTTTCTCCTTACTTAACTTAGAGACCATGCTGGGCCGGGCAGGGCGGGGGGTGTTGCTGAAAGAGACCACTGCTGTCCGTATTAGCCAGACACCCTGCTCCGGCTCAGCGAGCCACTCCCGGCAGCACGGTTTGAATGTGGCCATAAACGTCTCCAAGGGAGGACAGGCAGGAGATGATGACTTCCGGCCAACGTGTATGCTTTCAAACAAAGTCCCACACTGGCATATCATTCACAAACACGGCCCCGACGCTCTCACAAAGACAGATACAAACATAAACAAAGACCAAAGCACCCGCTGGGCACCACCCACCTGCAGGTCTTGCTGGAGACTTCTCCTGTTCAGGGAGGGGTGTGGCTGGGGAGCCCGCGACCCGCTCGGGCTCGGGCTCTTCCACGGGCGCTGGCGGGGGTGCGGGGACATCTCTGGGGGGAGGTGATGCTGAGGGTATGGTTGCCGGCTGCTCCTCTTCCTCTTCCTCTTCCGAGGAGGACTCAGATGATGATGAGGATGACGATGAGGAGGAGGAAGACGAGGAAGACGAGGAGCTGGATGAGCTGCTGCTCTCGGAGTCCGACGTGCTGTCGCTCTCACCATCTGAGTCAGCATACAGAGAACATTTGGAGGACGAATCGCTTTCCCCGTCCTCGCCTGGAAATCCAGAAGGGGCAATCAGGCGAGGTGGGAACACCCCTCACTTGGTCAAGCCATGGGTCCATTCACTGACTCTACTACAGACTGGTTAGGCTCTGCGCCAGGCGCTGGGAAGTCCGACCCTCAAGGAGTTAGATGAGCAGGCTATTGGTTCACAGCGGGACCAACTTCCGTGTGGAAGACCAGGAGAGTGTGGCAAAGGGAAGTCCTGGATTCCGCCTGAAGATCCAGGCAGGGGAGGGAGCCCCAGGCAGGAGATGCTCCAGTCAAGGAGGACAGGCAGAAATGAGGGCTAACCGAGGCGCCAGAGGTGAGGGAAACGGGAGCCCGGACACCGCTAAGCGCTCTGCGCTAACTACCGAAGACGCTCCCGAGGTGGGTCTCCGAGAAGCCGCCTGGAGAAGACTCGTAAGAAGGTTCCAGGTAAAACAAGCTCTCTACGTGTTGCACGCTCTACGCCCCCAAGAAAGGGAAATATGGCGGAAGGGCTTCATAAGAAGGTAAGAATTACGAAGTGTCTGAGGAACACAAGCGGATGAATTTAGAATAGATGGTGGTGGCGGCGGCCTGGGATGGGCCTGGAGCGTGGCGAGAGGGAGCCGAACAAATAAACAGGAGCTAGGTCATAAATGGCCCAAAGTACCGGGCTGAGGAGTCACCTTCTAGAAAATAGGGAGCTAGAAATAGACTTTATGGAGAGAAGCCGCAGGATCAGGTGTGCGCAGAAGGAAAGAGAATTCTGTCTGCAGACTGGAAAATGGACTGGCGAGGAGGAGGAATGAACCAAAGGCAGGGGATCCGTCAACACTGCTGCAGAGGACTCTAAGTGAATCTTCTCACTTCTCTCAAGTGAGTCTTCTACGACAGGCCAGCAGGACCAGAGAAGGCAACAAGTGCCAGCGACACGGAGGCGGCGAAACGGACAGACAGCGGTGACCAAGCGCGTGTGTGGCAGTCTCCCCGCGTCGAGCAGGGGACCCCACCCTCTACCTTCCTGAAAAGACAGCCTCACAGATCATCGCTCTCCCCGCCTGGCCTCTGCTGAAACGGCACTTCTCAGAGGCACTCCTTCTCCAGGAGCTCTAGAACACCCCATCTTTCCCCGGCTCCCCCACCCGTTACTCCCTACCCCAGTGACCTAGTTTCTCTTCTTCAAACCACAGATCTCTACCCAAGGCGCTACTACTTGTTCATTTGTCAAGTCTCCTCCTCCCCTCCAACCGATCCCAAGTGTCCCCAATACCTAGAACAGGGCCTGGTACCGAGTAAGGGCTCAACAGCTAGCTCTGAACAAGTGAAGGAGAAGCAAGACTAAACCATGTAGCCCAGACTCAGCGGATGTGGACGGACTAACGGGTGTCCAGGTGGAGAGTGGAGCTGTGTCTGGTGGTGGCAGCTGAGGGGGGAGAAGCACAGCTCGGGGCAGGGCTTCCAAGAGCAGCGCTCAGAGCAGAAAGGCCCAGTCTGGTAGTATCGGGGGCAGCAGCGGAACCCAGACCCCTCTTCTTGAGGGCCTGGGAAAGTAAGTTAGTTCTGCTGTCCTGCTTTCAGGAGAGAACTATGTGTCCGCACAGGAAGCAAGCAGAAGGGAGCGGCCTGGGTGTCAGTTACTGTCTACAATGGACCAAGGCTTCCAAAAGAGGGGACTAAAGGAAGCTGCTTTGGGGAAGAGCAAAGGAGACCAACACATCCAGCATGAAGCTTCTGTGCACTCAGCAAAGGAGGGTCAACAGGCGGCGAACCCGTTCTTCCCCAAGGCAGGGCTCTACCGTCCCGTCTGTACTTACCATCTGACGCTTCCGTCTCCTTCTTTGCCGTGTCCATGGCTTCCTCGCGCTCTTCATCTTCTTCATCTTCCTCATCCTCCTCCTCATCCTTAAAGAAAAGGACAAATGGGGACTCACAAGAACAAGACAGCGCTCCTCCAGGAGGCACAGCTATCTGGGCTCCAGCCCAGGGAGGAGCTGGTGATGGGGACGGGAACTCAGGAAGCTCTTGGCAGGGAGTGGGCGCCACGGCCCCTGCGCCTCACCTTCTCTGAGGAGGACTCCTGGGACGCCTCCTCCCCTTCGCTGTCCAGAGCAAAGGCCTTGCGGTGCTTGCCCTGGGTCTTGCTTCGCTCTTCGTCCCGCTTCGGGGGCTTGGTCCCCGGACGCCCAGGCTCTCCGGCCTCCTTGTCTCGCTCCGGGTCTAGGCCCAGTTGAGTGGCAGTTAGAGAATTTACCATCAGCAACAACAGTTCCCGTTCCCCTGGGCTGAGAGGAGCCTTGCACACAGCACTGCTGACCTTTCTGATGGTCCCACAACACAGACCTCATTTTACAGACAAGAAGCGGAAGCTCAACAGAGAAACACAAAACCCCCAGAGCTACCTAGCATTTTCTGTAGTTCAACCGCACCACACCTGTTTCACCTTTCATCCGTTTCTGGGTCTGGTGGAAGAGGGAGCAGACTGGCTACGCCTGCCCCAAGAAAACAGCACTAAGACCAACGGGTCTCCAGGGAAGCCAATCAGACTCAGTAAGGAAGTTCCCTGGCCACATAAGCCGCCAACCAACACCTCACACCCAGGCAAACTGGAAGGAAGGTTGGGGAAGAGCTTAAGCCTTAGACGGAGTAAGTGACCTGTTTGACCTCGACACCACAGGATTCTAGATGCTGAAATTACCATTTCTGTGTTACAAGGGAGATACGAAACGGGACATTGCAACCAGCACACCAGAGTAAGAACCACAACCAGGACCCAGGGATAACCCTATCTTAAGCTTCCCGTACCTCTCAGCACCGCTTCAACTCCGCACCGAAACCTCGACTTGGCCACTTGGCCAACACCTACCCCCCCTTCTCGCTGCTTCCAGCGTTCCTGCCCGAAGCTGGCAGCCCCTTCCCCTTCCTGCCCCCCCCGGACTTCCCACTCACCATCTTCATCTTCCTCAGCTGGAGTGGAAGGACGGGGCCTCTTTTCTTCGCTGGCCTCGGAAATTTCTGAAGGCTCTTTTCGCTTCACCTGGAGCGTGGGAAGAGATGTTGGGAACATTCATGGTTCCCAACCACCCTCTACTTACCCCAAGGGAGAGAGGTCCCCACCCCACCCTCTCCTCCCTATGAAGCAAGATCAGTTCTAGGTACCTTGAAAGAAGGCAGACGCAGGGCCCCTCGCAGCCCTGATCCAAAGGCGAAGGCCTCGATGCCCGTGGTACCCCCGCTCTTGGCCCAGTCTACGAGGGACAGCAGGCCCGGCTCTTTGAGTTTTGTCTTCTCTTTATCCTCCTCCTTGGCTTGCTGTTTGGCTGCGTTCTGGAATGGCTGCAGGCAGTAGGGGGACTGAGCCCCGGAACCCAGGCGCTCCCTCCTGCCTCCTGCCTGAGAACTACTCCCAGGTCCCAGGAATACAGAAATGCATCTCCTCACTCCTCTATTTGACACAGATCTATGCCACACCTCCCGTGCACCAGCCCCTGTACAGCGTCTTCTCCAAAGTCTGCTCGTTTAGTCCGCCCACCTCACAAAGCAGCTACTATTAGCCCCACTCTACAAACGGAAACGTTGAAGATCGAAACTCAAGAGATCTAAGGGCCTTACAAACCAGAAATCTACTTTCTCCCACGGAGCCCCAAGGTCTCCCAGGCCAGGCAGCGCCCCTCACCTTGGCCTTCTCTTCTTTGCTCTCCCACCACTGGTCAAAGGCCCCAAAGGCCACATTCTCCACCATCTTGCGGTTGAGGTCTCGTTGCATGATGCTCTTCATCTCTTGGACAAGGGTGGCCAGCACACGTCCCACAGTGCCTGCCGATGGTAGGGCCTTGCCCTCCGCCAGCTCTGCTTCCTCCCTGGGAGGTAGCCGGGCCTCTTCTCCCGAGACCGAGGAGGAGGGCAGGGGCTCGGCTGCCACGGGCAAAGGCAGGTGGTAGGCCTCCCGGGAGTAGGCCCCTCGGCCTTCCTGCCCTTGTGTGTACAGAGCATACGGTAAGCCATAGGCTGCCTCTTGGGGGGCTGGGAATGGGAGGAAGGCCTCCCCAAAGGCTCCACCAGGGGGACCAGCTGAGGCAGCAGTCAATCCCTTGCCCTGCCGCAGCTGGTGAAGCCGAGTTAACATCTGGGTCTGCATCTGGAAGGACATGGGCATCCCTCCCCACTGAGCCCCAAGTCGATCCATGAGCTCTAGGGAGTTCACAAAGTCATAAATGTGGGGGGGTGGCGGAGGAGGTGGGGGGTACTCGGGGGGTGGCGGCCCATCAGGGCGTGGTGGGAGGAGGTAGGCAGGCTGGTGGGGAGGGTACCCAAGGGGCAGAGAAGCCAGGTAAGGAGGGGGAGGAGGGGGCGGAGGCGGCGGCGGCGGCGGCTGCTGGGGGGGTGTTGGGGCCGGAGGGGGTGAGCCGCCCCTGTCATCGTCGGAGATCTCCATGTCCTCTCCGGAAGAGCATGGAGAAGCCTGCAGGGACGCAGAGGCGGGTCACGGAAAGCGTCTGTCTATTCCCAGGGCTGTCCCTCAAATCCGTTCTCTTGCCTAATTCCCTCCCCCGAAGGGTCCAACCCTGCTTGCCGGATCCCAGGCACCTCTGCTGGCTGACCCCAAGCTCACCTGGTTCTGTCCATTGGCCTTAGGAGACTCCCGGGTAGCCCCGGGTTCCCCACTCCCCGTCGGGGCCACGTCCTCAAAGTTAGCCGGGGCTGGAGGGGGTGTGCAGGGACCGTGACCTGACCCCGAAGGCACCTCGCTCCCTGAGTCTCTAGACCCCGGGCCTGCGGTGCTGTTCTCTTCCTCTTCCTCTGTGTCGGAGGCCAGGAAAGAAAACTTGGAGCGCTGCTCCTTCAGCAACATCTCAATGCGGGAATCCAGGCTGCTGTGCTGAGCGAAGGGCACGCTCTCATTGGTGGTCTCTGGGGCCGGGGAGCCGGAGCGGGCAGGTGAAGCTGGGCGGGGGGAGGTCCGAGCTTCCTCTCTCTCCGGGCTGGGCCCCCCCCCACCCCCGCCTCCACCAGGTTCTGGAGGCTCCGGGGGTGGGGCTTCTGAGGCAGGCGGCCGGTAGTCCTGGTCAGCGGGCCGGCTGGGCTCAGGGGGCAAGTAGGAGGTGTAGGAGGGTGGGAAGCGCTCAGCTGCGTTTTCGGCAAAGGCTGCCCCAGCGGGCTCCTCCCGAGTCGCCCGGCGGGGAGGGTAGGAAGCGTGGCGCTGGTAGCGATTCCAGCTCTCGTAATACGCGGGGTAGCTCGAGTCAGTCCCGCGGAAATGGGAGGACGACGAGGAGGACGAGGACGACGAGGATGAGGAGGAGGACGAGGAGGAGGAGGCGGCAGTGGCTGCAGTCGTGGCGGAGACAGCTGTGGAGGTGGTTGTGGGGGCTGAAGATGCGGAGAAGTGGCGGCGGGAGAAGGAATCTTGGTAGCTGTTCTCCGAGCGCCGGGGCTTGAAGGAGGTTGAAGTGGTGCTGGAGAGAAAGTACAGGAGTTAGCTGCGCTCAGCTCTGGAGGACCAAACCCTAGAGTCCTGGTTCTCAGGACTCGAAGCCCCTCGAGACACCGCCCCCAAAGAAAAGTCTAGATGCTCTTGGGTTTCTAGCTAGACAGTGAGTTCCCCGAGGACAGGGATATGTTAGCTGAAGCCACACCGAAACCAGGACAAATGGCTCCCAATGCCCTTTTAGAGAGACTCCAGGTATCTTCTTCCCAGTGGCAACTCCCAGAATCTGGGGGTCCCAGAGGTGTTCATTCTGCACCTGCTGGAGTAGGCAGAGTCCTGAGAGTAGGGGGTGCTGCCCCGAGATGTGTAAGGGGTTCCTTGGGAGGACTGAGGGGTGAATTGGCCAAAGGAAGATGGGGTGTCTTGTCGGCTGCTGGAGAAGCTCGTGTCCTGGGAGCAAGGGGTGCCATTGCCAGGAGTGCCCACACCAGCGGTGCCCGCCGGGTAGGCCGCCGTGTCAGACGAGGAGCGGCGGCGGGATTCGGTCTGGAACGGCAGAAGCAGAGCAGGGAGAACAGAACAGATCAAGTACCACGTGACAACCTGTCCTTTCCCAAACCAAGAGCCCCAATTCCCCGTCCTCTGAAAGCATCTCAGCATCTTTTCTCGGTTCTTGCTATCCTCAACAGGGAAGTCCAGAACCTCTCAAATACCGTTCCTGGCACCCGAGGACCGTGCCCGCGTGGCTAGGGCCACAGCAACCACAAGCTACTTACTGTCTCAGGGGCCGCACCAGAGCCTTGGAACTTCTCACTCAGGGCCTTGCCCCCGGTGGGCACTGTCTGAGGGGTGTAGGAGCCGTTGACTATCAGTTCATAGTACTTCATCCGCTGCTGTCCTGGAGGGAGGAAGAGGGGAACCATCAGACTGAGACAGAGAAACCCCTCCTCCCCGATCTGTCGTTCCCACTTCTTCCTCAGACCTCCAGTTTCCTACAATTTCTTGGCGTCTTGGGCTCAGGGACTCCAGCTATGTTACCTCTATCTTTGGGACCTCCTATTTCGTCTCTGCCTAATGATACTACAAACGACATACTGAACAGTGCTGTGCAGCTTATAAATAAACACCTCTATTTATCTTACGGAGTTGGATATCACCAGGAAAGAGAAGCACCAGTACCCCTATTTTATAGGTTCAAAGAAAATTGACCTGCACAAAGTCACAAAGTTGGTCAGTGGCAGACGAATTCAAACCCAGATCATCTGATGCTACATCCCACCATGCTCTTCATCCTATAAACTAAAGGTGGCAAAATGGCAGCCTGAGGGCTAAATCCAGGCCACAGTTATCTCACTTGCCCAACAAAATCTCTTAAGAAATTTGGGGGAGGGGGTTGCAGCACTTAAAACCCTGAGATTGCACACAGAAGCCTAGATTTGTGACTTAATAATAAAACAGTACTTGGCAATATTGGCAATATTAGTCCTCATTCCCACTTGCAAACTGGCTAATGCCGACTAACAGCTGCCTCCTTCCGTGGCGCGTTACTCCCCAGGCCTCCCCAGGCTTCCCCAGTCCCTCGCTCCTCCCTATGGCCTCTGCACGCACAACCCCAGGCTGCTTCAGTCCTCTGCACAGGTCCCAAATTCTCGATCCCAAATCTCAAAAACCCAAGAACCTCAAGCCTTTTTTGGAACTTGACCTCAATATCTGATCTGAGCTGGGGGGATTTACTAGCTTATACCGATCGTACCTAGTGTGACCCTTTGTACGTTTTCTTACAAATACGGTTCCGTGCTGGCCTATACGATGCTACCCAACCTTGCCAAAGATCACAAACACACGCAAAACACACAAAAAGCCATAATCCCTCTGTAAAATTCTAATTTCAGAAACACACCTGGCCCCAAGAGTTTCACGGAGGAATCATGAACCTGATCACGTGCCCGGCCCACACAGCCATTTGCACGTACAGTCTCTGCGGGAGCTCAACCTTAGGCAGCAGGCAAGAGAGCCCTCACCTTTGATGTCGAGCTGGGCATGGATGATGTTGCCCATGACGGAGGTAAGGTGGAGGTTTTTGACTGTTTCCTTGGCTCCCCGAGTGCTAGTGAAGAGCACGCGGGCCAGGCCCAGGTGCTTGCGAGTACGGGGGTGAAGAAGGATCTCTACCTCTTCCACCTCACCGTACTTTCGGCACATATCCTTCAGGAAGGTCTCCCGCACGTTGTCATTCAGCCTCGCGAAAGTCACTTCCTTCAGTGGGATCTGTCCGATATAGAACTCATCCAGCTGTGGAGAGGACAGGAGGTTTGAGTGGGGTCTCAATACTGACCACGGTGCCTTTGCCCTTTGGGAAGCCTGGTCCAGAGAAGACCTGGAAACACAGGCAAAGAAACGGGGAAAGGGCCCCAACAAGACTGACCCCTCTCTGCTCTGCCTTCTTGTCACAGAATACCACAAGAACCAAGAACATACAACTGAGAAGTACGCACACGCGGAAAAAATTAATTGTAGAAACTCACTCACTAGTTTACCTTTTGCCACGGACTGAACAGTAGGAACGCAAAGATGAAAAAAAATAAAGATTTTGGTTCAAAAAAGCAGATAAGACAGACACACACAGTCCCAAGAGGACACAAATGTCATGTGACATGAGTGTCGACGGGGTGTCTGGAGGCCCGGTGAGTGCAGGTAGGGAAGAATTCGTAAAGAGGGTGTCACTCATATAGGCTTTTTGGGGAGCGAGAGTTCACCAGGTGACAAGGACTGTAAGACACAGAACTGTAAAAGTACTTGGCATTTCACAGGAGCTGTAAAACGTACGGTAGCGAGGAACACAGGTGTACACGAGGAAGGCAGGAGATGAGGCATGGCCAGATCAATAACCGTACGTGCCAACGCACAAAACATGGACTTGGCAACGAAAGTAATGTAAGAATAAAATACAAAAACACACGGCAGGGTGCAACACGAAACGGGAGAAGAGAAAGCGGCAAGGAAACCCAGAAAAATGAATATGAGAGTCTGCATTGAAAAAACAGCAATGGAAATAGGAAAACTAAGATAAAGCGAAGATCAGTTTAGGAAAAGGAGTCAGCAAGCCTAGGTAACGCGTTACGTAATAAAGAAGAGGGCAATCAAAGGATGACTCCCAGGCCTCCCGTTTCTGCAGCTGAGCAGACGGCTAGCGCTCGCCAGTAAATCTGCAGCTGACCAGACGGCTAGCGCTCGTCAGTCAAAGGGAGATGGAAGGGGTAAAGGTAACTTGTCCCCCGTCTCTTGAGTTTGCTGTGTCTCCGGGGCCTCCAGATGGAGCTGTCCCTCTCCAGGCATACAAGTCTGGAGTGGAGAGACTGAATTTGTCTGGGAACAGAAAACTGGAAGTCACAAGCACGGGCATGAGAAAGACGGTCCCGGGAGCGTACAAGGTGATAAGAGGTGGGGGGACCTGACAGAGAACTCCCTACAAATGAAGGAGAGTAAAGAGCGAATGGAGCAACCAAGAACCACCCGTTTCAAGGGCCAGTCCACGGCCTGATGAGAATCCTGCCCAGGCAGGGAAACGGGAATTTTCTGAGGGAACGAGATGGAGGATCACGTGGCAAAGGAGTGCTAAGGACTCCAACGAAGGCGTCCCCAGCCTGTCACTCTGCTGAACTGTGGAGCAACTGGGGTCCTGCACCAGGGCGCCTGTCACTCTGCTGAACTGTGGAGCAACTGGGGTCCTGCACCAGGGCGCCTGTCACTCTGCTGAACTGTGGAGCAACTGGGGTCCCGCACCAGGGCACGGTCATGCTGTGCGTCTTCTGGGGGTGCCCCAGGCCGGGTACAGCAACTGAACATGCCTGCACTTCCCCGTTCAGGTAGCCAGCACCCCCGCCGGGAGCACCTCGCCTGCACCTTTCCACGACTCTTCTCCAGAGCGACTCAGTGTCCCCGCCTCAGAGATGACACGATCCGGCTGCCACCCGCAGAGACGAGCCCCCGTCCCCTGTACTAGCTTCTGCTGAGACGCTATGACCAGGCCGGCTCCTCCGCACGCGCACCCACCCATCAAGGGCCACCGCACCCCGAGTCTAGCAGACACCGACCTTAAACTTGGGGACCGGGAGGGAGAAGTCTCTGTTTTTGGACCTGACGTGGCAGCGGGGGTCCTGGAGGTCTTCCACGGGTATGTACTTCGAGTCCTAGCAAGAAGCAGGCACAGAAACAGCTGCCGGCGAGCCAGGCCGCTGAGCTCGGAAAGCGCGTCGGCCGCGCGCGCAGGAGCAGGGGCAGGAGCAGGGTCCCGGCGGCCCCTCGTGAGAAGGCGGGCCGCGGGCAGGAAGGTCAGGCTGCCCAAGCGAGCTGACCGAGCGCCCCGCGGGGCACGGCCTGGGCACTCACGTTGACGCTGAAGTGGACGCCATCGTAGCGGTACACCTTCTGAGAAGGCCTGCGCAAGGCAGGGTCCAAGGCAGGATCCACGATGAGCTTGTAGTTCCGCCACTGGAAGCTCGGGGCCTTCTGCCCATCTCCCCCGCCTTCCTGATCCATCGCTGCTCATCTACCCTGTTCGCAGAGGGGGCAGGCGCGGGGCTGGGGCTGCGGCCCGACTCCCGGCCGCCCCTCCCCGACTCGCCGGGACGTGGGGTCGTCCCCTCGCCGCAGTGTCCACACCCCGCCGCGACCCGCGGCCCCCCAGACGCCCCCCGCGCCCGCTCTCACCACAGCACCCCATCCTCTCCGCACCTCCCAACTCTCCCGCAGGCCCCCAGGCCCGCCGCGCGCCCCCTTCCCTCCCCGCTCGGCCCGGCGCGCGCCCCGCTTGGCCCCAGAGCCAGACCCCTCCCCCGCCCCCTGGCAGGCCCCGCCCCCTCCCGCCTCCTCACCGGCCAGCGGCCCGGGCCGAGCCCGGCTCTCGCTCCCACACACCCGCTCGCGTCCCCGCGCCCCGAGCCTCTGGCCAAGAGGTGGCACCTCGTCGGGGCGTTGGAAACACCGCGAGACCGAGCCCGAGACCCGGCTTCGGCCCCGAATCGGGGCGGGGGGGGTGGGGGGAACGCGCGCCGCTGCCCTCTCCTCCCGCCCCGGCGCGATCGGCCCCCCCATCCCCGCGCACGCGCGGCGAGGCCTCACTCACCCGCTCGTGGCGAGCGGCTCCCCCTCCCCCCACCCCGCGCGGCACCTCAGCGGCGCGAGGCGGCGGCGGCGGCGGCGGCGGCGGCAGCGCGAGACCCGGCCCCGCAGCGGTGGCGGCGGCGGCGCCCCCCCACCACCACCTCCCCGGCGCGCGCACCAAACACCACCGCCACCTGCGTGAGGCCCAGCGAGCACAACGTCTACATTCGCACTTTCGCCATGGGTGCCGCCAGGAGATCCACGGGGCCGAGGAAAGCGGCTTCGCCTCGGCCGGCGCCCTTTAAGGCTCGAAAGGTGCGGCCCAGGGAACCTGGAGATTGGCCGCATTCCCCGGAGAGTGGGCTTCACCACGACTATCCAGCTGCTTTGGCCAGGGGTCCTTGACGAATCGGCGGCGACGGAAGCGGCGACTAATCCCTGAGGAAAGGGGGGCGGGGCGGAGGGGAGGAGGCCAGCCAGAGCTGGGGAGATTTGAGTGGTGCGTTGAACAGGCGCAGATTCGTCAGGCGGGCGGGGCGAATCGGTGGACGGGATGCGCGCTCCTTCGCTCCTCTTTCCTGCCTCTTCCCCGCGCGGCCAAAGACCTAGAAGGCTGCAGATTCGCCACAGGTTCTGGCCTCGCTGTCGCCTCCCTTCACCCGTCTTGGCGGAGTCAAGAAACGAACGCCCGGTTAGCCAAGCCCTGTTGGCAGAGTCGGCCACTTTATCGGGATCTGTCTTAGTAGCACAGCTTAGGGGAGGCCCAGTTCCGGCCCCGGGTAAATGGCTACGGCCCAACGCTGCGCTCGGAGTACGATGAGAATTTCCGGCGGAGTATAGGGAGGCCCGAGTAATTCCGAGGAAGAGCCGACCTAGCGAATCTGCGGACCCTCCTGTGGGCGGGGCCGAAGCGCCGCGCGCAGAGGGCGTGGCCAGGGCGCGCCGAGCCCGGCGTCGCGGGGCGCTTCCGGTCGGGCCCTCCGAAGGCGGGCGGGCCGGGAGGGGGCGGCGGAGGCGGAAAAGTACAACCGCCCGCGGTGACTCAGGCCGTTGGCCTGGCGTCGCGCGTAACGCGGGGCAGGTTCTCCGGTCGCCACCGCCCCGGGCCGCTCGCTGAGGGGCCCGCACGGCGGACTGGGGGGACTGAGGCCGGCAGGAAGCGCCTCTTGCCTGCTCTCGACCCTGCGTCCGCGGGCAGTCGAGGCCGCCTCAGTGCGCTGACAGGGCGGGGGCGCCTCGAAGCCCTGGAGCGGGTCGGTTCTCCGGGCGACGTCCCCTTGCCCCAGTTTTCAGGTCGGGGTGCGGGCAGGCCCTGAGCTACGCGGCCCCGGCGCTCGAGGGCAGCACCGGCCGGGCGCGGGGTCACCGGGCCGCGCGTCCCGTTCTCGGCCTGGGACGCGGGACGTGGTGGTTTCCGGGGGACGGCCCTGCCCGGGGCCCTCGGCTCGAGCTCGCCCGTATTTCGGGCGCGTTAGTCCGTCACCGTGTGACCCCGGGCCGCTCCCGGGGCGGCTCCTCTGCGGGGCCTTAATCCCTGCCCCGGGGGCCCGTGCGGGCCGGTCAGGCCTGGTTCACGCGGACTCGCGATTCCGAGGAGAAGAGAGCGGACGGGCCCGGCCGAGCCTCGCGCGGAGAACGGCCGAGAGGACTCGAGCCCCTCGAGAGCTAGAGGAACCGGCGCGGAGAACCGACAGAAGCGGGGGGCGTCCCGCGGCTCCGTCCCGGGCCTGGGCTTGGCTCCGGCGGGAGCGGCCGCGGTAGAGGGAGTCCACGTCTCGGCTCGGGGCGAGCCCTCCGTTTCCTCAGGCCTGTTTCCCGGGTTCCGAGACGCGAATGGTAGAGACTGGTCCCCCGAGGGGGCCTGAGCGCCCGGAAGGGCACCGGGAGCAGCTTGTCGGAACCCACCGGCGACGGCGGGAGACTGGGCGCGGGGGCACGACTCCGCGTCGGAGTAACTCGGCCTCCCGGCGAGGAGCGTCAGGAGCGGTCGCGCCCGGAGCCACGCCGCCCCCAGGGACCCTGCTGCCACCGGCTCGCAGGAGTAAGTCACGGGGGCACCTGCCTTTACAGTCCTGGGACGGAGCCCCAGGTCGCGCCCTGCTCAGTGGGGACTCGGCTTCTTTCTGCTCGCGCTGTCTCAGATGAATAAACTATTTAAAAGAAGAGAGAGTCCCCTGATCCCAAGGAGGCGGCCCCTTCACCCCATTCCAAGCCAGAGAGACATCCGTGAAACGCATTTTATTCTACAAAACAAGGTGCATCAAAACCGCAGTGTCGGAACAGCTCTGTATTCCAAGGGCTAGCGACGGGACCTTCTCCCCCCACGACCCTTGCTCGGGAGTCAGGTGGTCACAGAGGCCCTCCGGCTCCACACCTCGGCGGCCCTAGCCTAGGAGAGTAGGAACCAGAAGCTCAAGTGTGGGTCTAGGGCAGCGGAGCAGGCACTTGAACCTCCCAAACCAGGAAGGCTCCTCCTAGGAAATGCTGGCCCGACGTCTGTGGTAGAGCCCCCCAAGTCCTCGTCTGCGGCAGGTGAGCAAGCACCGGAACCCATCAAGACCTGGCGATGGGGAAAAGCCTCCCCCACATGCCTACGTAGATTCTACAAAAACAAAGCAAGGGCTGACCACATTCTGAGGCAGCTGGGTGGGTGTGCAACCTTCTGGCCTCCACATCCTGGATGGGGGTAAGTGGCTAAGGGTCAGCACCAAAGGTCTGACCAGGTCTCCGGCCTCCGCTCTACCTACCAGGATCCTTGGACTGACGCCCTTCGACTTCCTCGCTCCTCCCAGCCCAGATGTAGCCTGACTGGGATCAACCGATAGGGAGAATCCCCGGGAATGTGGAGGCTGCCCCAAGGACCCTGAAGGCAGGAATCTGGTCTCTACCTGAGAGTGGCCACAAGAAGTGGCCCCAGGCAGGGGCAGGGAATGGGGCCCGTGGACCTGGGTCCCCTTGCGGACCAGAGGGAGGCAGTGTTGGCCCCCGTGGCGCGCAGCGGCCTCACACAGCCTGCAGCTCCCCCTGCAGACGACTCAGCTCCTCTAGCTCCTGCTTGTGGCGGTCGGTCTTGTGTGCCACCAGGGAGCGGTAGAAATGCAGGGCAAAGGCTACGAACACAAGCCCCACCGGTACCATGATTGCCGTGGAGGCCATGGCCGCTTGCCAGCCTGGTCCGTGGGCCCCTCCACCAACGCATGCTTGCCGGGGTGGGCAGGCCTCCGGCGGCTCAGACTGCGACGGAGCTACGGAGGCAGACGAGGGCTTAGAAGCTGGACTAAGGGAGGTAGTCCGTGGTAACAGAGTCCCAGGCACCTGGGAGGCAGGTACCACGGAGGCCGGTGTGCCCAAGGGCGTCCCAATGGGCACAAACTTGACCCAGCCCACCAGGACAACTTCAGCGAGGAAGAGGAAGGTGCCCAAGGCAGTGGAGAAGCCCCAGGCCAGCTCCACGTAGCGGTGCAGTCGCTGGTGTGGCGACTGGTGGACAGAGTTGAGGTTGTGGATGTTGCTGACGGCTTCTATGTGGGGCAGCAGACACGTGGAGACCATGAGTGCGAAGAGGTGCACAGCGACGAGCACGGTGGTGCAGGCACTAAAGGCCACCAGCAGGCCTGGCGGGTACTCGTGGTCGCTCTCCAGCTGTACCTCCACCATGGCCACCTGTGGGGACAGAGGAGACGGACTGAGGGTTGGCTGGCCTGCTGCTGTACATCCCCGGTGTATCCCTAGGGCCTAGAACGGTGGTAAGGCTTCCTGTCGTTCTGGCTTTGGTCTCTGCACCTGGCTATCGAGAGGGCTGACACTTCGGCTGAAAATCTTTCCTTGTTATGGGGGTTAAAAAAGCAGATTCTGAGGGCTCCTGGGTGGCTGGGCCAGTTAAGGGTCTGCCTTCGGCTCAGGTCATGATCCTGGGATCGAGCCCCATATTGGGCTCCCTGCTCAGTGGGGGTCTGCTTCTCCCTCTCCCTCTCTAATAAATAAAATCTTAAAAAAAAAAAAAAAAAAAAAAGAAGCAGATTCCAGAGCTGGGCTTCCTGGGTTCACTCAGCTCTGCAAGCCATGGAATCTTGAGCAAGTGATTTCGCTCTATGCCTCCATCTCCTCGTTTGGAAAGTGGGGACTGATCATGGCACCTTACTTGCCTTACAGGGTTCTTGTGAAAATTAAACGAGATAATGTACACCAAGCACTAAGCACAGTATAAGGCACACAGTAAGCACTAGGTGTTTGTTACTTATTAGTAGGGTTATTAACTGTTATTAATACTGGTGTTATTATTAGTGGCCTAAACACTGCTAAGAGGTTCTGGGGGCAGGACTGGCCCCAGTCCTGTCAGCCAGTCCTGCTAGGGGAGAGCAAGGCTCTTAAGAACACTGAATGAAGTCCAAGGGCAGAGTTTGCAAAGTGGTGTACCATGAACCCAGCCAACTTTACACACATGTTTTGCTTGGCTCATAGTGTGTTTTTTTAGAAACTAGTCTGTACTTTTAAAACTCAAGAGATTTCCTATAAATATCCTTATTTCCAGTTCCTCTTGAAAATTTGGAAGATCTGGTTACACCAGACCCACATTCCTCCATTTCAGCTACAGCTAGATTTGGCTCATGAACACTCCCTTGGACAGGTCATGAGATCTCCTGATAGCCACAGTCCCCACTCAGCCAACTTGGCGTCCACAGTACCTGCCTGTCCTTAGCAAACATTTGCTTTTATGATTCTACGGTTGTATAAATTCGGATTCCAGAGCCAGACTATCTAAGTTCAAATTCTGCCACGTCCTTGCTGTGGGACCCTGGGCAGGTGTCTTAACATCTCTGATCCTGTTTTCTCAACTGTCAAACAGCCATAGCAGTGGTACCTACTTCACAGAATAATAAATGTGAAACACAGAGAAGCTGGTACTGCATGACAGGGCAGTACAATTTGTATCGTGTTTTTCTAACCCAGGCTACCTAGACCCCAGAATCTAGATCTCTCCCCAGGCCTGGTTCTTGCAGGATCCATCCGATTGCTCTCGGGCTGGGGGAAGGAAGAAGGTACACAGCCTGGAGGGTGGTGGCAGGGAGACAAGGCTAAGTATTTTGGGAAATTGGGCCATGGCGAGTGTTCGCAGTTTTCCACAGACGGAGATCTGGGCCAGGCCTAGGCCTGGTTTCTGCCAGAGTCTGACCCAGCCTTGCTCTTGCCCGTCAGGACTGGGGCCATTCCTGCCCTCAGAACCTACTCATCTGGTCTTTAGAAGGACCTGGCATTTAAGTTGTCGCCCCAGCAACCTGCAAGTCCAGCAGCAGGCTTGGGAACAGGCTGACCGTGGGAAGGGTGGGGGTTGGGGACCTCCCTCAGCTGGGTCCATGAAGTCACTTCCTTCTCTCTGCGGTCAGTACAGGTGAAAGGGAGCCACTTCCTCGTCCCTAGCGGACTCCGTGTCAGGGAAAGTGGGCTGGCCCATACAGAAAACCAGAGACCTTGGATGACCCCTAGGGATAGACTTTTCCTCTCCTCGTTCAAATACAAAGGCTTTGGTCAAGAGCAGGGCAGAGACTAGCGCAGATCACCGAGCGCCGTGACCCCTCTATCCGTCCCCATCTCCACCTATGCCTAAGAGGATCCCCTCCAGCTTGTTTTCTCCTTCCCATCACGATGGTGGGGAAAGTCCGCACTAACAACAGTTCAGGGATGCAGGGTCGTTCAGGTTCGTTCTGCAACCTTCATCTGCTGAGCACCCTTGGCAGAGGCATGGCCCGTTCGGGGCCCGGGTTTCTGTGCCTGCGCAGCCAACAGGCAGTCTGAGCCATCTCCGATGTGTGTCCCGCTCTGACACGCGGGGATCTAGAGCTCCCAAGAGTCAGCTCCGCCCCGGCAGCTATTTGCAGGCTCCAGAGGGCGCACCCTCTATGGTCCCCCAGATTCCCACTGGCCCTCGAGGATTTGGATGCCTGTCCAGGGCCACACAGCTGGCCACAAGCCCAGAGGACGCAGGATTTGTGTCTGCTGACTCCTCCGGCCCCAATTCCTGCGAGGCCACCGCGGGGACCGGGGACCGTTAGCTGGTGTCACCGTCCCACACGAGCCGTTGATCAGATCAGGAATCATGCAGCCGCTTCCCCATCACCTCCTCTCCCCAGCAGCTTCCTCAAGGGCCATCCCCTCTGCTCAAAGCGGTCCTGGGTTCCACCAAGAACTCTCTGTGGCTGCTGGGGACTGGCCACCCCCTGGGCACTGCCGCAGCCCGTTTAGTTTCTTGGCTCCCGCAGTTCTGGTCCGACCACCCCCACGCAGCTCTGAGTTGCCCTGGGCGCCCTGGCGGGAACCTGGTAGTCGCTTCTGCCTGGAACCGCGCTCCTGGACCTCTCTGCCCGCGCTTGCCCAGACACTCCCCTCCGGACCCCTCGGGGCTGCTTACGTCCAGGGGCCACTTCACGCCAAGGGTTCACACTCGCGCGCGCACGAAGGGAGCCGCGTAGTCCCTTGGGACCGTGTCGGCCCCGCTTTACCTCTTCAAAGCCCCTTCCGCCCACCCCATCTCCTCGGGCACCCCTTCGCTTCGCCCCACGGGCCCCAGCCCCAGCCCGGGAGCCCCCGCCTCCCCTCACCATGGCGAAGCCCGAGAGCAGGGCGGACGTGCGGCTGGAGGCTTTGAGCTTGGCCCGGCTGAGGTAGAGGCGGCGCCAGCTGAGCGCCCGCAGCGAGTGCTGACTGGCCCCCATGAGGTCCAGGTAGCCGCGGTGCACGAACTCTCGGTACGTGGCCGAGCCCGCGGGGCTCTCGGCCTCCGGGTTCAGCGGGGCCTGCTCGCCCGCGTCCCCCTCGCCGCCCTTCATCCTGGGGGCCGCGGCACTGGGCGGGCCGGGTGGTCACGGGGGCGCCGAGTCGCCCCGGGGGCCCCCCGAGGGGCGGCCCAGGCCGGCGGAAGGCCCCATCCCCCGGCGGGGCGAGCAGGGACGCCGGCGGCCGGCGCCCGGGAAGAGGCGCCCGGGCTGAGCAGGAAGCGCAGGCGTCCGCGGGCAGCGCCGGGGCCCGAGCCCGAGCAGCGGCCGAAACCAGAACTGGGGCGGGGGCGGAGCCGGCGCGGCCACGTGACGGGGCGGAGCCAGGGGGCGGGGAGACCGCCGGCAGAGATCCCAAGGGACCTCGCGACCCCGGCCGCTTCGCCCCCACCCAGGCGCCCGAGCTCGAGCGTAGGGCCAGGAGTTCCGGGGCCCGGGCCAGGCCGGCACCCTCGGACACCCCCCAGATGCCCAGACGTCCACACCCCTTCCGTTAACGGCGAGCCGGGAAGAGGGGAACCCATCCGCCGGCAGGGATCGCAGGGAGTCCGGCATCAGCTCCGAGAAGCTAGGAGGTCCTAAGGACCCCCGGGTGCACCCAACAGCCCCCTTCCCCAGGAGGCCCCAAGGATGAGCACTGCGGTCGTCCCAGCGCTCCCCCACCCCAGCGCCGGAGAGACACACACGAACGCGGCGGCCCTGGCTGGAAGATTTTGAGTTTTATAGCAAACCGTATGGTACAGACCTGGGGCCCAGGGGCCCAGCCCGGCTGGGACCCCCCACCAACTTGCCCCCGCCGGGCTGCCTCCACCCCTCCCCCAAGCGGCCCCATCCTCAAGCCTTTCGCGATACCTAGAACCCCCTCCCCTCCGGCCTTTGGTCCGCCCAGTCCCTCCCCCCACCCTCGCACCTCCCTGTTACCTGAGGTATGTGGATAGATTCCCCCCTCCCCTACGTGGTACATCCCGGCTCCCCGGGGAGGGCTGGGCGGAGGGGCGGGACCTGGCCCAACTCCTCCCCCTGGCTCCCCAAGCCCCGCCCCCGCCCCAGGAGGGGTGGGGGAGGGCCAAGAGTCTGTTACTAAATTCCCATGGCAACTAAGAGGGGCCATTTCCAGCCTTAGCACTGGCTTCGGGAGGTGTCCATTGGCTGCTATTTCCATGGCAACCAGGAGTGGCAGTTCCCTGGGCAAATGGGATACAAGTTTCCATGACGATGAAAGAGTGGGAAGAGCCACGCTGGAGGAGTCCCGTCTTCCCCCATCATCGGGCTGGCACCCCACCCCCACCCCCACCTCAGGTCAGGAGGGGTGGAGCTGCTCCATACAGTAAAGCAAGAGAGAGCCTGGGGGGTGGCGCAGTCCAAGCTGGGTGCCCACCGGTCCAGTCTCAGTCCAAGCCGATCAGTCCCCTCACTCCGGCTCCCCCAGGTCCGAGGTTCCCCCGGTTCAAGTAACACTTCAGTACAGATGAATGTTCAAGTATTGTGCGGGGAGGCGGGTAGGGGGCTGGGGTACCCCTCACCACTCCCCTGGGCCGCGCTGAACAGCGGGTAGGCCCGCGGCCCCCACTCCTCGCAATAGCTGCCATTGTCAGTGACGTTCAAGGAGTCAGGGTTGGGGGGGAAAGAACTGAAATCTGGGGAGGGAGTAAGGAGAGGGGTGTGACCCCGAGGGGGTCCTACTGCCCCCACGCCTGCTCTTTGCCCCCACCCCTCACTCAGCCCTGCCTTTCCCCTGGTTCCCCGAGTCCCCCATCTCTGACACGTGGATCCCCAATTGCTCCTCTGGTTTCCCTTTTTGGCCCCACCCCCACCCCCGAACTCCAAGTATCTGGTCTTTGTTCCCTGAACCCTTGGTGATCTGCTTTCTGCCCCCCCCCCCCAGCCCTGCTCCACCTCCCCCAGCCCCCCGGCTCCCAGGATCCTGTGTGCAGATACCCTTGCCCCATTACCCTCCCTCAAACTTGCACCTTACCCCCCTCCCACCATCCCTTTGGCTCAGCACCCCCCGTACCTCTGACCCACTCCCCCCAGGGGATGGACAATGAAGCAGGCGGAAGGGAGAGTGGACGGGAAAGAGAGACCCCCAGAGATATCAGTGCAGGGGGTAGGGATGGGGAGGGAGGCTGGCTCAAGTCCCTGGGCAGGAATCCCAAGTCATGGGGTGGGTAACCTGGCCTCCTGGCAGGGATAAAACGAAGGCCCGAGGTCCAGGCTCCTGATGAGTCCTGGGGGAGGGTGGGGGGCACCCAACTAGCTGTCCTTGAGAAGCAGCTTCTCCTCTGGGCAGCGGAAGGGGCCAGGGGGCCCAGCGGCTGCCAGCCGGGCACAAGCTTCAGGGGAGAGCTGGCGGCAGGAGCGCAGGTCTAGGCGGCGCAGGCGCGGGCAGCGGCGGAACAGCGGGAGGCAGTGGTCCGTGAGGCGGTGGCAACCTGGGGAGGGGTGAGGCAGTGGGAGCCGAGACCACAAAGGTTAGTGGGGGGTGGGCACTGGCCACGGGGACCAGCACACCAGCGGGACGGACACACAGGATGCTTACCGGCAAGATTGAGGTGCACCAAGGTCTCGCGGAGCGGGGAAGTGGGGGCTGTGAGGAGGTGGACGCTGGGGTCCCCGACGTGGGCGCAGTGGCTCAGGTCCAGGGCACTCAGCTGGGGCGCATGGCGCAGCAGGAGCCGCAGGGAGGCATCTGTCAGCTCCAGGCCCGCCAGGCGCAGCTCTGCTACCCCCTGCAGCCGCCCACGGCTCTCCGTTTGCCCTGGGCAGGCAGGGAAGAGGTCAGCACCGCTGGCGACTCCTGTGCCCACCCCCAGGCATCCAGACCAGCTGTGTCGGCACTCCTATGCCTCACCAGCCCCTAAACCTGCTTCCACAACAGCGGAGCCTCCACCTGCATTCTCTACACGGCTTAGTCTTCTCCCAAACCCCTGCACAACCTGACCTCATTTCTTCTGTCCACTGCTCATGTCGCGTCCTCAGCGAGGCCCTCCATGATCACTCCATTTGATCTGGTGACATCCCACCTGCTCCTACCCCTTCCCTGCCATTCGTGTTTCCCCTTTTCTTACCATGGGACCTTTTTTACCCCCCTCCTCCCACTAGAGTAAGTTCCCCAAGAGCAGGAATTTTTGTCTTGTTTTTGCTCTACCCCTAGCGAGGGACGTCGGTGCTCCGTACTACTCCCTCGTCTGACAAATGCCGTCTCTGATAGAACTGCCGCCCCAGGGTCCCCTGCTACCTCCCTCTCCTTCCACTGGCGACACCACCAGCCGGGTCCCATTCTCTCCATCCCCAGACACCCCTCGGGGACAACGGCACTCTTGCCGGGACCCCTGCCCCAGCCTCCCCACCCAGTCACGTCTCTCCTCTCCTTCCTGGCATTCAAGAGAGCGGTGCTCAAAAACAAACGGGACATGGGCCATCTGGTGGCTCAGTCGGTTAAGCATCTGCCTTTGGCTCTGGTCATGATCCCAGGGTCCTGGGATCGAGTCCTGCGTCCGGCTCCCGGCTCAGCAGGGAGCCTGCTTCCCCCTCTCCGCCCCACCGTGCTCTCTCTTCTCTCTCAAATAAATAAAATCTTAAAAAAAAAAGTGGGGCACCATCGCTCCTCTACTAGAAACTCTTGAGCGCCCCTTTTTGGTTAGAACATTCCAGTTCCTGTAAGGGCTCATCCCTGTCTCTGTTCCCAACTCCCCGCCCACACTCCCAAACACCTGGGCCAAATTCCACAGGTGACCCTGCTCTGCGACTCTGTCCACGGACACCGGTGTTCAGTCCTATGCGGGGCTGGTGTCCTTGGCTTTTAGCTCTGAGGTTAGTGACCGCTTCGTCCCACGTCGGGGAAGAACGCACATCCCTCATTTGTATACCCAAAGCATGTGGCATGCCGCCTGCTTTTCTTTTAGTGTCTCTACCCCATTCCGCATTTGGGGTTTGGGGAAGAGCAGGGAGGGGCAGAGGGAGAGACAGAATCTTAAGCAGGATTCACTAAGCGGGGAGCCCAAATGGGTGGCTCTACCTATTGCCCCTGAGATCACGACCTGAGCCGAAATCAGGAGTCAGACGCTTAACCAACGGAGCCACACAGGTGCCCCTATTTTGTTTGTTTGTTTTGTTTTTTAAACGAAGTGCCTAAGGTACACCAGCCACCATGAATTAAGCACTCAGTGTGGGCTGGGCACCAGCCAAGGGGGCCAAGTGGCGGCCTGTTCCTAGGCCAGGGGCTAGGAGGACTGCCTACAACGGTTGCTGGACCTACCCAGAGGTTAGGGAACCTAAGGGAGGCCTCAGAGTTTATTTTTCTGCAAAGTTCTGCAGTAACGGAGATGTTGCTCGTCTGGACCCTGCTTGAAGAACCACAGCTGCGCGATTATCACTCCTGCTTACAGATGAGAACTTTGCGGCTCAAATCATTAAAACAATCTGTCCGAGGCCGCAGGACTGAACAGAGGACGCCAGACCAAACACCACGGCACTATCTGCCCCTCAGGCACCAGCCCTGGCCATAGATACAACGGATCAGATATCACCAACTCACGAAACTAGTCTACACACACGTGTTACGGAATCGGCAGAGCGCTGACATTTTTCTTATGTTAATACCGAATGCTACAAAAAGGACACTTCCATAAAGGAATTTGGCTAGACCTTTTCTTTGAAAAATCCTAAGATCTGGCACCAGTGGGCTAGCTGGGCACCTGGAAAAGGCTAGCTGGACACTGGCTTGCAAGATGTTACTCCCTCCAGTCATTCACCGAGCCCATCCCTTCTGTCACCTGCCAGGCCATCTCCGTGGGCACCTGACTTGGCAAACTGAATTCCACCTCGTTTTTTTCTTTTGAGGAGCTGAGAGCCTGGGAAGGATACATCTACAGATGCCCTTGATCTTGGGGCACAGTTAAAAGCCACTGGAGGGAAGCAGAGGACAGGCAGGCCACTTCTGGCTTCTGCATCTGCAAGGATTTCACTGAGATGACAGGATTTAAGCTTTCAAGGATCTGAACGTGAGAAGTGGGACGAGAGCAGGCCAGGCAGAGGACGGCAGGGACAAGAACAAGGAAGCAGCAGCACTGTAAGTTTTGCTGGAGGAGTACTGCACAGAGCCAGGGTGCCGAGCTAAGAGGGCACTAGAGGAGGTCCCAAGGGCCTGGGAGGCTCATCTCTGCAAGCTCCTGGGGTAGTTCAGGCAGGAAGAACTGGGGTCAGTGTGCATGCCAACCGGCACTTTCTCACCTCAGGGAAGCCACGGTTCCCAGTGCTCACCCTCATCCCCACCCGAACCTTCCTGGCCCAGGCCGATTCCGGTGAGAGCTGCAACGGGGGAGTTCTCTGGTCTAGCTCTGCCTGTGTGACTCGCAGCAGTCAGTCAACCCCTCTGAGCCTCTGGTGCCTTGTCCAGAAGAATCCTAGATGCTTCCCTACCTCCTTCCAAGGCTGCTGTGAGGGGGGCGGGGTGGGAAGAAGGGACCGAAAAATAAGCTCTGAAAGCAAGGCTCTAGAGTGAGTACAGTCCTTGCCCTCCCAGAGCTTAGAACTCGGGGAGAAGAAATGGGTTTTCATCAAACACTTCACCACCACACAGTCACAGCTGGGGGGGGGCGCTCCCAAAGCGCTAAAGGAACCCTGATCTGGTGGGGGGGATCATGGAGGGCTTCTAGGAGGAAGTGGCATTTATGCTGAGGCCTGAAGAATGATTAGGTGTTAATTAGACAAAGGGGGATACAGCGTTCTGGTCAAAGAGGACTAAGCAAAGGCCTGAGGGCTGGAGAGAATCTTGGCAAGGAGGCTGAAGGGGCTGAAACGTGGGGATGGCAGGGGTCAGTGGAAGCCAGACCATCCGGGCCTCGGTGACAATGTAGGAGTGTTTATCCAAAGAGCACTGGGGGATTATGAGGAAGAGTTTAGAGCACAGAGGTGACATGGACAGGTGTGCCTTCTGACGGTTCCCCCGGCATCAGTGTGGAGGCCAGACTATGGGGGCCAGAGAAGCTGTTGTGAGCATCCCATCTCCTGGTTAGACGGGAAGGCCCAGGCCTCAGTGCGCCTAACCCACACCTCCGTTGGGACCTGCCTCTGCTGCCAGTACAGGCCTCCTCTCCTACCGAAGTGCTTATTTCTGCCTCACTCCCGGGACAACCCTGTCCCTTCCAGGATCAGTTCGAACAGCCTGGCCTCAAGGAGGGATTCTCTCACTGCTCCCCACACCCAACCACAGCCTCGGTCGGATCACCCTGTGACCTCCTATTCCGATTCTCTCTCTCCTGCATCACTGGGGTTCTATCAGGGTAGGGGCTGGGGCTCTTTGAGGTCTCCAAGGCCTGACACGGAGCTAAGGCCAGAGTCTATGTTCAATAGTAAAAGCCGTCTTTACCTGACAGGGCCCCTGGGCTGGACCCGGGGTGAAAAGGTAGCTGGCCTGACTTGGGAGATGATACCACCAGCCCCATGCAACCTTCCAAGTCAGCCGTCTCCCTGCTTCTGCTCCACTCCCTCAGGAAACCCTTGTCCTTTTACTGTAGGGCAAGAGGGCACAGAGGCCAATTCTATGGCTCGCTTGTATGTGTACTGATCCACGCGTGAATTTTAGAAGAATGCTCTATTAGCTGCCATCTTTTAAAACCAAGGATATTTCACAGGAAAATCCAGTGTCTGGCTCCTCCTGACGAGTGGAAGGGACCGGCCACCCCGGGCCTGCGTTCTCTCATGGCCACTGCCGCTGCTCCCTTTGGAGGAGGCTCTCCAGTAGCGCCACCACACCCAGTGACTTCACTCCTATGTGCCACCGGCCATGCCGCTGGCTTCTTCCAGAATTCTTATGTCGCCCGCCTGTCCTCTACCATGTTCCAGCATGTACTTCTCTCCCCTCTGGGGGGCCGGGCCTACCTCCCCTTCATCCTGTTCCCCACA
Source organism: Mustela nivalis (assembly GCF_964662115.1). Lineage (NCBI taxonomy): Eukaryota > Metazoa > Chordata > Mammalia > Carnivora > Mustelidae > Mustela > Mustela nivalis. The sequence goes on from NC_139038.1 coordinate 16,433,071, forward strand.
GTTCCTACCGCAGGGCCCAATGCACAGCAGCTAAGTAAAGGAATGAACGGCAGCCACGCAAGGCCTCCTCACCACACTCATGTGTTCTGCCCTTTCTTCGGATCTCTTAACATCGGCACGAGTCAGAAGAGACCCTGGAAGCCTCATACCTCCCCCCCTGGCCAACCCGTTCTACCAATGAGCCAACGGACGCCACACCTGGTTTGGTGTCTGGCGGAGGCAGGAGCAGCTCGCGGAGCTGGGAGTCTTTCACATCCTCAATCCAGCGGAGATCCAGGAGCCGCAGGGCCGGCAGTGGGGCTGAGCCCAGGGCAGAGACAGAGAGCCAGGAGCAGCCGGAGAGCACCAGCTCCTGCAGGCCTGCACGGGGAGGCCGGAAGTCGGCACTGCATCCCAGGACCGACTCCCTCTTCACCCTGCCCTACCTTGCCATGCCGCCCTACCTTGCAGACGGTTCAGAAGCCACATGAGCTGCTTCTTGGAGACACCTGTCCAGCTGAGGTCCAGGGCTCGGGGCTGGCGACGAACCACACCACTGAGCATGGGTGGAGTCAGGGACTTTCGCCGGCTCAGATCCATTCGAGGCCACAGACGCTTGTCATAGCACCTATCGGCCACGAGAGGGAGACAGAGCCCTCAGCTCTTAGGGAGCCCATGACACCCGCTCCTTCAGGGCTTCCCCGGCCACGGCTCTGTCCTGGCCCACAGCGACAGCAGGGGTGGCAGGAAGTACCCGGGCTCAGGCCGAGAGCACCAGGTCTGGGGCTCAGTTTCATCACTACGCGAATGCAAGACCCCAGGCAGGTCCACTCCGCTCCCTGAGCCTCTGATGCTCCAACGTCCAGACGCAGCCGGCCCCACAGGGGCCCCACAGGGCTACCGCGAGAGCAAATGAGGTCACGGAGTCTGTGGCCCTTACAGCTTCTAAAGCAGCCAGAACACAAACACCCCACACGCTGTATCTGATGTATTGGCAGCCTCCACCACCCCCACCTGGGCCTTCTGGAGTTCTCCCTGGCTAAGTTATGAGGACTCGTGGGAACTTCGCATCTCCTCTACTCATCTCTGCCTTTGAGCCGCATCTGCCCCATCCTGATGGCCAGCTGCCCAAGGCTCAGCTTACAGCCCCCTTACCCCGTCTCGGGTTACTGTATCCCTCCAACTAGAATGTAGGCCCTCCAGGGCTGGATGGCGTTTCCCCTTTGGTAGCGCCGGGACCCAGCCCCATGCCAGGGGTCATCTGTTGCACCAGCGAATGGTGCGAAGCTGGTGGGAAGTCCATGAAGCGTCCCCGGAGCGCTCCCCCACAGCCCACGTCACCTACGGCTTCTCATTTACCGGCTCGGTGCTTACGGAAGGCGCGGTGGCGCCCAGGAATCCAAGTTCCAAAGACGACCGAGGCCTGCACAAAGTGAAAGAGCTTCCCTGATCCCTCACGGCCCCGAGGGGCCCAACATGCAGTGAACCAGAGCAGGGTTTCCCAAACTTATTTTTACCAGGAACCCTTCCCCAGCTCTCCCAAGGTCATCTGTGAACGCTCCGTGGCACACTAAGGTTCCTTGAGACTCGGTCTAAACTCCCCTTCCAGTTCTCAAAAGCACATCAGGAAATTCCCACTGGGCCGGACGGGCTGCGTCAGAAGCAGCAGGGCTGGGGAAGGCCCGGGAAGCTGTGTCTTCCTGCCCTTCACCCCCGCCCCATTCTGAGGGCTCTCCCCTCCAGAGGCCCTGGGCTGCAGCAGGGGGTGCCCACTCCTGGCGCGTAGTCAGCTGCTCTCCCGTTCTCTCGGAACATGAACTTATCTTTCAGTCGATCCCTCCTTGCACTTAAAATCAGTATTTCTTCACATAAAAATGTTAACCTTAGAAACCTGTACAGTGAAAACTAACCGGGTCTCTCAAATCCTGGGCAGGTGCTGCTGTGGCTTTAGGCTACCGTCTGAAGACTATTTTTGTAAAACAGGGAGGTAAGCATTAGGTGTTATACAGCACCCAGTGGACAGACTTCCGTTTCAGAACTGACAGAAAGATGAAGCAGGGTTCTGTGCCACTTGAGACTGCCAGGCATTCTCCCGTCTGACATTTTAGGGAATTACTGGGGAGGCTTCAAGCCCAACGACTCCACTTCTCCACTTGCAAAGCTCTTGGACTAGAAAACAGAAAAGGAAAACACCCTGCCTACCCGCAACCCAGCTTCTGCCCCTTGTCTCTAGCCACTCGGCGAACTCCTGCCCAGTCTGGAGTCTCAGCTCCACTGCCACGATCACCCCGAAGCCCTTCTGGATCTTCCACGGCTAGAGAGGGAAACCTTCCCCCCCAGGGGCACACACAGGCCCCCCAGCTCTTCCTAGAACATACTCCACAACAGCCACACGGAACCACCTGCCAGCCGACAGACACACAAGGCTGCCTGGTGCCAACATATACGGCGCCTGTCGTGCTTCCGACCAAAATGCCAAACTACCCAAGCTTTCAACAGCCAGTCCCAGTGTCTCCTCGCCCAGGAAGTCTCCCATGACCTTTCTTAGCTTGAACTAATTGGTCCCTTTGCCCCTGAATGACCAGGGGGGCAGCCCATGATCCCTCAGGGCCCTACGGATCCTAAGTGACCGCCTCCACTGGGCTGTCAGGAAACGGGAGAAACAGCCAGTCCACGGTAACTGAAGCAGCAAGGGATCTAGTGAGAGTCAGCGAGGGCTGGACAGGGAGCCTCCCAGGGAGACCGTGAGGGGAGGAAGAGAGTGTATGCTCCCATGGGGAAGAGCCAGCAGCCAGGCCTAGGACACAGAACTCGGAGCACTCGGAGAAACTCAAGCAGCAGGAACAAAGGGCAAGGAACCTTTGGAGGAAGGTGGTGATGACCACGGGATTAAGATCTAGTGTCGGGGCGCCTGGGGGGCTCAGTGGGTTAAGCCTCTGCCTTCGGCTCAGGTCATGATCTCAGGGTCCTGGGATCGAGTCCCGCATCGGGCTCTGCTCAGCAGGGAGCCTGCTTCCCTTCCTCTCTCTCTGCCTGCCTCTCTGTGTACTTGTGATCTCTCTCTGTTCCAGGTCCCACAGCTACTAAGTGGTGGCAGAGCCAGGCTTTCACCCAAGCTGCTCTGGACTGAGCCTGAGCCAGGTCTAAGGGAGGAGGCGGGAGGTAAGGGCCGGGGGGAGACTGCAGAAGGGGCCTGGGGCGGGCACGGTGTGGCAAGGCGGGCCGCAATGCCAGGCGGGTCTGTCGTTTAGTGCACTCGCTGACGTACTGTATGTGTTTAAATGTCCAGCAGGGCTGTGGGAATTCAGTGTGAGGGCAGCAGGGAACCACGGATGGGTCCTTTCTAAGCTGAATGACACAAAGGGGAGGGGCAGGGAGAACTGTTAGGAGGCACGCCTGTCCTCACTCAGGGGCCTTAGGGCGTGATGTCCAAGTTCCCTAACCCAGTTCACTTTTCCCTAGACTCCAGCCTCGCCGACTGAGTCAGCCCCCTATTGAGCCCACCTCCCGAACCTGGAGTTCTGATCCTAAACCTCTGTCTTGCAGGGGCGCCTTGGGGATGCAGACGCACCCGCCCGGCTGATGTCTGCCAGGAGCTCCCAGCCTTCTGGGCTGCAGCCCAGGCTGGTTCTTTACTCTCGGCGCTCTGTCCTCGCTGGTGCCTCCGCTGTGCTCGCCCCCACCCATTCCGGGCCCTCCCTCCGAGCCCCCACTGGCCTCGACTTAAGGGTACAGTCCCTTCCTGGCCACCCTCTCTCCCCGTCTTCCAAACTTCCAACCCTCTTTTCTGCGCCTCAACAACTCCACCATGCTTCCTCTGCCCAGCCCTCCCCTCGCTCTTGGTACAGTCACTTTGCCTCCCAGTCCCAAGAGGAGATAGAAGCCACCAGACAGGAAAGCCTGCAACTTCCTGCTCTCCTACCTACGGATTTCTCTCTGCCTCCACCCTCACTAGCTCTTTCCACACACCATCCTCATTTCCTCACTTCCGTCCGTCCGTCCGCCCGTCCGTCCAACCGGTATTGTCTTAGAGCCTCCTGCATGCCAGGCACCATCTTAGAAACTAGGGACACAGCAGAGAACAGATCAAGTCCCCGCCGTGGAGCTGATGTCCTCAAGCCCATGGACATGGCTTTGGTCCCTACTCCCACGCAGCACAGCCGAGGACCCCAGGGCCTCGTGCAGCAAACCCAACGGCCACCTCTGGTCCTTGGTCCCCCACGACCTCTCGCCAACTCCCACACTTTCTCATTCACTCTTTCCTCAGTCTCTCTCCTGCAGGACACTTCCACCATCTCCTTCACGTCTCTGGCTGCTCTTTCTCTAACTCACAAACACTGACATTCTGTCTCCTGCCCTCTTTCTGGAAGCTGCTACCTACGGGGGAACTTCCAAACTTGGATCTTTCCAGCATCAGATGTGTACATCCACCTGCTGTCCTGCTAGCTACTGACTAGCCCCCACGCCTTTTGGACAAAAACGTGTCCAATCTGAGCATTTCCCTTTCGCAGAATCTGCTCGTCCTCTGCTACTGCCAAGCTTGGGGAATGGCACTGCTGCCCACCCAGGCTCGTGGGCCACACACTCAGCCGAAGAGTCATCACCCTGGTGCTCTAACAGCCATTTAGTGACTGAGCACAAGCTGCTCTGCTTTTAAAAAGTTCTCAGCCCAAGTCCTCCTCTCTACCCCTCCTGTCCCTGTCTCTGTGCCTGCACCTGACAGAGCCTCCTGTACCTGCGTTAGCCTACTCTCATCCTTATCAAAACCCACCACTTTGGCGTGCCTGGGTGGCTCAGTGAGTTAAAGCCTCTGCCTTCGGCTCGGGTCGTGGTCCCAGGGTCCTGGGATCGAGCCCCGCATCGGGCTCTCTGCTCTGCAGGGAGCCTGCTTCCTCCTCTCTCTGTCTGCCTCTCTGCCTACTTGTGATCTGTCAAATAAATAATACATCTTTAAAAAAAACCCAAAACACCATTTTACTGAGGCTTTAGCACCTTCCAAGTACTGTGCTAAGGGCTCGGTAAGCCCTACTTTATTTACTCCCCATAGGACAGGAGTATGAAGCCTAGACTCCAGGTGAAAAAACAGGCCTTGAAAGGTAAAGCCACCCCCCCCCCCGCTAGACACTCAGGCAGGACAGGAGGCACAGAGGACACCCACGGGCGCCAGACTCCAGGGCCCCAGCTGGGAACCTCGGTGCCGCCTCGGGTCCGCTGCTTCGTCCACGTCCAGTCACAAGTCTCTCCCTGAGGGAGAAACTAAGTCCTCTTCAGTCCTGGATCCCTCCTGCCAAGCCCAGAGCAGGCCTTGGAGAGGCCTCGGCAGACCTAGCGCCGGTCACTACACGCGCGGGGCGGCTGTCCCCGGCAGTTGTTCTTAGCTTCCAGGCTGCAGGCAGACCGGCAGCTGCTCCCGGCTAAGTCTGAGGACGTAAAGTCTGTGCTTTCAGTCAGTGTCTGCAACTGAGGGAACGATACTGGGCGCGGCTAGGGCGCTGCGTCGTTCCTACTTTCTGGGAACTGTCCTGGGCTCTCTGCGTACACTAGCTCACAAAGATGTATGAAGTGAACACTTCGCTTCTTCAGGCTTAACAGGTGAAGAAGAAACTGAGGCACAGCGAGGTTAAGACACTCGCCCCCAGCGGCTGTCAGCTTATCAGGGCAAGAGTAAGAGTCAAGCCCAGGCAGTCTGCCTCCAGAGCCGCTGGCACCGGGACACCAGGTGTCCCTCCTGCTCCCCCTGGGCTGCCATTACAAGGAACACGTTAGTCCCCGATTTGCAAAGTGCCCGCCAGGATGCCTCCTCCACAGTAAGGGCCTGGGAAACAGCCTGAACGTACTCATTTAATGAAATACTTCTTGGGTGCCTCCACTGCCCCGGTCCCGGGCTGGGAACACGCAGATAAAACAGACACAGTATCCACCCCGCTCGAGCAAGCACTGTGAACACGAGTATGGAGAAAAGAGCGCGGGCTCGCCGGTGTGCGGAGGGTCCCCGCGTGCTCGGCGAGGGGAGAGCACGCTGCGGTGGTCTCGTGGGCCTGGGGAGGATCTGGTCGGGGCAGGATCGGAGAGAAGCCCGGGGCTTGGGAAGATGACGGACATTTCTGAACAAAGAAGGTTCCGGAAGCAGCGGGGCAGACGGGGTGGCGGGGAGCCGCTCTGGGGCACGAAGAAGGAACGAGGGGAGGCAGGAGCCTGAAATGTGGCTGCCCCCGAGAGGGCAGGGCCCCCTCAGTTACGTGTAAATGGACCCTCCGGTGAGACTGTCCTCAGCAAAAGGACTGTGCAAAGCAAATCGGGTGACGTACGACAGCACTGAGCACTACACTTGCCCCAGGAACACTCAAAAATGACGGTTCTTAGGAGGAAATATTCTGGAGCCATGGGGTGTGGGTTCAAATTCCTGGTCCCACTACCTCCTCTCCACAACCTTGACCTCAGCTTCTGTAAAAGGGAATAATAGTACCTGCCCTCACAGCGTTGTTCTGAGAGTTAAATGAGCTCGAGCGATGCAAAGGAGCTTGCACGCAGCAGTTGGGGAAGCATCAGACTGGAATGCATACGCGACACAAGAGTAGTAGCGAAGTAAGAACGGGACCCAGAGAGGGCATGACCTGCCGCTGCAGGTCCTACAGCAAGTGAGAACCCAGGCCCGTCCAGGCCACTCACCAGCGGCTCCAAGTCCGGCAGACTCGCATGCAAACGCACAGCTCTCGGGGCCCGAGGTGCTGGAAGACACGAAGCCAGGCGGCGCGGGGCAGGGGGTGGTCGGATCCAGCGGCCAAAGGCAGCGTGTCGGGCTCAGGGCTTCGAGGTGGGGGCCGTACCACGTGCCTCTCCAGCTGCGGGGGCCGGGGCGGCGGGGCGGGGCCCAGGGGCCAGCTGAGGAGGGGCCCCCCACTGCCAGGGCGCACAGCCCGCCGCCCCCCGCGGTTCTCCTTCTCGCCCGAGCTGCCCCGGGCTGGCCGGCGCCCATTCCGGGCCTCGCCAGGGGCCTCATCCTCACTCAGCGATGTGCCCGAAGAGTCCGAGTCGGAATCCGAGTCCGAGGAGGACGAGGACGTGTCGGGCACCCGCTCCAGCAGCTGGCACATCCGCTTGAAGCGCTCGAGCTTCTCCCTCTGCGGCGACGGGGATGGCACGGCCGGGCCCTCGGCAGAGGCCAAAGGCGGCTTTGGTTTCTGCAAGGAGATGGAGGGAGGCCGCTCTAGGGTCTGACATGCAGTTTCGCCCGCCTGCCCGGAGGAGTGAGCAGGGGAGGAGCAGCCCAAGAGGCAGTCCTGAGTTCCAGCCCTGACTCTGCCCCTGAGCGGCGTGAGGCCTCAGCCACGTCACATCCCTCCTTATCTGTCATGTGAAGATATTGATTCAAAGACTTAGAAGCCTTACGGGTTTCAATAGCTTAAGAGTTTTCAAAGGCTGTGAAATACGGAGAACAGTTAGAGATGTCATTTTGAGCTTTAGCTCTGCTATGGACTCTCTGTGTGACCTTGGGAAGCCCCGGCCTCGTCATCCATAACACGGAACGCTGGCCTGGATGATTCCGAGTGCCTGACAGTCAACGATATGAGAGGGACAGAGCACCTCATGCCCATGGACTCACATCCTCACAGCGCTCCAATGGAGTGGCAACCTGGGCCACTTTTCTTACACTCGAGGAAACAGAGGCTCAGAGAGACGAAGTGACTTGCCCAAGGTTACAAACTAACAAACGGCAGAAGCAGGATTTGAACACAATCAGGCCGACCCTTGCATTCATGCGTCAGTGCAAAGGGATAGCTGATTTCTAGCTTTGCTGTGTGATCTGGGGCAAGTCTTTTAACCTCTCTGGGCCTCGCCTTCCTCACACCTAAGTACATTTCACAGTTCACAAATCTCATTTACTTTCATTAGATGTAAACAGTTCTGTGGGATGGGTGGATAAGGTAGGTGGTGTCCTCTCGTTCACAGGTGAGGAACCGAGGCTCAGAGCAGCTGACAAGTTGCCAAGACCACACAGGGAATCAGTGGGCAGGGATTTGAACTCAGTTCTTTTCCCTTCAAGGTTTGGAAACATGACGCAGATGGGTCAGATGACACCCCCAGGGTTGCTGGGAAGTCCTGTGGCCTGGCCCCAACCCACCCCTTCCCCCTCCACTCTTCCCAGGGGCCCAGATGCCCACTGTGGCCAAACGGGGCAGGGGTGGACAAGGTGAGCAGGAAGGGGCAGATCTCGGTCTCTAGGCTGGAGGGTGAGGCAAGGAAAGGTGGGGGGGGGGGGGTCCCCGGCACACCTCCCAGTTCTCGGGAGGGAGCCCAGGGTGGCAGGACGAGAAAGCCTGGCTCGGATTCAGAACCCTGGGGGGCAGAAGGCCGGGGCCGCCTGGGTCCGATCCTCGGAGGAGGCAGGCGTCTCCACCCACCTTCTTCAGGTGCCTCTCTCGGCCTCCTTTCACCTACCAGAGCGAGAAGGAAATGTGGGGAAAGGGCGAGACCCCATCAGCCCCTCGCAGGCCACAAAACCAAGAGTCATGTTCGGTTCTTAGACTACAAATCCCAGAAGCCCCCATCTCAGGAAGAACTCTGAGCATGCTCCCCTTCCCACCCGCGTCCCGGCTCACTGAGCATGCTCTCCGCTGCTCTCTTCCCCTCAGGCCCTTCCCAGCCCCTCCTTCCTCCTCGGTGGCAGCTCATCTGGGCATGCTCTCCCCCTCCCACCTGAAGCACCCGGGGCTCCCCAGGCTGCCCTGCCCAGCCCAAGCTGCCTTCACCTGCACCTCTCCTCCCCACCCAGCTCGCTCCACCCTCCCCAAAGTTCCTGAACGACATCCCCCCACAACCCCTTGGGGAACCGGAGCGCAGCCTCCCAGGCCTACCCTCCCAGAAAAGGAACTCGACTACCAATCCCAGAATCCCTTGGGCTGGACCTAATGAGCATGCTCCCTGGCTCACCTTTTTCCTTGGGGTGGGGGGCTCATTCCCTGCCTCCCTCTCCTTTCTTTTGGGGGGCCCAGGCACGTCCTCTGGGGGGGGCCCAGCAGGTAAGGGGCCCTTGCGCCTGGGTGGGGGTGGCGGAAGCGGCGGCTCCTCCGTCAGCTTCCATCCACTCCCCAGGCTGGCGCCCTCCTCGCCGTTGTCAGCCCTGCGGCGGCCTGGTCCCTCACCTGAATCCTGGGGAGATGGAAGCTAGGGTTGAGGTTCTCTCCAGCTCCCCAGCCCACTGTCCGTGCAGAACCCAGCACCCAGCCCAGCCCCCACCCCTACCTTGCTGGTCCGGCCTTCCTGGGTGCATCGAGGGCACTCCCAGCAGTTAGGGATCTCCGCATTGATGACACCCTCAGCCTTCCCCATCTGTAGGCAGAGGGCAGGGAGTGGATGGAGCGTGCCGGGAAACCCAGAGGCAGCGCTCCCCAGGGCCATCACCTTCAGACTCCAGGGCCCCCAGGGCCATCACCTTCAGGCAGCCGGGGTGGACGATCTCATTGCAGATTGTACACTCCATGAGGCTCAAACCAAATTTTTCTTCCTCTCCCTCTACTGTGTCCTCCTTCCCAGCCTCCCCACACAAGAGGCACACAGCTGTGTGTGGGAGCACGGGCTGTGGGGAAGAGGGAGTATTAGGGACCCAGAAAGCAAGTGACAGGGGAAGACCCTTCCTTCCGGGGAGCCTGGCCAGCTGCGGGATGAGGTTCAGAACCCATGGGTCCATCTGGGTTAAATCTTGAATTTGTTCCCTTTTGACAGTATGACCTTGAGCAAGTGATTTAACCTCCTTACGTCTCATGTCTCCATCCATAAAATGGGGCTAGGCATTCTTCCTTTGCAGGACCTTTGGAAGAATGAGCTCACCCGGGGAAGCACTGGATACATAGTTGTTATCACGGTTGCAAATGTTGCAGCTGGAATCAGGGTCTGTGTGTGTGACCCTGAAACTCTTGCTGGCTTTGGGGAAAGGATAGAAACCATAGCAAATAGGACCATACTGTTGCAAGAAAAAGCGGCAGGAGACTGTGGCTGCAGCTTGGGATGATTCGGAGTTTGCACAATGGGCAGCCCAAGTGTTGCCCTGGACCCTACAATGAATCAGGTTTTGGCAAGACTCCTGGGAATGCGAAAGGCAGCTGGCTGGTCCTGAGAGAGCAGCCCTCTGACAACTTGACTTTGGGTGGGGGGCAGGGTAATACGGAGTCATCTGAGGGATGCTGAAGGTTGGGAGACAGGCCCGAGGAAAAAGGACTAGGGAAAGGAGGAACAGGAAAGCAAGGCCATGGTTGGGGGACAAAGAAAGAGAAGGGGGGGCTCTAGGGCAAAGAGGCAGCAGAGGGGTTGGAGGGAAAAGGTGGTGGTGGTCCTCCAGGAGGAGGTAGATGGAAAAGGCCGCCCGAGAAGGGCCACATCCTGGAGCTCTGGGGAGCTCCGTGGAAGGAACTCATGTTCTCTGAGCCCTACTGTGTGCCGGGCACACTCACATCTCTGCTACTGCTTCATCTTTACGGCTCAGCAAAGGAAAGGTTTCACTGAAAAGGTACTTCGAGGTTCAATGTGTTTGTTCAAGGTCACACAAAGGGTAAGCCTGGCCTCAAATCCGAGACCACTCTGGCAGGTGAGGAAGAAGCCAGAGAAGGCTCAGACCTATTCAGTTGGGCCAGCTCTGGGAGTGGGCCCCTGGGCACACATTCCTCTAGGGAGGCGTACAGAGGGGCTGAGGTCTCTCTGGGTCTGTGCCTCTGAAGCCGGGAAAAACATGAAGGTAAGCAGAACATTAGATTCTTCTGGGCGCTAACATTGCCCCCTGCTTGGAACTGGAGACAAAAACAGACCTGCTGGACATCCGAACAGGACAGCGTACGACTGTGTGAACGAACAGGAACTCTACAGTGAGCGCGAGGAAGCAGCCAGCCCAGGAGGGCACCCGGGCCAGCTGGGGAAGGGCACCCACGGCCCCCAGGGGTGTCGGGCGCGCCGGGGGCAGAACTCACGGCAGTGCACTGCCGGAGCAGGCACGACTGCTTCATGCGCCCGGGCCCCCCGAACTTCTTCATGTCTCGGCAGAAGTGGCAGTCCCCGCACTCAGTTCGCACACAGGCCCGGCAGCGGCGGCAGCGGGTTCGGCGTCGGCGCGCTCCGGCCCCCGGCCCCCGGCTGCTCGACGACATTGGGGGCGTCAGCAACGCCGAGGGCTGTGGGTGAATGGGACACAGGGTCAGGTGGGCCCACGGAGGCCCTGGCCTAGGACACTCGCAGCAGCTCCCCCCATTCCTAGGCAGCCAGAGCTTGCTCTCCTACCCCTGTCCCGGGGTGCGGGAGACCACGAACAAGGAGACTGTCCCTCCTGGGGGGGGTCGGGGGGGCACCACTCTCTCTACTCAAGGCCTCTCTCCAAAGAGCTCACCTGGCTCCTCTGCGAGCCTGAGAACCGGCCTCCTGACCTCACTCCTCCTTCCTCTAACCCTTCCTCAGCACCCCCTTGGCTACCCAGAGGAGGAGGAAGGGCCTTCGGCCTCGGCTCTGACACCTCCACACCAAAGCTCCTTGGAAAGCCGGGGTTCCTTGTTTGTGGAGTTCCTCAGAGAGACCCCAACTCTTCCCCCGGTACCCAAATGGACTACCCCCCAAGCATTCCCCAACCTCAACTCCCCCACACTTCCCTCCAGATACCCACAAATTCCTGGGCAGAAGCTCTAGACCCTTCCTCCTCCCTCCTTTCTCTCTCACACGCAGCTGCCGCCCAATCTCTCTCACCCCAAACCTATACATTGTCAACAGACCCAGTAGGATGCTTGCCCTCCCCCACCCTCAGGGCTCTGAGACACCCTCCTCCCCAGGCTGCCTCAGAGGCCCTCCTCAGCCCCACACCTCAACTGTTCTGCTCCCCCAACAAAGCTCCCTCTGCCCCAAGACACCCTCCTCGTGGATCTCTCAGGTCAGTCTGGGCCATCTCACAGACTCCTTGGGATTCCAGAATCCCCCTGACATCTCCACAGAACTCAGGATGGGCTCAGCCCGACATGTCTTCTCCCCCGCCCCCCAGCTTCCCAGGCTACTTTCCATCCCGAATTGTCTAGAATCCCTTGGGCTCCCCTTCCCATGGAAACCAGATCCTCCAAGACCCCACGGAGACTCAGCAGGCCTGGAGGGGTCTCTTCGTGGCCAGAGTCTTACCCTAGCTTCCCCCTTTCCAGGGACTTCCAGACCCATCCATGGGGGGAGGGGGCCCTCCAGCGCTCCAGGGGAAGGGCCTGGAGGGCGGCGATGCAGGCGGGGATGGGGGTCTGCCAGGGGAAGCAGGGTCTAGGAAGGAAGGCCGGTCCCCAGGGTTGAGCGCTAACAGGAAGGAGGGCTGGGCACGAGGAGTTTGGAGCAAAGAGAGGGCGAGGCTGGGGGCGGGGAAGGTAGAGAGAGGCCGGGCAGAGGATGAATGGGAGTGGGAGCTGCCCGGGTCTGGGGGTGAGGAGGAGCCGCACGAACCCACCTCACACGTGTCCCGGGAGCCATCTCTCCCTTCTCGGCAGCTCCCGGCGGGTCGGCGGCCATCGGCGGCGGGGGGGCCGGGCGGCGCGGGGCGCGGAACGCTCAGAACGCCGGGGTCCACGGCCCCCCGAGGGCGCTCGGCCCCTCCCTCCGGCGGAGGCCGGGACGGCGGCGAGTGGAGATGGGGGGCGCCGGGGGCGAGGCCCTCCCACGGGCTGCGGCGCGGCCCTTCCAGGGGGAGGTCCTGCTCTGGGGGGCTCAGTCCCTCAGCCCCCCCAGGCCAACGGGGGCTCCTCGGGCGCAGGGTGCTCGGCTTCTGCCCGGGCCCCACTCAGTCCGGGGTCCGAGTCACAGCTCCCCTCCCCCCACCCCGCCTCTCCCCAGCGCCCCCGGCCCTTTAACTGGCCCCTTCCCGGCCCCCACCGCCCAAGGGGTCCAGGGCCAGGCCTGGGCCCCCCCCACCGTTTCCGGGGTTCAAGCCCCGCCCACCGCCGGTTCCCGGGGAGGGGGGGGTCCCTGTAACCTGCCCCCCTCCCCTGGGCCCGCCCCTGGACTGCGGCCCCCTGCCCTAGGGCTACCGGGCGAGTGGAGGGGGGTGAAGGAAGCTGCTCCGGCCCCGCCCCCCCAGCCTGCGCGCGCCCCCGCCCTCTCCCCCTCCCCCCAGCGCGCGACCCTCCAGAGACGGGGATTTAAATAAAATTTGAATAAATCCCCTTCCTCAAGGCGGAGGATGGAAGGAAAGGATGGAAGGGGGCAGGGAAAGGGGGAGGGGGCAATTGGGGTGCCTCAGCCCCCCTGGTCCCCCGGCCCCGCGCTGCTTCGGCCCGGGGCCCTGGCCGCCTCTCTCATCCCTCCTGAGCTCCTTCCTCCTTCCTCCTCTCTTCCCCCACCCCTCCCTCCTCCTTCCCTCCTCCTCCTCCTCTTTACTCCCTCCTTCTCCCAGAGGAACCCCGCCCCCTGCCCCCTCCTGTCCCCACCACCTCCACTTTCCAGGACGAGCACGCGCAGGGCACGACGGAAGTCGTAGTCCTGCGGCCCGGGGACACCGTGGGAACAAGGGGATGCTGGGGCCCGCGGGGACTACAAACAAGATGGCGGAGGGCGTGCCAAGCCGGGCGCCGAGGACGCCGGGAGTTATAGTCCGGTTGCCCCGAGGCTCCCCGTAGCCGAGGATAGAGAAGGAGCGGGAACGATGACTACAAACAAGATGGCCTTCTCCCCCGACCCGACCTCTTTCCCAGGCGCTCACACGCCCTCCTGTCCACAACCCTCCGCGTGTGTGGTACCTGACGGGAGTCGCAGTCCATCTGCTGCCTTCCCGCTGCCATTTCTACTCGTCAGGAACAATGGAAAGGTGAAAAGGAGCGAGGACTACAAGCAAGATGGCGGGAGAGGGGCGTACACCTGGCTAGGAGTCGGTCTTAGGAGGTGCGATGGGAACAGTAGTCTTCGGGCCTGCTCGCGTGCCTTAAGAATGGCGGAACCACGAGAATAAGGAGACTACCGTAAAGATGGCAGGCTACCTGGCCTCTCCCTGCCGCCTCATTCTACCACCTGGGGCACCTCGCCCGCCTGGGACATAGAGAATCCCTCCCGGTGGCGCAGAGCCTGACGGAAGTTGCAGTCTTCCCGGGTCCGCTCTATTATCTTCGGCGGAGACAATGGAAGGGAAAAGGGGCGGGGACAACCAGCGAAGATGGCGGCCGAAGGCAAGGGGAGATGGCGGCTTGGGATTTGTAGTCCATGCACTAGGGTTGGTCTCTTGTAAGAACGCGGGAGAGGACTACAATGAGGATGGCGGACCATCACCGGCTCTCTGCGGCAATGCCTGCTGGGGGACGTAGTCCCTTCCTAAGCCCTCCGGAGAAAGGACCTGGGCTGTTGAAATGCGCATCGCGACGGACACGCCCACTTGCGAGCCTACGGAAAGCGAGAGTGTCTTTCCGCCTCTGCCCGCCGCCTCTTTCCGAACGACCTGCCGGGATTTGTAGTCCCGCGCCCTGTACTCGCCCGCGGAGGGGGAGAATTTAGGTCACCAGTGGGGCTCAAGGCAGGTGAGGGAGGAAGACCCGCGGGAGTCCAAGGAATATATAATGTCGCCCCGCGTGCGGCAAGGACTCTCAAGGGTCCTTGGGGTGAGGCTCTCCAGGGAGAACAGCAATAAACGGCGCTGTCGCGGCGAGGGAGGCGTGGTTGTCGCCGACGGGACCGTCCCTCGCACCCGAGGCTCCTCGCACCCGAGGCTCCTCCCCCAGGCCTCCGGGAGTCCGACCCGGAATCGACCCGGTCGCGAGGACTCCGGCGAAGGGGCTCTCAAGTCCTGCGAAACCGGGAGTCGCGGAACCTCGGTCTTCTCGTCTGGGAAGTGGGGATGATGGCGCGTCCCACCGGGAAGGGTCAGGTGCGTGAGCTCGACGCCCTCGGGGCCTGACCCGGGGCTCGTGCGGGTCGCTCCTTTCGCGGGGCTCCTTCCTGCCCAGCCCTTCGGGGATCCCAGGCATCCACCGCGCCGGGAGGGCTTCGCTCCCGGGAGGAGGAAACTGTGGCCGGCCGCCGGCCCGCACCTCCAGCCGCCCCCGCGCCCCGCACCTCCAGCCGCGCCCCCGCGCCCCGCACCTCCAGCCGCGCCCCCGCCCCTCCTCCGAGTCCTCCCGCGTCCACTACCGAGCGCGGCTCCCAGGGGGCGCCCAGTCTCCGTGTGCCTGACGTCCTGCAGCCTGGCCGGATGCCTCAGCCTTCAAGTAGCGGGTGGTGCCCACCGCCGGCCTCATCGCCGACCGGCCTCGGCGGCGTCCCTGCAGCCATCTCGGCGGCCAAAGCGAGCGGGACTGCTCCCCCCTTCGGCCTTCTCGATCTGCCTCCTCCGCTTGCAAAACTACCCACTTCTGACCTCCGGCTCTCCCCGCCTGTGTTGGAGCGCCCTGCGGAAGACTTGGGGTGGTTCTTCGGCCCGGGAAGTTCACGCCGGCCCGGGGAGGGCGATCTTGAGGTTGGAGGGACTGGCTTGAGGCCGGGCGGAGGCTCCCTCCAGCTCCCACCTTGTCAGGAGGCCCTTGGCTCTCAGATGATGGTCTCCTCTGTGTCCTCGCTGCCTGAGCGCTGGCTGGCGTGATTGTTCAGGACTTTCTCCACCGCTTTTCCCACGGCCTGTTAGGTCCTTCCCCTCTCGCATCCCACTTCTCTACTCTGCATCCTGCAGGTTTCTGTTCAAATGCCGCTGCCCCAATGAAGTCTTCCTGTGATTCCCAGATGAAATTCATTTATTGACTCACTACATTGTAAGCGTTATGAGGTGCCCACTTCTGTGTTAATTCGGTGCTTTCAGCATCTCATCCGATCCTCAGAAGAATCCTAGGAGATAGAACCGTTTTATAGATGAGAAAACTGGGGACCCAGTTTCCAGAACCCCGCCTGAGGACTACTGCAACATCTACAAAGGGACCAAATTCAGCCAGATGTGTAAGCTTAGTTTGGAACAAAAACAATTGTTTGCAAA
This sequence comes from Mustela nivalis, assembly GCF_964662115.1. NCBI lineage: Eukaryota > Metazoa > Chordata > Mammalia > Carnivora > Mustelidae > Mustela > Mustela nivalis. The sequence goes on from NC_139038.1 coordinate 16,448,996, forward strand.
ATTGTCCTGCAAAAATGGGTTTCCACTTTCACTTGAAATCCTGAAATCTAGCACTTTGGAAGGATGGCTTAGGACCACTCAGTGGTGGTGGTTTTCTTTTTGACGGCCTGGACTATAGGACTACAGGCCAGTTTCAGAAATAGGTGAGATCCCTCAGTCCCTCGAGGAACCGCTAGAAAGGAATAAAGGGCACTTCCCTCCTTTCAGAACTATCGGTAGCCTTGGAGTGAGCGCACTGATTCAGCAACTGGAGCAGCCCATTTATCCCGCCGTCCCTTCCTGTCCTGAAGGCTGCTCGCTGCTCCCCCTTCGTCTCTTCTGGATCTCTGTAGGTGTTGGTAGCTTCTAGATCAGCCAGGATAGGCTAGGTTAAGTTGCAGTAACAAAGAACACCAAGTTTGGTGGCTTCTAGCAAAGGTCGTTTCTTACTCTTGCTGCATGTCTAGTGCAGGTGGTCTGCTCCTTCCAGTCCCTCGAGGAAGAGACTCCATCTCCATCTGAGCTTCCATGTGACAGTTCTGCTCCCACTGTATTGGCCAGTCGATAACCCGACCTAACCTCAAAGGAGTCAGAACAGCGATGTCCCCACAGGCCTAGAAGAACTGGACACTTGTGAGCAACCCTAATGACAAATACAGCTTCTTAAGAGCCCTAGGGGAAGTTCATTGCCCCCATATAGAAGATTTCCTGGGGAACATTCACTAGGAGATAGCTGCTGAGCGAGCTCTTCTGTTGTCCTGCGGTATGGCAACACCCACAGGAAGGAGAGAGCAGTCTGAAATACAGCCAGCTAGAGTGGACAGGTGAACGGAAAAATACCCCAGTGCAAGGCAGATGCAGAGGCATCTGCGAGTCATCACCAAAAGCAAGGTACCCCTTGGGGCGTCTGGGTGGCTTGGTCAGTTAAGTGTCCAACTCCTTGTTTTGGCTCAGGTCCTGGGCTCAGGGTTGTGAGATGGAGCCCCGCGTCAGGCTCTGCACCCAGCCTGGAATCTGCTGGAGAGGAGATGCTGTCTTTCCTTCCCCCTCTACCCCTCCCCCCTGCTCTCCCCTGCTCTCTTCTTACATAAATAAAGAAATAAAATCTTAAAAAAAAAAAAAAAAAAGCAAGTCACCCCAAAGCTGACTGGATCTGATCCGTGAAGATTCCAGAAATGAAATTCTCACCGATGAGTGTGGCTTCGGGTGGCCTCTTCTCCCTCTCCCTCTGCCTCTCTCCATCTTGTGTTCTCCGTCCCTCTGCGCTCTCTCTCTCAAATGATTTTTGAAAGAATCTTTAAAAAAATAAAATAAAACCAAGGGCTCCTGGGTCCCTCTGTCGGTTGGGCTCTTTTGGCTCAGGTCATGATCTCCGGCTCCCTGATCAGCAGGGAGTCTGGTTCACTCTCTCTCCCTCTGCCCTCCCCACAGCTCGTCCTCTCTCTCTCTCTCATAAATAAATAAAATCTTAAGAAATAAAAATAAAAACAAACAAACAGAAAATATCAAGTATGGACAAGAATGTAAGAAACTGGAATCCTGAAGCACCTGGGTGGCTCAGTGGGTTCAAAGCCTCTGTCTTTGGCTCAGGTCATGATCCCAGGGACCTGGGATCGAGCCCTGAATCCGGCCTTTCTGCTCACGGGCAGTCTGCTTTCTCCTCTCTCTCTCTGCCGGCTTCTGCCTACTTGTGGTCTCTGTCTGTCAAGTAAATAAAATCTTTAAAAAAAAAAAGAAACTGGAGGCGCCTGGGTGGCTCAGTGAGTTAAAGCCGCTGCCTTCGGCTCAGGTCATGATCTCAGGGTCCTGGGATCGAGCCCCACATCGGGCTCTCTGCTCAGCAGTGACCCTGCTTCCTCCTCTCTCACTCCGCCTGCCTCTCTACCTACTTGTGATCTCTCTCTGTCAAATAAATAAATAAAATCTGAAAAAGAAAAGAAAAGAAACTGGAATCCTTGTGCGTTGCTGACAGCAGTGTAAGATACCGCAGCCGATGAGGAGGACGGTCTGGCAGGTCCTCAAAAAAAAAAAAAAAGAAAAAAGACACCCATGAATTTAATGTGTAATTAATGTGTAATTAATCAGTTAATCAAACATAGAATTACCATATGATCTGGCAGTCCCATCTGGGGTATGTATCCAAAAGAATTGAAAGCAGAAACTGGAACAGATACTTGGCACACACTCGGTCATAGCAGAATTATTAATTAATCACTGAACTAAATGTCTGCCAGTGGGTGACCAGATAGATCAATGGGATATTTCCAACTTTAAAAAGGCATGAAATTCTGATACAAGCCACAACATGTATGAACCTTGAAGACAGGATACTAAGTGAAACAAACAGACACCCTCTGTGTCTGGGGCATCTCAAGGAATCACATTCACAGTAATGACCCCCAGGGCCAGGGTCAGAGGGAATGAATGGCGAGTTATTGTTCAACGGGTACCGGATTTCAAATTGGGAAAATTAAAAAGTTCTGGAGATAGATGGTGCTCATGGTCCCCAAGAATGTGGATATACTGAAGGCCACTGAAATGTACACGTAAAAATGATTAAAATGGGGGCACCTGGATGGCTCAGTGATTAAAATGGTCAATTTTATGTTATATATATTTGACCACAAGCTACAACGCCAACAAACCACTTCACTATAGTAAGGGGGGAAGAAGAACAGAATTGCAACAATTTCCTGTTGTTGTTTTTTTTTTTTAAGATTTTATTTATTTTTAAGAGTTTTTTTTTTTTTAAGGGCTATTTATTTATTTATTTATTTGACAGACAAAGATCACACGTAGGCAGAGAGGTAGAGGCAGGCAGAGAGAGAAGGGGAAGCAGGCTCCCTGCCGAGCAGAGAGCTGATGTGGGGCTCGATTCTTAGACCCTGGGATCATGACCTGAGCAGAAGGCAGAAGCTTTAACCCACTGAGCCACCCAGGCGCCCAAGATTTTATTTATTTATTTGAGATAGACACAGAGAGAGAGAGCACAAAGGGTGGGGGGAGGTAGCAGAGAGAGAGGGAGAAGCAGCCAAGCAGGCTCCCCTGCCAGTAAGGAACCTGATGTGGGACTCGATCTCAGCACCCCGGGACTATGACCCAGTCAAAGGCAAAGGCTTAACCAACTGAACCCCAGAGCCGCAGGTTTTCTTGTTTAGAAAAGATACAGAAGATATGGATTTAAATGATGCAGTGAACTCAGAGCATTACTTGGAAACTTTTTACATTTATATTCTAGTCATATTCACTTTCTTGTAAAAACAGGATAGATAGCTAAACTTGTGACTTAAAAACAAACAGGCAGAGCCTGGGTGGCTCAGTTGGTTAAGCCTCCACCTTCAGTTCAGGTCGTGATTCCAGGGTTTTGGGACTGAGCTCCGCATCGGGCTCTCTGCTCAGCGGGGAGCCTGCTTCCTCCTCTCTCTCTGCCTGCCTCTCTGTCTACTTGTGATTTCTGTCTGTCAAATAAATAAAATCTTTAAAAAAAAAAATAAATAAATAAATAAATAAAATCTTAAAAAAAAAAAAAAAAGAAGCTAGGGGCGCTTGAGTGGGTCAGTCAGTTAAGCATCTGCCTTCGGCTCAGGTTGTGATCCCAGGGTCCTGGGATCGAGCCCCACTTTGGGCTCCCTGCTCTACGGGAAGCCTGCTTCTCCCTCTCCCACTCCCCCTGCTGGTAGTTCCTCTCCTGCTGTCTCTATCTCTGTCAAATAAATAAATAAAATCTTTTTTTTAAAAAAAGTTTTCTGGAAAATTCTGAGGTACATATCCGGTTGAGGACCACAATCACTAGATTGAATACATGAATATTAAACACTTCTTGTATGCCAAGGCAGCTATGATGTCTAATCCAGAATGTCTAGAGATGAGGGTTGGGGATTTATTCCCCGCATGCTCTAGGGTCTGTAGAGCGGACTGTGGCCTCCTGCACAATGCTGCATCCTCCTAAAGCTCTATCAGAGCCCGGAACTCCCGCCTCCCGCCTCCCTGCTGGGCCGCCCGCCTCCCTGCCCTTTCTGAAATGAGCCCGGCTTCCCCATCCCTGCAGGCTCAGGGCAAACTCTAAACCCCAGCTGGTCCTTCAAAGATACTAGAAACCCCTGGAGGCTTGGATTTGCTGCTGCCCCAAGCTCTCACTTCTACTAGAATGACCCGAATCCCACTTGCTTTGGTTAAACAGAGTCAGGATTCGCCGTTTCCCACAGTCAGCCGCCTGCCAGGCCCAGTTCTACCGTTCCTTCTTTCTTATCCCCTCCTTCCTTCCTCTTTTTTTTTTCTTTTTGTATTTATGGTCATTGGTTTCTTTTGTCATTGTCTTTTCTAACAATTAAAATACAGTCGATATGCAACAGCTTTAGACACTGTGTGTTCTTTCAACTGGCAGTGTACCATTGGCTTCAATTCATTTTGCTTTTTAACTCTTTATCGTGGGAAAGTTTGAGCACACGTAAAAGGAGACGCAGTATAACAACCCCCCATATCCACGTAACCATCACCTACCTACATATGACTACTCCAGTCTCCTCCATAGCCCAGGCCTCCCCTCCTCCGGTCCCTGCTATACTATTTTAAAGCAAATCCCAGACATCATAATCCTTCATTTACAGTATTCTTCAGGATTGGGGCACCGGCGTGGCTCAGTTGGTTAAGCGTCTGCCTTCTGTTCAGGTCATGATCTCAGAGTCCTGTGATGGAGCCCTGAGTCTGCTTCTCCCTCTCGCTCTGCCCCTGCCCTGCCCCTCCATGTTCTCCCTCTCTCTCTCTCAAATAAATAAATAAAATCTTTTTTTATAAGATTTTATTTATTTATTTGACACAGAGAGAGAGAGAGAGATCACAAGTAGGCAGAGAGGCCGGCAGAGGTGGGGGTGGAGGGGGAGGAGGCTCCCCGCTGAGCAGAGAGCCCAACACAGAGACCCGGGGACCCAGGACCCTGGGATCATGACCTGAGCCAAAGGCAGAGGCTTTACCCCACGGAGCCACCCAGGCGCCCCCAAATAAATAAAATCTTAAAAAAAGTTATTCTTCAGGATATACCTCTAAGGCATAAGGAGTTATTTTAATGTGACCACAGACACTCGTCACATCTAAGTAAATAATGATAATTCCTTAATATCACCTAATACATAGTCCGTGTTGCAATTTCTTGGATTATCTCCCAAATGTCTCTGTACAGTGGGTTTGTTGAAGTCAGGACCCAAAGCAAGCTCACACATTGCACTTGGTTGTTAAAATAGGGAGCTTCTGGCGTTGCTCCAAGTGATCCTTGCCTGCTGGTAGGTATTCTGCTCCCCTTGATGTAGGCTGGACCTCGTGACTTGCTTGTACGATGACTAGAATCGGCAGAAGGGACAGGACCGCACTCGGAAGAGAAGGCTGCGAAAGGCTGAGGCTTCCACCTCCGCACCCCTCTCCGGCTCGTCTCTGCTTCTCTGATAAAGCGGGATGTCGTGTTGCGAGCTGCCCCACGGAGAGCTCCACGTGGCCGGACCTGAGAGCAGCCTCCCACTAAAAGCCAGGAAAGGACTGGGGCCCTCAAACTACCAAACCTTGAGGAACCAAACCCTGCCAACATCACGAGGGTGAACTTGGAAGTGGCTGCCTGTGCCCCTCGAGATGACTGCAGCCCTGACATTGCCGCCAGGCTTGCGAGAGCCTCTCAGCCTGGATCCCTGACCCACCAAAAATGGAAATCACGAATGTTATTTTATTTTATTTTTTATTTTATTTATTTTTTTAAGAGATTTTATTTATTTATTTGACAGACAGAGATCACAAGTAGGCAGAGAGGCAGGCAGAGAGAGAGAGGAGGAAGCAGGCTCCCTGCCGAGCAGAGAGCCCGACTCGGGGCTCGATCCCAGGACCCTGGGATCATGACCCGAGCCGAAGGCAGAGGCTTAACCCACTGAGCCACCCAGGCACCCCACGAATGTTATTTTAAACCACAAGGTTCTGGGGTAACTTGTTACACAGCAGTAGGTAACTAATCTCGTGGTTATGTCTCCTGAATCTCTATGTACAACAGTTCGCCTATGTCTTGTGGCCTTTTTCTTGCCAGGCCGGGTCCTTTTTGGAAGATAGAGTCATGTGTATTAATCAGCGTCCCTCAAAGTGGGACCGAGAATCCCCAGGGAGATAGGGTGGTGTCTCCCGTACAGAGATGCAGACGCCCCGGCTCCTTGGAACTTCCTGAATCTTGGAGTAGGGACCAGGGATCTGGACCTTTAAGAGCATCCCAGGGGATCCTTACATCCGAGGGAGGCTGGAAGCCCGACAGAGTTGGTCTAAAGGCTTGGCTTTCACACCCTCTGTGGGGCGCTGTGTGACCTCACCTCTCTGAACCTCTGTCTGCAGGATATAATGATTCTCACAGCATTTACTTGGTAGGAGGCTATGCCTAACTGTTCCCTCTCCTACTTTCTGAATTCATGGACTCACGCTCTTACGGGAGAAAGAGAGGGATTAGGTTACAAGTAGAGTGGGGGAATTGGTCCCAGAGGTATTCACACGCACGTCCTCACACACTCCAGTGGTACTGGCGAGCACAGATAGGTTCAAGTCCTTGCATGGGAGAGACAGCCTGGTTTTTCAGTTTGCCAAGCCAAGGTTTCTTCTTTTAAGGCAACTTAAACTATTTATGGGAAAATCAGCCCAATTGCATATGAACTGTTGAAGATTTAAGAAATTCTGGGGAGTCTGAAATGTTAAACATCCTTTTTTAAAGATTTTATTTATTTATTTGATGGAGAGAGACACAGCAAGAAAGGGGACACAATAAAAAATAAAAAAAAAAAAAAGAAAGAAAAAAAGAAAGGGAACACAAGCAGGGGAGCAGCAGAGGGAGAGGGAGAAGCAGGCTTCCCACTGAGCTGGGAGCCCAATGCGGGGGACTCCATCCCAGGCTCCTGGGATCGTGACCTGAGCCGAAGGCAGGTGCTTAATGACTGAGCCACCCAGGCGCCCCGTCATTTTTTTAACTCTTTCTGCAAATTGCTACTGAATCTATGTCATTCTTTTTTTTTTTTTTTTAAAGATTTTATTTATTTATTTGACAGAGAGAAATCACAAGTAGTTAGAGAGGCAGGCAGAGAGAGAGAGGAGGAAGCAGGCTCCCTGCCGAGCAGAGAGCCCGATGCGGGACTCGATCCCAGGACCCTGAGATCATGACCTGAGCCGAAGGCAGCGGCTTAACCACTGAGCCACCCAGGCACCCCGAATCTATGTCATTCTATTACTCTCCGTTTTTATGCCACACATGTCACACGGTCCTTGTTTTAGTATTCTATTGTCTCCTAAATTCAGTCACCTCAAAACAACAATCTTTTTTTAAAAAGATTTTATTTATTTATTTGACACAGAGAGACAGAAGAAACACAAGCAGGGGGAGCGGGAAAGGGAGAAGCGGGCTTCCGGCTAAGCAGGGAGCCCCACGTGGGGCTGGATCCCAGGAGTTGGGATCATGATCTGAGCTGAAGACAGACGCTTAACTGACTTGAGCCATCCAGGTGCCAATATGTATATATATATATTTTTTTAATTTTTTAATTTATTTTTTAATAAACATATAATGTATTTTTATCCCCAGGGGTACAGGTCTGTGAATTGCCAGGTTTACACATTTCATAGCACTCACCATAACACATACCCTCCCCAAAATCCATAACCCCACCGCCCCCAGCAACCCTCAGTTTGTTTTGTGAGATTAAGAGTCACTTATGGTTTGTCTCCCTCCCAATCCCGACTTGTTTCATTGATTCTTCTCCTACCCTCTTAACCCCCAATATGTATATATTTAATGATTACCACCATAAATTTAGTTAACATTCATCTCCTCATGTAATCACACAAAAATGTTTTTACCTTTGATGAGAACATTTAGGATTTATTCTCTCAGCAAGCTTCCACTAGATCACCCAGCAGCATCAACTACAGTCATCACATTTTATATTATATCCTCGCTACCTATTTGTCATATAACCAAAGTTTAGACCTTTTGACCATCTTCCCGCAATTCCTGCACCACCACCCCCAGCTCCCACCTGGCAACACAAATCTGATCACTTTCTCTATGCGTTCGTTTTTTTGAGATTTCAAAAATCAATGAGATCATACGGTGTTTGTCTTTCTCGGTCTGACGTATTTCACTTAGCATAATGCTGTTAAAGTCCATCCGTGTTGTTGCAAATATCAGGATTTCCTTTTTTTTTTTTTTTTTTTATGGTTGAATAGCAACCCGTTGTGCGTCCATACCGCATTGTCTTGGTCTCCTCATCATCAACAACCGAGGACGCCTGGGTTGTTGCCTTGTCTTTGCTATTGTAATTAACCCTCTTAAGTCCTAGCTTTTAAAATGTTCTTCTATGTTTTTGCTTAGTAATTTCAGAGATTTATTTCATATGTAAATCTTTAATCTATCATTTATTTATTCCTAGCAGTATTAGAAAGGGATCTGCCTTAAGTTAGTTTTCCCCAGAAGCAGCCTAAGATGGGCTCCGCCGGCTGGGACACATTCTCAGAAGAAGGAGATCATGAGGTAGGGCCGGGAGGGAACCGGAGCAAGAACGTGGTCTCAGCTGTTGACCAGCTTTGGTTTGACCCTAGAGGAAGCTCCGGAGCCCAAATTGTATTACCAGGTGAGTTCACCTGGAGGTAAGCCCTTCCTTACATCTGTGCCGATCTGCCACTGGCCAAGATCAGCCGGGAGAGGGGTGCTGGGCGCTTCTCCAGAGATGGGGGCAGCCGGGCGATGGGTCTACTGTCCTAGAAGGATCTGGTGGGGCCCCAACCGCATGCACTAGAGTTCGCCTTTGCACTGCCCAGATCTACTCGTTTCCCCCTGAAGTTCTCTCCATCCAGGTGCAGCTACTCCAGGATTCTGAGGGTCACAATTTCTAAGTAAACTTGGAAGAGAATTAGTTCTAGAGCCTTCCCTGATAGTCATCAACTCCTAGTCTCTAGACGCACAGGTCCTACAGTTAGCAGGCTGGCAGCACAATTTCCCCAAAGAGGTTACCGGGAGTGATGGGAAGCAGGACCACTCCTGCTCCGAATCCTGGGTTTCCAGGCTCATGTACCTCTGTTCTGTGGCACAGACTGTAAAACAGCCATTGGCCTACGGTATATATCGCATCCTAAAAGATAGCGCGGGGTCCTCTTCGAGCCGCCATTTAAGCTGCACCTTCCAGAAGCTGTTCCATTACACCAGGAGGCCAGCAGCTTCTGGAGGGACAGCAAATGCAGTGTGTCCTCCACCACAATTCCGTTGTGAATAGGTCCCTCAGTCAGAAGGAGAAGAAGGCAGCTGTGGGTCACTCGTCGTCAGCAGTCACGTCAGCCAGAAGCTAGGTGCCCTGCTAGTGAAAGGGATCTGAGCAGGACACCGGCAGCATGCATTACGGAATCTCGCTCCCACTTTTTTCCAGCTGTCCTAATGCCTTTTATTTTATTTTAAAGATTTATTTATTTATTTGCAAGGGGGAGAGAGCGCATGAGCTGAAGGGACAGGGGAGAGGGAATCGCAAGCAGACTCCTCGCTGAGCGCAGAGGCCGACGCTAGGCTCGATCTCACAACGCTGAGATCAGGACCTGGGCCAAAACCCAGAGTCATGCGAAAATGAGTGCACCACCCCGGCGCCCTGCCTTTGATTTTAATAGTTTATCCTTACCCTCCCTCCTTTTAAATGACCCTTTTATCATATCCTAAATTGTTATGTATCCAGGGGTCTACGCCTGGACTTTCTGTTCTGTTCCATTACGCTGCTTGTCCAGTTCTGTGTCTCCTTCACACAGTGTTTAATGTAGGAGACCTTGGGGGACATTTTTCTTATCCCATGGAGTCTGCTCACCTGATTAGACTTCTTTGGGAAGTCTGGCCGCGGAGTGAGAGTTCAGTGGGCACCTGCTGAACAGGGGGACAGACTTGCTGACTCCAAATCCACTTTCTCCCTGTTTTTAATCCAACACCCTAACCCCCATCAGACTCTGCTCCTAGGACAGGGCTTGCTACGCCTCTCCCTCGGGCCCTCCTCCTCCAGCCTAGGGCCACTCAGGAAGCAGGGGCAACGCTCCCTGGATTCCAGAGGTGGCCAAGGGCCGAGCTGGGACTGGCGTAGGATGTCACGAGTGGATCTGCCTGTCTCACTTGGTCATCGTGGGGTCCAACCAGCTTGGGGACAGACGGTGGTGCAGATAACGGGACAACAAGGGAGCTACATCTGGGGACGGCAGGGAACAGCCCGGACACTGGAGCCAGTCCTGCATTCGAGGCCTCCAGAAGTCATTCTCTGCGTGATCCTCAGAAGCCACCGAACTCTCTAAACCTCATTAGTAACCACACCTATTTCCCAGAGTTGTTACAAGGAAAAAACGGCATCTGTGTATGAAGTGACTGGTAACATAAAAGAGGCTAAAAAGAAAGTGATTTTTTCCTTATCTTCTCATCTCCTTCCTTCCTACAATCTCATCTGCAAAATGGGGGCCAACCGCCCGTCACATAACCCCGAAGGGAAGCCAGGGCCCCAGGAGCTGGAAAGCGTCAAGTCCCAGAAACGAGAGGTGACGGTAACATCAAGAGCTCTGGCTCTAGGGCCGGGTTTGAATCTCACCACTGCTCCCTGTGGGCTGTGTGACCCCGAAGTGATCAGGTGACCTCGCTGTGCCTCAGTGTCCTCACCTGTGAAATGGGAAGACAGCACTATTCAGCCCATGGGATTCTGTAAAGGAAGTGTGAGATACTGGAGCCCTTAGGAAGCACCGGAGAAGTCCTGGAGGTGGTGTGGCTGGGCTGCTCCCCAGAAGGGAGGTACCCTGGCCCCCCTCGCCACCACCGGGGGCTCTGGAACAGTGAATGGAGCAGGCTGCACCCCTCAGCCCGATGATGCCTGCACTGGGGGCCTCTCTTCCAAACGCCCTCACCCCCTCTTCAGCCAGCCGCCCCATTAGGCTGAGGCGCTAACCTGGGGAATCTGCTCAGCCAACCTGCCTCCCTGGCTTGGCTTGGCTTTGCAGAGCGTCAGGCTGGAACCATGACGCTCTTGCCTGCCGTCAGCTGATACTCACTGAGGTGTCACCTTGAACCTGGCCCGGTGCTGGGGCTGCAGAGCTAAGTCCCTGCCACCTGTCACACTGGGCAGAATGCCTGGGAGACGGAGAATGACAATGTAGGGTGATCAGGACACGCAAAGGGGACTGAGGGACGTGGGAGAGCCCCAGGGGGCTGAGGAGACCAGGAAAGCGTCCCAGAGGAGGGAAAAGCCCGAGTTGAAGGTTAACATAAAAGAAGGACTGTGTCTGGGGAGGCGGAGCAGGAGGGCTTTCTGTGCGGCGAGAAGTACCTGGAGCAGGCCCGTAAGCAGGCTGCACGGCTGAGGAAGAGCAAGAAGTGAGCTGCAAGGCTGCGCCTGGCCTGGGGGATCGCAGGCCTCAAAGGGCAGGCTTCAGGGTTAGGACAGTGTCCTGAGGGCACTGGGGAGTCAAGGAAGACATGGATGGGGGGGAGGGCCGGATGGCACTTGCCTTTCCCCGGCCTGTCATCGCTCACCAGCCACCAAGCTCTCTGCCATCCCTGTCTGCTCCTGAGACCTGTCACCCAGGCTCCCACCTCAGGGCCTTTGCACTTACTGTTGTCTTTGCCTGGAGAGGGAAGGGTGAAGATTTGTAGTGCGGGGGGGGGGGGGACATGGGGTTGGGCTTAATATGGAGGTCAGGGGGAGGCTCTGATTTGGAGTTCACAGGTGTTTGTTCTGAATGGGCCTCATTATGTGACCTGCTAGGTGACACTGGGGCTATGCTTGAAAGGGAGGGACAGGGGAGATCTCTCAGGAGCGTATGTATGGCAGTGGGGGTGGGCCTCCAAGTGTGGGGTCACGCGGCACCAAAGATTTTGCCATTGCTTGGAGGCTTTCTATGCCATGGGGGTGACCCTGGGGGGACCCAGGAGGGTCCTCATAGCAGGGATCAAGGCATTTGATGGGTGGGGTCAGCAAGAACCGGCGTGGTGGGAAGTATTACCCAGTTTCCAGATGAGGAAACAGGCTCAGAGAGGTTGCGGGGTTCACTCCAGCTAGTGATGGACAAAGGCAGGACTCACATCCAAGTCCGCTGGCTCCTGAGTTTGGGGGGTCCCCAAGCATCAGCTTCTGTGAGACTAAAACAGAGATGGAGACAGATGGGCTGCGAGGTGGGGATGGTTAGGGTGATGAGATTGATGCCCTTTGCCAAGACAGATGCCTTGGGGTAAAGCTGGGTCTGGGCTGGGGGCCAGTTCCTCCAGCTGTGAAGGGCACCTAGGGGTCAAGAGAGAGAGAGACAGGTAAGCCCCCAAGAGTCAGAGGAGGTGGTGGGGCTGCAGGAGGGTGAACCTGCCTTCTGGGGTGAGGCCCGGCCCCACGTCCACCGTCCACCTGTGAATAGCACCAGATCGAGTATCTGCCTCCCTCTCCCCTCCGCCCGCGGGCTCTCCTCCTCCTCCCGCTCCGCCTCCCCCCTCACTACCTGGCCTGGCCTACGCCTCAGTGCACCCACTCAAAGGGCCAGTCTAATCCCCTGACATCACCACTACTCCTCACGGGCCCTTTCTGGCAGCCCTGGGAGCCCCTGGCCTTAGAGATCCAATTTAGGATCCCCCCCCCCCCAGAGCCCATTTTTCTTTCAAATTTCTCCCTCCTTCAGCTCACAGTTTGGATCAGAGACACCCCCAGATCCAGCCCCAAGCTGGGGAGCAGGAGTCTAGGATCTGTTCAGCCTTCCTGTGTGACTTTAGCTAAGCAGATGTCCTTCTCTGGGCCTCAGGCGCCTTGTTCTGTCTCCTTACCACCCCCTCCCCCGACCTGGGCTAATCACATCAACCTATTTTGGCTTCTTCTCAGCACTTTGTTGCTTTGGGAAAATTTTTTTCTTTTTTTCAACATTTTATTTATTTATATGACAGAGATCACACGTAGGCAGAGAGGTGGGGGGCGGGGTGGGGAGCAGGCTCCCTGCTGAGCAGGACCCTGGGATCATGACCGGAGCCTAAGGCAGACGCTTTAACCCACTGAGCCACCCAGGCGCCCCAGGAAATTTTGTTTTTATCAGTTCACATACTTGTTGCTGGTGTCCCCTCTCTGGACTGGGCACCCTTACGAGGCAGGGACCCAGCCCGTCTTATTACTCACCCTGATGCCAGTCCACAGTAGAGGTCCCATCAAAACTGGCTAATTGAATGTAGACATGGGTGAGTGAATGAACAGGTGTATCTCCTGCCTTTGCAGGAAGGCTGTGGGCCTTCTTTCTTCACACCAGGGAGGAAGGTAGAGCCGTCTCCCACCCCCATGACTGGATAGAAGCAGTAGGGGGGTCGGGGGCAGCTCTGCCTGAGCACTTTGACTCAGTGTGCGGGCAGGGGCTGAGAACCAAACAATGCTCCCTTATGGAGAGACTGGGGGCCTTGTGAAGGGGGACCAGAACCCAGCCACCCCGCTGAGTGGCAAGGCTTCCCCAGCTGGAAAGGGCCTTAGGTGTGTGTCTGTGTGTCTGTATGTGCGGTGTCTGGGCAGAGGGCCACTACTGGCCCAGATCTCAGGAGTCCTGACCTCCAGCTGCACGTGTGTCTGTGTGCACACACGGGACAGTGGTGTGTGTACACCCACGTATGGACCTGTCTGCTCTGAGCATGTGCCTCTGCGAGGGCCTCTGGGTGTGGCTCTGTGAGCACATGTGTGCCTGTATCTGCGTGCACACGTGTTTGCACCCTCCGTCTGTAGGGCCTGTGGTCCTGGCAGTGTGTGTGGTCCCATACACAGGTGGCCAGGCCCACTGGAGTGGGAGCTCTGTGAGGACAGGGATTTTTATATCTTTATTTATTTGAGAGAGAGAGAGAGCACGCAACACAAGCAGGGGGAGCAGCAGAGGGAGAGGGAGAAGCAGCCTCCCTGCTCAGCGGGGAGTCTGAGGCAGGATTCGATCCCAGGACCGGGATCATGACCTGAGGCTAAGGCAGTCACTTAACCAGCGGAGCCACCCAGGCTTCCTGAGCCAGGGGCGGGATTTTTCTCCGACTTGTTCTCTGTTCTATCCCAGCCCCTGGAACAGGGACCAGCACACAGTGGGCGTCAGTACTACCTAAATGACTGAATGTGAGTGTGTTCACGTATCTGGTGTGCGCCCACGTGCCAACGTGTGTGTGGAGATGTGCACACGCTCCTGTGTCTAAGGTACCTTGGTGTGAGTGAATTTGCTCACAAGCCACCACTCCCATCCCTTTTCCAAACTCCTCGGAGGTCAGGCCCAATGCCTGGGTCCCAGTGGGGGCGGAGCAGGAGGCCGCCTTCTCCCAGTAACTGGATCCCGGACGTGCGGAGCAGCAGGGAGCAGGGCGGCCCCTTTGTCCCCCGATAATCCGCTCCTTTGACCCCTCCCTCCCAACAACCAGGTCTTAAGGTCGAGTTTGGGGACTGTCGAAGACTAGGGTGTCACCTCCGTGTCCCCCTCCCAGCCTGTCCTTTGCTTCTGGGGCTTCTGCACCTGTGCGGCCCTCCCCAACACACCCCCGCTCTAGGGTGTGACTCCTTCCCCCCCTCTTGGGCGGCCTCAGCGCTCAGCCCAGGTATAAAGCTGAGGGGCGGGAAGACAGGTGCCCCAGAAGCATCCAGAGACTGGAGGAGGAAGCAGCCAAGGAGAGAGCATGAGCTATCTGCTAGGTGAGTTGGGGGAGGGGGTGTGTGGAGCTCCAGGGCCTAGAGACCAGGAGGGGAAGAGGTACCCTCCAGGGTCTCTAGCCCTTGGGACTCGTGTGCCTGGCTGCTTCTTTGCATGCTAGGAACCTCCAAATCCTTACACACAGAAGGTTTTGTTCATCACTCACTCATTCATTCAAGCATTATTGAGGTGCAAGGTAGTTTTCTAAGCATTTGGGGATACAGCTGTGAACAAACAGACAAAAAGCTATGGTCTCATGGAGATTTCATTCTGCACACAGACCATACACATCATCATCATAAGTAAGTAAATTATGGGGCGTCTCTGGGTGGCTCAGTTGGTTAAACGCCTTCGGCTCCTCAGGTCATGATCTCAGGGTCCTGGGATCAAGACCCACATCAGGCTTCCTACTCAGCAGGGACTCTGCCTCTCCCTCTGCCCCTCCTCGCCACTCGTGTTCTATCTCTCTCTCTCCCTCAATCAAATAAATAAATTCTTTTTTAAAAGATAAGTACATTACAAGGCAGTATGACAGAAGGTGAACGCAATGAGTCAATTTTTTGAACGAACGCATGAACAAAGAGGCCTTTGCTTTCAGCCTTCCCTTACGTTCTAAACTTAGGGAACTCAGGAATGCCGAAGGGGGACAAAGGAGACCATCACAATGTGCTTCTCATCTCCATGGCCTCCTGCTCGGGACCCTAGGTAACCCCCTCTGAGCCTCACACTGGAAGAGAACTGGGCCTGAGCTGTAGGTGGACACTTCGCAGCATTTATTCAAATTTAAAATGAGCACACCCTTGGGGCACCCGGGCGGCTCAGTGGGTTAAAACCTCTGCCTCCGGCTCAGGTCATGATCCCAGGGTCCTGGGATCGAGTCCTGCATCGCATCGCATGGGGCTCTCTACTTGGCAGAGGACATGCTTCCCCCCCTCTCTCTCTGCCTACTTGTGATCTCTATCAAATAAATAAAATCTTTATAAATAAAATAAAATAAAATAAAATAAAATAAAAAGAGTACACCCTCAGAGGTGCCTAAAGAGTTTGGGATAAGGATGTTCACGGCAGCGTTCCGTCATTCAACAAATATTTATTAAGCTCCGTGCTAGGTGCTGGGGAACCAGCAGCAAATGAATCAGGGCAGGTTCTCTCTTTCCTGGAGCCAACATTCTAGGGGGAGAGACAGTAACAAGCAAGCAGACAAATAATGAAATGAATTAAAGCGCAAACGTCTCTGAAGACTATAGACCGGGGAGGCGCTTTTGATACGAGGTAAGGACAGCTTATCTGAGTTGAGGCCCGAAGAACAAGAAGGATCCAGTGGCGGGAAAGGTTTGGGGTGGTTCTGGCAGGGCCCAGGAAGGGCAAAGGCCTGGGGTGGGGAGTGGAATGGGAAGCCAGTACAGAGGGGCGCGGCTTTGCAGGCCACCGAAGGGCTTTGGTTTATTCCCTTGCACTGTGTGAAGAATTCAGGCACAGGAGGGACCTCGTTGAGCTGGGGGCTGTGGGGGGGGAGGCCAGCAAGGGTCGGAGAAGCAGGGACAGGTGGGAGGAGGCTCCTGGGTGAGAAGGGCTGGTGGCCGGGGCCCAAGGGGCGGCCATGCGCGGAAGGGGCAGCCGGTAGGTGCTCAGTGCCTCTTGTCAACTTTTAAGGCTTTTTATTGAGAAGAACAAAGAGCAAAGTACCCAACTCAGGAAGCGTGCAGCTCGATGAATTTTCACAAAATGATCGCCTCCTTGTCATGAGCCCTCAGACCAAGAAACACAGAGCTGGACTAGCTCCCTTTTAAGGACAGAGCCGATAGGGTTTACTGTGGTGTGAATGTGGACAGCAAGAGAGAATGAGGCTTCGAAGAGGATCCCAGATTGTGCCCTGAGCAAAGGGAAGTGTGGAAGCGCCCCTGCCTGAGGTGGGGACGGCTGGAGGGCGGCGGAAGCCGAACTGGAGTCAGTGCGGGAGACTTTGAGTCGAGACACTTCCTGGTGTCCAATAAGGTCAAGCAGGAAGTTGAAACATCGGGTCTGGGGTCCCGTGGAACATTCTGGGCTGGAAAGGAATCTCCTTACAGGGTGATGCGGCCCCGACTTGGATACACACCATTGTTGCAGGCCAAGGGCTGTGCCCGTGGGAAGAGTTGCGACAGAGAATGAATGAACCAGCAGGCGGGCTCGGGGACTGGATGCTGACCTCTGATTTCCTCCGCCAGCCCTGTTCTGCCTGCTGACGCTGCTGCTGCTGCCGCCCCTCCGTCCGGGGGCCCCCGTCTCCCCAGCTGAGCCCATCCGTCAGGCCTACAGCCTGGCCCTCTACATGCAGAAGAATACGTCAGCGCTGCTGCAGACTTATGTGAGTGACACGGGGCACAAGCAGGGGACAAGGGCAGAGGGACACCGCCCTCCTGGCCCAGCCCCAGGTAGCGGAAGCAGAGCAAGGTCGGGAGACGTTTCCTCCACGAGTCCGAGGGTTCAGGGGCTCCGTGCACTAGAGACTCACCCCAACACTGTCACTGATGGCGGGTGACCGTGGGCTAGTTGTTCCTTCTCTCTCTCCGTCTCAGCTCCCTCACCTGCAGAATGGAATTGGGGTCCTGCTTTTGCTCACCTTTCAGGACCATTACAAGACTCAAAGGCGGCACAGACAGAAAGACCTCGTGCTGGGTGCTTACCTGGGCCCGATGCTGCACTAGGCACGCATCCCCTTCCCCCACAGATGCCTCAAACAGTTCGGAGAGATGGAGTCATAACCAGATACGGAAACTGAGTCTCAGAGAGGGTGAAAACTTTGCTCAAGGTCACACAGCTAAATCACTGGCAGCACCAGGATCTTAACCCTGGTCTGTGGCATTGAAGCCAATCCTACCCGCTCCCCGCCACTGCTGTCTAGCAGCTCAGCCTAGCAGCCTACCAGCTGAATCTGACCCACGGGTGTTTTCTGTTTGGGCCATGATATACCTGTTGAAGTTTTGAACACGACTGCCTGTCTCCAACAAGCGCAGGGACACTCCTGGCCCCTACCCCATCTTAGTTCTGCCTTCTTCCCCAAGTTACATGGTCTGCCTAGCCCCTAGAGGCCCCAGGATTCGTGACTCTCCATAGTACTATATTCCAGGCCCATGCGAAGTTACTAAATGTAGTCTCTAGTCCTATAACTGCCGCCATTCCCTGGTTAGCTTTGGGTACCCTGAATCAGTTTCTTCACCTGTGAGATAGGAACGGAGGACTAGATGGTCTATCAATTTGGGGACTTATCAGTGGGCATCAAGATTCTATAGGTCCAGGTTTGTGGAGGCCAGAACTTTAACGGAGAAGGCACTCAACTAAATTTAATAATGTTAACAATTATTTATTAATGATTATAATCAAATTAATAAGCATAAATAACTAAATGCCACAAATAAAAAAGAACCATAGAGACTCTAATTACACTGTTAATTCTTTAGACTGAAAATAGTATAATAAATGATACAATCCTAGTGTTATGACATTAATATATTATAAACAGTGGCTTACCGTGCCCTTACTGTATGCCAGGAGTTGTGCTAAGTGCTCTCTACGTAGCACTTCTTATGTTTGCACAAGAATACTGATGCATGGGAATTACTGAAGCTGTGATTCAAAGTGGGACAACTTGTACATGAAACTGGGCCATTACAGAGCCCAGGCTCTGTGCTAGGAGATGTCCACCAGCTCCCCCTGGGAAGATGTCAGATGTGAAGCCAGGGGGAGCCCCAGGGGCCCACTTCAGTCCCTGCACTCCTGTCTCTGTCTCTCGTGCAGCTCCAGCACCAGGGCAGCCCCTTCAGTGACCCTGGCTTCTCAGCCCCCGAGCTTCAGCTCAGCAGCCTGCCTCCTGCTGCCGTCTCCTTCAAGACCTGGCATGCCCTGGGTGACGGGGAGCGGCTGAGCCATGCCCAGGGGGCCTTCCTGGCCTTGACCCAGCACCTCCAGCTCGTGGGGGACGACCAGCGAGACCTGAACCCTGGCAGTCCCATCCTGCTGGCTCAGCTCGGGGCTGCAAGACTCAGGGCCCAAGGCCTGCTGGGCAACATGGCTGCCATCATGAGCGCCCTGGGCCTGCCCGTCCCCCCTGAAGAGGACACTCTCGGGGTTGTCGCCTTCGGGGCCTCGGCCTTTGAGAGGAAATGTCGAGGCTATGTAGTGACCCGGGAATATGGCCACTGGACAGACCGAGCTGTGAGAGACTTGGCTCTGCTCAAGGCCAAGTACCCTGGATAGGGGAGGCGGGACATCCTGTTAGGCTGCCACGCTTCTTTCCCAGTGGACTCTTCTCTGCCTTGCTTCTTGGCAAGAAAGGCGACACAACGTGTCTAGCAGACAGGGGTGCATATTTGGGGATATTACCTAGGAAGTAAGCCTCAAGTCCCTTTTGCCTGGGCCCCTCCTGCCTCGGTCCTATGGCCTCCCTTCCAGATCTGGGGGGGACTCTATGCATATCATTTTGTGGGTTCTCAATCCAGGGGTCCTGGCTGCCCACATCCTGGGTGGAAAGAAGCGTCTTTTTGAATAGGCTTCACTTTGCACTCTGCAGGGAGAGGACAGTGGGTCTCCTTCCTGGGCTCTGCTTCAGACTGTCCTGCTCCTGGAAGTTTGCAGAGGTCTTCTTGTCTCTACCTCACTTCCTATGGGAAGCTGTGTGCTTTCTGAGCAGAGAGGCCTCCCTCCCTTCTTTGGAGTTCATTACCTCCCCGAGTCTACCTCCCTGCCTAGGCCCTCCGTTCCAACTTCCCATTTTGAGAGACTTCACTTCGTGATCAATGGCAGTCCGGCTGAAAAGTCAGGACTCCTCCAGATGTTTACTGCTCGGGACACATCCACTTCCTGTTCTAGAGCGACTGATGTTATCCTTGGCCTGGGGGCATTTGTGAAACTCCTATTTATATTGTGTGGCTTTGGGGTATGTCTGGGAGACCAGGCCCAAGGATCCTATTCTCCTCAAAGGTGTCTGGCCATTGTCAACAACTATATATACTGGTAACGTTAGTGTTCTTTTTATTTTGAAACATTTTATTTACAAAAAATTAATTTATTCTCAGAAATAAAACTCTTTTAAGCTGCTGATCTTTTCTCTCCATAGACCTGGCTTGGTGGGGGGGGGGGTGCCGGGGCGCAGCAGGAGGAGAAGGAGGTCGGAAGGTCGGAGGGAGAAGGAAGTAGGGCGCGTCCAAAGGGCCCGAAGGGGCAGGGAGCACCGCAGGGCGGGTGACGGAAGGGGAAGGGGGCGGCAATTTGTCCGAAGTAGCCCTGCCACTCGGCCAGGAAAGGCCAGAGCGAGGCCCGTGCTCCGATGGGGCCAAGGAGAGCCAAGAGACGGAGGAAAGGGAGACAGAGAGGTCGCCCAGAGATGGGTGAAGGCGGAGATCCGGGAGAGCGGAGGCAGGCCCAAGCCACGGGGAAGGCGGGAAAGCAAGACAGTGATGGCCACGGGAAGAGGCAGGCGCACGGGAGGTCCGCGACAGACACGAGGGCACACGAGCAGAGACAGAGATGGAGACAGTCGGGGCCCCCCGGAGCCCACAGAGACGCAGACGCAGAGCGGCGGACGGCGGGCTGCAGCCCCGCGCCCCGCGCTCAGGCCGGGCCCCCGGGCACCAGCTGGCCCAGGTCGCCCTCGGTTCGGCTCACCCACTCGCGGTAGAGGCCGCACACGCGGAGCCCCAGCACCTTGGCAGGGAAGACGCCCGCGTCGGGGGCGGCAGCGGCCGCGTTGGTGGCGACGACGGCGGGCTCGGGCCGGGGCCCGCGGGTCTCGTCGGCACCCAGCGCCGCCAGCACGGCCTCCACCGCGGCGCCCAGGGCCCGGGCCTGGCGCGCCGCCTCCTCCAGGCGCAGCAGCAGGCGCGGGGCGCGCGGGTTCAGCTCGGCCTGGCGGCGCCGCACCACGTCGAGCAGCGGCGGCAGCGCGGTGAGCGCCGCGGCGTCCAGCCGCAGCCGCTCGGGGGCGGGCAGGCCGGCGTGGCCGGGAGCCGGGGCGCTCAGGCCGGCCACCGGCAGCCGCGGGGGCGAGAAGCCGGGCCGCCCGAAGGGGTCTCCCTGGTGCTGCACCTGCGGAGACACGGCCGTCAGTGGGGGCGGGCGCCGAGGCGCGACGGGGCCTCTGCACGCCCCTCCTCCTCCTCTCGCGGGGGCCTCGGTTCACCCCTCCCGAGGACGCCTTCCTCCCGGCAAAGCTGTTGTGTTTGAGATTCTCCGAAACAACCACGACCACAACCACCACCACAAGTGGGCTTTGCACCAGCGCCTGCTTCCTCGTCTCTGAAATAGAGACGACGGGGCGCCTGGCTGGCTCTGGGTTAAAGCTCTGCCTTTGGCTCGGGTCATGATCCCAGGGTCCTGGGATCCAGCCCCGCATCGGGCTCTCTGCTCAGCGGGGAGCCTGCTTCCCCCTCTCTCTCTGCCTGCCTCTCTGCCTACTTGTGATCTCTGTCAAATAAATAAATAAAATCTTTTTTAAAAAGTAGAGACGAAGTAACAACTTAATAGGATACCCACGAGCATGTTAAAATGGCTCAGGCTAACGCTGGCCCCCTGGGGAGCACAGTGGATGTGAGCGATACCCTTGATGCTATCTTACAACCCTGACTCCAGCACTTGCTAGCTGTGCAGCTGCATGCGAAACCATCTCCCTTCTCCGAGTCGGCCTGGTCATCTGTAAAATGGGGGATCAGGTCCCGGCCTGACTTTCCACCAGGGATCTCCTGAGAATCACAAAGATACTGCAGAAGCCTGGTCCCTCTCACCAACCCCCGCCCCCATCCCCCAACACCTCTGTGCCTGGCACACAGCAGGGGCTCAATGAATAACTGTTGTATGAACAAACACATTAAAGGAGATTTGTAATTTGTAAAAATGCCACAACAATACCATTTATCCTTTTCTAACATCTTGTCTCTGGATTGGCACTGTTTGCTGCTTTAAACACTATTCCTAATCTTTCCAAATACGTATGATGATTATGATAATGCTGATTTTACAAATGAGGATATGGAGGCTGAAGAGGTAACCTGACTTGCCCTAGGAGAGTCTGACGCGGGGCTCGATCCCAGGACCCTGGGATCATGACCTGAGCCGAAGGCAGAGGCTTTAACCCACTGAGCCACCCAGGCGCCCCCCGAGCTGGATTTTGAACCAAAGTTCATAGCACCACAAAGTTAGTTCTTTCTATTATCCCACTTTCATAACTGTTACATCATTATTTTTTCATGTTACCATTAGTGCCCAAGGCCAAGTAAGTTAGCAGGCCTATGGTCTATTTCCAAATCAAAACTATACCCTCCTTCCATTACACCAGAGTAATTGATGGAAATACCCTCTTCCTTGGGCAAGGCCCTATGCCCAACCAAAGACATTGGCAAATTCCCCTCCTCTGTTACAGTCCCCTTTTGGGCTAGAATTTTTTTTTTTAAGATTTTTATTTATTTATTTGACAGACAGAGATCACAAGTAGGCAGAGAGGCAGGCAGAGAGAGAGGGGGAAGCAGGCTCCCTGCTGAGTAGAGAGCCCGATGCGGGGCTGGATCCCAGGACCCTGAGATCATGACCTGAGCCGAAGGCAGAGGCTTTTAACCCACCGAGCCATCCAGGCGCCCCTTTGGGCTAGAATTTTAGCCTTAAATTGAAACCCTTCTCGGTCTCTCTGCATAGCATAGGTAGAAGAGTTCACAACTCATCTTCTTAAACTGTCTCCTTTAATAGCTGGGGAGACCAAGGCCCTTGGAGGTGAGGTGACAAGATCACAGAAAGCCTGGAACCTCGGTTTCTTGACTCCCAGACCAGGATTCTTTTCACTCTTTCAGCCTGTCTTAACGCACTGTGGGGGGAACCTCCAAGCTGAGGCAGACAGAGGGGCATTTGGAGCACAGGAGAGTCCTCCAGTTTGCTCCAACTTCTGTATCTGGGAAATGAGGTCAGAAAAACTAGAGGTCAGGAACCTCTGTGATCTGTACTCCCCCCATTCCTCAGGCCTCTGGCACCCCCATCCCCATCCCCACTCACATATTCCTGGAGCAGCTGCTCAGCATATTTGGTGAGGAGGCGGGCAAGGCTGTGTGTCTGACGGATCTTGGCCTCCAAGTGGGGAAGGGGTGAGATGGAGGAGTCAGCCTGTGGATCTTCTGGTGAAAGAGGGGGAGGAATGAAGGCAGCCCAGACCCCTGCTCCTTGACTACTCTTGCAGGCTGGCTCTTCCTTCCTGAACCCACAAGTTCTGCTCTGAATTCTCCAGCTTTCAAGCCAGGCAGCCTTTGTCCCATTCCAACTGATGGTAAATGAGACACCGAACATGTGTGAAACAGTTGTCCTGCCTGAAATGTATTCCCTGGCCACCAATCACTGTTAAATCCTATTAAAGCCAAATTAAAATATTGCCTCCTTAGTGTGGTCTCTGGATTCACCTCTCCCTTAAATTGCCTTTTTTTTTTTCTTTTACTTAAGGCCATTTGTTTATACTCCCAAGGTTGTTTTTGAATGTCTCTTTTATCTGTGTGAACCGGCCTTAGGCTGGGAGTCCTTTGAGGGAAGGTTTCACATATCCACATACCTCACTGATTTTGGTGAAATTTAACATCACTGAAGCACAGAACTTCAAATTGGAAAAATACCTTAAACCCATTCTACAGATTGGGAAACTAAAGTCCCTCGTCCTCCCGGAAGGACAGTCTGTGCGGACCCCGGCCAGGACCCCTGCGGCATCAGTGACTGGCCTTCCCTGGCGTAAGCTGGGGGGTAGAGCCCCGGAAGGACGACTACATTTCCCGAGATTCCAGGGCACGTGCCAGGGCATTCTGGGGAATGTAGTCTTGGCCCGGCGACTCCCGCCCCGCCCCCCAGGTCCCCCGGTCCCCGCGCCGGAGTTTCCCACCGCTAGTCTCTATCCTTAATGGCCTCGACTTTCGTCTCCTATTGTCATTCATTAGCTCCCGTGGCCCAAAGACTTCCTTCCCTAACTCTATCCCTCCCTCTGGTCCGCAGTTCGGATTCTTCCCCAGTACTACCAGTACAGAGGATTCCGGCGTCCGGCCCCACCTGCGACCCCAGTCCTTTCTCCCAAGGTGTACTCGAACCTGTGATCTACACCCTGAGCCCAAGGCCCTAAAGCCACAGCCTAGGCCTCCGCTAAACTCCGGTGCTGGTCCTGTCCCACAGTTCACCCGCAGCTCACCCGCCCGTTACCTGACACCGGGGCCCTGCTCTCCCCGGCTCAGGCCGCTCCCTTCCCGGCCCCGGGGGTGGTGGGGACCTAGACCCCAGCTTCCAGCCCTTCTGACCCCTGCTCCCCTTGGGCACTGGGCATCCAGCCCTTCAGCCCCTTACCCAGACTTCCCTCCCTCCGGCTCATGCTGGCCCCTGGCTGATCCCGGTTGCCTACACGCCCCCCTTTCGCAGGGGGAGAAGGGGGAGAGGGGTAGGGGCGTGGTCCTCGCGCAACCAATCAGGGCTCAGACCCCAAACAATTCCCCCCGCCCCACCGCCCGCCCCAGGCAGGATTCCTTGGCTCTGAGCTCAGCTCCTTGCTTGCGCAGCCCATGGTCGGTCGGGAAAGGGGCCTGAGGAGGCTTGGCAGGTTGTCTGCGTGGTGTGCTCAAAACCTAGAGTTTGGGTGTGCCCAGGCCTGGGAGGCAGCCCTGGTACCGGCGGGAGGAGGCGGCTGAGGCTCTGACCTGGGGCAAGGCTTAGTGAGCGAGCTTCTTTTCGGAGAAAGCTGGGGTTAGGGGGAGCGGAATAAGAGGGTGGAGCCGGCAAGACAGGAATGTGCTGGTCCTCCCTTCCGTCTGGGGGTGGGGAGGGGGAAGCTGGGTGCGAGAGAGGCCTCGCTGAGGGCCCTCAGGCTTGGGCCACACCTGCCCAGACACATACCTCCTGGCCTATCTTAGATACTTTTCTGCTCCCCTCTCTTGTCACGTCTACTAGAAGGGGAATAGACAAGGCAGCCGCTCACTTCACCTTACCAGGCCCAGTAAGAGAACCCCCTCTGAAGTACACACATTTACTGCATACAGACCTTCATTCTCACCCTGGAACACGCTTCCGAGACAGGTAAGGGGTTCATACCGATATATCAACCCCACTGAGCAGGTGCAGATAAACTGTGGATGGTGTGCACACTTATACCCATAAGTGGTTCCCAAGCACCTACTCGTCCCGGGCTCTGGGACCCAGAGAAAATCCATATTTGGTCTGTGGCCTCCCAAGGAGCTCACAGTCTGATGGAGGCCTTGGTCTCTGGCCTCCTGAGGAGCTCACAGTCTGATGGAGGTGACCATCAACAACAGAAGGTACTGGGGTTTGTGAGTGAAGGGACTGGGAGTCCTGTGTTTCTGCGAGGGTTTTACCATGAGCAGTCGACTGCCAGAGTAAAGGAAGGTATTAACTGGCAGAGAGCATAGGAGGAACAACTGAAGCCAGACTGTTGGTAGGGGCGACAATCATGAACGGTAGAGGCACTTATGAACGGTGACTATTTATTGGGCATTTACTATGTGCAAGGCACATTGTTTCGGGAGTTACATATTAACTTATTCTCATATTATGGCTGAAGGAATAGAGATAAGTGAGTCGCCCAAGGTCACTGGACAAGAAGAGCTGGGATTTTGCCCAGGAGCAGTTTGGCTCCAGAAATTCGGTCAGAATCGCCCTCCTTACACCTTACCCCTCTGGACGAAATCACACCAAAACACACAGAGACGAGAGCCAAACCCTTGAGACACACACATAGCAACACAGGTCATTATCTGCTGGCAAATAGAGATTTAAATAAACTCAACCAAATCACACTCATTTTAAGTAAGGCTTTATTGAGGTATAATAGGGAAAATTTGGTGAATTTTCAAAGTTTGGTGAATATTCAAAGTAAATACAGTGGGGGGGGGGGGAGCGACCAGCCCTATCTTAATCAGTTTCCGGTTAAGAAACTGAACAGGAGCAGGGCCAGAGCTCCCTTTCTGTCTCTCTCAAGGGCGACCACTTCTCCTGACACCGATTGATCAGTTTTGTCTGTTTTGAACTTCATATGGAAGGAATCACGCGGCGTATACAGTGGTATCCGATTCCTTTCAGGAAACATCCCCCCGTCGTGCGGGACATCACTCTCTGCTGTGTCCGCCGTACGACCAGGCTACAATTCCGCTTCCACTCTACTCTTGACGGGCTGTTTCCAGTTTGAGGCCGTTATTTATCGACAGTGCTATGGACCTCCGGGGACACATCTCTCGGGGCTCATGCCCACGCGTTCCTCTCGGTTGTTGATGACCCAGGAGCAGAACCGCCGGGTGGGGCGACCCAGGAGCAGAACCGCCGGGTGGGGCGACCCAGGGGCAGAACCGCCGGGTGGGGCGACCCAGGAGCAGAACCGCCGGGTGGGGCGAGTTCCGCTTCTCCAGAAATCCGCCGGTCTCCCGAAGACCCTCCACCCGCTTCCGGTCCCCCAGAAGCTCCAGTTCTTCGTCTGCACCGGGTCCGGCCTGTCGTTCTCGCGTTAGCCCTCCTGGCCGGTGGAGACCCCTACTCCGATCCGCCGCGTCTGGTCGGTCAGGGGCGCTCAGCGAACACACGCACGCGGTGCACACGGCGCGCGGGTCGCCCCCGCGCGGCCGACGCGGGCTGGGACAGGGACCCTCTCGCGCCCGCCGCCCCCTCCCCGTGCCCACGTGGTCCGAACGCAGCTCCGCGGCCCGGCCGCGCGAGTCCCGGCGCCGCGCGGTCCCCAACCCTCCCTCCGGCGGCGGGTAGGGGGCGCTGCGCGGCGGGGGCGCCCCGAGGGGGCGGGCCCGGTCGGGGCGGGGCCCGCCGACTTGCAGGCCTGGGCTCCGGCCGCCCGCGCCGCCCCGCCGCTCCGGGGACGGGCCGGGGCGGGGCGCGGCCGCAGGAAACGGGGCGGGGACGCGCGGAGGCGTCGGGGAGCGGGGGAGGGCGCGGCCAACTCCCGGAGGGACGGCGGGCCGAGACAGCGGCGCCCCGGCTTGGCGCCGAGCCTGAGCCCGCCGGACGGGAGGCGGCCCAGCCGCGGGCTCGGCCTCGGCCCCGGTCCCGCCAGCATGGCCGGCCGGACCGTGCGGGCCGAGACCCGGAGCCGGGCCAAGGATGACATCAAGAAGGTGATGGCGACCATCGAGAAGGTCCGGAGATGGTGAGCGCTGCCCCGGGGCCGGGGCTGGGACCCGGCGGGACCCCTCTCTCCCAGATGCGTCTACCCGCCCTTCGCCCGCGGGGGCCCCCCGGCTGCTCCCTGAAGCTCCAGGGCTCCGTTCCCCTCTGGCTACACCCTCGGGTCTACAAAGCGTGTTCCCAAGCCTCACCCTCATTTATGCCCCGCCCCCTAAGGCTTTGACACTCCTCCCTCAAGTGTGCGCAGGGTCTTCTTCCTCTGGGTCTCGGCCGGGCCCAAAGCCTTTCTCCCCCGTACGCCCCAGGGGTCTGCAGAGCTGTGGCCCCCAGCCATGCGCTCTCCCCAGAGACGCCACTGTGTATGGCCTGGGGTCTGCAGGACTCTCTTTCTCCTTCGGACTTTATGCCCCATTAGCAAAGCCGCACCAGCGCCCCTTCCGCAGGTCTCCCCGTCTGCGTTCAGCTCCTGCGGGAGGGCTCTCTACTCAGAGCTCTGACCCAGTGCCCCCACCCTCCCACAGGGAGAAGCGCTGGGTGACTGTGGGCGACACTTCCCTTCGTATCTTCAAGTGGGTGCCAGTGGTGGACCCCCAGGAGGAGGTGAGCAGACTCTCCCACACCAGGCCCTTCATCTGTGCAACCTCAGGCCGGCCCTCCCAACCCTGGCCTCCACCTCCAGTCCCGCTCCGAGACCTCAAACGCAGCAGCCAAGACAGATGCTAACAATTACTGGCAACTCCACCCCCTTCTCCCTTTTTCTTGTTTCAGACCCCTGAGTTCGAGACCTAACCCACGGTACCAACCACTGTCACCTGATGCAGGGCCTTTGGCTTCTCTTTGCCTCAGTTTCCTTATTTGTACACTGGAGGGCTTTGCAAGCACTAACTGAAAAGCTGTCACTGACCCTTATCCCTCTAACCCCCAGGAGCGGCGGAGGGCAGGTGGTGGGGGAGAGAGATCCCGAGGCCGGGAGCGGCGGGGCAGGGGCGCCAGTCCCCGAGGGGGTGGCCCTCTCATCCTGCTGGATCTCAATGGTATGTTAGGGATCCTGGGATTTCGGGGGCGGTGTGTGGGGGAAGTGGGGAAGGGGCTTGGGACCCTCAGGCCCAACCCTCTCGGCTTTTGCTCCCACAGATGAGAACAGTAACCAGAGTTTCCATTCGGAAGGCTCCCTGCAAAAGGGCACCGAACCCAGCCCTGGGGGCACCCCCCAGCCCAGCCGCCCTGTGTCACCTGCTGGACCACCAGAAGGGGTCCCAGAGGATGCTCAGCCCCCAAGGCTGGGCCAAGAGAGAGGTAGGACCAGGTGACTCCCGGCAGCCCTCTCCTCTGAGTCTTGTCCTCTGCAAAGTTGAACCCAGCGGCTTACCTCCACCTCTGCCTGTTCCCCTCCTCTGTTGTTCCCTCCCCGGGGGCCTTCCCTGCCTCCTACAGAAGGTCGCCGCCCTGCCTCCTGTGAAGGTCTCGTTCATCTGGCTTCTCTAGGTCTTTAGATAACTAACCACTGTCTGAGATTTCCATGTTAGTTTTATTGTTTTTGCTACTCCAGTCTCTTTCCCGGCTCCCACGTCATGTCCCGTTTCTGAACCTTGGGCTCATGTTGCTCCTAAATCCTCAGAACAGCGTGGAACACATAGAATGTGCTCAGCTGATATTTGTTGAGGAGTAAGTAATAGTGATATTCCTCAGTGTGATTAGGACGTGAAAAGAACAGCTAAGACTTGCTGAGCTCTGTGTCCCAGACACCCTTCTAAGCACTGAAGGTGTTTTATATCCGTACTATAACCCTGCCTGGTCTGAACCACCTCCCACGTGGGTCTACAAGCGCCATCTCTCACCCCTGCCTGGCTCCAGCCTCCTCCTGGGTCTCCTTGACACAGCTGCCAGACCAGCTTTTTCTATAGCACAAGTCTGGCAGGATCGTTTGTGCTTCAAAGTCTTCAGTGGCTCCCTATGGCCTTTGACTCCTCCACTTTGCCCTTTGGGCCCAGTGAGTGACCCCTGCCGGTCTCCTTCTTCCTTTCCAACAATACCATGACCTGGGCCTGTGGACTGTGTCTCGATCACACCTTTACTAAGAGAAAAACAACAGGCATTTATTGAGCCGGTGCTGAGGGCAGGACACTCTGCTAAGGGCTTTATCCGTAACATATTTCATGCTCACCACGGTCTCCTGTGGGAATTACTTCTCATTATCCCCATTTACAGATGGGGAAACTGAGGCCCAGAGGAATTAAGTCACAGGCTCAAGGTCAGGATTTGAACCCAGGGAGTCCAGCCTCACAATCTGTACTCACTAAACCTGTGTCCTATCTGCCTCAGATGTGCCCCATTTGTCCCCCTGACCAAATCCTGCTCACCACGTCGAGACCCCGCTTCCGTGTCCTTCCTGTGGCTTCTGCCTGGCTCGCAGCCAGGGTCTCGGCGTCCTCCTCGGCATCCCCTGGCCCCGGGTCTGTGCTGTGGTACAGAGCAGCTGCTCAGGGAATGTCTCTTCACTTGATGTTCCAGATCCTGGGGCCGTAACTGCAGGCAGCACCGATGAACCCCCAATGCTGACCAAGGAGGAGCCTGTTCCCGAATTGCTGGAGGCTGAGGTGAGAGAGGCCGGAAGGCTGGACTCCTGGGTCGCTGATGCAGTGGGGGCTCTGGGGCAGCGGAAGGCTGGGGGGCTGTACTCCTGAGGCCCAGGCAGGAAGTGGACACCTCAGGCACAGCTCAAGTCTCAGAGGCTGGGTTCTGGGGACAGGAAAGGAAAGGGTGTTTGAAGACAAAGTCCTGCGGGCTGGATCGGGGCAGATTAAAGACCATTAAAAGCCTGAAAAGATCGTGGTGCTCCTCCAAGTATTTTATTTTATTTCTTATTTTATTTTAGTCCTAAACTGTCAAATTAGCTTACGAGAGTCAGTCCCCCACAGCTTCCGACTTTTCCCACAAGGACTACCTTGATGCATTTCCCAGAAATAGCAGTATCACCTTCTTCCCCCAAACGGTGTTGTTGTTTCTGGTGCCTCCTTCCTCTGCTTCCTGGGGCCCCAGTGGGCGAGACTCCTAGGTCCGGAGGGGAGTGCGCTGGAGGCGTTGGAGAAGGCAGGGGCTCGGAGGCGGCACTCCTGGGTTTGGGTGGAGCTCACGCCTGTCCGCCCTTCCTCTCCAGGCCCCTGAAGCTTACCCCGTCTTTGAGCCAGTGCCACCTGTCCCCGAGGCAGCCCAGGGTGACACAGAGGATTCGGAGGGCGCCCCCCCACTCAAGCGCATCTGCCCAAATGCCCCTGACCCCTGAGAAGCCGGCCTGCCTGTCCTGTCGCCCCAAGGGCCCCTTTGGCTTTTTACAAATAAAGACCCTTTTGTAATTTTGTGTCATGTCATTTCCCCGTCAGGGCTGGGGAGGGTCTCTGGAGACAGCTTTGTCTCATGCTCCACTTCTCAGATGGAGTCACCGAGGCTCTAAGGGCACCTTCCTATAGTCATACCATGAGTCAGACATAGAATGGGAGCCTAAGCCAGGACCCTGCCTCCCCAAACTCCCTCCACCCTGCCCTGTCTCCTTAGCTTTGACCCTTCCTGACCTTCAGCCCTCCTCTTTGGGAATCCCAGGACCCTCTTCTTCCTGTTCAGCCCCCCTGCCCCGCCCCCGGGCCCAGCAATTACCAAAGCTCTGGGCACCTGTACCTTGATTCCTGTTCATACGCAGGATCATACACAGGAACACAGAGGCCTGGAGGGACTTTGGGGTCTGATATGACCCAGCCTGTTCCTCACCCTCGAGAAGCTGCAGCATTGTACCCCTGCCTCTGCTTAGCCATCCCTCCACTGGAGCCCCTCCCCACACTTCTGGCTGAGTCTTACTTGTCCTCTCCTCAATCACCGCCTCCTCCAGGAAGTCTTCCTCAATCAGTTTCCCTTCTTTTGGGCTTCCACCACCCGCTGTGCCTCCTCCTCTTTGTCTTGGCGTTTATCAGGCTGTTTGGGATGGCTCATTTGTGTGTCTGCCTTGCCCACTAGCTTTTGGGCTCCTGAGGGTCGATTCTTGGTCCCCAGCCTCATCCAGCACCACACTGGGCATAGAGCAGTGATAGCAACTGGTGAATGAATGCATAAATGAATTTGCTGAGGCTATCCAGGAAGGCTTCTCTGAGGAGGCTGAGTGTGAGATGGGAACCTCGGTGTGGTAGGTCTGAAGTTCAAATCCCGGCTCTGTCACTCACTAGGTGGGTGGCTCTCTGCCTCCCTCTCTGAGCCTGGTTTGTTCATCTGAGCAACGGGGGCAGTCACTAGGCCTCATCTGCCCTGGCGGTTTGTGGGAACCTTCAAATAACATGCAGTCTGCCTGGCAAAGTGTTCGAGTTAGGTGTTTTAGCCCTCTTTTTACTGGTAACAAAGGTTAAAAGGTTCAGAGGGACCAAACTGGAACTTTAAAAGACTGTTTGAAACGGAGGGCTGTCTTCCGATAGCGGCCGTCAGAGTTGTCATGGTTGAGCCCGCGGAGCAGACGTACAGTGACGTGTATGTTCGTTTCTTCTTGCTGCTGCAGCAGGTGACCACAGACGTACTTAGTCACTTAGAGAAACACGGATTCATGATCTTACCGTTCTGGAGACCAGAGGTGCAAAATTAGTCTCACCGGGCTAAAGTTAGGGTATCAGCAGGAAAAGGACATTTTTCCCGGTTCCTGTAGGAGCCTGTGGGGGACTGTCTGTTTCCCAGCCTTTTCAGCTTCTTCCACATTCCTGACTTGCACCCCTCCCCCATGTTCCGCGCGGCTTCTTCCCATCTCTGTCGCTGCCTCTCCTGCCTCCCTCTTCAAAGGAGGCTGCGCGGAGCCCGCCTGGGCGGTGCGGGAGACTTCCCGTCTCAGGACCCTTAACCAAATCCCACCTGCAACATCTCGTCTGCCACGTAAAGTAACATGCACTGGTTCTGGGGTGAGGCCGTGGGCATCTCCACCCAGCATTTTTGGGGTGTGGCGGTCATCTCCTTATTGCCCTCGGTCATCCCAGGAGTTGACGCAAGGGCTCTGTCAACTATAGAGTGCCTCACTGGCTTAGTAGAACAGCGTCAAAGCCCAGACCACGGGCTCTGGGTTTGGATACCAGCATCTCCTTTCATTTGGTTGTGACCTTGAGCCGAGTGACTTAACCTCTCTGGGCCTCGGTTTTCTCATCTGTAAACTGGGGATACTGGTAACATCAGCCTGGCGAGTGTTGTGAGGATTAGATGAGGAAGTACACGGAGAGCGTGTCCTTGGCTTGACACATAGTGAGTGCTCAATAAATAGCAGCTATTTTCATGTGACTCATGTTACAGAGGAGGATATGAGGGTGTAGGGAGAGAGGCCAGAGCCTTGCCTGTTGGTGAGCCTGGGGAGGAAGAGTCCATTTCCGAGCACGCTTGAAAGGCTAAAGTTCGAGTCCCCCCCGGTCCTGTCCCTCCCTTGGTCCCGGACCCCAGCCGTCTGTCCTCGCTCCCAGGCCAGCCCCCTTCAGCTCCGTGATCCACTCTGTTTTAAGCTCTGGTTTAAAATCCACCTGTCATGGTGACGCCCCCCGGTCATCACCTTACCCTGCCCTCCCTGCCTCCCCCCTGCAGCCCCTCCCGGCATCCACGCTGTCTTCTAGGAACTCCGTCCATCCGTGGCTCTCAGGCGCTGGCCTCTAGTGCTCCCCCTTCTCCTCGGCGCATCCGTCCCTCCTCCTGACCCCTTAAGCATCTCTTGTCCGGCCTAGCTCTTCTCGTCATGAACACTCCCTACCAGGCCACCTACTCGTGCAATGAAGGGCGTCCAGGTCTCTGCATCCGAGTGCTGCGCCCTCCCTCTCGACTCGGAGACCCCTGGGATGCCCGGACCCTTGGCCCCTCCTCCTCCCAACCTGTTCCTCCCCTCGCCTGCACCCAGAAATGGCCCCTCAGTCCCCGGTCAGAGCGCCTGGAAGTCAGAGTTCTCTAAGTCTCTATCCTGAGTAACACTCCCATCTGCTCCTTTCTTTAGGGCCTCCTGTTTGCTGGGTGCCTCCTGGTGGGTCTCCTGCTTCCCTTTTGCCCACCCCCATCCGTTCTCCACCTGGCAGCTGGGCAGTCTCAGGAGCCCCCGGTACTGCCCTGGGTGCCAACCCTCCTTCCTGGCAGGATGGAGCTACCCCTGCCTCTTCCCCACCACCTCTGCCCCGTTCCCCTGAGAACCGCTTATAATCATACTGTGCTGTTTCTCACCATACTGTGCTGTTTGCTCCGCCAGGAGTGTCCCTCTCATCCTCTCTTCATCTGGGGGACGCGTTCTTTTTTTTCCTAACCTCGGCTTCCCCATGACTTCGTTATCATACCCTCCGCCTCCTCCTGTGCCCATTTCAGAGAACATCAGGCATTGCCTTGGGATGGTCCGTGTTGGCTTCCGTCTGAGGCATCAGTCTGCCGGCTCAGCAGGGGCAGAATTCCTTTATTTGTAGCGACATGTATTTCTTGTGCACTTACTATTGGCTAGGGACTCTTCTAGGCCCTGGGAATAAAGCATTAACAAAACGGAAAAAATTGTTGCTTTCTTGGAGTTTCCCTTCAATAAGTTACATCACCGGTAGGAAGGTATAAGTCCATTGTTAAGAAAATAGAGTCTACGATATTTTATGATAAAAAGTTTCAAACATGCAGCAAAGTTGGAAGAATTACGCAGGTGACACCCGCATACCCCCCACCTAGATTCCGTAACATCTTACTATGTCTGTTTATCACATCTCCTAATCCATCCGTCTGTCAATCTAGCTTATTTTCTTGACACACTTAAAATAAGTTGCAGACGATAGGGTACTTCCCTCTAAGTCCTTCAGCATGCCCATCGTTAACTAAGGGTCCAGTATTTACAGATTTGTCTTGTCCCTTGAAATAAAATATCCACATAGTGAAATGCATAGGTATTAACTGTATGATTCCATGAGTTTCAACAAATGCATGCATCTGCATAATGCAAGCTCTTACCAAATACATCATCATCCCTTCTGGAAAGTTTCCTGTTGCCCCTTGCGCCACCCGCTACCCTCACCCCAGCTCCTCGGAGGCAATCACTGTTCTGGTTTTGCCTTGATTAGGGTAACCTGTTCTAGAACTTCTATGCGTGGAATCATAAGAACGTACCTCTTTGCATCTGTTTCACTCAGCATCATGTTTTTGAAACTCATCTGTGCGATAGTGTGCTCCTTTCTATTTCCAGGTTATAGTCCATAGACTTGGCTTTGGCCAGGAATGCTCTGCCAGATGGAGAACAGATAGGTCCCAGTCCTCTCCCTGTTTCTAGCTCCCTGCACAAGCCTGTCAAGCCGGGGGACCAGAGCCCTGGATGAGTGTACCCTAGGAAGACAGACAGCTTATTTCCCAGGACCTTTCTAGAATGTAGCCAGTCTATGACTTCAGTCCCCCAGAAATCTGGGGAGACAGAACTAATTCAGGGGACAGGATATAGGGTGAACAAGCATCCTGGTTTGCCCAGGACTTCCCAGGTTTTAGCATTTCAAGTCCTGTTCCTGGGAAGCCCCGGGAAAACGGGGATGGCTGGTTGCCCTGCAGGACCCCAGCACTGCCCCAAGGGCCCCAGCACTGCCCCAAGGGCCCCAGCACTGCCCCAAGGACCCCAGCACTGCCCCAAGGGCCCCAGCACTGCCCCAAGGACCCCAGGCCCTTTCTCACCCCAGACTACACTTACACTCCCTTCCTCCTAAGGACTGATTTTCTATAAACTCTGAACTGATCAACTTCTCCCCTGCTCTAAAATATCCCATGGCTCCCTGTGGCTGCCTGGCAATACCCAAAAGATGTACTGACCTATGGCAGTGGTTCTCGAACGTTGCTGCACAATGGAACCACCTGGGGCATTCTGATGCTCGGCTTCTACCCCAGACATTTTAACTGGTTTAAGGCTGTGACTGGGTATCAGGAGTTTTAGAAGGCTCCACAGGTGATGCTGATCTGCTGCAGAGTTTGGGAACCACTGGCTTATGGGTATGATTTGCTTGCTGGTAGTGCCTATGTTTAAAAGCAAAAGATTTCAAATAAAAATCTAGACTCCTAGCTACTTTTTTTTTTTTTTTTGGTAAGATTTGTGTATTTATTTTAGAGAGATAGAGGCAGGGGAGGGCCAGTGGGAAAGGGATACGGAAAACCTCAAGCAGAATCCCCACTAAGCATGGAGCCCAGTGCAGGGTTCAGTCTCACAACCATGAGACCATGACCCAAGCCGAAACCACCAAACACTCAACTGACTGAGCCACCCAGGTGCGCCAGCTCGCAGCTCCCTTTGAGAAAGCAGAAGGTCTGAGATACTGAGTGCTTCCAAGTATGGTAATCACCAGGGTGTGTGGAGCATTGGCTCCTCTTGGAGACAAAGCACGTGTTTTCTGGTCCCCACAATCTCAGCCACCCCCCGGTGCTTCCTCTGCTCATCTGTGTCCATGTGCTTGGCCTACAGGCTAAGGTCTCAGCTCTGTAGCCTCTTCACTAACTCCTCATCTCACTTCTGCCCTCCAGCCATATGGCCTCATGTGGCTTTTCTACACCTGCTTTTGCCCAAGCAGTTCTTCCACCAAACTCTTCATCAAGGCAGACAAGGCCTTGCTCAGTGGCCACGGCCATCTCTCTTTCCCCTCTTCCCACGTTCATCTAACACACAGACCTTCTAATACACCGAGCCTGGGCAGGCTAGTTCTCCTTCTGTCAGGTGCGGCACGCTCTGCCTGGGGAAACTCGTCCCTTCCTCTGTTCTTTCTTTCTTCCTGGCCAGTGCCTACTTATCTTTCAGGCCTTGACTTAGATTTTGTCTATTTCAGGAAGTTTCCCTGACCCTCAAACTAGGTCAGGTCACTGGTTAGTCACTGCACTTCCTCTTTTGCTGAACAGCTCACTTCCCTTGCTAGAATAAAGCTACCACGTTCATCTCTGTCCTCCCAGGGTCCAGGTAAATAGGGCCATGCCTGGTAAATGGTAGGTGTTCGTCAATGACAAATGAACATAAGAAGGGAAGGAAACACATCTCCCTTTCTCCGCTGGCAAAATTCTACTCTTGTGCTTACATTTCTACTACAGTAGTCAACTCTGTGCTCCTGGACACCCAAACCTCACTAAGCTCAGGTCTAGCTCACAGTGAGTCCAGTGGGTCCCCAAACCCCTTCTGTGGTTGTTTCCTCCGTGTCAGAGTGCATAATTGGAACAGGCATACTCAGAAGTGGGCAGAATCCCCACAGCAGGTGACTGAGTTGCCGCCTGTCTGTGAAGGCAGGTCTGTGTCTGATTGGCCCCCCAGGGCCCCATCCAGGGCAAGCACAAGGGTAACTCCCTTTCCATTCCCTGACTTCTGTCTACTGACTTTCACTTGGCAGTGGCTTTGCTCCCAGTCCCCTCTTGGTCCTCCAGTCCCCTCTGAGGGCAGCTGGTGGTGTAGCCAATGGTCAGGATAGGGTAGGAATGGAGGTTTTCATAGTCAGCTGATCCGCATTAACTTGTGTCATCTTGGGCAAGTCCCTCCCCAGCCTGGACTTCAGCTGCTCGTCTGAAAGATGGGGCCAGTGATCCTTGCCTCGTCTTTGGGGTCGAACCTCTCGGCCCGTGTCAGGCACCGTGGGAACCCAGTGCAGAGCGCCCGGGCCGCTGTGTGCAGACCCGCTTTCTGTGGAAGTCGTGGTTATCTCCAGCCTTGAGTGTTTAGAACCACGGGTAGGCCTCCGGGCACTCCGGGCACTAGGAAATGCCAAAGAGAAGCCCAAGTCCGCGGCGGCCTGCAATGCCCCGTTGAGGGTTTAACGTGTTTAACGTTTTTAAGCCCCAGCGGGGGAGGCCAGGCCAGGCGGGTGGGGTGAGCACAGCCTGGGGGGGGGGGGGCTGGCTCCGGCTCCGCGGCTGTGACTCCAGCGGCCCGGTCTGTAGCGTGCGGTGCCCCGCGCTCTCCCCGCCGGCCTTTTGTGAGGCTCCGAGGGAACAAAGGAGGGACGCGCGCCTCCGCCAAGGCCAGGCGCGCTGCGGCGTCGCAGGGGTTAAGGGCACCGAGCGGCGCGCTCCCGCGCTAGAGCGGCCGCGGGCGGACTTCCGGAGCGCGGGTCCGGCGCGCGCGGCGCGGCTGCGGGGAGGGCGGAGGGCGTGCGGGTGTGCGAGTGTGCGGGGGTGCGGCGTGCGGGTGTGCGGGTGAGCGGCCGTGCGGGTGTGCGGCGTGCGGGTGAGCGGCCGTGCGGGTGTGCGGCGTGCGGGTGTGCGGGTGACCGGCCGTGCGGGTGTGCGGCGTGCGGGTGTGCGGCGTGCGGGGGTGCGGGGGTGCGGTGTGCGGGTGTACGGCGTGCTGGTGTGCAGGTGAGCGGCCGTGCAGGTGTGCGGCGTGCGGGTGTGCGGGTGTGCGGCGTGCGGGGGTGCAGCCTGCGGGTGTGCAGGTGAGCGGGCGTGCGGGTGTGCGGCGTGCGGGTGTGCGGGTGAGCGGTCGTGCGGGTGAGCGGGTGTGCGGCGTGCGGGGGTGCAGCCTGCGGGTGTACAGCGTGTGGGTGTGCGGGTGAGCGGCCGTGCAGGTGTGCGGCGTGCGGGTGAGCGGGTGTGCGGCGTGCGGGTGTGCGGCGTGCGGGTGTGCGGCGTGCGGGGGTGCAGCCTGCGGGTGTGCAGGTGAGCGGGCGTGCGGGTGTGCGGCGTGCGGGGGTGCAGCCTGCGGGTGTGCGGGTGAGCGGGCGTGCGGGTGTGCGGCGTGCGGGTGAGCGGTCGTGCGGGTGAGCGGGTGTGCGGCGTGCGGGGGTGCAGCCTGCGGGTGTACAGCGTGTGGGTGTGCGGGTGAGCGGCCATGCAGGTGTGCGGCGTGCGGGTGAGCGGGTGTGCGGCGTGCGGGTGTGCGGCGTGCGGGGGTGCAGCCTGCGGGTGTGCAGGTGAGCGGGCGTGCGGGTGTGCGGCGTGCGGGGGTGCAGCCTGCGGGTGTGCGGGTGAGCGGGCGTGCGGGTGTGCGGCGTGCGGGTGAGCGGCCGTGTGGGTGAGCGGGTGTGCGGCATGCGGGTGAGCGGGTGTGCGGCGTGCGGGGGTGCAGCGTGCGGGGGGTGCGGGTGGGCAGCCGTGCGGGGGTGCGGGTGAGCGGATGTGCGGCGTGCGGGTGAGCAGGTGAGCGGCGTGCGGGGGTGCGGGTGGGCGGCCGTGCCTGGGTGCAGGAGCGCGTCTCCGAGGCTCGGCGCGCCGCGGTGGCATCCTGGGTCACCTCGGCTGGTCCGTCGCGACGAGTCCCCAAGCGCCTCAGCCCGCGAGTGCGGGACCCGCGGCGTGGGAGCCCCTCGGGGTCCCGGTGTCCCGCCGCCGGATCCCGGGGCTGGCCGAGGGCGGTCGGGCTGCCCGGGTCGTCGCGCGCGGTCTCCCCGCCGCGCAGTCAGGGAGCCGGGACCGGCGCTCTCAGTCCCTTCGGCCCTTGATCTCGAGGCCGCTGCTGCCCGGGGCGGGCGCTGCGCGGCGCTCCGTGTGTCCGGGGCGGCCCCGGGCGGCTGCTGTCCGCCGTGTCGCGGCCTCCCGAGGCTGCCGGCCA
This sequence comes from Mustela nivalis, assembly GCF_964662115.1. Classification (NCBI taxonomy): domain Eukaryota; kingdom Metazoa; phylum Chordata; class Mammalia; order Carnivora; family Mustelidae; genus Mustela; species Mustela nivalis. Next base: position 16,487,280 of record NC_139038.1, read on the forward strand.
CACGCGCAGGAAAAGCGAGGCTCAGAGCGATTCTCCCGACTCACGATGCGGGTCGGTGGCTGCGCGGCGAGACCCGCGAACTCCGGTCGGTCGCGCCTGACGGGCCGGTGTTTGGGGGAAAGTGGCCCGTCCTGAGTGCCCAGGACCGAATCCTCTCACGGAGGGCCAGCGCGGACAGGGGACGCGGTTGGGGGGTGTCACACCTGGTCCCCTCTCCCTAGCGCGGCCGCAGTAGGACAAGGCTCGGGCCGTACAGTTCGCTCTTTTACCGTGTTTTGTTACTTAATTGTAGCTGCACACCCCTGTGGGTCAGTCACCGCGAGGGCGCGGCTCTGCTCCTGGGAAGCCCCGACCTCGCCGCGGTAAAATGTACGGCTCAGTGTTTGTCAGGATGTTCACAGACGTGGACACCGCAGCACCACAGTCAGCTCTCCGACGCTCTCATAGCCCCTTCCTGTGGCGAGCCCTAAACCATCACTAATCTCCTTTCTGTCTCGATAGATTTGCCCATTACGGACATTTCCGATAAGGCCTTTTGTGACCGAGATAATCTTTTCTAAACAAAGCCCCAGCCTTAGCTCAGAGCTTTGGCCTGTAACCAAACCCAGCGAGAACTGAAGAGCATTGCTTTGATTTTGTTGGATTTATTTTTGCCACTCCAGGATGAATGGTAGATATTTCCTGTGTGTGATACGAAATTTCCTTTTTGAATAAATTTGTTTCAAATTTTGAGTTGGCATTTTTAAAGAACAAGATTAAATAAACAATCTCTAACTTTTATCTCCAAAAGCTGGGAAGATAGGACGTGAATGAAGTTTGGAAAACATGAGATTGTCTTGCTTTGAGGTTCTCCAGGACATGGCTTGGAAACCTCCCTACTATTCCACTTGACTCTCCTGCCAGCTGCTGTGAGGAAGCGTATCGTTTTCCTGATGAAGAAGCAGGTGCAGAAAAGTTAAGTGTGATAACCTGTCCAAGTCACACCGTTAGTGACAGAACCTAGACTTCCCCTGAGGTCTGTCTTAATTCCGAAGACCACGTCCTTACCAAATCCGGACGTCCAACGGGGGGGTGAGGAATGGAGGAGCAGGCTTGAAGGAGGGAGGACTCTAGCCAAAGTACCAGGACATGTGGGGACCAGGCTGGCCACCTTGTTTTTGGTTTTGCAACGAATGTTCACATATTTCTATAAAATAACTTAATTTGTGACTTTACACAGAAATCCCTTCTCAGTCACAGTTGGGGCTTTCTTCTCTTACGGGCGCGCCAGAGTCCAGGAGGTGCTACCTAGATAAGGAGTGTGTGTGTGTGTGTGTGTGTCCGTCCCCATGAGCACGTGTGTGCGTTGGTGCTGGGCAGATGTGGTCCAGCTTGACGCTTTTGGTGACTGCCGTCCAAGCCCACAGTGCTCCCTTCAAGTCCATGGCTTCTGCCCTGTGTCACGTGTGAGGCACCAGAACTTGGGCCAGCCGAGATCCGTGTATGGAAGGTCCCCTGTTTCCTGAAGATCAGGCAGCCACCTGCTCTCAAGGCTGGCTCCTTTCTGGAGCATGGCCGTGGGGCAGCAGTAGGACCCCCTCTTGCCTCTTCCAGGCCAGAGACTTTCACCAAAATCTTCTTCCCCTCCCAACCCCTCTTATTCCGCTTCTTATTTTTTCACTCTGGGTTTCAATAGCACGTGAAACTCCCAGCCCATTTCCAATTAAACTAGTTCCCTTTTCCTCAAGGGCAGAGAGCGTTCAATTTTTAAACCTTAACTTAAGCAAAAAGTAGCAAGTAGAAGACAAAACAACCAAATCCTGTCACATTGTTGTCAACACCTTTGGTTTTTTTGTTTGGTTGGTTTTAAGATTTTATTTATTTATTTGAGAGAGAGAACTAGTAAGAGAGAGCATGAGAGGGGAGGAGGTCAGAGGGAGAAGCAGACTGCCCACAGAGCTGGGAGCCCGATGCGGGACTCGATCCCAGGACTCTGGGATCATGACCTGAGCCGGAGACAGTTGCCCAACCAACTGAGCCACCCAGGCGCCCCTGTCAACACCTTTGTAACTCAATCCTCTCATCTCATAGCTGTGCAATTCAACATGGACCCAAGTGTGTTAACTACGCCTGTCCTCCTTCTAAGGCGATCAGAGGTCCATCTGTTGTGACTCAGCTTGAGGGAGTCTCAACCCTAACTCCAGACAACTTAGATCTAAGTAATTTTTGACCATTATAAACAAAATAACTAAGTTTGCTCCAGGTCATATTCTAAGAGTTCTACATGTATAATGTCCCCAAAATCTCTTCAGCAACTCCGTGAGGGAAGTACTGTTATTGTGTCCATTTTACAGGTGGGGAAACTGAGGCATGGAGAAGTGAAGTCTTTTGTCCAAGGCACCATGGTTAATAAATAGTAAAGGCAAGATTTCAGTGCACATAGTCTGACTTCAGTGTGGGCTGTCAAACACAGGGCACATATTCTGAAATCAGACTATTTCCTCTATCACTTACAGCAATATCTTAGTATTCCGTATATATTGGAAAGTAGTTTGTAGTTACTTGGGAAGCAGAACTGGGAGGACTCTCCTCCCCACAGAGGCGTCTGAGCACCCTGAGACCTGTTTCTCTCACTCAGGACGCCTTTCTCCCTCCCCAGCTCCTGCCGCCCTGGGCACGACTTCCAACTCCAGTGGCTCCCCCAGTCCCCAAACTGCCAACCGCAGCTGCTGTTGTGTGTCCACGTTGGGCCAGGTAGACGCATGACTTCTCCCTTCTTTGCTGCAGCCCCGCAAGGAATCAATCCCCGTTTTACAGACAAGCGAACAGATTTAGGAAGGCCAAGTGACTTGCCCAAGATCACACAGCTCGTGGACGGAGCCCCAGGATTAGAACCTGGATGCCCACTTCTGAGTCTCCTGCTCTGTAGGACGCGTTAGCGATCGTACAGAGTTGAGAGCCACCTAAGTGGGTTCGTGGGGGGCAGCGTCTCTCTGTAGCTCCCGAGAGAGCCTCCCAGCCTCTCTGGCTCTATTTCCTTCTTTGCAGAATCTCTTTTTACCTTCCTCATGTTCCTCAACTTCCTAATGAAAGTTGGGAGAAGTTTTTTGTTTTGTTTTTTAAGGATTTTGTTTATTTAGAGAGAGAACATGCACAGGCAAGTGGTGGGACAGGGAGGGACAAACCGACTCAGCGCGAGTGCTCAGCGGAGCCTGACCCAGGGCTCCATCTCCTGACCCTGAGATTATGCCCTGAGCTGAAATCAAGAGTCAGTTGCCCAGCCGACTAAGCCACGCAGGTGCTCCTGTTTTATTTTCAATTTCAAAATTAGACTCAAAGACTACTGTAAAGAGGGTGTTCCCATAAAGGAGTTTCTTTTGGGGGGGGTCATACTGTCTGCTCTAAGGAGACCTTTTTCTGCCTAGGGTTTTAGAACAGCAATGAGACTGGGGAGTCGGAGTTCAGGGAAAAGATGGGGACATCATGATAACAATGCTTCTGTTTACTGTGTCCTAATAACGTGCCAGGCCATGGCCTAAGTCCTGTGGGGGGGTGTGTGTGTGATGTGTGTGCGTACTAGATGTGTGTGCATACGTAGGCTAGAGGTCATGTTTTTTTTTTTTTTTTTAAAGATCGTATTTATTTATTGGACAGAGAGAGAGATCACAAGCAGGCAGAGAGGCAGGCAGAGAGAGAGGAAGGGAAGCAGGCTCCCCGCCGAGCAGAGAGCCCGATGTGGGGCTTGATCACAGGACCCTGAGTTCATGACCTGAGCCAAAGACAGAGGCTTAACCCTCTGAGCCACCCAGGTGCCCCAGAGGTCATGTTTTTATCTACCACTCTACTCCAGATTTTTAGATGGAGTTTTGTTGAGATCACTTCACCCTACCTCCTAGTTTAGAGGCGAGGGGTTGTGGCTGCTTCCTCCTTCGAGGGTCATGGAAGTTCTCTTCTCTGCTAGTCCCCATGGCCGGCTCTTCGAAAAGACCAATTTCTGGTGTTAGCGATAGGGGTCACTAGGTGGTATGACTATAATGTTACTTACCTGTATTTCTTAACTTTCCGTAGTGCAGGTAGACTGCCTCCGTGACCAAGATCAGTCCCCTTCCCTCACCGAATGCCTTTCCTCCTCACAGTACTCTTTCTCCAATTTAAATGATGACTTGCCTCATAACCCCCCTAGTGGGAGAAGTTCCAGTTAAAGAAGTCAAGACCTTGTAGTAGAAGGGTGTCCCCTTACTTCCAGTGGCAGCCACATCTGCAGCTCCTTTGGAATAAAGGAACCAAATGTCATGACCCCACTTCTCTCTCAAGTCCCTGATAGGCCTAGGGATTGGCATCTGAACCCAACTTTCCACAGCAGGGAATTTCAACAGGGTGGTCCTAGGCCTGAGCGTTAGGAAGGTTATGAACGCAGACTTGGTTATCGTAACTTCAGAGGATGCTAGAGGCATGCAGTGAGCCAGACCCAGGGAGGCTGATGGGTGGTCTTGTAACTCACTAGGCAGCCCACCCAACAATGCCCAGAATGACCGTAGATTCCCGTGGGTGGCCTGGTGACCTGGTGAGGTGTCTAGATCTGGAAATGCTGTTCAGTTGTATCATGGCTACCCAGATGACCAGCTAATGTCTTGGAAAGTTTGAAAACCAGTCCCAGGAAAAGTAGAACTCGTATCATATTGAAGTTAATGCAGCTCCATATCAGGGGTCTGGGGGAAGAAGGATGTCACTGTTCTGGGAATGGATGTGTCACTTCTAAGGGAACAAGGATGCTCTAGGGACCCCATGACTTCCTGGGTCTCCTGGGGCTTGACCAATATCCCAGGTGTCTGTAAGACTCTACATGAGCACTGAGCAGCTACATGGGATGCATCAATGTATGAAAAATCCTTTTTTTTTTTTTTAACTGAATGCCAGTGAATAGGCAGTAAGTGACACTTTAAATAGTGTAAAACTACTTCCACTGTTGGAGGGTAGTCTACATACCCTTCTTTATTTTCTTGAAATAATTTTAGGATTCATTCTCTCCATAGTTTATTTTCAGAAAGCTCACATGCTCTCTAAGAAGTTAGTCCATGAGATGTTTGCTGTCGTTTTAATTTCACAGCTTCAAGTCCCAAGTCATGACAAAGAATGACTTGAGATTTGTGTATACTGGACCTGAAATTCTCACAGTTGCCTAAAAATTGAACAGAAAGAAGTAAACCCACATATTTAAGAATTCTGTGTAAGTAGACTCTGTGATCGGGAAAGTATTATACTCCTGAACAATGCCTAGCCAAATATTGTGTTCAATTTATAATCACAGTTACAAATCCAGTTAAAATAGTTAAAGTTACAGACCCAGGAAAAGCTATAGGCTCAAGAGTCACACAGAAAGTGCAAAGCTAGAACTACCACTTCGGTCCCCTAGCTTCAAGTTCAATGCTTTCTCCACTTGTTCTCCCCCGACGACTGCTGCCTCACAAAGCTACGGCCAGGAGAAAACTATAGGTCAATTTGAAAGTGATGCTGAGAAGGCAAGGAAGGTGAAGCAGAAGTCGTATCAGGAAGGCAAAACATTTTAAAGATTGATTTATTTATTACAGAGAAAGCATGAGCAGGAGGGGCAGAGGGAGAGAAGCAGACCCCATGCTGAGTGCAGAGCCCAACAGCGGGGCTTAATGTCAGGATCCCGAGATCAGGACCTGAGCCGAAACCAAGAGTCAGATGCTCAACCTACTGCGCCATCAGGTGCATCTTTTTTTGTTGTTGTATTAGTATTTTATTGTTCTAACAAATTACGACAAATGTAATGCCTTAAAACCACACATTTATTACCTTACAATTCAGTAGGTCAGAAGTCTGATATGGGTCTCACTGGGCTAAAATCAAGATGTGGGCAAGGCTTTGTTCCTTCTGAGAATTGAGGCGAGAATCCACTCCCTTGTCTATTCCAGTTTCCAGAAGCCACCCACAATCGTTGGCTCATGGTCCCCTGCCCCCATCTTCAGAGCAGCAGTGTCACTTCTCCGTGACCCTTCTTCCACTGTCACATCTCCCTCTGTCTGAAGCCAGAAAAGGTTCTCTGATTTTAAGGACCCTTGTGATTACACGGGGTAATCCAGGATAATCTCCTCATCTTAGGGTCTTTAACTTAATCACATCTGCAGAGTCCCTTCTGCCATGTGAAGTAACACACTCACCAGCTCTGAGCTTTGGGGCATGGACATTTTGGGAATTAGAGCAAGGCGATTTTTCTGCCTATCGCAGTTATGAAATATCATCCTGATGCATAAACATTCATAGGGAAATGGACATTTTAATGTAATATTAAAATACCCCGGCCACCATCGTCCAAACCAAGAAATAAACATTGTCAGAATCACCACAAACCCCCCACTTAATCATGTTTATTTTTTTTAAGATATTATTTTTTTATTTGACAGACAGAGATCACAAGGAGGCGGAGAGGCAGGCAGAGAGAGGGAGAGGAGGAAGTAGACTCCCCACTGAGCAGAGAGCCCGATGCGGGACTCGATCCCAGGACCCCGAGATCATGAGCTGAGCCGAAGGCAGAGGCTTAACCCACTGAGCCAGCTACCCAGGCGCCCCTTAATCATGTTTTCTGTTTGCATTTGCCTGAAATTCTTTTTGTCCATCTATTTATTTGCAATATTTTTTTCACTTTTGTTTTATGTGTCTTTCTTATAAATTGCTCATAGCAGATTAAAAGAATTTTTTGAAATTTTTTTCTGCTTATAGCAGACCTTAAAAGTAACTTAGTCTGACAAGTTTTGTCATGATGTTGATTCAGTGTGTTCCTGTTTATGGCATTAATCTGTAATTTTCCTTTCCACTTGATTTTACATTTACTATTTATTTCTATTTATTTTTTCACTAATGTTTTCCTGTTTGCTTTTTTTTTTTTTGAAGATTTTATTTATTTATTTGACAGAGATCACAAGTAGGCAGAGAGGCAGGCAGACAGAGAGGAGGAAGCAGGCTCCCTGCTGAGCAGAGAGCCCGATGCAGGACTTGATCCCAGGACCCTGAGATCATGACCTGAGCCGAAGGCAGAGGCTTTAAACCACTGAGCCACCCAGGCGCCCTCCTGTTTGCTTTAAAAACACAAACAAACAAACAAACACTTCTGTGGGTTTGGTCGAGTTTCTGTTTATTACCTTTGCCTCTTTGTGAACCGGCCAGTGTTGATCTCCGTTTTCCTAGGGACCACAGTTGTTCTTAAATGGTTGTATCAGTGCGTGGTGAGAACCCTACTCCTTCACCAGGCAATTTCCTTGCCCACTCTTTCACAACCCCCCCCAAAAGGTGATCACCCTAGAATGCTTTGACCTTCCTCACTCTATCCTAGAGTTTTGCTAAGAGAGCTGACAATTTGGGGTTCGATTACTCGGTTTTTCATTAGTTAATCACTTATGCAAAAGAATCCTTATTTAACACTTAAAGCACAAATTCCCAGTCGACTGCTAACATGTAAGCTGAGCTATCTGTACCTGTATCTGTATCTATCTATGTGTCTTTGTATTGCTAACCTCCGCTACCTCACCCCTTCACCTGTCATTATCTTGAGCTCTCCATCACTAATTGAGAGGATTTCTTGAGCGCGTCCCTCAGAAAGGTCTTGCACGTGATGTGTGCACTGAATCTTGTGTACCAGATGGCCTCCGGTTGGGAAGTGACATGACGGCCGCTTTTGATTCTTGGGTGATGTTCTTTTCTCCTGGAGTCTGTATTCTACTGTCTTCTAGCTTATAGTACTGGGGATGGGTGGCTTTAGATTAGCTTTAAATTAATTCCTTTATAAATAACCTAATCCAGAAGCTGTAAGTTCTTTTTTTCCAAAGATTTTATTTATTTATTTGACAGACAGAGATCACAAGTAGGCAGGGAGGCAGGCAGAGAGGGGGAAGCAGGCTCCCCACTGAGCAGAGAGCCCGATGCGGGACTCGATCCCAGGACCCTGGGATCATGACCTGAGCTGAAGGCAGAGGCTTTAACCCACTGAGCCACTCAGGCGCCCCTAAGATGTCACTTTCAACAAGAAATTATGCAAAGAAGGAGGAAAGTATAGCCCATGCAGAGCTAAAAAACAGTAAAAGGAAACTTCCTGAGGAAGTCTAGACATTGAAGTTACTAGAAAAAGTCTTTAAATTAGCTATTATAAATGTATTCAAAGAACTAAAGAAAAGTATATCTAAAAGTAAATATAAGAATGTCTTACAAAATAGAGGATACTAATAAGCAGATAAAAATTACATGTATATGACCTATATATAATAAATATATAAATTATATATATGTAAAATAAAAATTCTGGAGTTAAAAAGTATAATAACTGAAATGAAAGACCGACTACAGAAGTTCAGGAGCAGATCTGACCTAGCAGCAGAATCAGCAAACTTGCAGAGGAGACAGTTGAAATTACTGTCTGAGGAACAGAATGAAAAAGAATGAAAAAAATGAATAGCCCCTCCCAGACTTGTGGGCCTACATCAAGTGTACTAACATACATATACTGAGAGTCCCAGAAGAGAGGAGAAAATGGGGTAGAATATTTAAAGGAATAATAGACAAACCCTCCCAACTTTAATTTTAGACATTAATCTACATATATATAATCTAGCTCAAAAGAGGATAAGCTGTAAGAGTTTCACATCTAGGCACACCATAGCCAAACTTTGAAAGACAAGGAAAATACTGAAAGCAGTAAAAGAAAAAAGTAATTCATCATGCACAAGGGATCCTCAGTAAGATTAGCAGCTAACTTCTTATCAGAAGCTATGAAGGCCAGAAGTGGGATAACATACTCAGAGTGCTCAAAGAGGGGCGCCTGGGTGCCTCATTCGGTTAAGTGTCTGCCTTTGGCTCAGGGTCAGGATCCCTGGGTCCTGTGGGCTTCCCACTCAGCGGGGAGCCTGCCTCTCCCTCTGCTGCTGCCCCTCCCCTGCTCATGCTCTCTCTCTCACTCTTCGAAGAAAGAAATAAAGCATTTTTAAGTGCTAAATTAATAAACCCATCAACCAAGAAGTTTATATCCAGCAAAATCCTTCTTCAAAAATAAAGAATTAATTAAGACATTCCGAGGTAGGGACTCCTTCGTGGCTCAGTTGTTAAGCGTCTGCCTTCGGCTCAGGTCATGATCCCAGGGTCCTGGGATCGAGCCCCACATCAGGCTCTCTGCGCAGCGGGGAGCCTGCTTCTCCCCCCTACCAGTCCCCTGGCTGTGTTCCCTCTTGCTGTGTCTCTCTGTCAAATAAATAAATAAAATCTTAAAAAAAAAAAAAGACATTCCAAGATAAAAACGAAAGGAATTCATTTCTAGCAGACCTACCCTACAAGAAAGAGTCCTTCAGGCTGAAATGAAAGGACTAGATAGTAATTCAAATCCACTTAAAGAACATCAATAAAAGAAACTATATAAATACTAGAAAAAATTATGAATATTTTTTGGCTTGTAGTTTCTTTCTTTTATATGTTCTTTTTTTAAAGACCCTATTTATTTATTTGACAGAGAAGGATCACAAGTAGGCAGAGAGGCAGGCAGAGGGAGAGAGAGAGAGAGAGAAGCAGGCTCCCTGCTGCGCAAAGAGTCCGATGCAGGGCTCAATGCGGGGCTCCATCCCAGGACCCTGAGATCATGACCTGAGCTGAAGGCAGTGGCTTAACCCATGAGCAACCCAGGCGCCCCTATATGTTCTTTTTAAAAAAAAAGATTTTACTTACTTATTTGATAGAGAGCACAAGCAGGCAGGGGGAGTGCAGTGCAGAAGAGAGGGCTCCCCGCTAAGCATGGAGGCCCATGCAGGGCTCAGTCCCAGGACCCTGGGATTATGACCTGAGCTGAGGGCAGACGCTCAACTGATTGAGCCACCCGGATACCCGTATATGTTCTTTTTTCAAGATTTTATTTGATTGAGAGAGAGTATTTTATTTAAGGAGGCAAAGGAAGAGAGAATCTGAAGCGGGCTCCATCCCAAGCACAGAGCCCAACGTGGGACTTGATCTCACCACTTCCAGATCATGACCTGGGCTGAAACCAAGAGTGGGGTCCCCCCCACCAACTGAGCCACCCATGCACTCACCCTCTTACATGTTCTAAAGACAACTGCAAAAAGCAATAATTGTAAAACTCTGTTTATAGGCTTATATGAAGATGTCACTTGTATGGAAATAACAGCACAAAGAAAAAGTGAAGAAACATATATAGAAACAAAGTTTTTATATACTATTGAAATTAAGTTGACATTAAAATAAACAAGATTTTTTAAAAAAGATTTCATTTATTTATTTGACAGAGAGAGAGAGATCACAAGTAGGCAGAGAGGCAGGCGTGGGGCGGGGAAGCAGACTCCCTGCTGAGCAGAAAGCCTGATGCGGGGCTCGATCCCAGGACCCTGAGATCATGACCCCAGCTGAAGGCAGAGGCTCAACCCACTGAGCCAACCAGGCGCCCCAGAATGGATTTTCAAAAGAACAACAGAAGGGGCACTGCCTGCATGGCTCAGTCAGTTGGGTGTAAGGCTCTTGATTTCGGCACATCATCATCTCAAGGTCCTGGGATCCAGCCCCATGTCGCGCTCTGTGCTCAGAGTGGAGTCTGCTGGTCCTTCCCCTACTGGTCCTCCCCCACTGTCTGTCTGTCTTTCTCTCAAATAAGATAAATAAATAAAATCTTAAAAATAAGATTCCCTCTTCCTCTGCCCTTCCCCCCTAAAAATATAATAAACTAAAAATACCAACACAATCCAGTATGCTCTTTATAAGCACAGATGCAAAGAGATTGAAAGTTAAAGGATAGAACAAGAACCATAAGAGATGTAGAGCAGCTGTACTAACATCAGACAAAACAAAACTTTTTACTAGAGACAACAGACATTTTATAATGACAAAAAGGTCAATCCATTAGGAAGGCAAAATAGTTACAAACTTATATGTACCTAACAAAAGAGCCCCCAAATATGTGACCAAAAAATTTACAGAACTAAAAAGAGAAATAGATAATTTGCCAATAATAGTGGGAGACTTCACTACCCAGCCTTCAATAGCGGAGGGAATAGCCACACAGAAGATGTACGAGGAATCAGATTGAGCAATACTAGTGTGGATTGTCTGTTTCATTCCTAGGAACACTGTCATCAATTATCCACTACCTTGGGGCACTTGGCTGGCTCAGTGGGTAGAATGTGCAACTCTTGAGCTTGGGGTTGTGAGTTCAAGCCCCATGTTGCGTGTAGAGACACTAAAACAGAAACATCTTTTTTGAAAAATTACCCATTATCAAAGACCTCTGCAAGCCAAGGAATCAGATTGTCTGATGATCCCTGCTGCCCTTTACACTTGATGTGTCCACTTTGTCCGGATCTCATCATATCCAGTGAGATCAGGAAGCCTATGTCAGTGTTGGTAATCATTAGTCATTAGTCATATGTCTACAGCGACACCTGGCCTCCAAAGGAGAGTAATCATAGAA